>NW_020537646.1:11574363-11649303 GCF_003426905.1 Ctenocephalides felis | reverse complement strand
AACATGTAAATAGGTAATGTATTGCACTTCATAAACTTCAAATACAAATAAAAATTCTGTATACAATATAGTAAAACAGCACTTCAATAATAATTTCAAACTGAAAACTCGTCTATGGTATGCCATTTGCATGCCCTATAATAAACTAATTACAAAGCCATATACTTTTAATAGGGTGGTGCACGTAAGCTCCGCAGTATCTATAATTTAAGTTGTGAGTAAATTATGGCCAATATTATTCCAACAACTTATCTTCCGGCTCAAAGTTAATTTTAAAACTGGAACAGAATAATTTGAACAATGAAACAAACGGATGTGTCGCTCGTATATTCGCGCCGATCGAAAATTAATGGCATTGCGGTGTGTTTTATTAGAATTATTCGAGAACATTATACCGATGTTAATTTTGCATATACCTCTAATAATAACCCTTTCGACTCGGATGCCACCGCTTCGGCGGCAAAATTCATATGAATCTTGGAATTTGCGAGTGGAAATTGTTAATTATTCTGAAGGCAATTCAATCATATATTTTGTAACATATAGCAGATGTTTAGGTAGGAGTTTAGATAGGATTAAAATTTGTTCTATCCAAATCGATTAGTGCAAATCTTTTTGGTTGTAAAAATACTGAAATACTGTTCAAAAATACTGAAAAGGCACATTTCACTACATGGAAGAAATTTATTTTCGTAAGCACTATTATTGTATTGCGTGTTAATTAGTAATAGGCAATTTTCAAAAGGGTCTTAAATATTTTTTGGCTCGATTGGATTTCTAAACCGGCCTGCACAATATTATTATAGCCACTGTCTCGCAACCCTGTTGATACCCCCGTAGATACAGAACTGTGCAGGTACGTGTAATATAAAATTGTTATATCATAAAATTTCAGTTTGCCTTATTATTGACTAATATTACATTTTATGTATATTATTTTCTTTTAAATTTATCCATCTTTGCTAAGGCGTAACATTTTTTGTGATTAGTTATCTTGCATAATGTGGCATAATTACATCTGGGGTCAGTTGAAACAAAACCGTGAGGATAGTTGTAACATACAAGAATTATATACAGATTCATGTGAAAATATTTTGGAGGAATTAGTTTATAATATATGCGTACATTTAAATTATGTTATAGGAGACACTACATGTTTTATTTGCATTAATTCTAGTTTACATTGATTTGTGATCAGAATTTCTATGACAGAATACGCTAAATATTTCATTTGTATTAATCATAGTTTACGTTGATTTATGGAAAAATTAGTTAGCAATATGTGATTTTTTTTCAAATACAAAAGAGAACTAGCCCCAAACACGGGGTGAGTTGTAACAGCGCACTTTTTCTAGAAAATAATTAATTGTGAAATATTGAGTAATAGTTATGGAATTACGTTTAGTGGACTTGGTAGAGTAATAGTTACAGCATCTGTTAATCTTTATTTTAAAGAAATATAATCAATGAATCTCAAGATATATTGATTGAAAAAAACTGGTACTCCAAGCCTCTAGCACCCCCACTTAAATTTTATCATTCAACCAACATTTTTTTCACAAAATAGTTTTAATAAAATTTAAAATTAATAACATGAAAACTACTTAAATTATTGGAAAAGGATTCCATAATACTGTACCATAAAATTTTCTAAAATTGTTTAAAATTTATAAACTGTATAAAATATGATTTCCACAATTTGATAGCGACAGATTTTTCCACAACAACATCCAACCAAATTTAGAAGTGATATCATAAAAATTACCACTTAAGTTTTACGATCGTTCGCGTTTCTGCGTTTAGCCAGGACATTAAACTTATGTAAATAAGCCATGAAATAGGCTGACGGTAACGCGCTATTACATTGTCATAACTTGCGATAATGTTTTATTTACAACACTGCTCACTTTAGGCGTCTGATAACTCCGGAATTGTCGCTGTGTACACACGATAAAGACATAAAAATGTGTATTATTACTGCACAGAAGAAAGAAAATGCTGACTTCGTTTTTTTATTCCTCAACAGACAGTCGCAATAAAAATGCCGCTGATATCTTTTTGTTCGCGAAAGAAAAGAATTTGTTATTAGGGAAAGTACTCATGACCGCGCGGTAGAAGTTTTCGTAGGTTATATAATATATCAAAATTGTGCAAATTTAAATATACCATCAAACTTAGTGAAAATGGATTTTGATTATAGAAAGTTATGAGCTGAATTTTTGGGTGTGTATCATTTTAGTTGTATAATTGTAAATGGTGGTGTTGATACTAATAAAAAATCAGTTGTGACATTGAATTTAGAGATTTGAAATTACAATTATATTACAATTCAACTACACCAATGCAAGATTGTTTAGTGGCAGTATTCTTGTTCATCAAATTTATTCATAAATTTTTCTTTCAGTAGGTCATTTTCTATTTTAAATTAAATTTTCTCATTTTAAATTTTCTCATTTAAGTACTAAACAAATTATCATGCTATTTTTACTCGAAAGTGTAGATAAAGCAATATGTTTCTTAGTGAAAAAAACTCTTACTAAATGTTAAATCAATACAATTGCTTAGTAATACAGAAATTGTAATGTTAAAATGTATCGTAAATCATAGACGTAAAACTACTAATAGTGTTGCTATATGGTTGCCATCCATAATATCAAATCATCACAGCTTAGAATATTTAAGTTCTGATTACTACTCTAATAATAATTCTATTCAATAAATTTGAGCATCCTTTAATTATCTTTCTGGACTTACATTTTTATATCTCTTCTTCTGATCTGGTCATTCTACAATTCTGCAAAAAGTTAACAATAATATGTACAAACCTCAGAAAATAACTTGTAGATCTCCTAATTAATTCATACATTTTTCTTAATATATCTCACTTATATCGATCATTTCTTGAAGATATGTCATAGATACACGCCTTTATCCTTCCTACATATGACATAAATATTTAGTGTACAATCGTCCTGTGCACCCACCCTAAAGGACATTTCTGACGAAAATCTGTGTCAACAGAAGCGGCAAGGAATAAAAAATTCGTCCTATATAAATATTGATTTATTGTTTTGTACGTTATCTTCCGATAGGTTTTTGTTCTTACCTTATTATATTTTGATGGATTTTTCTTTCGAATTTGGAACGCATCATCGGAGATGTCATTGATTTCGAATTATATATCCATAATTCCATCTGTTTGTTTTTTATCTGACGTAGATAGAATATATTTGATTTGATAATTCAAATATAATATATATATATATATACGATATATATATATATATATATATATATATATATATATATATATAATGAGTAGATGGAATATTAAATTAGCTATGATTTATGAACACATATCACTCTGTCATGTTTTAAATTTGACAAGCGTTTTGAGACTCGGGTTTTGTCTTCATCAGTGTAAAAAAAAATACCTAATCACTATAATATGGACACGATTGTCCCTGTTATCCGATGCAAGATCTATGACTCAGTGGTGACCATCCTAGTGTGCTGTGTTCATATTTCTTAGAATATTTTTGTGTTTGTGTAAAAAATTAAGTATTATCAAATTTGTCAAGTTGGTGCTGCTTTATATGAAAAAATAACAGTATGAAATATCTAAATTAAGAAAAGTATACAGTGAAGTCTTTTGGAGTTCAGGATTTAACACACATAATTCTACGTTCATACTTATAGAATTATAAATTGTTGATGAAAACTGGTATCATTTTGTATACCAATTAATAGGATAACATTCATCAGTTCACGAGAACTAAATTTCCATATCTGCATTCACGATCTCATTAACAATGAACTTAGATAATATTTTGCCTAATAAATTCCACTAATTCTAATTGTAATTTTCACTAGAAAATTATATTGATTATTTTATATGAGTTTATAAAAGGTTACGAGAAATAATTTGAAATAAATGTTTGTGTGTGTATGTTACAAAGACAATTAGATATGCATAGCATACGAACTTACTTTTGCATGTAAAATAGTTTAATTAAATTGGTACATAAATCAAGTCGTTGCTCGTTTTTCCAAATCCATAAATCACACAGAGGACACGAGCCTCGCACGACTCATAATTCACCTTATCAAACAATAAACACATAGATGTTGTATTGCAACGTCCGCACGAAATGCAAAACGAACCCGTATCAAACTTCTTAGTTGAAACCTATCTCGTTACCCTCACCGCAAACATTTCGTGGAGCAAACACACTCTCGCACATGAATCCCTCATACTACTTCATAGTCGCCTTATAGTGAGGGAATCGATTAGGATAAAATTTTGTGGATGTCGAAATTTAACAGTTGGTTGTAGTTTTTATATTTTTCTTTGAGAGCAATCAGATCTTACCAAGTCCTAAGAGCTGATGTGCTGACCTCTTAATTTTGTACAGATGACATCCAAACGGTTGTCCCATCTCAAGAGTATGAGCATGGAGCGCTGCTCGGTTTAATATTGTGGAAATGATCATTGTGGAAACTATTTTTACCGAAACGTAATGGATTAGGATAAATTTTGTGGATGTCGAAATTTTTCAGTTTAATGTAGTTTTTCTATATGTTTCCCTTAGGAGCAATCAGAACGAGTCCTGTGAGCTGATGTGCTGCTGATGACTTCTTAATTTTGTACTGATGGCAACGAAATGGTTGTCTTATCTTAAGTGTATAGACTTTGAGCGCTGTTCGGTTTGGTATTGTGGAAATAATCATTGTGGAAACTATTTTTACCGAAACGTAATATTAATACTTGTATTTTATTGCCATTGTTGCTTTTTTACCCGAAGGCAAGTCGGTGGTATGAAAGCACCACAAGTTCAGGTCCTGCATTTCTATTTAAGCGGCGTCCATTAATCACGTCCATTAATCAAGAATATTTGGATTTCTCCTCTCCCTTGGTGATATTCAAAATTAGACCCCCATTTTTAGTTACGAGAAAAAATTGTACTTCTTTTATTTTGTTTTTTGCAAATGTTTAGATTTTTTTTAAAAAATCAGGTAAAAAATAAATACACGGGATATCTTACTTACTTACTTAAGGATTTAACAAAAAATCACAAAATATCACGTGGGAGGGGGAGGGGGAGGGTTATCTCTCAAGCGAGTGCAGGTTTTAGCTCAGATATTTCTAATGAACTTTTTAGATTTTCTGATATACTCCAAATGCAAAATATATTTTGTTTAATAATATACAATTTAAGGAGCAAATTCAGCAATGATATAGACGATATCAGCGTTGTTATGGCAACACTAGTATGAATCTTTGGTACTAAAAACTGTGAAAATGCCATCTATTTGCTGTGCTATGTATTTGTTTGACTTGACATAACAACTGTATGTTATGATCTATTTTACCCCAGAATCGGCCTCTAAATGTACATTAGTAGAAGAGTTTTTTGAACCGTTGTCTAGTATTGTTTTTTGTCATATTCTATTTTTTTTATTTTTGAATTGGTAAAGAGGTAGTTGTTCATAGCGGCGGAGACGGCACTATTAATTTATCAAATTTCGTACTGGTAATGTTTCACTGAAATATGAAAAATAATCTGGTCATCCAATTGAAGTTGATTAAAAGGGAATTGTCTACTTTGGATTGTTATTACCTATGTAATGAGAAATTATGAGGTCTACATTAAACTAACGAAATTGAACAATGCATCCGATTTGGCAAATTGGAACGGTGATTTAGTCCATTATTGACATCACATATCTTTGGTCAGTCGGTGAAATAAATTGGTTCTTGGATGAGAAGTTTTGCCATATACATCATACAGTCTTGACTTTGCACGTTCTGATTGCTTTTTGTTCAGATTTTCACAAATCTTCTTACAAAGGTAAGAAGTTACCTTAAATGGTAAACAGCTCAATAGTTATGAAATTGTATCTGATTCAGTTTATCAACTAGAAGATTTATGTAAGTGAGATGATGATGCTGTTTGAAAGATGAGAACATATTATTTATCACTATGTAAAACACATTACAAAATAATGTTATTTAGTTTCATGAAAAAATATCTTTAATTTACTTAAAACAATCTGCAATTACATAGTTACCGACTTACAATTAATCCATTTCAAAATTAATTTATTTATTACCGACTCCCATTTTATTTTTGAACTACTGCAATACATCGGAACTGCTACGCTTCGTAGCTCTGAACTAGTTACGCATAAATTTCATAGAGTGCATCTCTCCAATACTGGGAAACGTAGCTGTCGGGTATCGTATTCTGGAATCGACAGTTGCTAATGGTGTAATTAGACAAGTGCATCAATAAAACTACTATGCAAATTTCATATGTCAGTTGAATCAGAACAGTATTAATAAACAGTAAATCATTGATAGGTTAATCATGTGCAGGGTAACAAATTTTTGATGGTACTGATGTCGTTTTATGAGTATTGTTTGAACAGCGGGATCAGGATTAGTCTCAATGTTCTATGAGTTGTTGATATTCTAGCTTTACTTTTGTTGCTTTTAAGATGAAATTTTTACTTTACATAATTGTAAGAAATTGTTAACATATTGAAATTGTTTTATCAGTTTTATTGAGATAATATTATCTTAAGCTCTTAAGTATTCGCTAGCACCGATATGTCAGGCAACAGTGATTTCCATATTTACTTAAAATTGATTATACCCCATTGGCAATACGTAACTTCTGTCACTGAACTTGTGTGATTCAATTTGGTGAAGAACATTCATTATTTTTTTATAATGATACATACCAAAATAGAACTACTATCATAGTTCTATTACCATTAGCAGAATAAAAACATTAAAACACTGATTTCATTTATTTTGATATATATCATAAATACATTTTTAATATACGTAATCCAGGATTTTCCATAGCGCATACCATTTGTTTGTTTTTAAATACGGATTACGTTTCAGATTATCCCTCATTCTATTTATTAGAACATATGGGTAAACGATAAATTCACTGATAACACGATGAAAAAGGTTTCTATTAGCCCGGGGCATCCTATTAGCATCTATGGTACTCGCACACGCAACGAAAACATAATTTTGTTCGGGCCTCAATGTAAGCAAAGTAATTAGAATACCACGTCGGGATTTCATCCATTCGGAAATTGTGTGATAATGATTTGAATTTTTCATTTTCATGCTAAGATCTCGTTAATCTTGGTTATGGACACTCTTTTATTTGGGTGTTTTGTGGGGCCAACAAAACAACGTCGTTTGGAATTAATTATATTAGACCACAAAGTTCAAGGGTTCTCATTTTTAATTATTAACTTCACATAGGATAAGTTATAGTATTTGCAAAAAAATCGACAATGGTAATTTTTATATATCTTTACGTTTCAAAGGTTTTTGAACATTTTAGCATGTCTTACAAAAATGATGTATTTGTGTGTGTTTTTCTCGATAAAAATCTTGAAATACGTGGCAAATGATTTTATGTATAATATTTGTAAAAAAAATTTCAGACTATTCTAAAATGTCAATGGTTGGTGTGCGGTTTGTAAAAGAATGGCCCATATAGTTTATAATTTGTTTATAAACATTCACAGAAAACAAAATTATGAAATATACCCGGAATTGCGTTTTGATGCTCGGTGTTCTTGTGCAAATTCCGTATTTCCTTGTATAAAAGCTCCATTCGAAAAATGTCACAGCGGCTCAGGAAATGCATGTCGTCATTCGTAATATTCATTTGCGTGCACAACTGTGTAACTTATATTCCATAGCTAATTTTGAAGTTGCCATAATTATGCGAATGGATTCCGAAAGTGTTACTTTTGACTACATAATTTACGTTTAAGTTCCAAAGCGCGAAAAACTTTTCTTTCTTTTGCACTTTCAGCCACAATGGATAGAAAGGGGAAATGAAGTTCGGACGAAACTTCGATTTGATGCGAACGAACCGAAACTTTGCCAGACTTGTAATAGTTTGTGTCGATAGTGAATAGTTGCAGACATTAGAGGCTTGTTTATCTAGACTTGGGAAATGTTGGCAGAATGGTTAACCATACATTTTTATTAATGAATTAAATAGGAATGGAAAATTGCATCATAATGCCAAGCGTGATTCCAACCTACTTGTCCTAATTATTTTTATGGCTGGTAAAAACTTGGGTTAGTTTTACCACTAAATTTGGTAAAAAAAATCAAATTATATTTTATGTCAGCCTATATATGGCTATAATCCTGATAGCCATATATAGCAAACAATGCAAATATTAAATAAAAATTCACATTGTTTTATAACTAAATTATATTGTTACACCTGTATTATCAATAAAGCCCTAAGCGATAAACGTTCAGCGCCTCATTAAGAAACAAGTATGAATCTGGTAGTAACTTTAATCCATGGATTATCTTAAGATTACCTGAAACTGATATTAATAAACATAGAGTGCTTTGGAGGTAGTTTAATACTTCTAATCTGGAGACGAAAGTTAATTCTTGAGAAAAGCAATCTAGGATTATCTTCTACGGCATTATCCATCAAATTAACAAACATGCTACTCATTTTTTATACATTGTATGAGAACATACCAAGAAGTTTGATAATGAAATTCATAATGAGTATACAACAGCAGTGACGTAGAAACTAATTTTAGAAATAAATATTTACTTATTTTGCTTTTGTATTATTTTTTTACACAATAATTTTTACACCTATCCTACAAAGAACAAGTAAAATTGTAGGAAAAGAAAAATTAAAAATCACTAATTTTTTTGACTGATGTTAACGATTATGGGATTGAATTTTGTTTTACCTGGCTCTTTTAATGTTCTGGCAAAACATTTCTCTGCAAGCAAGTATGGGTAATCTTCCAGGCGGCTTTTGTACTATTTTAATTACGTAATGAGGTCGTATTACATTGTTCACGGTGCATATTTATGGATCAATCAATTTGTAATATACTAAATAATATACAAATAAAAAATTTAAATAATAAAATTGTTATGTATTGTAGAAAATTGTTAATATCAACATAGTATATGATGAGGTTGTCAAATATCTCCCTTCCACCAAGAGCAAAAAAGCGGAAGGAAGATATTTGACAACCTAATATATAAATAAGATGTTCCTTCAAAATGTTTGCTAATACTTTAAGATTTTATTATTTACATTTTCTATTTTTTTTCTCAACAATATCATAACGTTTTTATATTTTTTTGGCTATGGTAATTTATGATTATGAATAAGTAAAAAATATATAAATGGATGAGGTGAAGTATTTATTCTATATTGAAAAACTACAATATATTTTATAAAGAATGGTGAAACAATATACGTAGATACAATGTATTTATTACCAATACTTCTTCAGAAGTGTTTTATACACTATTTTCCGCACTTATCTGACTTGGCACTTTCTTCTTTTTTCCTCCTGTATTATTTTCATTTTCTTTATTTTGTGCTTTAGTTAGTTCAACTTTACTCAAATGTGATTTTTGTTTTGATATGACGATTAAAATCGCTCTGCCTTGCATATGAACGTTGGCACAGTTTACACCGAAATGGCCTTTCACTAGAATGGAAGTCCCAATGTTTCCTATAATTGACCAAATTCTTAAAAGTTTCAGGACAATGTAGACATTTATAAACTTCGCCCTTGTGAGCTCTTCTATGGGTGGCCAGTTTATTTTTCTGCGCAAAGGTTTTATCACAAATGTCACAGTCGTATTGAGAATCACTAGTATGCATCAGGTTGTGTTGTTTGAGAGTATTCAGATAGCTAAATGTTTTCTTGCATATTAGGCATTTGAATTTGGAATTTGTAAAATGCATTCTTTTATGCATTATAAATTCTTGGCGTTCTTCAAATGTTTGGTTGCAAACCATACATTGAAGAGGTGATTGAAGTTTTGGGTCGTAAGCTCCTCGATAAATCATGGTAAAATGTGGTATGGTTATCTTATTTTTTGTTTGGGCTACGTCGATCAAGACTGTCATTTTCTATGAGGTATTCTTTGACCTACTTCCCTTATCAAATCTCTTATCAAATTTGGCAACCTACCCATTTTGTAGTTTTGAACAGCTTGTGGACTATCCACGTTGACGTGAACAGTTTCTATGGTCCTGTAGTCATCCTGGACAACCGGCTCTTGTGACACGTCCAGGATTTGAATGTCTTCTATTTGGAGATTGATGTCTACAATGTGTTCTTCAAGTTTCTCTTGGAGTAGTTGCGCTAATGGCTCACATTTCTTTATTGGCTTCGTATTTGTCTTGCTGTTCATGTTGATTTTTTGTTTTTAAAAACTCTCATGAAAACGCTATATGAATTTATTTGGTATTCTATTGACGTAATATTTTATACGAGGTTCACTCTTTTGTTTTATAAACAAGGCTCTAGCATCTACTTCAATCTAGTCATTTCAAACATTGTACGAATATATTTTTGTTTGATCAATTCGATCTGATCTCCTGCTTTAAGATGGTAATAAACTTCCAATAAAAAAGAGTACGAAATAGCATTTAAGTTAAAAATAAATAAATCATATAACAATTTTGAATAATGTTTATTAGTAATATCGTAACACTTGTGATGCACACATCAATTAATTTCCAACCATTATCAATATTTCTATAATGATAAATTATAAATTATATATTTATAATAGCATTAAAAATATTTATAATAGTTGAAAACAATAATGTAATTAAAGTCATACTTCAGATACGACATGATCGGTTTGTCATTGTAATTAGCATTTAGGACTTCAACCTTCATTAGAAAAAAGCAGTAATCGCTGTATAATAAATTCTATAATATTCGTTCACATAGTGGATTATGTTAAACAACGCCTAAAGAAATATTGTTTTCATAATTTCACTCATGTAATTATGTTTGAAGTACTTCATGTAATCACAATTAATAAACATTTATTGACTGCTTGTATTTTTTCTAGTTTTTTGCAGGCGATACAATTTCATTCTTTGAACAGCTGTAATATCAGTCTTGTCTATAGAAATATGTTTTATTTTAATAACTTCAAAGATTTATAGAAACTACAAATAATATAGAAATTATTTCAATAAACTTAGGTTCTTACACGGCACAAATATTTCATTTGTTTTATTACTTTCATTATATTTATTTACGGGGGACAGAGCAAAATATTCTTCTGATTCAGGCTTTTTTAGAAAAATCAAGATTTGTACTATCTAATGCAATCTAATGACATTCCGATGTCCTCGTTGATGTACGCCGGTACACATACAACGAAAGATCTCTATTCACACGACACGACGACTAATCACAATCGACCCATATAGAAAATTTTCATCAAACTTCCGTTGCATTCTCACAAATTTACTCCCTAGTCGCGCCTAAAGAACTTTTACTTCAAAAACATTATTGTATTTTGGATTTTTAGACAATTTGTTACATTTCGACCTTATAGCAAATATATAGTGCTGCAAGGAGCATTTATAATTACAATCACATATAATATGTGCAAATTTGCATAAACTCAAATGTAGTTGCATAGTTCTTGAATGTTTCGGAATGAGAATGTCTCAGACAGCCGAACTACACAACTTTGCCAGAATTGCTCGACGACGCATCCAATAATTGCTACGAAACTTGGTATTTGCATTTCTTTGGGGGTAATAATATAAACATGAACTATTTTTTAAAAATACAGATATCAAGTACATACTGAGTTACGTTCAGTTTTAGGCAATATTTTACTTGTTGCTACTTTTGAATAGCCTCTCAGTCAACTTCTCTATCCGAACTAAACATACCAATGGACCCTGACTATTTACTCTTCGAATGGTTATAGAAACATTTTACATAAAGGATTTTATTAGACCATTCAGCAAAGTTCGAACATACACATAAACTCGTTTTACTCCTTTATTCACTACTTTTAGTGCACTCGGTGGTGTTTATACAATAAACACAATAAGAGATGAAATAAAAGTTAAAACCAATTGCCAAGAAATAACAACCCATAAATAAAATATAACAATGTACACAATTTTATACTTCGACAAATAGTTTTATATACGGTTTAAAATGTCCTGCAGATATATTTATAGCTTTGATTATTTCACAGTGTTCAGGAAATTTATTTAAGGTTCTGATGGCTGTTCAAATAAATAAATTGATAAATTGAATGTCTATAGTAAATGATCTAAGATTGTTCTGTAATTCTCAATATAAGTCGTTGTATATATATATTTACCACATTCATTTATGTTCAGTAACTGAATCTGCATTGTAATATTTCTGCTACTTGTTCGTTATAATTTAGCATAATAATTTATTTTCTCGAATCAAACCAGAATATCATATCTCATAAAGTGCTTTGCAAAAAAGATACAAATGGAATTTTAAATCGTACATGATAAAGCTTCTAGGCCTCCGCAATATACATATATGTATTTTCTGACATTTCATACGCCGTTTCAGCGTCCTATTTCAAAGACCATAAACTGAAAGATTCGAAATTTTATACGAGTTTATTTTCCATACGATTAAAGGTTTCTGCAAATAAAACAGAAATTTCAAACCGTAATATAGACGGATTATATTTTATTGAGCACCTCAAATGGACCATTAACAAGTTCGTGTAGTAAATGTTTGAAGTTTTTAGAGCTTTTATGTCGAATTGCGCTGTTATCATTCATGTTTTAAAATTTATCGAGCGATTTAAATATTTATTCTGCACTTTGCAGTAATGATAATAATTTTGTAAGTTTTTAAAATGTTATAAGCGGAATATGGCATCATGCTTCAATGCAAAATGCTGGAACTTCCTAAACCATAATTTAAAATTTTTAAAAGCTCACAAAAGAAAAAGTAGATTCTTCTGGGATTTTTAAATATCTTGCAACATTTTTGAAAATTTTGGAAACATTTAAATAATGAAAAATTATGAAAATTATTGTTTGAAAATTCATTTGAGTAACTTGAAGTTTTTGAAAATCCTGATATTTTTTCGAAAAATTTGAAATTGCTTGAAAATTGTGGATACCCATTCATGTCCTTTGATCCATACTGTTATTATCTGATTTTCGAACGCCAAATGTTTTTTTTTTAAGTTTTATTTCTGCATCTCTGAAACCGCTGGACCTGCCTTTGCAAAATATTATTCAATTTATGAAGTCAACACATGAAAAATGCCTTTTGAATAATTCAAATCACATACTCTGTTCTCTCAAAAACTTAATTGCCATTTTCTGCTCTTTTCGCTTCGTATCTCCGAAACGACTGGCCCTGTCTTTGTCAAAGACTAATTAGCACGTCTCTATATAAATAGGAATCGTGGACTAAAAATTTATTCCATATATACATACATACACACACCTACACACACTTTCATTATTTGCAAAATTTGCAGAAAACTTCGAAACGTAAAGATATAGAAATTTTTTTAATTCTGATTTTTTGCTGAATGAATTGCCTGTGGTATAAAATTATTAATAGTAAGGTTTGAATTTAATGAGGATTTTAAAATAACATATTTTACTGCTGTTCTTATATTACAATTTTATATTTTATTTACTAATGTTGTCTGCAATAATTCAGAAACTAGTTGAAATTGGTATTTTGTCTTGAGGCAAGTTACATGAACTTTCTGATTTATTTAAGAATTTATGAGTGATTCAAAGTATTCCGAGTGAATTTATTACACATAATTGAAAACGAACAAACGCGTTAACTCTAAATATTTTTTAAAAGCAAATTTTCAAAAATCAATAATTTTTATAATTGAACCAGTTTCCATAGGACTTTAATGGTTTAGTACGTTCATTAAGACCAAGTACTCTATCGTTATACCAAGTAAATCGTCTAATTTTAATTTTAACAAACATCAAAAAAACTACTCATTTTCTCAAATATTGATGAATTTTTAAAATTAAACTACTTGTCGTCAGGCCGTAATAATTCAGTAAGTTCTATAAGACCATGATATATATCGCCAAAAAAGTTTAAAAAAAAATCGGCTTAAATTTTTTTTTCAACAGTTAATTACAAGAAAACGGCTCGGTAGATTTCCGCCGAAAACTAATCAGTATCATTCCCAACTAATATCTTTCGAACAATTTTTGACTTTTTAAAATCGTAAATAAAAATAAATTTAAATAAAAGAAACGGCTCGGCAGATCGTCTTCCAAAACTGACAAACTATAGTCCTCATTCTGATACATCAAATGGCTTTTAAATTTCTGAAATCGGTCCAGCGTTTGAAGAAAACGTCGATTTACGGCAAAAAATCTGTTCACACACACACATACACATACTAAATTTAATATAATTTAACTTTTTTGGCTTGAAACGTTGAGAAAACATAAAATTAGCAAGTCGGATTTTTTTATGTAAACATCAACTTTTCTTTCCGGAAAGTTAATAAAGAACAAAACTAGAAAATATAATAACTGATGCCTAATATTCAATTAGCTAATCACTTACTAGTTAATTAATATACTTACTAGCAATGTTTATCAATCATTGAGTTAATAATCAATTAGTTGATAATTAGCTCAACTCATTTACTCAGTAATTATTATTACTCAATAAGTGCGCCACAATTTCAATGAATAAATAGTTCTAAATATGTCATGAATTTTATATCACCTGTACCTATACTAATATTTAATCTATATTTCTAATATTAAGAATTATTTGCCCTGACCAAATAATTCGATTTGTTTACAATATTCACGTAAATTTTCCATTTCCAGCCCGTGGGCATCTACCCAAAGAAATACGAGTGGGCGGCCGGCGATAACGCGGGCGCCCGAAGTGCCTCCGGCGGCGGCGGCGGCGATTGTTCGCTCTGGGTGCGAGCCGCCACACTGGAGTTTGATGACGGTCAGTGGGAATGTCAAGTCACCGCCAGCGATTTTACGACCCAAGACGCACTGACCAGCAGTCCTGTTAGATTGGTCGTTAGAGGTGAGCAGTTGATAACTATATAATAATTTGATAAATGGTTGTAAAGTTCGAAAGGATATGGGATAGTTGAGTTAATTTCCGATTTCGAAAATTAGGGACACTTGAGGTGGAACTGTTACTATTGCATTTTTCCTTAATCCTTTGTTAGGAGGCTGGTTGTCACATGTTGTAGGAACTTCACAAATAAACACATTTCGCACACTAATTTTTAAATTACCTTTAATTACATCAAAATTACACAAATATCCAGAAATGACTTTGCAGAAAACTAGCAAATAGCTTTTTTTACTATATTTATTTGATCATCTATCTACAAGATATATTGAATCAATTGTACGTGATATAGAGTAAAAGAGAAACTAAGGACTGCATCCATTGAAGTAGTTCTTCAGCGTTGACTAAAAGTTTTTCAAAAAGAATAGAGAAAAGAAAAATAAAATTAAAAAACATCATTAGATCCAAAACAAGTTATTAAAATTTTTTTGTGTTCTTATGAGGTCTATTTGTTCTAGCAGCTTTTTTGTAAAGATATTTGGCTGGGCAATGAACCTGTTTTGGTATTAAAAGTTTAAAATATGACTTACAAAACTACATTTTTCAAGATAAGATTATGAAATGTGCTGTATGCTTTCCAGCTCGGTTTAATGTTTTAATAACTTAGTTAAGCATAATTGCACAGATCTTTCTAGAAGGTTTATTCACATGTAAAAGAATACTGAATTATTCAAATCGCACTAATGTTTGGAAACTCCGCGAGGTACTGGAAACCAAATATGATTCGTTTTTCATGAGATATAAATTTTCTGACCACAGAAATTACGAGAACTTATTGATGTCTAACGTACTATTAAATTTTTTATTAAATAATATCAGTGGCGCACAACACCTTCCGTCAGAAAGAGCCCAATGTATTTTCTGTATTATTAATAATGCTATAAATAAATAATTTTTAATTGAATCATAAATCGTCTTAAGGACTTTATTATTCTTACTCTTAATATCATTGTAGAGATTTTACAAGCCCTACTATCCTCTATTCGTTTTCTATCTAACGTTACCTGATGTTTTATTTGCAAATGTGACTACATTGAAATTTAAAAAAGTCAAATAAAAATATTAAAATTACGTAAGAATAATGTGAATAACAAAATCCTCTTTTGTTTAAATAAAAAAGGTATCTGAAATCTTATATTTTATGGCATTTATTTCACAATTTCATAACTCTGGGTGAATTATTTTCCACAATAAATATCAATTTCTATGTATTTTATTCGCCATATTGAACTAAAATATTCTCAGAACTAAATAATATATTCGAATACAAAATTCCAATAAAGAACGATATGTTTATTATATCAATTTTAATTGACATATTGATTGTAATCAATATATGATGAAACATGATTTCTATAGGTTTTTAATAAATAAACTGACATATTCGTATTCGTATATACAGATATTTGAGACTTATCTAATCAAACAAATTTTATGTAAATATTCAAAATAATAATTAAAACTGTTGAATAACTATATGATTATCAGATAATGAACTAATATATGTAAAATGATGTTAAATTAAATAGGTTTATAGCCGCTCAAATAAACTATTCAATAAAGATAAAATTTTTCAATTGAATCAACTATCATATCATAAACGTCCAACGGAAATATATATTTTAAATTATCTCTAAAAGAGCAATGTATATGTATATTTTACTACGACTGATATTAATAAGACCATTAAAAGGCGTAATTAATTTTCACTGAATTCACAGTCGAATAGATTTACGGTTTCGAGTTTCTATTCATCAACACTTGATTTCAAATATAATATCTGGATCGTTTGATCGCAGCCGCAAATTAGACATTACAATAACCGAAAGACGCAATTAAATTGTATGAACATAAACAATGGCATATTAATCCCAAAGTTAGTATTTGCAGTTAATAAAACCGCGAAATCTATTATCTTCAGCTTGCAGTCGTAATGTTACTAATAAAATGCTTCATAAAAGCGGCGTTAGGAACTATTTTATGGCCGCAAGTGTTTATAATGACTCAGGCATGTAACGGGATAATTTTAAAGTAATTGAATTTTATATTGCCGGATTCACTTTGGCGATAAACGTTATAAATCTGGGATTAAAATAGTAAGATGTCTCATTGAAATTGAGATAATAATTTTCTTCAATAATTATATAATGCTGCAATTGATATTCTAAGTATCAGTAATACTCGGCTTACAGAGTTTTTGCAAAAATCCAGAAAAAAAGTAAATATTTGAATGTTGGAATGGCACTATTTTCTTTGTTTTTCGACATAATGAGGAACAAAAGCTGCGCGTAAGTTTCACATGCGATTGAAGTAAAACTTATTTGCTACTGTACAGGATGGCATTTAAGTAAAAATAAATACATCGTATAACAATTTTGAATAATGTTTATTAGTATTATGGTAACTCTCGTGATGCACACATTTATTAGTGTCGACCATTATACACATTTATATAATAATAAATTATAAATTATAAATTATATATTTATAATAGCATTAAAAATTTACATGGTTTTTATAATGTTTATTTCATGAAATTATCAAAGAAAACGTGACGAACAAACATAAAGACGAACATGTTGGTTGAGTGCTGAGACAACCCTGCATATGTATATTGGTAAATACTTTTAAATTGGTAAAAAAATATAAATTGTATTTTTAAGTCAAATTTATTTTTGTTTTCTTAGTTCAACAATTCCTATTTTGAATTTAAATTATTTAATCAACTGCAAAACTTGAACTCGTGGCTGCAAAAATTGAATGTTGAGGTATGTCACGTACTTCTTTTATTCGCCATGAATAAAATAATATTTAAAGAGTTGTTATAAAGATAAAAATGCATTTTATTCAGTACCCGTATCAAAATTCTGCTAAAGATTATCATATAAACATGTATTTCTTATAAGATTCTTGAATCATATTCACGTATGCCTAAACCTTAAATTCTATGTTATACGCCTTATAACTAACTATATAGTACGCCTAATACGCCTACGACTCTATATATATAATACCGCCAATATTATTTCTTACCTTACACCTATGTTTCTTAAACGCTAATTTTTCCGAACACTACCGAGAATCGAACCCGAGCCCTCTGCGTGGCACGCAACGACCTTAACCATTACACCACCGTGGCGCTGCGATTGGTCGCCTTTTTCCGCGTGTCGTCGCGTCGCATTAGTATTAATTACTTAATTAATAGGTAAAGGTACCGCGGAAAAACAGTGCGTCCCTTATTATATTATTTGTGGGGGACCCAATAGAGTAGTGGTCAAGGCGCTAGACTGCCACGCGGTGGTCCCGGGTTCAATTCCCGGTGTGGTCGATAGACAATAGAGTATAGGGTCGTGCCAATAGATAATAGATAAGAGTAAAAAATATATAATATAGGGTAGAGACAATAGATAAGAGTAAAATATAGCGTATAAATGGTAGTATATAAGGTTTGTAAGGGGTAAAAAGATATGTAGGGTGTATGTTATATGTATGTTATATGTATGAAGCGGTAATAGATTTATATATAAATGTAGGAACTGATGGTCTTAGGTATCGTACGGTATGATTAGACAGGTAATAATTAGATGTAAGTCCTTTAACGTATTATAATAATCTTGGGTACTTTTATATGAAAAAAGAGTGCGCGCAAAACTCGATATGAATTTTCGCGGGGTGAAGCAATGGAATTCCATGAACTATAAATAGAGGTAGAATATATAAGTTTTCTGTGTCATAGATAAAAAATATGAAAATTTGTGATATGTTTTGGCTTGCTTCGGGGAGTTTTAAAAATTGGTGATCCTATAAATTTGGATGTATTCTTCAATTTTACCACCTAGTATGTTTTGCGCCGCCATATTGTGGAAAAAGCGTCAAAAACAGATTTCTAACAGTGTCTTCTTTCAGGTTCATTTCATAATAAAAATAGTTTTGTACGAATTAAACTAAAAAAATCGTTATAATCTGTTAATTTATGCTAAAAATAAGATAATAATAAAATACGGTTTAAAATTAGAAAGATTTTAGAATACGTATTTATCTGATAAAAGTTCTACTAAAATAAAAATCTGTTAAATGACTTTCGCTAAAATACCGTTTACCCTATAGCAATATTCTCTTGATATTAAAAAATGTAATAATTTTTAATATTGTGTACGTTTTATTGCATAGTTCTTAATAACTATTTTTAAAAGCTTTTATTCACGGCGGAATAAGTTATTTTAATTGGATATTCAAGTATATAGTAATTCATTTTAGTTTGTTTTTCATCGTAAAAAGAGTTTTATATTTTCATTCCTTCGTGGTTTGAAATATGTTCGAATATATTTTTTACGAGCTGTGTTGGTCATATTTTTTGCGTTGTAGTTTCTTAACAATATGCAAAGAATATTTTCAAATATAATATTTTAATAAAACTTAAAAAAAAAACTCCAACTTGCATTGCTACTCTCCAGGATTTTAAATTTTTTTTGTGATTATATTTTATACATATCAATTTTGATGTACCAACTTGATAATTTTAATTGTTAAAAAAATCATTTTTATAAAATTATTTATATATGCTTATTATTTTCTTTGCAATCATTACATAATTTTATCATAAATATTGTTTTTTTTTACAAAATCGTTGGTATGAAAAATAAGTTACTGGATAAGTCGATCTAAACTGTGGTTGCTAAAAATTCGCAATAACAGATTGTAAAATATCACCATCAGTCCTTTTTCTAAGAACGTGTGCAGCCGTTATGGACCACCTAGAAGTCGTATCTTCTGCTGCCGTTTCCGACGCGGTAAACAATAATTTACTGCGACATTAAACAACGTGCAGGCGGCGCACTATGCTGCCGGTCGACTTGCTGCGCGATCATAAAAGCTTTTATACGTAAACCACATATTTTAGATTGCTGACGAATCAAGATATTCTATAAATGTATAAAGGTTAAAGGAAATTTTCATATTTATTCCTGTTTATATTTCTATTAAATATTTCATATTTTTATTTAAATTTTGTATGTGGGGTGTTGCGTGGATATCTTGTATTTCATTCAACAACTCCTAGCATTTGTGAATAAGTACATTTCTCACTGAGGTAGAAATTATGCCGCAACATTTATTAGATGTTTTTCTCTAGAATTGCGTGAGTTTCAGCACTTATTAAATTCGAATCATAGCTTGAATTATTCTAATATCGCATTATTATCTGCGTTTCGCATGTGGAGTTTGTCGCATGCGAAACTCATTGAAAGCATTGACAACGCGGTTTAATTTATTCAGTTTCGCGGTTCGAGTTATTTATGAATTTTCATTATGCATATATAAACACGTGCTGTTAATGCAAATTAAATTGCATCATGATAGAAAATGAATAATTACTTTGTTTACTTATTAGGGTATCGATTTTGAAAATTGATTCACAGAAATGTTAACGTCTAAAATTAACTCGGAAGATTGAAAATCGGCCCACATACACACACTTATATACATTTTCGAAATTTGGTCTCATTCGATTCAGAATGATATCAAACGTCTTCAAGACATTAAAACACTTCTTTCATATTTGTGAAGGAAAATATGCAGTATCGTTTTCTTTTCCATACTTTTATTGTCTAATATGTGACTATTTCCAAAGATTTTTTCTAACCAATCCGTTAATCTTTGTGCTATTAGTTTGACAGATTATCGTTGAAAGAATTCGCGTATCAAAAGTTTCCTCAATATCTAGTTATTGATTACGTCATAGGTGAATTTATCAGATATGTAGTTGATTGATGGTCATCGCCTTCATTAATCACACTCTGCTACACTTAAGTATTAATATATGATATACGAGATATACTTCGGTCAGCATAATACACAGTCGGGCAGGCTTTGCATTCACAAGCTATGATAATATTGATATTATTTCGAGCTAGAATTAGAATCTGCTGATACTAGACAAAATTTGTAAATATAGGTTATTTGGATACTCGCAAAGCACTAATGCAGCAAAAACTAGTGGGTCAAAGAACTTATATTTTTTATTTTTTGTAGTAATAAATTTATAAAAACAAATTTCAAATATGCTGTAGATATCATAACTAACCTTATGTCGTCTTTGTTTAACAAATTTGCTGATAGTGAAAGTTTCAGCATGTTACAAAAATTGACTGTCATTTAATTTTTACATTAGTTGTGATATTCAAAAATTGATTAAACCTCATTTATTATAGTAGTCACAATTTTGTAATGTGATCTTTATATACCATGAATGCTATAGCATCTACTTAAAGGATTTCGCTTCTATTTTACGCAAGGTTTTTGCCTAACCTAAGTAGTAGCTAAGGGAAAAGATAAGGTAATACGAAAATACTTAAAGAATCAGTTATTATCTTGACAAGTATAATAGTTACAAAAACGTAAAGTTGTATATAATTAAATTTAAAATAATTGCCTTCAATGTTTGAATGCTATAGCATTCATGTCATTCTGCGTCGCAATGAAATTAATGCTAAAGCATTCACACCCCCAAACGTGTTAATAATTTTGATACAACTGAAATGTGTAAATATTTGGCTATAAGAAATAAAACTTCAATACTTTTTTCTATCTATTCTTCATGAGCAGAATTGTTTTTATTCAGAATATAATTTTCATTGGTAACTGAAATTATGATATGAATTGTTCAACAGTATTTAATAAATTAGGAATATAAATAATTTTTTGTATTCATCATATTTATTAAAATTACATTAATAACAAGTTGATATTTTAATGACATATTTTCCATATTAAATTTCTTATTTTAAAACCTGTTTATTAAAAGTTAAAATCTGTATAATAGATATATCACTTTTTTTTATTTATAATTGAATAGCTACTTAATGGAAACATAGTTTCATATTAATTAATAGTTAATAGTAATAGTAAAAAATCTGTAAATATTTTTAATAGTTACTTAATTTTTTTATATAAGAATTAATTAAATTTTATTTAATATATTTTAATAAATTTATTTTAAAAATTTAATGATCAAAATGATAATTAATTCATTAAGTGTCATTAATCATAATATTTGATATTTTATGATATATTATTAATCTTATTTAAAACCTCGTTGTTAAAAGTTAAAATCTATGTGGTTTAAAGAGGCATTTTATGAATTATGTTATATGAGTAAGTTGGCATTTTAATTGTATTAATCTCATAAACATCCAGCAGTGTCTATAATTAACATTCTCTCTGAAAATATTCTAAAATCAATATATAAAGAAATTAGTACATACTGGATATTTTTTTACTACAAATATTTATATATTTTTAATTTTATTAAGAACAAATATTATTCATCACATACATTTGAAAAAGAACGGCTTTGATAATAATTTAAAAAAATTTAAAATATATGCATCGATCCAAATTTCTGCATCTTCGGAGAAATGAAGTATTTTCCGCCATGACTGTATACTTTCATTTAATCTGGATATTCCATGAATAAAGCTCATTTCTCGCAATGCATCTATAATAAATCTTGGGATAATAATACTGGCTGCATATCTGCGTCTATACATTCAATTGGCAGTAGAAATTTATGATAAAAACCCGAAGAGGCGTTATGAATCTCGATGATTACGAATTCCTGGCTCAGCGGGCGGCCGTAAGGGCGAATTTTCCAATCGTTCGCGAGATTAGCCCGATATGATTTATGTAGAGCGGCCTCAGGCGCCCGGGCCCAACTTTCCGTTCGAAATAGTTCTCGAACTTTTCGAATAAAACTTCTGGGCGCAGCTTTTATAGATTATGTACTAGCGGCGGCCGCGAAATAAAATATGCGAACAAATAGAATATGGGAAAAATACAGTAGAAGCTCTTGCTGGTAGGAAATATGCAATTCGCCAACTTTATTTAAACCAGTTTATAATTACTAAGGATTGCGTAATTACTAAGTAATATTGTAGATATTGTATGCTTTACTGCTTTTACTAATGGACCGTGAAATAGATCTATGTTATGGCAAGGCTATATTACGTTCCAGTTTCCATACAAAATGCTACTAAATACTGTCAAAATGCCATGTATTTGCTGTGCGATCAGGAGTTTCACATATAAAACGCAAAATCACTCAAATGGCCATATCTCAAAGATGCAGCTATGATAACTTTTTTTTTACTTTTGTGCGTTTTCTACGTTAGGTTTTATATCTAAAACGCTTGTCTGCACAGCACTCACATAGGATTTTGTCAGTTTTTAGTACCACTTTATATGAATACTGCATAACATAACCTTACCATATCATTGGTCTATTTTACGACAGAATCGGCCCCAAAGTCTTACCGCTTAATATAACTTAGTGTCAAGATTCAATAAAACAAACTTTTACTTCAATAATCTTATACTATTAATTTTACATATAATCAGTCAATATCATTACAACTTTATCATTTTATATCTTCATACACGTGTTGTTTCACAGAGCTATCTAACTGACTCGCACTAATGACCGTTACATTCAAATATTACTAACTACTAATTAATTTAATATTAGAATATTTTGTTTTTTTTTTTCAACTTCAATAAATATAATATACTGCTAACATTAATATTATATCATGAATAAAATATTCAATAAAAATAATATAATACCATTTTATCGTGAATTATTAAAAATATTTTAATTGAGATGAAATGGTGACAGCTCTTCTGTAACATGGTATTTCTACAGCCCATAAATTTCATGAATGACTTTAGTATCTTGATATCATGAAAGATTTTTCTAAATAACTATGTATTTAGGAAAACTTGCCAGTTTATGTAACAGCAGTGTACGGTTTAAGTAGTGTCAAAGCAGTTTCACAAAACCTTAGCTTGTATGAAATAAAATTAGCTTAATTTTTTTTTTGTTGGAATACAGCTATTTAGTTAAGCTTTGGTTTTATTTTTTGATCATGCCTTCATATCAACTTTTCAATTTAATATAAAATAATCATGTTTTTATCATATCTTTATATAAACGCTTTACCTTTTCCTTATAAAATATAAACCCATGCATTTATTGAGCTCCATAAAACGCTATACAATTGCTACTATTTCTTTGAGTTTCTTATAACACGATTGATATACAACGCAATAGCCAATTTTCATATGTCGCAGTACAAATTGGCCTGGATTGCCTGTTAAATCCGAGTATCTTATAGCACGATTTCTTTATTACAACATACGCACCCACCGCGTAATCGGAGGGTAGATTGTATATATTATATATATATATATATACATATATATATATATATATATATATATATATATATATATATATATATACCTGTGTGTAATGGTTTCACGGGCTTACTCACAGTTACACTTTCCTTTAAAAAGGTAACTTTCTCCCAAAGCCCAATAATTGAATTCAGCACTGCTGAAAAACGGGAGACAAGAAAACTTTATCTAATCGTCAATAATTGTATCACATAAAAGCACGTAGAGAAGGACCGGAGCTTTCAAAACTGAAGAGCCATCTATTTTAGCCTCACACCTACTTTAGAATTCTTTCAGTAAATACTAACGCTATCATCTGATCTATAATGCACATTCAGAAGGGCTTTTGGCGGAAGCTGAGAAAATTCAATTCTAGTTTATTGGATATGAAGAAGCGCACACAAGTCTCCGAGCAGTTTTTGTCTGCTTTTTGCTTTATTTTTCCTGATAATAATGCTCGTTGGATTATTGAATAGCTCAAGAGGACGTACATGCTGCTAAGGAGAGCGACTCAGTGAAGATGTAATCTGATATGCTACACTATATATTGGTACTTTATTGCGTCGTGAAGCCTCGAAAAGTTAAAGATTATATTGAATTACATCGGTATTTATTATGACTGAATATTTCAAATGCTTCACATTACAATGAAGATGGAATCAATGATTGAAAGGATTGGGAACTTGTGATTGAACTGGTGAAAGTAAAAATACTTCTTTACTTGTTTATGATATATAACTTATTTTAATTCATTAGTCAGAATTATTTATGTACATTTCTATATTGAAAACCAAGTCAACAGAGTGCGTGTACTCAAGCCATATAAATAATAGCAAGTACTATATCATCCATAAGTCAACATCTTTATTTACCTTAGCGTTCTTATTTTACTGGAAGCACATGCACCATTATGTATCGTATCATATATTTATAAAAATATTTACATATGAATATGTGTCATACGTTCTACGTATAGAGGTTGCCTTAAAAGTTCGATAGCGGACGCAATAACCCGACGATACATTCAACTCAAAAAAGAGATGGGTTTTCGCCATTGGCGCTATGGGGGCATTCCTTTTAGAATGAAGGTATAGACGACTGGGTATGTAAATAATATCCTGATAGTTATTCGATATGTCAATGCCATACGGCACTTCTAAAGGCAGCGAGTTATATATCGACGGATTTCTTGAAGTGTATTCGTAATATGCATCTGTAAACAGCAGATATTATTGTGCTTTGAATTATTCTATTTCTATTTCCTATACTACTTCTCATGTTTAATAAAACTTCAATAAAAATTTTACTTACACCTTGTTCAAAAATATATATTTACGTTAACATACAGTATGTATTATTATTACAACCTGTGCACTTGTCTGTTCAATCACTTATAATCTGAACTCTGAACTCACTAAAGCCTTCGCTTCGTTATGTGCTAATTAGTATTCAAGCAAATTGTACTTAATAGCAATTAATTTATCGATGTTTATTCAGCGATGTGTGCAGTTACATTTGAATTTAAATGCATTCGTACAGTTCAGTATATTGCACTAATAAATAATGAACTGAAATATAAGAGTTGTCTATATATTTTCCACCTTACTGGATACGATAGTCGTACGGTGGAGCGATCTTGTACTTTTGTCAATAGAGAAAATCGATTTCCTTCAAAGTATATTTTTATTATAAACACAACAATAATAGTAATTGTTACGAAGCTACATTTAAATTATAGCTTAGTAAGTTAATTTACGACTTTTGCGTTAATTTACGTAAATAAATTAAAAATAAGTTTCAAATATCGCTATGCCTGACTCCTGTGTTTTTGCACTCTCAATTTTTTTATAAATAATCATTTTTAATTTTCTTTTATAAATATATGTAAATTTATATAGTTTAATCACTTCATATCACTCTACAATCATTCTTATTGAAGAACCTTACTTATACCGTATAAAATGCATGCTCGATTAAGACAGCTGCCGTGCATATGCAATGCAGTAGCTACGAGTTTTATGGTAATCGCTTTCAACAATCTATTAAGATTTCTATCCACATTGTGCCGGTGTTCTTGGAAAAAACTTCATTTGTATATTAGCATAGATTTATAGAGGCATCAAGGCATTTGATTTTGTATTTTTTTGTGTTGTGAACAATGCTGCTGTTTATATTTGAATGAAATTTTAAAAATATGTAGTTCTATATAAGATATCTGAATTGTTCTACATACATTTTACTTATATTTGTTTCTTTGTTGCAGTTGCACCTCAACGTCCCCGCATCGAGTACAACACGACGCACGTGCTTCCAGGCCATAACATCAGCGTCAAGACCGGAGAACGTGCCACCGTGAAATGCGTATCGCATTACGGGAACCCGCCGAGTAGGCTAAAGTGGTTTCTTGGTAAGTGAACAGCACACATATCTATATCAATTCTATTAATCGACTATTTTGTTGTAAGAATGTGAAATCTTAGAACATTTTTGTCATTTATCCGCTATTGTGGCTACTTGTCCTATTGTGGTTACTATACGTGAAATTATGTACTTCTTGTTAAATTTATTCTGAAGATGAGTTAAATTATATTGAAACGTTTACCATAGGAGATTTTTTCTTAAAAAAAAAATCTTTAATTATGAATAGCTTCAAAATTGACTTCAATATATATATTTGTTTAAAGATTATCCCAGATCTCGAGCCAAAATGTAGTGACAGGGTTCATAGTTTTAGCTAATTTTTCCTAACACTTTTTATTGAGCTCAAATATTTTTTATTTGCGTAAGTTTTTGATATGTTCTTAATTCGACATAATGGAAAGAGTTGGATAGTGGACATATTGGATTAACTAGGAGAACCTCAGGTACTTTTCTAGGAATTTGACAAAACTTTGTATAGTGAGAGAATTGATAGTTATATAATAAAATAATAAAAGTATTGTACTATTCTTCGATCTTTCTTAGGGTTCTACGTACGTAAAATGTGTTTGCAAAAATTGTTTTACTTGTGGTTTACATATTTGTACTAGCTTTTTGTACCATAAAATAATAAGTATAGTTCTATTCTACAATCTTAATTAAATGCGCAAACTTATAGTAGTACTGGCCAAGCCACTTTAGTATACTTTTGTTTAACAAAAAGCCTTTCAATATCGACAAATTTCGAAATTATGTAATTTATAGCTTAACAAATGTTTATAGTTCAAGAAAACTCAGGAAATTGTGTTACTATTTTCTGAAGGGGCCTTAGAAATGTAGTTTACGTTCATAGTTACAAAGTTAAAATGAACAATGATAATTTCAATTCACCACAATACCCAAAAAAATAGTTTGTTTGACCAAAGCTCTAAGTTTTGCTTAAAAGCTCATAATTTTCAAAGAGCATAGTAATGTTTTGTATAATTTTTTTATGCTGATTAAAATCATCAGGCGTTAAATATAAATAAATTTCTTGTATAATACAAACACAAATCGTACAACATTTTAGAATATAATATTCGAATAGTTTATTGAAAATTGCAAATACCAAAGACATAAAATTTAGAATGTTTTCAAAAATAAAATGATAATTGATATATTGCACAGCAAGTGCATCAGTGTTGTAATTTAATAAATAATTTAATAGTAAATTGGACATCAATAAAGTTTTAGTAAAATATGTCATCTGAATGATTAGACATCATGAGAAATAGAATAGATCAAGTTCAGTTTTTAGTCAGTCGAAAAATTTACATCTTGTTAATTCACCATTTTAATAATTGAACAAACTTTCTTGAAAGATTTCTCCATTTCATTTAACTAGCAGTAGGCATTTTTTAGTTAGATCAAAATTAATAAAATATCAAAACAGACAGTTTACTTGCTGCTTTTGAGCCGAAAGGATTTTCCTAAATATCTTGAAATCATTCTTATATAAAAAATATACTAGCCTTTTGCAAACTTCAATGCATTTCTGAATATTTTATGTTATAAAAACTAAATTACATGTTACAGTGTAATTGTCCTGAGCTGAATTACATGTTACAGTGTAAACCTGGAAGCATAAATCTGACCAATTTTACAACAAAGCAATATATTTTTAGACAATCGACCATAAATTATAAAAAATGATACCTGTAATCAATTTCAATTACAAATGCTCCAGAAAACTTATAAAACCATTAAAATCAATTATCATGCCATATCATTTTGAACGCTTTTATAATTTCATATCATTTAACTCTTCCTTTACCAATCACGCAAAGGCATTTATCTTTTCTATGTATTAAACGAATCAGAGAAATAAACTATAAGGCACATATTCAATTAAGCGAAATGTGTGAATTTAACTAAACGTTGCGATTTCGTATGAAACGTGTAGAAAACTTCGCTCATTGCACGAATGTATAATTGCAGAGTAAATGTTTTAACAAACTTGCACCGAAAGCCTTGTATGCTCAGAGTACAAAGCGTTCCTGGTTATTGTTAGCAAGTCATTAATTTTGCACAGGATCTGTGGACTCATTAGGGATTTTTCTGTAAATTCATAATTTTTTAGTACAGCGACACTTTTGGTAATATATTTACTGAATATTGAAAGTTATAAATTAATTTAGGCTAAAGAAATGTCAGAAAACACACTACAGTCAGTTTTTCAACACACTTTATTTCATAAATTACAGAGGTTTTGAGACCATAGTATGCCTCATCTTCAGTATAATTTCTAACAATAAAAAGTAAATAACTACGTAACGAAATTACATTATTAATTTTTTATTATAAATTATATACCATTTTCAAACATTACACCAACTTTCTCTTTTAAGGCTAGACACTGTACAAAATTTGTTAGTTATATGTAGAAATATTGGCGCAAATCATTTTTTGCATATTATTTGCTCAGTCGATTATATTGCTCCAAGAAAATTCAATTTCTTATATCAACATTATTATTTATTATCCTATTTTCTTATAAATTCATTCATATAAATAATTTTAATATAAATTTTTACAGTAATTTTGATTTGAAACCGTTAGTCTTATTATTAGAATTTTTCTTAAGCTGCCCTTTTTTTAACAAATTTTAAGTTTCATATTGTTGCTCCAAGAAAATACAATCTTTTATATCAACAATATTATTATGGTTATATCATTTTATTATATATTTACTTATACAAATATTTTTATATAAATTTTCATAGTAATTTTGATTTGAAACTGTTAGTCTAATAATAAAATTTTTCTTAAGCTTCTTAACAAATTTTAAGTTTCATATTGCAATAATTTAGTGAAACTTGAATTTTTCAAATATTACATTAATTTTGAATTAGTGCTTACGTGGAAAAATTAATATGTCTTTCAATTTATCGGAATTTAATGCAAATTTATGACAAAAGTATGCAAAAATTGTCCAATTTTTTTACGCATATAATTATCGGTAATTATATGTGTTGAGTAGGACTTGACACAAAGATCTAACTCCATTTCAAGTAATTATACTATCTAAATCAAATCTACTACATCACAAACGATAACATATATCGAATAAACAGCTATCGGCTATAGTCAGTAAAATTCCCAATTAATTCCGAATCATAGAAATGTTTTTTTCTCTTTTTCTAAAATTTGTCATCTTACATTTTATGCAAAGGATGGGGTAACATGGGACAGTCAGGTTTCATTTTTAATTTCAAATAGATTTTACAAAATAATAGCTATCTTGTTTGAACAATGCAAAATATAACTTTTATGGGCACATTTTTCACAAAGATAATACTGTATTTTACCTTGATCTGGTATTTTGTCGGAAATATTCATCAACAAAGTTGGAATAACTTTTAATTTAAATTTTCTTGCAAAATAGCATTTTTAAATGAATTTACATTTTTATTTACTATTTTTTATTGTTTATACTTTTGCAATGGTAAAGGTACAGCTGGTCATTTTTATCCCATCCACATATGTAAGTGTAAGCTATTATAAAGGTCATATAAAATTATCTATTGAATCTAACTTAAACTTAACAATATCTTATGAATATACTTAAAAATTATATTGAGGTCTCGTAGACTAAACAACTGTGCTCAGAACCCAAAAAATTAACAACGAAAGAAAATACTTTTTCAATAGATTTTCAAACATGCACAAACATCTTATAGTGATGTTGCTAAATAAGGCCGATGGTTGGTTGCACATCGTTTGCCCTCTTCTCTCAAATATTGTTGTAAAAAAGTCCTTACATTACTTGTTTTTGAAAAATTGGTGTTGGATCTTTTAACCCAAGACCTTTTAAGACATGCACTACCCTATACTATATTAGCCATTCAAAACAACTTTGATTAGCATAAAAATCATTGCCATTTATTGGAGTATTTCTGTTACATTACACCTAAAAATATTTAATTCCACCTTGAACGTAGTGATTAGCAGCGTTGTTCAAACAAAAAATCATTCTGTACCCGAGCATAATTTGTTGATTCAGTCAAGAAACGATTTCGTATCTGGCAATATATCAAAAATTCGTTTACGATAGCACTGATATTCATTGTCTTTGTTGTGTTTACTCTGGAATAATTTGTTAATGACATAACGGCATGATACATATCCGAGCTCGTAGCCAACTCTGCACGGCAAACACATTTGTCACCGTTAATCTACTAGGCCATTGTTTAACAGACAAAAATAAAAAAGCCATTTAGATCGTTAGAGATTACGTCAAACCACAATCCCATTCGAAAATCGCAGGCGGGAGCTTTGGCTAATTCCTCGTTTTACTATTAAATAAGTCGCAATCGGATTGAGAGGAGATATTTAGATTATTTTTTATTTAAAATTTTAATATACTAGAAAACACGTTAAGAAGACTTGAAAATAAATTATATTATTATTATTTTTTTTATTTATTCACATAGCTCACAGAATAGTTCAAGAGGACTTAAATATTTAATTCTCATACATATAATACAGAAAAATATGACATAGTATAATACATAATGTAACAATTTTATGAAATATAGAGAGTAAGATATTTTTTTAATTTTTTTCATTTTTTTTTGTTGTTTTTTATTTAAAATATAAGTAAAATATGACATAGTATTATACATAACGTAACAATAACATAGAATAAGATGATTTTTTTTATTTTTTTTACCTACCTTACAAATTACAATTATCATACATTTTATAATACAGATGAAATATAACATAGTATTATACATAATGTAACAATTTTATGAAAAAAAAACACAGAGTAAGATGATTTTTTTTTATTTTAATTTAAACCTATAGCCCACAGACTAGTTCCAAGAGAACTTAAAAGTACAATTATCATACATAATACAGATAAAATTTAATATGGTATAATGCATAAAGTAACAATTTTATGAAATAACAAAGATTAAAAATGAAACATATTTGAGGAGAAATATAAAAGTTAACTAAAGTAATTATATTAATACATTATTCAAATCAGCATAATTAATATCTATAATAAGATTCTAGAGTTCAGTAACAGAACAACGTAAGTGTGGGCATTTCTATGACGGAATTTCAATATAATTTTGAAAAATTTAATCAGCACTTATTCCTTATACTATTAAATAAGTAGCAATTGAATTAAGATATAATATTTCAGCTATTTATTTCAATTATCTAAATACGCATTTAAAGCATAATATCTAGTTTATATCATATTGACATAACATAAAGGTTAGCATACTAAATTTGTTTTTTCTATAATGGATTTTATAAAGATTTTGTAGAGCAGTTACAGACCAACTTTGAATAAAAAATTACAATTGAATTTCAAGATAGTTTTAAACAATTCAATCAACGCTATTTTAAATTTGTATAGGTAAATAATTTGGTATATTGAGAAGTTGTAAGAATACTAAATTTCAACTAAACCAAATGCATTTTTTATATTTAATTTTATAATTTTTATGTTTTATTCAATTCACTTTATGGTAAATGGTTCAATTCTCTTTACCATATGTCTGCAGATCAATATAGTTTATATTGTTAATTCAATAGCACTAATCTAATAATCTAACATGATAATTTTTGTGTAATTTTGACCATTCCTAAGTTTCTTAAGGAAATGTTTGTTTTTGCTAAAAAACGGCTAATTGCTACTAATTGCTAATTTAGTTTTAATGACATTTAGAGTCATTCTGAATCGTTGAGACCAAAATTATAAGAAATATGTGTGCGTATGCCCATTGTAGACGACTCTTTTGATTTTTCTCAAAAACAAAAACTTCAAAAAACCAAAATTCTAGTTTTTTATAATTATCAGAAAATCTGATCTAACTATCTAAATCTCAATTTTTGTTGAGTCGATTATTTTCATTCCAAAATTTTATGCAATTTGCCTTAAGGCAAAATGTCACTCACACTTACTTATTTAAAAGCTTTACTGTTTTTTGTATAAAAAATAAAAAATCTTTTAATTATACGCAACACGTTTGTTTTAATATATTTTATTTTATTTATAGAAGCTTATCACGCTAAGGTTTTAAATAGAAAATTATTAAGCACCTGATAATATGCGAATAATTTTACATTCGCGTGTAGATACGCCATATTCTTCTACTTTGAGTGTAATTTTAATTTATAATATAATATTTGAGATATTTTTCTACATGAAGGGAAAAATTCAACAATTATTTTGGTCGATTTCATATAACCAAATTAGTTATAGAATTAAAATTACGATAGTCAAAAATAATGATAATTTTGGACCAGCATTTACTATGTTCTGTTTTTTCTCAATAACCTTATATTTTGAGAAAAATAAAATTGCTAAACGTACCTATTCATTTACTTCAATAATTTACAAAAAATTATTTGTATGTTTATAAAGCAAAATTTCTCCTCAAAATTTTCTTATATAAAGGAAATAAAATCATTTCAGATTCAGGCAACAAGATCATCATTTTGCTCGTAATTAAAATTAAATCCAGATTGATCCTTTAAAATTCTACAAATTATTTTAAAACTAGAACGTTGAAATAACAAAATTAAATATCTAAATATATAAAACAAAGTATATTTTATTTAATATTTTTAACATAGCTAAAAATTCCATTATCCGGCTCTGGTAGAGTTAGAACCTAGGGCGATTTGGCTAACATCGTATATTACAACCCTCATTACTGGCCAAATGGAGCAATTAGAAAGGCAACATAATACAAAACGTGATACATAATGGTGCTATTAATATTTTGTATTCTTTGTACGGGTTTTTATCTGGACAAAACTTATGTGGGCTTAAATGGACCTAATGAATATTTGTGACGTTGCATAGCTTTAAAAAAATGATGCTAACTCTTACATAAATTGTAATTGTACATTTTTATTTTTGCTAATTTTTTTATTTTTGTTTTTGTTACTCTGCATAATGAAACCTAATAGGTTCCTCTAATTGATAAAAAAAACTATTTAGATATACAAGAAGATGAATTTTTCTATTTTGTGTTTTCTAAGGTTTAATATATTCAGATTTAGATAGCTTTCAAAATTTTCAAGAATAAAAAAGTTTCCAATATAAAAAATTAAAGTCCAAAATTTTCAAATAGATGTAACTTTTCAAAAAATTCTTATGTTCATAAAGTTCAAAATCCTAAAAAAAAAACTTAATTTTCAAACTTACAAGCCAATTGGGCATTAGACCATTATATAAATATTTGTGCATGTTAAGAAAATTATATTTTTTAGTATTTAGAATGATTAACTTATTACATTAAATTGATAAAAAACTTATTTCGTACAATAGTAGATTAATGTTTCTATCCTATGTCTACTAAGGTTATAAAAATAAGTCCAATAATATTTTAAGAAAGACTTAAAATAAAATAAAGTTTTCATAAATATCAAAACCTTCAAAAAAACTTAGCTTTTAAATTTTCAATAAAATTTCAACCTTTTGAACATATTAAATTACGAGCACCAATTTGCCTTGAGACGATGCCATCTAGTACTACTTTTTTTTTCAAATAGTATCTATACATTGGGGTGGCTCTTAATATGGACATTTTTTGAATTTCCTTGGTCCCAAGGGCTCAAATGGTTCCAAATTGATAAAAAACAATTCTCTGAAAGTTTTAGCTCTTAATATTAACTTTTAGATAATGCGCATGGAAAAAAATTTGAAAATTGAAAAAAAATTGTTAGGTATAACTAAGCGACAAATGAATTGAAAGTGAAAATTCGTGTCCTTTTTATTGAAATTCGACGCTCTGCAAAATTTTTGAAATTTTTTTCATGCCATTTCCATACAAAACTTTGATTGAATTGCGCTCTATCTTAGGAACAAGGAACTTTGAAAATGTCCATATTGAGGACCACCCTTCTATACATATATGAATATTTGTGTATTCTAAGTAAATTATATTTTATTAATATTCAGGATGATTAAAACTTATTACATTAAATTGATATAAAAAACTAATTAGGTACTAGAATAGATAAATTTTTCTATCCTATGTCTACTACCCAAGGTGATGCTCAGGGGTCTCACGTTCCGTGAAAAGGTGTTTCGGTGTCGTTTTATAATTAGCAACTTAAGTTTCGTGAAAATTCACGATCCATGGTCGCAAAACTGCGTTTGGCACGTGCTTCTAGATTACGCGGTTTGCATTTAGATTTTCTACGTGCCCTGTACAAAGTCGTATACCGTATACCCCGTCGAGTTGAAATAGGAAAACACGTGTGTTTTGCTGGTTCTGCCGATATATATTGCAGGAGCATATGTCGCCTGCAACTCGGCCAACGAATTCCGAGTTGGATGCAGTATTATTGTTCGAGTTGTTAATCACGAATCGCGGATATATACCTATATATATATATATATATATATATATATATCGTTGTGCATTACTGCTATAATTTAATTATTAATCACATTGGACATCAATGACGTTCTGGTGATATTTGTCATCTGAAAGATTACACGTGATGAGAAATAAATTGATCAAGTTCAGTTTTCGGTTCAGTTTGCGCAAACCTTTTCGAAGAATTTCTTTATTAAGTTTAACTAAGCATTTTTAAAATTAATAAAATACTTATTCCGAAAGTAGTATTGTAAACATACTTTGAAAAATTACTTACTAGTCATCTGCTTACGTCGATATTTCTGAATATTTTATGTAAATTTTATGTAGCATAAGTAAATTACAAGTTATTTGTTCATTTGTGACACAAATGTCCAAATCTGAACCATGATACAGATTTCACAAGTACATATAATTATTGTGATTTTAATAAATAAGCATTGCTATAACTCACATATTACCAACAACAATTTTACACAAAATAATTTTACCACCAGGTTGGAAAGTTGACCTAACTCTGTCTCTACTATAACAATGCCATAAATTACAAGGCTGAGACAAATTAGTAGTATATATTTATAATGAGGTTTTGTGATAATAAGCACTTTTGTAAGCCCGGTACAGTACGTGAGTTAAAAAAATACTTTTTTCTTGTATATTTTTCATGGTGTCATAATTTCTATACGTGACTGCAAACTGGGTTCGCAAAGCTGCACAGAATATAGATGTTGGCAATATTTTCACAGGGATAACAAAATACTGAACCTTTTTAATAAAATGATATACTAGAAAACAGAATATTGAATAAAGTTTAGTAAAATGTCATATGAACAAAAATTAAAAATAAGTAAATGTACGTTATAGTATAATAAATAGACATTCATAATTGTTTACTGTTTTGGATTGGATATTATTTTGAAATTGAATGGCAATTCATTTACCATTACGAACTATTTTATTATTGCTTAACAAAGGTTTGTTCGAACAAACGTACTGCATCTTTCTCCGTTTGAACCATATTTCAAAATCAGTATATGTAAGCTATTATGACGACTGTCACTACCGTACTCTGGCACAACCGTACCCAGACTATGTAAATCTAAAAATATTTCTAAAATTCAACCCCACCTTTAAATCACGTATACAATATAATGAAGACCAGAAGTCGATACTGGGTAGCTAATGGCTTATAAACAAAAGAGTTCTAAACTGATCGTTGGACTGTTATAATTGTATAGTTACACCCAGTAATTTTAATATTAAAATATATTTACTTACTGTTGATTACTAATAATTTCATCTTGTTAATTTTTTTTCACAGGTCAACGAGAATTAATGCCAGTGTCTCCACAAAGCAATAACACTGAACCAGACAATCCTCGCACCTGGTCTGCAACTTCTGTGGTCGAAGTGAATGCAGACCGAGCTTTGCATGGGCAAATTTTGAGATGTGTTGCCTTACACGAATCCTATCCTGCTAAATCTCAGGATATCGAAGCCAGATTGGATGTCAGATGTAAGTGATAGTAATAATAATAATCATATTATACATAGTAAATATATCTGCCATTCTACATTGTAGAGGTACGTTGTTATCTATATTTCAGCCATGTGGTTTTACATGGTCCATCGATTTTCTTTCCCTGAAAATCAATAATGTTCAAATTACATTTTGAATATAATTTGCAAACGCTACATCTATGTCCGCGGTGAAAGAAAACAGCGCAATGTGCGAAATACGAAATTACAGCCAAACACTCAATAGCCCAAGCAATAAAACGAAGCTGTATCAAACAGTACAAATGCGTTCCGTCGAATAGACATTGATTTGTTTTTACATAAAAACAATGCTGGTACATGATATCGATTTTACATTTGTACACATGCTAGGAGGAGGACATCGGGCAATTGCAGCTTTATTATGGGAATCTGCTTTTATTTTCTATATTCGGTATATGTTGTCCAATTGATTGATCACTTTTAATTTTTAAATACATATGATTATTGGTTGGGATGTCTTGAAATATTTTATTTTGTCTCGTTCGTTCAGCGGCGCTAGGCGGCCAGTTGTCCCGTACAGCAGCATCACTCCTGCAAAAAATACTCCCATAATGATCGGCTTAATATATGACAAATTATGTATAGTTTGACAATGATTTTATTTTACTCAAAAACAATGTCGGTACATGATTTAGATTTTACATTTGTACACATGCTAGTAGGAAGACATTGGGCAATTGCTGCTTTATTATAGGAATGTGCTTTTATTTGCAATATTTGGTATAGATTACCCGACCAATTGATTTATCACTCTGTTCGCTTAGAAGTGTAGTTTTTAATTTTTTAATACATAATGGTTAATGGTTGAAAAGTCTTGAAATATGTTGTTGTGTCTACTTCGTTTAATAACGCTGCTGGGCAGTTCACTGTCCCGTACAGCAGTATCTTACGTATCATAACGAAGGGGTTAATAAATGACAAATTATGTCTATTTTGACATTTATTTTGTTCTAACATAAAAAAATGCCGGTACCTGATTTAAATTTTACATTTGTACACATGCTAGTAGGAGGACATTGGGCAATTGAAGCTTTATTAAAAGAATCTGCTTTTATTTTCACAATTCGGTATATGTTGTCAAATTGATTAGCAGTCTAATCTGTTAGCTTCACTCCTTTGGTAGTTTAATTTTCAATTCTTAAATACTTCATGGCTGACGGATGAGAGGTCTTGAAATATTTTTTGTGTCTGGTTCGTTCAGTAGCGCTGAGCGGTTTGATGTCTCGTACATCTGGATCACTCCTGCGAAAAATACTATTTTGACAAATAATATATGACAAATTATGTCTATTAGGGCAATGTTTTGTTTTTTTTACATAAAAACTATGCTGGTACATCATGTTATTCATTTGTACACGTGGGACCTTGGGCTATTAATAAGACCACATTATAGCCCGAAATTCAGTCTGTATCTTTTCACTAGTGGGTGTTAATGTGAATAAAATTTTGCCAGTATAAATTGATTATTCACCAAAATATTAGTTTTTGCAAAATATTAGTGCTTATAAAATAATAAAATCGTTGATGGTCACCAGTATCCGCATTCTATATCCGATGTGCCGCAAACTGTACACATGATTTCGTATTAAAATGTAAATTTCAAGCCGGTTACACCCGCCAATAACACGGCAGTCGAAAGCAATGACATCAATGATCCGCGAATTGAATGACATTTTCCCAATATGTATACGTTATCAAACAGATAAATCATTAAACTATTTATTTTTATGCCAAAACATTTATACTGGAAAATATGACTAATATAAAAGATTTAGAATTACTAGTCGTAAATACGATACCCAAAAAATGTGAGCCATTTTATTAATGACTTTTACTAGAGCGTTTTCAAAATCAAATTATTTATTTGTTCGGAATTGTAATTTTTTTATTGGATGCAATTGAATACTATTTATCTACATAAATAATATAATTTTTAATCAAGTTTGTAATAATTTTTTGTTAACTTTCATCTTTGCATCTTATAATGTGCAATCTATAGAATTGAGTTTGAGTTGTTTTTACACCATAAAATCAAAAAAACCAATTCATTGTAATCCTTAATTAAATTACAAAACAAAATCACCACCTCGATACATGATGTTATAAATTATTTAAATAGTTTTTAAGAGGTATAGATAATAATCGAAAATATTTAACTAATCGCAATATTTTCAATTTAAAAACAAACCTTAATAGGTTTCATGTACGCTCAAATTCTCCGGTAAATTAAATCATGTTTCAAATGCGATTATTAGAGTAGATTGTGCTGCACGCAAGCACTTTATGCGATAAATAATTTAGTTCTGATAAAAGTTATTTCAAAAGTTCATCATTCAATAAAACATTCTATGGTTGGTTTAATTAAAACTTTAATCGACATTATATATCAGTGGAAATATTTAAATTATAATCACAACATACCGCGTTTTGTGAAATACACAGACAGGTTTTATTTTCAATGAAAATTTTAGTTTCGAAATATAAATGGTAATTTATAAACAAATTGAATTGTTCGATTTATTTAGTATAACTATTTCAAAATGTTTATCATCTTACAAAGATAACTTTATTTGTTGGTCCGTTCTGTTGGTTTATTTTAGATTTTGTCATCAAAAACAAAATAGTGATGATGAACTAAAAAATATAATAGTAATGATGGAAAAAAACAAAAAATACCCTATCGTTGTTTGACACATGAAAACATTGTCAACTTAAAATTTGAACTTGAATGATAATATATGGTAAATTATGAGTAAGGATAATGTAATTTAGAAATTACTATTGCCAAAAAGCAACTTAGATTAAAAAATTAAATATAAATAACGTGTTATATTTATCGTGACATTTGAGAGTTCAGAGAATATCAATTTAATTTCTATTTGTACTTAAATGCCAATATTTGTTAAATTCATAAAAAAAACTAAATTTTATCGATTTTCCCAATAACATGATTTCGATACAAATTTTTCTCAACCTTAATGGAAATGTCAATTTAGAAAATATAAAATTGAACTTATTGTCCTTTATATTTTATGTAAAATATTCAATCCTTAATATCTGAGTCAAATTCTTCATACAGTCATCCTCTGGTCTAGAAATACAAACGCACCACTTTCCAGAATTATATCATTTTACGGCGGTCGTGACATAAAAACTTATGCTAGCTCACACACAATTTCCGGACTTGCAATCCTGCAATATGCTAGATATCAGGATTTTAAATGAAACTTTCCTTCTGCCGAATATAACACGTCATACTTGGCAAACGATTTTTGAAACGCAAGTAACATGGATTCGAAATATCACATATGATAGTGGAACATCTATATTTTATTTTTTCGTGTTGTGTTATTAAAATTTATAGTTTAATAGAAGCTTCTGTGCTCACTATTAATTGTTAATTTTTGAATAATTACATATGTATATACTACTTCTACATCAATGAATAATAAAAACTTTAAATCTTTTTTATTGGATTTCCCTGGGGACTCGTGCGTAAAGTTTGGTTTTTAACTACAAGCTATTTGTTTTACACTCGTCTCAGACAACTTGATATCGAGCAAAAATGTCAATAGTTTTCATTTTAAAATATTAAGCTTTTCGAGGCATTAGAAGAATCTAATAATAATCTTATCATAGAAAAAATGGACACACACAGGGTTGCTTTCTAATAACTCTAGAAAAATGACTTACATCTCAATAGCTCATAAAACATATATCGTTCTTAATTAAATATGCATTTTAATTATGCATTATATATATTGACATAAATAGCATAACATATGGATAGAATAACAGAAAAAATAATGTATATGTAAATAATGTATGTATATATAATGGGTACATTATATATTGTGAGAGGCAAATAATAAGTGAGAAATGAATTCTAGAGAGTGTAGTTAGAGACAATAAACGAGTAATTAGAGATGAGGTGTGTTAATAGAGACGAACGTTATATATATATATATATATATATATATATAATGTATGTGTGTTTAGGTTCAAGCAATTGCATTAAACCAGGTTCAACTTCAACCGAGTTAGTTCAATATCGATGAAGTTCAGAACTGCCAATATACCTGTATTGCTTTAGATAACTTATGAATTAGTAATGAATAAGTTAATCGATATTTTAAACTGAATATAGTACTTTAACTATGATAGAAATAGTTCCAAATTTGTAGAAATAGTTCCAATTTTACATGACAAAGATTTTTGTATCTTGAAGAAAAAGATATATGATATGTCTAATAACTTGATAAAAATCTAAACTAGTGGTGTTTTTCTTGATCTAGCTGTGAATAACAAATAAATTTCAAACCTTTGATTAATAATTTTTTATTAAAATATAGTATTTATTATATCTTTATGTGAAGTATTTTATACCCACTCATCATCAATATAAATAGTGATGTGACGGGAAAAGTAAACATTTTGAATTTATTCGAAATATCAGATATTTTTGTTGAATGATTATTATAGTTTATTTGATATTTGTTTATTTTGTGCAGGTTCCAGTGACTATTTGAAAAATTATTATTATTATTACTATTGTATATATATTTAACAGTAGTCGAAATTTTGTGTATCCTATAAGTAACTTGACTTCTTAAATGAAGTAGCTTAGAATTATTATTTTTAAAAAAAATAATGCTTCCATTTTTCTGCTTAATGCTTCCACTTTTCTTTTTCTGAGAATTACATCTAATTTTGAAAGTAATATCCAACATTAATGGTATATTGATTAAACTTTACCGATTGGATAAGTGTCACTTTAATCGCCAATTAAAACTATTAGACTTCCCAGAAGAGTAAAGCTCTCACATAGTTATATAAGTCACTTTTCAACTGAATTCCTTTTTGATTCGAGCAGTTTCTATTCGGACACGTACTAGTTCAATAGTCAACATACAAGGCAAGTAATACGAAGAGATCTCTTTGAGCTCGGATTTCTAATGCATTTGAAAACATTTAATGCATTCGGGATAGCAAAGCCACCGCAAAACAAACCGAACACGACCACGTCAGTTGATGGTAAAGGATTAAAGATTATTTTGCAGTTTATAAATTTTCAAAATTATTTAAAGTAATAAATTTTATTACTAATCTTAGCAGCATATGGTTTGCTTAAACTACACTTTTTCATTTTATTTTATTTTTTTAAACTCATAGACTTTATACTACATGGACTTCGACCACGTCAGTTGATGGTAAAGGATTAAAGATTATTTTGCAGTTTATAAATTTTCAAAAATATTTAAAGTAATAAATTTTATTATTAATTTTAGCAGCATATGGTTTGCTTTAACTACACTTTTTCATTTTATTTTATTTTTTTAAACTCATAGACTTTATACTACATGGACTTCGACCAAGTCAGTTGATGGTAAAGGATTAAAGATTATTTTGCAGTTTATAAATTTTCAAAAATATTTATAAGTAATAAATTTTATTATTAATTTTAGCAGCATATGATTTGCCTAAACTACACTTTTTCATTTTATTTTATTTTTTTAAACTCATAGACTTTATACTACATGGACTTCTAGTCGAGCGCAAAATAAATGCATAAAGATAGAAGAGACGTCACTTGCTGAACGAGCGTTGACGACAATCGTGGAACCCTCCCGATTCAGCAAATGTCATATGTTACATGTTTTATTTTTTATTATTATAGTTATAATTTTGTAAAAAATGATATTTATAATATTTAATAATATTTATCATAATAGTAAATGTTATTCAAAAATTATCTGTGAGAGTTTTATTTCAATAATATAATGGCAATTTTGTGGACTAATAAATTTGTAAGAAATGACATTAATAATTGCCATATAAAATAAACATCGGCAACGCTCATTCAGCAAGTGAATTAGAGTCTCTTATATCTTTGTACACTTTATACAATGGAAAATAAATGAAGTCTAGCAGTCTATATCAACGTTTTGTTGCAATGTTTCCTCACTTGTTTTTTGTATTGCACTATTAAATTCGAATCGAACATTATACTAATTTTAATAGACCGATAGCAAAAGATTTTTTTTTTTTGAAAATTTCATAAATTTTGTTCGAAATTTTATCTATCTTCGAGCACCATATGTTCTGAGTCTTTCTCTTTCTGAGCTGCTTGGAGAAAATATTTATAGACAAATAAATATAGCACAGAAATTGTGTTTTGATCGCACGTAAAATGCATTATTCATGCAGAGTTACGGAATTTCCTCACGCAACGATTCACATATTCTTCCTGAATAAAAATTGCTTGCAGTAAGTATTGACTGGAGAACCATTAAACTGGAAGTTCTATTCAGACATCTAATAAAGTTGATCATTGGTAATTTACCAGAAATTTAGTTTGTTGTAACCATTTACTTACTGCTTTTATTACTACTAAAATATTTTTGTGGCAAATAAAAATATTCTTCCAGAAGTTTGTTACCATCATATCTTCTGATTAGGGATTCCTCAACTACTGCAGTTTGCATATGTAGTATTTATTTATAGTATCAATTTACATCTTCATAAATATCGTTCATACCTTGATTTTCTCTATTTATTTCTCTTACAATCGTATTTTAAGATCAATATTTTGCATGAAGCTATGAATTCACCAGAGGTATTTCATATGAACACATCACTTCGAGTGAAAACACCATCATGATAGCGCGATCTAACACAACGTTCTGTCACATGCAAATGATATAATCGGCAAGCTGGTAACAAACCAGATTTAATAATTGTTTTATGAGAATGGATAAATTTATAAAAAATAATTTTTATCTCTATAAAAATACTCCGCGCTCAGTGTTGACTTCAAACCAGTTTGAATGTAATCGGAAACATGTTGTATTCATTTGATGGGAAGACAGATTGTAGGAGTGTTGTGAATTTGACATCTCTACATTTGATCTCAACGTCGTCGGTCACCAATATGGAAATGGAAAAATTTATAAAAAAATCTACTTGTATAAAAATATATAAAAATTTATTGATTACAAAATTATAGAAATGTAAAGACATTTTGTTTCTATTCAAATCCGATGCTAAGACTCACTTGATTCCCACAGTTTTCTATATTAGTACACTTGATTTAACCAAATTCTCTTTCTATTTTAATATTTACTTATATTTATTACAATTTAGACAAGAGGTTCTTAGTGCAAGAGGTAGATACTTGGTCTTGCGTGCAACCAGGCAATAGTAATATCTATTTTAGTGGACCTAGTGAATTTGGAATGGACTTTTATATAACACAATTGGAGAGGGAAACCATGGTGTAGCCTTCTAATAGATATCCGTAAAACCAAAAACTTTGGTTATTACAAAACAAGTATTAAATTTCTTTATATAACTGCAGCTATAGAAGTTGACGTTGGTTTGGACCAGTTTAGAGATAGGATAAAAACAAACAAGTCTTGATCATATTTTTAATAAGTTTTACAAAATAATTTAGTAAGTAACAGATTGCAATTCGGTTTACAAATTAAGGAATTTATCAGCAATTCATCAATTTTATTTTAATAGACTACCACAATTACTATTGATCATTTTTTACTGATGTAGAGATTTTCTGCTTATTACCAGCCAGAACAATAACTTATAAATTGTCTTGACTTTCGATGATAAATATATCAATTCAATCTATTATTTTTTCCTCTGCATCTCAAAATAATTTTTCAGCCCTCCAACTATTTGTCCCTGCAATAGTTGACTGACTGCTAAAATGCATTCAATTAATTCTGCTGCTCTTTGCAGAGATCACATGCTCACAGCGTTTAGTTGATCCCTACATGCCAGCACTGCCAAAAACCTCCAACTTGGTAGTTGCGATTCCATTTTAGATTCAATTAGTCATGATTTTATCTTAAATGCAACTAGAGCAGGAAATTAGGTCTGTTGAAATATTATTTTGGGGATATGAATTGCTTTACTGGAATAAATGATGATGGTCTTTTTTAAATAAACGCTCTAAATAAGTAGTCTTTAATGTAATGTTTAAAGTATCAAGTTACTTAGGATTAATATATATTTTAGAAACTATTATGGAAGAACGTTTCAGAAATATTGAAGCAAAGAGTACTATAATTTAAATTGTGCTTTATATTTGTCACCGTTAAAACTCTCAGCTCGTAATCGTTAGTGGAGAATGCGCAAAGTTTATCAATATAATTTTCCAACTTCAACTTAGAATTTATAATGCCTCTGTTGTGTAAATAACGACTAGTTTCGAAATTTGCTAAAGTGAAATATTCTCTCTGAAACATCGCGCTTATGCAGAACTCGAATTACGCCATGCATCAAGCGACGGGATTTCATAATATCAAAATGTTGACCAGAGGTTCTAAAAATGGTGAAGAATAATAGAAATAATATTAAACTGATAGAACCACAACATAATTAGTCATTATTTATATAGTTGTTGTTGACTAGATCTCTTCGAAACTAAACAGGGTATCGAAGAGCTTAAAGTCCACCCAGGTGATTGTAACCACCACAATTTTTTTTTTTTTAAATCCATGCATTTTGAAAAGTATGATCTTTCAAGTAGAACCTAGATCTGTGGTCACATTGAAATTTGTTTTTAGTTAACATGGTTAACAATTTTTAGGTCCTTCTCTAAAATGATGCTCTAAAGTGCCTTGACAAGTACTATTAGTGATATGTTTGTATACCTATGTTTAGAAACTTTTATGGGACTGCTCCTGGTTAGACATTTTACTGTAAAGTCACTAACTCAATCAATATTATCATAAAAAAGAGTTCTTGGGCATATGGATAATCATTTTTTGCACATTGTTAGTTGAACTTATAGAACCACTGCCTCAGCAACATCTGCTCGAGTTCTTAGCAAGAATGGTGTCTAAGAATCTAGAATCTGTATTTCTTCAATCATTCATCCTCCAACTAGTATATTCTCAGACCATTAATCGCCAACTTCATGATTATCTTCCTAGCATCTCCAGTATTTATTCTGGAATAATTAAAATAGATCTCAGAGCGAAAATCGTACAAGCTGAAACGAAACACATGAAGAAAATGGGATTTTTGACATGTGAAGAATGACTATTGCGTATTTGAAATATCATGAACATTGTGGAGCAATTTCATATTTGCACTTGTTTATAAGAGAAAGAAAAAAATTATGGAAGTTTTGAATTGCATGAGAATATCTAATGTTATTTGTTTACTTTGTGCTCTAAATATTTCACATTACAATATCTATTTTGTGGATTTTTTAATGTGGATATGATGATTTATTAAGTCCAATTGCAATATTCTGTTTCCGAGAAATTTGTTTTTTGACGTTCGATTTGTTTTTAGTAAAAGCAAAAATTTCATTCTAGAAACGAACTTTTTATCAAAACAGCTAAAACTCAATTCTCAGTCGATGTCATGCAATTATCCGGCAAAATGCCACTTACACTTAGTTTTTATATAAATTTACAACAATATCATATATTTAGTTTGAGACTATAAGAACTTAATTAATCGTGGGTGTTAAAATAAAAAAAGCGCATTCAAATTACATCATCTCCACTACAATGCTACTAAAGCGGACCGACATAAATTTCTAAATTACTCCAATTAGTAACAAAGCTTTATTTTATTTCTTTCATAATAAGTATTAATTACAGAACTTTCTACGAACAAGGCCATAATTCATACCGCCATTCAAATAACCTGGAGCGAAAATTCTTACTTTGTGCAATATTTTTCTCTTGTAGAAAGGTGGTTACTTTATTTTAATTACTGCGTACTTTAAAATTATATTATGTTGAAAATGTTAATTTTATTTGTGGATTCTGCAAGATATCGTGTGATTAATGAATATTTTAAGCTAATGTGTTACTCTGCGAGAAGAAAATGCAATATTGCGATGCTGGAGAATGCAATTTTATGGGAGATATCTAAATATCGGGCAACAATTAAATTAGCATATATACATACTTTATTTTGTGAGATTATAATAGACTCTATTCTATTTTCAGAATTTTTAATTATTTATCAACATTGACTCAATCAACTTAGTAAAACAAATTTGAGACAATTTTCTGCTCGTTACATTTCAGCTTACATTTACTCACTTGCATACTATATTTTGAGGTTTTAAGATAGATTTTATCTGATCTTAAATTTTTCTCTATATGAACTAAATCATACTTATGTGACTTATATTGCAGCTTTTATTTTATGTTTTACAAATACTCACTGTTCTTTTCATATGACATTTTGCAAAATACAATATTAATAATATTTGAAAATTGTCTCTACTACTAAAAATTATAATTATATATCTGTCTTCCGATACATATCATACCTTCATTTTATGGATTTGTGACGAACTTTATTCTGATAAAAAAAATGTTTCTCAATATAAAACAAATTATTAAAAAATATTTGGTTCATTTTTTTACATATTATTGCTCACATTTCTGAACTATCAGCTCTCTAGTTATATTAAGTATTATTAGAAAAATCGATCAAATTTGTATTTATAATACTTCACTAAAAATCAGATGTCTTTGGTATTTTATGTATAAGCTGTAATTTTATGATTCATTTAAGAAAGTTTATGATTCTTCTCTTTAGAAATATAAGTTCATTTTATGATCAGATCGCTGATCATGATCTATCGCTGCTTTGGCCTTACCACCAAAATTTTCCACCAAGTTTTTTTAAGCCACAAGCAGTCTAATATCAAGCAGTGGTGATATCCACATTTTCCTTGAAAATTTAGATCACAATAAGATGTAAAGTAAAAACAGCTTTATTAGAAAAATATAATATATTATAATAATTTGATCTCGACGAGATCAATTCTCTGGGCATCCATGGAGTTGCCTTCTCTTAATACTGGGTTACATAAAAAAATCTTATACAATACAAGAAAAGTTCTAGTAACTGTTCCCAAAACGAAAAATAATAATAATATCAGTTGAAAGGGAAAAAAATCTCACTATATAGCAAAGTTGTTATAAATCAAGCTTTGTTGTTTCAAATTCGGATTTAATTTATATAATTCTATTATTAAGTACCCAAACAACTCAACACGTTTCGTTGTAAACTCCTCAAATGCTGTACAAACTATTGCAATTAGTGGAGAATCGTTGAAACTAATGCAGTGAGAGATATGATAAATTATGTATGCGATTTCTAGTCGTTCTCCATGCGGAGCTTTTGCGCCAATTCAACACATTCTGCGTTACGCGCAGATAATTCAAACCGGAATTGCGGGATTTAAGGAATTAAGGAGCCTAATTAGGATAATTAATAAGTCGAGCAGCTACTGCAAGAGACTAAACGATGCTATATAGAAGCGGTTTGAGATGACATTCCAGATATCCGATATGAATGACTCACTCACTCACTGGATGCACGTTACTTGCCTCGATAGAGGAAACCAGGACCAATCTTAGGAATATAGCCCAACTATCTCATGGATTAGTAGCTAAAGTCATGGAATTTCTATCAGAGAACCAAGGTTCGATACTTGCTTTTGGCATTCTGATGTCATCTAGTAGTGACATGAGACAACACTTGGAAATATTACATTATGTTTCCAACTGAAAGGAGCCCAGGCCTTGCAGCACTTGCAGGAAACCAGGACCGATCTTAGGAATATAGTAAGGCTTCCTCATGGATTTGTGGTTGAAACCATGGAATTTCAATCACAGAGGCACGTTACTTGCCTCTGTACTGGCAACAAGGACCAATCTTAGGAAAATAGCCAGGTTTTCTAGTGGATCAGCAGTTAGTCATGGAATTTCAATTAGAGAACCAAGGTTTGATACATGCATTTGGCATCCTGATGTCAACAAGTAGTGACATAAGTCAACACTTGAAAATGTAGATAGCAACTGAAAATAGGCCAGGCCTTGCAGCACTTGCAGGAAACCAAGACCAATCTTAGGAATATGGTTAGGTTTCCTAGTAGATCAGCAGTTAAAGTCGTGAAATTTCAATTAGAGAACCAATGTTTGATACTTGCCCTTTGCATCCTGATATCAACTACTGTTATAAGTCAACACTTGGAATTTAAGATATGTTTCCAACTGAAAATAGCCCAGGCCTTGCAGCACCGATAAAATTGCTATTGAAAAAGTGTTGCAGAAATTGTAACTCTTTGAATTTCCATCTATAAAAGTAGTTAGTTAAGTCAAAGCATCAGTATTAATATCAAACATTCAAGATAAAGACGATAAAATTGTACTAAATATAAATTATTTCAAAGCCAGACAGTGGTCTCCGTTTTCCCTTAATATTACCACGCACACGAGTATACTTCAGGAGCAAACATACTCCAAGATGTAAATGTGAAGATGTTTTATGACTGAGAACTAACTTTAGAAGGAACTTCAACCACCATTAGAGAGAACCATGCTTGTTGAACTAACGTGGTAGTTGTTTCATTCTCTGTTTCTCGATAGCAAGTAATATTTGGATAGTGAAGTATATGAGTGAAATGTTCATAGGGATAAATTTAAATAAATACTTTATTGTTTCAATTTGATTATTATTATTATTACAATTTCTGTAATAGGTCGAAAATTTAATCATGCAGCAATGCCGGTTGAGAGCAATTTTACTTGGAAATATATTGCTATCTATGTTTTTAAATGTAAAGGCTCTTATTCAAATCCTGTCGTTTTAGTCTTTTGCGTACGAGCAAGTGCATCATTTAAAATAGGATTCAGTACATATAAACTTTTATGTTAAAAATTAAATCAAATTCTTCATTTACTATGCAACTACAATATAATTCGACCATAAAATAAACACTTCCAAAGTAAAGTGATTAACGTTCTATCCAACTACAGGGATAAAACAAAAAGCCAATAGGTTTGAAATTGATTATATATTACATTCCCAGCGTTCGACAATATGGTAATTTTATCCTAGTTTACCGACAATGTTTTAGCGACCGTTCGATTGTTTACCAACATTGTACAATAAATTATGAGGTCTACTGTCGTCAGTATATAAAGTAAACAAGAGATTGAAATCTGTTCGTGTGTTGTAATAAAAGAAGCAATAAAATGAACTAGTAAAATTTTATAGTTTCCAATATCGGGTTCGTATCATACAAAGTGCAACACACATATACGCGTTCGCTTCCAGTAATCCGCATACTCAATTGATTCATGTACATTGAGTTCATATCATTGTCTTGCTACTGAATATACTTACATATATTCAGTAGCAATTCGGGAAACTTTAGTAAAAGTTTATGATAAAAGAATTATTTTTTTAATTTTTGGTTCAAAACTGGGATAAAATTGTGTGTAAAAATCACATTCATAAAATAATCCAATAGAGTAAGAGTAAAAATAAATTTCTATAAAAAATACATCATACATCAATAACCAAATCTAAGCTCTCAATCTCACTCCTAAAATATATCAAACCAATTTATATTATAACAGAATGTACCGTTTCCCAGGTGAGAATTTGAGGTTAAAGCACCTGTATAGCATTACCCACAATGGCGTAGGTCGTAAAGTTGAATCGATAACTGAGGAACGGACCTTTCGTTGACCTATTGGCAACCGCATACTTTGTTATGGTCATTAAGGACGGCTATTGCTTCTCCTTGGCAATTCTCTTCTCTCCGACATTGTTCGGAGGTACTCTAATGAACCTGGATTGTTTTTGCTAAGTCCAGATAATTAACAGCAGATATCCACCTTGAGATATGTTATGGATTAGATAAGCTCACAGAATCGCGCGGTGGTTCTTGGGTAATGTTATTAGTGTTTGTCTAGGGTGGGATAGAACACAACTCGATTTATATTAGGAATTGTGTATTGTAGAATGAATTTAGACAATGTTTGTTATATCAATGAGATATATTAAAATAACTTATTAAAATAAGGTTTTTCTGGATCTAAACACTATAAATATTTATATCTTAATTACGTTTTGCTCTAAATATTTGATTTTTTATACTATGCTTTATACCTGTCCTGAAATGGACAAGTAAACCTGCAAATTAAAAAAAAACTCTAAAAATGTATCGTTTTACCCAGTGGTGTTGTGCTAATATTTTTTTTGCCGGAACGCTAAAATTTAAAATCCGGTTCAAAAAATTTGATATATTTCGATAAGAACTCACAAATCTAATATATTGACTTTTTATATAATTAACTCTATTATACACAGCTAGTCTATACATTAAATTGTACAAGTATGAGGGAATCATTGAGTACATAATTTATATTCTTCAATGACATTAATCATATTTATTCTGGTATTATTTGTATTCATTAATACCTACAGGTATTTATTATGATATAAAAGTACTCAAGATTTATTACAATACTTTATAAGACTTAACCTAATAATATGATAGATAACCTATTACCTATCATACTATATTATATTATTGTATATCATCGATAGATATCTATTATCTATCATACCGTGAGATACCTATACCGTCATTAACTTATTATATACCTACATACCTTTTACTTCTTATAATACTACTGTCTAATTTATATATTCATCTATATTATATAGGTTTACCTTACGCCCTATGTATTATCTCTACCTATCTATTGCCTATACCGGGAATTGAACCCGGGACCTCCGCGTGGAAGTCGCGCACCTTAACCACTACCCTATCGGATACCCCCACCAATAATATAATATGGGACGCACTGTTGTTTCCGCGGGTCATTTTCTAATTAATTAGGTAATTAATACTAAGGTGGCGCGACGACACGCGAAAAAAGACGGTTGATTGTAGCGTTACGGTGGTGTAGTGGATAAGGTAGTCGCGTGCCACGCGGCGGAACCGGGTTCGAATCTCGGTAGGGTTAATGTAGCGTGTAAGGGAAATTATAGGTAATAGGATATATAGTAGATATAGGTTAGGTGTATTCGGTATACAATGTAGGGATTTGAGAGTATATAATGAAATATAGCGTATGGTACAGATGTAAGGCGTGTAGTATAGAATGCAACGTATAGGCACACGTAAGGCTATAAAAATACATGAATAGGAACCTATGATGTAGATGTTAGCGTATAAGAAATGCGAATGAATGTAAGATTTAATTTATAAATATTATTTTTTCTATAAGAAGTTCATACACCTCAATTTGTTACTAAATTAAAAACGACTTGGATAAAACCTAAAACCGGTTCTAAAACCGATTTTCATGTTTTTCCAGTTCCGTTCAAAAAGGAAAGAAACAAAAATTATTACAAAACCCATTTTGTGCACATATATGTATGTTTATTACAATAATAACATTTAATAAAAATTAGTTGAATAATAACGTATAAAATTTACTTATTAAATCATTTTCTGTATGTAGCGATGTTTTTATATTTTTTCTTGCCGGAACGCGTTCCGGCTCAAAAATGATTTGCCGGAACGACGTTCCGGCGCGTTCCGGCTCGACAACACCACTGGTTTTACCTCTGTGATAGATTTTGAACTTTGTTAATTGTTAATTCAACATGAATGTTACGGCTAGTGTTCTTATTATTAAATTCTGTAATTTTTTATTGTTTTCGTTTACTTTTTTCCTCTGAATGTGATAAACATAGACCGAAACGTAAGGACTCATTCAAATTTATATTACAGACCCATGGCCATAGAACAAAATAATAATAATTTGTTAGTAAGTTATGAATTAGTTAGTTATATACCATTTGGTAGTTTATTATGATTCGTTTCCTTTTCTGCTGCTGCCAAAAAAGTTCTACATGTACAAAATTAAACAAAACCATAATCTATTTCAATTTAACTTTGCTGAACTAAAAACACTTCACTTATTTGATAAAAAAAACCTTATCTGTAATGAAATCAATACATTTTTTTACGGTTCCAACTTTCAATCAACTCCCATTGTTCGGCAAAATCCAGAATGTGTAGAACTCATCATCAGAACACGAGCGTAAATTTCCGGATCTGGTTTTTGTCATGCAGCAATTTTATTAAAGCACATGCTCTCTTGACAATAGTGGAAATGCAGTTGGTATTGTTTGACTGTGTAAAATATTCCTGTAAATAAAAGAAAACCGGTTGTGAGTTGGTATAAAACAACAAATCTCAAAACTGGACATAAATATATAGGAATTTTAATATATCAAAACTGACCTGGATGTATTGCTTTTTTTTAATAGAACATACCAAATAAAAAATGTCACTGATTAGATCAAATAGCATCCCCAAAATTCAATATAAAACTATCCCTACAAGTTCATGTATTTTGCAGAACTCGAGAATTTTTTCTTCTCGTCAAAAGTTTATGCCGGATCAATTTTAGGTGCAAAATAGCTTTCAGTAACGTGATTCTTATTGAAAACCTTTTTTGCTTTTTGAGAATATCATACGAGTAACACGATATTTTAGATACATCGGAGCAAAAGAAAATCCAGTTTATTTTCGATCGTTCTCTAATATATAAAAATTCTTCTATATGCAAATTAAGTACATAAAGAACTCGATATCAAAGCGCGCTATTGTAAATAATCGGTTCATTCTGCCTTATTGAGATTCAGAAAAATATTTAAGTAGAGTTTTTTTTTGTTTTTCCTGAAATGGATTTGTGGATGAATACGGGTTTTAAAAGAGAAGAGTGATAAATGATCGGCTTTATAAAAGTTTTAGCTGCATCATCATATTTAAAACGATCTACACATATCAGACGGAACATGAAAAGTGGGTAATGGATTTTGCGGGTATGAAATATTTTTTATTGGGTATTCAAATTTTGATTTGATTTGAGCATTATTGTATCATATAATCTTAAGTAATCAATTTTCTAAAAATTCAGAATTCTTACTACTAATACTAATCTGCTCACGAATCTGGCTTATGGCAGTGCTCTTCATTATTCATTATATTATGACTTTACGAATTAACTGTTCAAAAATTTCATTTCCACTTATAGTATACAATTTTATTCATGGACTCCTCAATGTAATACTATTTATGTATCACAAATTGCTATCTATAATTTTGCTCTCCTTTAGTCAACGCGTAAGTTCTGCAATTTAAACTTTGGGTGCAATAAAACACTATAATCTATTCGATTTAGCAATAGTTTACATGTAATATGTTTATTTGGCTTTGAATATAAATTTACAAAATTAGTACGTTCTCATAAACAGTAACCGCGACGAAATTCAATTTTCACCAACGTTGCACAAAACTATGTACTTTACTATAATAGTGGAAGAGCTCATGGTCTAAATAAAATATAAAACAATTAGTGATTATTAATTGTTGTATAAATTCATTTAATTATTGACATAAATTATTAAAAAATGTACATAGATGAATTAAACTTAACTTTGCATGGGTGAAACCAGTCAAAACTTGCACAAAAGGATATCACAACACAACAATTCTTAAAACAAAAACCAATATAAAACTATGCTCGCAGAACACATCAATGACCTCAAACATATAGCATTGATTTTCTCAATCCCACGATCATACATTTCAAAAGTAGCTTAACTTATTGCAAAGATTTAGCTATATATATATATATATATATATATATATATATATATATAGTTTTATTTTTTGTAATTATTAATTTTATTTATTTTCAACGATTCATTCTGGTATTTTGGAATATTATAACTTGTACATTTGGGGCCGTTCAAGTATTACGTAAGCACTATAGGGGGGCGGGGGGTTGTTGATTTGCTTATTTTGGGTTGACATGGGGGGCAGGGGAGTCTGGATGATGATTACGTCATAGGTAGTATTTTTATTTTTTTACATTAATTGCAAAATGTTTACGTAAGCATCGGGGTATGGGGTAAGAGCTTTGCTTACTTTTGCTGACAAGGATAATGGGGTGGTAAATAATTGTAATAAATCTGCTTACGTAATACTTGAACGATCCCTTTCGCAGTGCATTCCAATACTTTTAATTGTTACCATTAGCATTTGTTATACCAAAACTACTACAAAAAGGGTATCAGACCTCTGTCTATCACTATCACGGGATAAATTTCATCGTGGGGCGGCGAACGGCACGCAAGATTTATTTTCAATTCCGTGGCGCCGTTCGTTCGTCTGTCGTCTGTCTGTCTGCCCGCGACAAAATATCGCCATCGCCATCGCCCTCGCCGAGATTTCGATTGTTATTGTCCTGCGATACGCATTGTGTTCCAAACAATGTTAGGCTTACACAGATTCATTGGCGTATTCTTAACAAATTAACACTTCTCCTCGAAAAAGGATACTTCAGACACGATCCTCCAGGAATTTTGTTAATTGAAGTCTGTGATATATTTATTGCCTTACTTGTTTTATTGTCTGAATATATAAAATCGCGTAATGAAATTGTAATATTGATTAATTGCTGCTTGTTTAATGGTGTAATAAAACGTTGTTTTGTAGATACAATTTATATATTCGTTGTAAGAATCCTGGGGAAATTTTTGATAAACGCAGTGAACTGTAAAATATTATACTTCATGAAAATCGTATTTTCAATTCATTTACTCTATAAAGATATTAATGATAAATTTTGAATCAAATTGGATTATTCAAAAAGCATTCGGATCCTATTGATATGGAGACGAGGTGATTAGTTTTTGGCAAAGACAAGTCCGGCCATTTAAAAGATATGGAGCAAAAAGAGCAAAAAATGGCGATTCAGTTTTGGATATAACAGAGCATCCGATTTGAATGATTCAAAAAACGTTTCACTTATATTGACGGCGTGAAAATTTGATTGTAATTTGTCAAAAAAGGTCTAGCAGTTTTGGAGTTCCTAAAAAAGCAGTTTAAAAAAATATTTGGAGGTCAAAAATGTTCGTTAGACAAATGCTCATCAAATTATCATATTTTATAGAGTTTCTAATAATAAGTACAAATTTTATTTGCAACATTTTTGTGGTTTTCGTACATGGATTTATAATAATCAACCCTTGCAAAAAGCTTGAGATCGCTTTGAAAAAAAAAATTCCAATTTTCAAAAATGTTAAAAAAAGTTCAAAATTTTCAAGAAGCTCACAATTCTCATTGATTCAAATTTTTAAAAAAATGTATATCTTTAAATATTCTAAATTACAGTAAGTTTCAGCAATTTGCTTAAAAGCACGATGTCATGCACCACTAGTTTAACATTTTCTTATGTAATATCATAGGAAAATTTTACTGCGATAATACTAGAAAAAACTTCAAGTTTATCAAATCGTAAAATTGTATAAAACTGTGTGAAATTATACCACATGAAAAAAAAACATGAGTTGTGCTCACTATTGTGCATCCTGACCTAATATCATCTACTTTTTTGGTGTGTAGACCATGTATATTCGATATGTATATATATATACAATAGTATTGTCATATATATGTTGCAGCAATATCTTGCAGCTGATTATCAATTGAGATTATAATTGAGATCTATATAACGTCAATTGCAAATTTGATATCATACTACTCGATATCGAGCTGACCAAGGTTAAGATCGAATGCGGTACTAGTTTGTGCATAGTAAATATTACCATATGGATCGAAAAATTTAATTTTTTCTCTGCATCCTTATCAGGGCAAACGATCACTACTTTCTATTCTGTATCCAGCTAGTGCGCATAACAACAAAGAGTTCTATGTAAATTCATGCAAAGTGGTACATGTGTAAAACTGTAGCAGAAATATGGTAATGGAGTGGAAGGACAGATTTCTTAGCATTTGTCGCGGGTCGAGCGTCTTTTTATATTTTTACATTGTTTGCACTTTTTGTATGTTCACACATGTGTGGGTCGGCTTATTTTTTTATTTCTTATTTATTTGTTTGTTGTGTATATGGTTCGATGTGGGGGTGTGGGGTGCGAAACAGAAATGTGCGGGGTGAAAGAGAGTTGTTTCGCAGAGGAATACATAAGTTACGGCGCTCGCAAAGGTCTTATTGGATTTTGCTATAAATTGGAAGTATGCCATACCAAGGCGCGCTGCTGCTCTGTTCGCTCGGGAAAATTAAGGACGATCATGTTGTGCATTTGGGAAGGAAATAATCAAATATTTCTAACAAGGATTTAAGGCCGTTCGTTATTTTCTTTTTGTTGATATGATTGTTTTTATTAAGATCTGTTTTGGGAAATGTAAATGTATCGAAGAATATAGATTGATCTGTTTTACATAACTTTATTACGATTAAAAATCCTAATTTATAGCTACTACAATGATTTAACTAATTAGTCAATTTTAAATTTCAAAATTATAAAACTTGTTGTTACACTAAGTGTATTTTTTTAAATTGCATTTATTTCTTTGAAATTCAGTTAAAATTTTCAAAATTATTCAATAAATTAACTCCGTATATTTATACTTTTCTTAATATAGTACTTCAATTTTACATTTTTAATATAGTTAATATTATCAAAATTGTTCCACATATTAATGATTTGGAATGGCATATAACATTAAACTCTTTTTAACATGTTTAATTGTTTGAACTTTTAGTAATTACTATTATGCATTAATATTTCAAAATTTTTATTAAATATTATTGAGATTTAGATAAAATTTATTAAATTTTTACACAAACTAAAGTATATTTTCTGAATTTTCTTGGAATTTTACGACAAATTATAGATATGTATTAACACTTACATATTCGGTAATATTTCAAAAATGATTTAATTTTTTGTTATTTATTTAAAAAAATTGAAGTTTTTTGTATAAATTAACGAGCTGAATATACGGTTTCAACGATATGCACTTATATATATGCGTAGTGAAACATCTTTATTTAATTAAATTTTCAGAATATTGTCAATAACTATCTATAATTATTATCATGTTTTAGTAAAAATTCCATGAATTCACCAATAAAACAACTATTTGAAATTATTTTCTTCACCTGCAATAGCAATTTATCATTTTTAACAGATTAACTAAATGCGGCATTTACATAACACTCTTCTTTGCCTTAATATTTTGGAAAGAATTTTTTTTGAGAATGATTTAATTTATTTAGAACTAGCCGGCCCAACAGACTCCGTCCTGTCAAAAAAAATTGTAATGTGGCGGTGTTTTGTGCCTACCTTTTTTCTATTCTTTGCAAAAAATTATCCTGAACAGAACCGTCACCCTGGTAATAATTCGGTGTGAATTAAGAATAATTAAATAAAACACTATAAGCATTTAAAAGTAAGTAATTTTAATAATGTAAATCATAATTCAAAAATCAGTTCACTTTTCATTGTAGTGCTTTGTGATAAACGATTTTTTGTTTGATTACCTGGCGCATAGACAAACAAATCTGATGGTTTTCCAATATGGGAACAAACAACATACAAATTGGCTGCCAATATAGCTTGATTAAGAAAAAGATATTTCTATGTTTATATAAATATATATTCAAAATTAGATTATCAAAAACTACACAAAATATCATGACATAGATCATTTGTTTTATTTACAAATTGCGTTGCCTACTCGATTAAAGAAGAAAAGGGCTGTTTTTAGGGTTTTCCCGGCAATTATTCGTTTTTTTCTCGCCGTAACAACCATCCTTGGACTTCAACGAACATTTTAAAAAAAGAATTGGCCAAATTGGTCCAGGCGTTGTTGAGTTATGCGCTTACCAACACATTTTGCGATCCATTTTTATATATAAGATATACTAAAATTCTGTGCATCTAAAATTGCACTCGTATAAGTGTTACATTTTTTGGAACATATTTCATTTTGAGGCCTAGTTAAAATTTCTAGAAAACTACCAACAAATATAAACTATCAACCAAATCTTTCTGAATCGTTTATAAACTTTTAAACCTTGTATCGAGACATCATAGATCAAGCAAAATCCTTACCATATATAAATATATATATATAATAAAACTGCATTCTCTATAAAATTATATATTGCAAAACAAAATATATATAAAATTTATTTTTGAGGTTTTTAAAAAAATTTTTGAAGTCGTCTTTATGTCCACATTAAGTTTTTGGGTTACATTTTATTTTTTAGATATAGATGAAATTTTCATTGAATTTTTTTCAACAGAGTTATTGTATAAAGACGTCTTTATTATGTATCTCTATTAACTATCCGTAATTTCTTACATTTTTGCAACACATCTTTATTTCATGAGATTTCAGTAATATTTCTAGAATTTAACTCTTAATTTTTGTAATTTATTTGTAAAGATCAAAATTATCCAACATTTTTGTACTACATAAACATCAACTAATAACTGTAACAATATCTTGCTAAATTATTTAAAACTGAAATATTGTATCTGCGTTATAGATTCAGCAAAATCATCGTCATTCATCGCACTGTGATTATATATAGATATCTCTCCATCTCTATTGCAGCATTTAGCAATTCATATCAACCGAACACAATGCAGTGAGATAATAGTGACAGTATCATAACGTCTACATTGTAGAAACACGTCACGGTTTATTGTCCTGTTCTAAAGCATTTGATAATTCCTATGTCTAAGCAGCACCATAATGGTAATTAAGAGGCAACCATCTAATGTTCATGTCACAGAGATAAACACAAGAGCTCGAGGTCTTAACGGGAAAGTCTCAGGTGCACCCACATCCCACATCTCGTAGACTCTCGTAGACGTAGGTCGTAGAACGTAGAGTGTGCCGTGCCTATCACCCGCACGTAGAATAAGATATTATATTAATGTAAGCGATTCGTAGGGTTTTCGACTCGTGTTTCAACATCGCGAGATTAATTTGTGTATCGCAACAATAATATTATTGAAATGTATGTTAACGGAAAGGGGTTGATAAATATGTTTGTTTTAGGTATACTGACAACATTTGATATTAAATTTAGACGTTCTTGAAATAATATTTGTTGTTTAGGTTTGTGTTTTTCGGATAATTTTGATATGATTTATCAAAATTTGCATAATATGAGTTATTATTATATATAAGTAAATATCTTTTTATCTGTATGTATGTAAATTTTTTGTATTAGTGATCATACTCCTCCAAAATGACAGTTTTTAATGATGCAATATACTCACATTCATTAGGAATAGGACCTAAAACGAACTTACGTCAATTTTTGATACTCTTAAGTGGCAATGATTGGACACTTCTATTTTATTTTTTAGGTTAGTTTCTTTTCTTTCATTTTATGTAATACGCAATTAAAACATGTACATGTAGCCCTTCTTCTACCACAAACTACCTCTATTTCGTAATTGTCATTTTAATCACCGTATTATTTTTTATCCCGCTTTCAGTTAGTGAGTGTTATTCACAGGGTTTTGTTTAAAATTTTCTTGATGTTACAAAAAAGCTTAGATATTCATTTAAATAATATTTTTTTTTATCAGAGTTTTTAACGACGGGCTAAAACTTTGATCTTTTTAATCAATTTCATCGTTTTTTTTTCATGCGTAGTTAAAAATCACATACAATCCTAAATGTTTACCCTCTTGCCACAAACCCTTATTTTGTAATTGTCATTTTATTTGACCACATTCAGTCAGTAAGTTTTCGATTAAGATATCCTACCTTCATCTTATGGAAAAGCTCAAATTTTTCTTAGAAAACATTATTTTATTAAGGGTTGTCACACGCTAAAATTTCTTAGATTTTTTATCAATGTCTTTTTTCCATTCAATTTTTTTTTTTGGACATACAGTCCTAAATTGTTATCTTTCTGCCACACCAAACTAAATAAATAGCAAACAGAGATTATTTTATGCTGCCAAGTACTTTCAAATATTATATTTTAATATACAGATCGTGAAATTTAAAACCATTTTTCAACAAAATCTAAATTTAAATCCAAAGTAAAAGAACTATGATACATTAAATTTATCTTTATATCTATGCATTGCATACAGATAAAATATAATAGTATTTTCAAAAGCGTATGATGCCGCAAAACGTATTGGCTCGTATATTCCACAAAATGCGATTACCTTTTCGAGCTTCAATGACAAAACGTAAAACGAACGACAAGGCAAAATATTATTTCGAGAAATACTTCTGAATACTTCCTAGAAGAAAATCAGAGAAATATCATTTTGAGGTAACCTGTAAATAAATGCCAAAAACTTCATTTATTTGTTCTATAAAAATAAAAGTTACAATCTACGTTGTTACTATTCTACAATTGCTTATATTGGATGTATGGTAATCAGCTTACTATCGTGTAAAATTCCAACTCGATGATTTATTGAAATTCATTGCATACAAAACAATTGTAGCGACTAAATTCAATACAAATATCCAGCTGTATAAAATATTCGGTTTAATGTCTGTTCCAGTTTTCAACTCATAGAAATTCGACAAAAACTAGCGCAATAATACAAAAATTCAAAAACTGAAATTAAATCATGTCAGTAATTAAAATGAATCGGATTTTTTCGGTGCATTGTTTTCATGATGCTTTATATCATGGCACAAAACATTATGTAATTGATCATCTGCGTTTTATATTACATTTTTTAAATAGTACAATTGAACTTTTTACTTGGGTTTATGATGAAAATATAAAACAGATTCATAATGGAAATTAATATTCTGTTATTAACGGAATTGCTTGTATATATAAATTGAATAGAGTTTTATTGGCTCGATACGTTATGTTTTATATATGATTTATTGGCTTTATAAGCTAGTACATTAGCCATATACTAAATTACATAATATCTACACTATCTCTTAAAGTCTAGTCTTACGTATATATCATTGTTTTATGTATATTTCTTTTATAATTTTATATTATTAGATTTGATGTAAGTATAAAGAGCACCATATAATCTTGTATCTGTCAGCACTGTTATAAAATTAATTGAAAGGGAGATTTTTTGTTTGATTATTTCCTCCCATAGTTTTCCATACGTTATGTTGTTTTACATACTTAGAAATATAGAAATTTACAACATAGATGTGTAATATTTGATTAGAGTCTAATCAAATATGTGTGATAATGTCTTTGTTTCTTTGGAGGTTAGGTTTTATGTGTTAAACACCTGATTGCACAGCAAATATATAGCTCTATATATAACATATATAGCTCTAGATATAACATTTCTATTTTCCGAGAACTAGTCTCTTATATTTTTGCCAAGATCATTGGACAATCATATGAATTTTAGGAATTTTATGTGCAATTAGAAATCATTTCATTTTTGAGTCATGTTAATGACAAATGCAATAAATTGATAAACCATACAATAATTTCGTAGAACAAACTTTGCTAATATTTCTTCTTAATTCAGTGTTTCTATTGCACATCAGTAGCATGTGTTGTTAAGCATATTTTCTTCGTAGATTTTCATTAAGCAACATCTTAATCGTTAAACTTGTTATATCACTTTTTGTCTTTTAAATACATTATCTTGCGTAGTACATATTTGTTTACTTTTTTCTTTATATTACATATTTATTTGCTTGAGATACTTCTCCGAAAGCAAGTAAGTTGAGTTAAACTGCAAATCGATCGTGGGTGAGCAGAGTGGGAGATTTCAATTTATTCACTATATTGAAATTCTGTCATGTTGTTTTTTGAGTATATTGACTTCATTCAATATTACAACATAAGTTTTCTATAATGTTAATTTTTTCTATCCATTTTGAAACACTGTATAGAGGTTTGATCCGAGTACTTCAGACATGTACCGCTGCCACCATATCCATGCCCGCTGCTCTTTTTAAAATCTAATACCAGTTGACGGTTAAATATAATAAATACCATATCTAAATTATCAATCCCCACCATGACATCCGCATATAATATTTATCTTCCATCTTATTTTCATATTTTGACCAAGTTTCGAATTTTTCTGCTTCGTTACCCGCATATAGATTTTAGTACTTTTGCGTCAAAGTATGGTCGTGATATGAGAAAATACACACAATGTGCGCCTTGAAACGATTGCATCTCTCCCAATACGGGGATCGTTGCTTATCTCGAATGATACTAGAAAGTGCTTTTCGGAAACAGGGTTCCCTGCGGTACCGTTCCCAGTTCCGACGTCACTCTCCAACACGTTGCTCTGTATACACTAGCTTTATCGCGTTGTAGCTATCTGGCGAAAATTTGTTCTGAAATTGAAACTCATTTAGGCTAAGTGATAGTTTTTTCGAAAGATTAAATGGAATTGCCAATGCTGACGGTTTTGTTTTTATTTGTTTTATTTTATGAAAGATTACCTTACATATAGAATTTCTACTTTACATAGACAATGTATTTCACCTTTGATACTTTGATTTTAAATTTTAGCTTCTCTGTTCAAATCATAAATATATATGTAATAAATAATTTAAGAATGCATGGCTTTCATTACATCCATACATACAATTTGGGTGTTTCATAAATGATTCTTCAAAACGTAGTTGTACTCTAGTTTTATCACGTCGCAGCTATCTTAAATCTTAAATTGAAACTCATGGGCCGAGTCTGCCGTAAAATGGACGAATGTTGTTATAGCCAGCTATGTCAAGTTCCAATTTCTATGCAAAGTGCTACTAAATACTATCAAGCGTTTTTCACATAAAATGCCTTTTCACTAGGGTTTATACAAAAACCGACATTTCAGAAAACCGGTTTTCAAATTTTAATTTTATTAAAAAACCGGTTTTCGAACTTTATGTAAAAAATACATTTTTGCTCGAATATTCTGTAATTTATCTACAAATTCAGTGTAATTTAGAATAGAATTTGACTGAATTTATTTATTGTTCAATTTTATAGATAGTAAACAAAATTATTTTAATTTTAATTAGTAGAACTAAAAAATAATAGTTTATCTTGATTAAAGAACTTTGAAAATAATTATTTGTTATTCATGCATCATTTTCACACATATGAAAATATTTTTATGATAGTGAAAGGAAAGATTTCGAATGAATAAAAATAATACATTTTTATATAAAAAAAATTCATTAAATAAAAAAAATAAAAAAATATTGGATACATGTTGATACATACTTATTAATATCAATTTTAGTTTCAAAAACAATTAAGCTAAACTTTTATTTCTGTTCCGAGCAATTTTAATTAATTAATTTTAAACATTCTAATTGCTTTTTGTTTAATAAAATATGATTTAAGAAAATTGAGAACGTCTATCGAATTGTTACTTAAACGTGTCCTTTGTTTACTCATAAAATTTACTGAAATAGAAAATACTCTCATACTTACGACCAAATTATGCTTAATTGTTTTTAAAGCCTGATATAGTAATTCTAAGTTTTTTGCTCTTTAATTTGTGGCTTCTAAGGTTTAAAACTGTTTTTTTTTTTTAAGTTTGAGTAGAGAAAGTTACTTCTTCAAGAAGTCACACTGATTTAAATTAATATATACACTGGTATAAAAATCTAAATTATTACATACAAAACCTTTCTAGGAACCATTGCAGACTGATAAAATATCAAATGCTATTGAAACGATATGATTTCAAGAATCAAAACCCTTTCATCAATCTTTGATATTTCGCTATATTTATCATTTACCATTTATAAAGTGAAAATCGACTTTTTTCACTCAAAAACCGGTTTTTGAATTCCATAATTTTTGCCAACAAACCGGTTCTTAAAACCAGTTTTTGAAAACCGACAAACCCTACTTTTCACCCATACGTTATCTCAAAGGTGCTATTATGATGACACCCTTTTTTACATTTGTGCTTTTTGTAGGTTAGGTTTTCTTTCTAAAACGCCTTTCTGCACAGCACCCATAAAGGATTTAGATAGTTTTTGGAAGCACTGACAATTTTTCTGTCTGAAACCTTTCTGCACATCAACCACATAGGATTTTCACTAGTTTTTAGTAGTTTTTGGCCTTGTCACATAGTCTATTTTACGGCAGAATCTATCCTTTATTTAGGCTAAAATTATTTTTATAAAATCATAAGGAGATTACCAATATAACACTAACTCGTCCTGCAACCCTTTTATTTTTTTTTAATATTATTTCTAAAGAAACCCGCGAAACGCTAAGATAAAATGGAAAATCTCAAGAAGTACTCCTGCTTCCCAGCTCTTGTAATTACGTCATGTGATACGACAATCGCCGTTGTGAAAACATGCAGAATGGTGGCAGCGGTAACAGTCTTTGTTGTTATACCTCGTTTGCTGAGGTATTAAACATAATACGGTTGTGCAGTGCAGAGATATGAAGCAAACATATGCAGCATGCACATAATGGCATGATCGTCATTATAAAGAGCAATATAAAACTAGAAAATGGAAAATAATAATTCACATGGATTATTAAAATATATAGTCGAGATGCTTTGCATTATTAAAAAGTTATGTGACAGTTTAACATTTTTGTATACATCTGATATTTGTATCCTGTGGTACTTCAAAAATTAGGTCAGCGTCACTGCGTATAATCTGAATCTACCCAAAACATTTCGACTAATTCCAAATCTCGGTTTCTTGTTCTCACTAACGCCATGCCCGCAAGTCATATTCAACGAGATACGTAAGATGAATACGTAAATCGCTCCTTCGACTTTGGTGGTGTGTTTTTCGGAGCTGGAAACACACGTATATCAAAACAGAATTAGGCCTGTTGACGCTGCTTCATATTCTGCATGAAAATCAGTCATCGACATATTTCTTAGCGGATTTCTGCCGGAATGTTAGATATGTTGACGTTTTGATATCTTGCCGTCTGCTTGCTACTGGATTCTCACGCGTTTGTACTTATGTAAATTTTGTTTTGTTTTGCATATACGACTGGAATTAAAATACTTTGGTAAGGATAATAAAATAGAAACTTGGGGTAAATTTCCATTCGTATTTTCTTCTAGCATTTTTATGTAGACACGGTCGTAGACAAGTGGCTAGAAAGACTGGACCTGAATCAGTGGTCCCGGGTTCGAGTACTGTTGTCAAATTCACAGCGGATTTTACTTGCAAAAATGTTTTCAAACAAAAATAGCCCTATTCGGCATTGCTGCATCAATAAATTTTGACCCCATTAGAGAAATTGTAATAATAATTTATTACACAGAGATAGTATAACCGAAAATATTATAAAAACATCATTGGCTTCGAGTTCACCAGTGTAAAGAATAAGTACATAATAATACAAAATTTAGTACTTAGGTTTTCTCTTTGATTTTCATTTTGCTTCATCTAACTGACGCTGATTCCGGAAAATAATGCCTTCAGAAGAATTAAAACAGTATATTATTCAAATTCTTTTAAAACTTCCAGAAGAATCGCATCACGAGAATTGTAGTAAATGTGAGTTATATAAGACTTACTTAGAAAACTTTTAATTATCATAGTTACACCGTAGCTGCCACTACGGAATAATACTTTAATAAAATTAATGAACGCCCTAATAAACAAAGTTCTTGCATTAAATATTAAAGTGAAAATATAAGTATTTGAAGTTCGACATTTGTGATTTTATAATTAAATTAATGCACTTTTAAAAGTTACTATAATTTGCAACGCAGCAGTAAACAGTGACGTTTTTCTATAAACAAATTGAAAGTAGAAGCACTTGAGTGTTATTGATTTAAATCTATATGTATATAAACGTTAATATCATTATTGTTATTAACACTTTCAGGACGACACCGATTTCAAAACAATCCACTATACCGGCTGTAAACTTGATTTCATTGTGTATGTTATGCAATTTGTTTGATAAAAATTTATGGTCATTGAAGGACATACATTTATAATATTAATTTTTGATCATTTTATAAAGAATGGTGACGATCAAAACAATTTTCAAAATGCATAGCTGGTTGATTTTGACATGTTTTACAATAAAATATTTTTTGCCGCCTTCCTCCTAGTGTTTTTCTGTCAGAACAGACAATACAATCTTTTTTTCTTTCTCTGGCATTTAGAATATGCCACTGAGTAGTCAGTATATTTGTTTATTTTTGTGCTGCCATAATGGTTTGTTTTTCTATTATATTGTCTAATAATACATTTGTAAAATATAAAGTAAATAATATATTGGATGTCTTATATTGCTTGGTATTTGTAGTCGGGGTGTTTGTTGAAACTCGATTATTGGCACATTCGCTAATGTCTTACCGCTCTTCATTTAATTTGTCGAACTTCTTCTTCTTTGTGTTGGTTGGATAATAACATCATCATATTCATCACTATCTTCGGTGCGAATAGTGATATCGTAAAAGTTGTCTGTATGAATGTCTATTTGAAATTCATCTTCTCTACTAAATTCACTAAATTTACCAGTCGCTTTGCCATATTTAAAAGCGCTCGGTCGTTTTAAATATTAAAAAAGGATTATATAGCAAAGAAAAAGGCTAAAAATACTACTAAAATAACTTAAAATTATTTAAGTTAACTACATATAGCTGCTTATCACTGCTATATGTAATTTATTCAACTTTTCGATTCAAACTGAGTCATTGTTTATGAAATAGTGTGACGAGAAATGGGTTGATGCTCCCTTTCTGGGGGTATTGCAACGACTTCCATTATTACATCTAGCGTTGCATCCCCAACGAAAGGGTTACACCAACTCCTTAACCCGACTTCTTTAAACACCCTGTAATTACCTGTGGAAAAGCCAACTAACTACGCGAATGAAACAGAATGTACTTTTAGCTTATTTAATTATTGATTGTCGTTACAATAGCCTGTGCCTCATAGAGTATGTTTGTCCACTCAGGTAGACAGCCATCCTCAAAAAGTTAATATTCTATACAGCAATCAGGATTTAAGGGTTTTATTAACTTATATGCTAAATTAACTTAATACTAGTCGGTTCTACAAATGGCGACTCAAACAGTTGTCTCATCTCTGTATGATGAATTGTTATTACAATTTCTCTAACAATATTACTGATTCAGCAGTATCCGATGAGAGCTAATTTCATTTGGAAACATATTGCTAACTATATTCCCAAGTGAAAGCGGATGTCACTACTGCTTGAGACAGACAAGATTGTTTGATATAAAAACAAAAAATCGATTGTTGTCAATTATAGTTGAAGTTAATGATAACATGCTAACATATGAACATAACCATTAAATACTGGATAATTCCATATATCATTAATTTTTACCAATTTTTCTCCCAGATGCTCCAACAATTCGCCTAGTCGGTGCACCAACTGGTGACTTGGAAGAAGGACGCGATGCGTTAGTAATGCGCTGTGTGGCCGACGCCAATCCTCCGGCAAGTGTCGTGTGGCGTCGGGCTGGCCGCAGCGACATTGCATCTCTTGAGGAATCTCTGCAGCTGCGGCCAGTTGGGCGCAGGGATGCTGGCATGTACACTTGTCAAGCTCAGAACGCAGTTGGTGCCAGCGAGTCTCTTAGTGTACAACTGGATGTTAAATGTAAGTTATAACATAATTATTATACAGGAAATTTTAATTGATATAATAAAGTACATTTAAATGTTTTTTGTCCATGATTTCAAATTGATTTTTTTCAAATCGAATGAAATTTGTTATATGTATGGATAATGGAAAAAAATATAGTCCATGATTGCAAAATAATATTTTCAAATCGAATATAACTTGTTGTAAAAATACAAGAATTAGACCATGATTTGAATTTGATAAATAGAATAAAATTTGTTATAAAAATACATAGATTTCAAAATATCTTCAAATCGAATAAAACTTGTTATAAAAATACATGGATTTCAAATTGACAATTTAAAATCGAATAAAGCTTGTTATAAAAATACATGGATAATTGCCATGTTTTTCAAATTGATAATTTCAAATCGTTTAAAACTACTTATAAACGGAGAATAGTCTATTAATTTCTCTTATAGAATTATCTTAATAATTAGTTATTTCTCGAGTGTCATTATATTATATATATTATTTAAAATCTAACAACAATATAAAAGTATCATTGCTATTGCCCCTCATTTCTTAACTATGACCTTTTATCATAGCTCATAATTGAAATAATATATTTCTCTATCGTATATATTTTTTTAATTCCACCGAACAAATTTTTTTTTTTATTTTTTTAAATTATACACAAATTATTTTTGCATCTATTTCATAGAGAAGTATATTTTCTTTTCTCACTATGAATCTTCTCAATAAGTACTATTCTTGAAATTAATGATATATATTTAAAATTCCAGATAACAATCATTATTACATCCACAATACTACAATGGTTCTAGTATAAAAAAGCACTTTTTTATTTGCATTTAAATAAATGAAACAACAAATTTTTCAAAATTAAATATAATCGAATAAAAAATAATCGAATTCAAAAAATATTGAGAGGGTTCTAAGGGAGAGATAAAAATACATTACATTAAAAACGAGATTTAAGAATAATTTGTGGAAGTATGAAATTCTGTACATTCAAATATTTTTCTGTAAATTCAAGCATAAATTTCATAATCGCGCAAATTATTCTTAAATCTCATTTTGATGTAATGTATTTCTGTCTCTCTCTTAGAATCCTCTCAATATTTATTGAAATTGATTATAAACATTTGAATACGATTAAAAATTCTAGATAACATCTTTTTGTCTTCTTAATTTGTAAAGATATCTTTTCTATTAGTATACAAAATTGGACTAGTTCAAGTACTAATACTCAACATATCATTTATGAATGAATTTATATCGTCAAATGAATATTTACAATCAAATTTGGAGAACTCTATACATAAACGAATTATATTATATAATGCCTCAGATTCTTCTCACAATCACTGATAGTTCTTTTATTTTATTATTTAGTTTTCTTTTTTAAATTTTCTATGGTCTATTTCTAATACTTCTAATAAGTTTTTTATTCGATTGCATTCATCCTTTAGTTTCAACATATTCTTAAACAAATATTGCCTTTACATTCTTCTTACATTTTTCCCATTTTCCTCAGTTACTGATACTTCAAATTAGTTTCTGAAACACTGCATTTATACATTAGATACAAACCTTTCTTTTAAAAAAAATATTGCATTTATTTCCTATTTACTATTTTCACACTTTCCTCGGTTTCTGATTTTAATTCTGAAAAGTTTAGTTTTTCTCCTAAGCATTAATTTGCTAACATTTACATATAGACTAGTAATTTTGTCTTACCTCTTGCTTTTCAAATGTGAATTTTATTTGTTCATTAAAACAGATGACTGACGATTATTATGATATTTGAATAATTATATTTTTGATGCAAGTATTTATATGTTAAATTTAAACTTGCTCTAAATTTAAACTAATTTTGGATATTAATAATATTCTATTGGTGCATCTATGCCAAATTTCAATTTTAGTACCATATTCAAAACAAATAAAGGACTGACGATGATGAAAAAAATTTGAACGATTAATGTTATTGATTCAAGTACTTATATGTTAAATTTCAACTTGTTTTAAATTGGCTATTAATACTATTTTATTTATATATCTATGCACATTGCCAAATTTCCATTTCCGTACAATAATTATAACTGAGCAATTGATTACCATGCAATACCCATTCCTGCCATTTGTCAGTTTATGTCACCTGAACCGCGCACCTGCGCTGCTTTTCGGTTTTCGAATCAGTGTCACGATGCAACGATAACAACCTGCAACATATCTTAATTAGTTTATTAATTAAACTATATCGCATACATGTAACCAGAGCGGTTTAGAATATTAACGATGTACACTGTGTTGTTATAACACATAGAATAGAAAGCAATTTAACGCGAATACATGTACGAGGGCATTTTGCATTATCCAATTAGTCCAACATTTGTATAAGTTCGCTTCCGAATTAGTAAACCCGGCTTAATAAATTCCTGAACGGCTTATATGCAAAACAAACGAAAACTCGCGAATGTTCACACTCGATTCTCAGCAGGAATGCTAATGCGAAAACTTTAAATTTTGATGCAACCGGGTGAACAGAAGGCGCGGCGCGACGAGACGCTGTTTTTTGGAAATATTCTCAGGCAAAATACAAAATTTGGTCATTTAAATTGAAATAAATTAATTTTTACTTAATATAAAAATTCTACATGGCGAAAAATAATTTATTTGTAACTAGTGGTTCATGGCATTGGGCTCCAAGGCAAATTGCTGAAACTTTCCGTACAGTAATTAAATATTCGAGAAATAAAATTAGTGGGGTGCATGGCATCGTACCTTAAGGTAAATTGCTAGAACTTCCCGTACCGTAATTAAAAATCTTGGTACGAAACCCAAAAAAAATACACAAAATGTGTACACATTATTTAAATCTCTATAAAACATCTGATAATTTGATGTACGTATGTCCAATAAACATCTGTGACCGCCAAATGACATTTTTTAACTTATTATTATTGAGAGTCTATAACCGCTGAACCTGCTTTCCCAAAAATTTAATCAGTTCTTCGTCTTGTCTGTACAAGTAAAATGTTTTTTAAATTATTAAAATCGGACGCTCTGTGCTCTTAAAAACTGAGTTACCGTTTTAGGCACTTTTTGCCCCGTATCTTCGGAACGGGTAGACCTGCTTTTGCGAAAAACTAATCAGTACGTCTCCTTATCAAAACGAATCGAATGTTTTTTTAATTATTTAAATCGGTTGATCGGTGTTCCCGAAATCGTCGACGAAAATTTTTATCCGCGCACACACACACGCACACATACACACATACACATATACATCCATTTTTTCTGAGGTATGCCAAAATGTTCAAAAACCTTCAAAACGTCGAGAAATGTAAAAAAATTCATTCTCGATTTTTGGTCTAATTAATGAAAATTGATCAATGATTAAGAAAATTAGCTTTAAAAATTTTCATATTAATTATTATAAATATGTACTGAAAATTTTCTCATTCATATTTTTTATTTATTGCCATGACTTTATCAAACAAAACACTACTATATGTTTACAAGAAATACACAAAACCTCCTCTGCTTGAGTTGATGAATGAAGGCGTTCTAAAAAGGATCTTATCTCATATGTTTCAGAATAATCCAAAATACCGTTTCGGTTTCAATACATATATCAATTTGATCTTTATGGAATTTTTATTGAAAATATTGAAACTTCTGGACCTGCCTTCCCCAGAAACTAATCGTTTCTTAACACAAGTTGTTTTTCGAATCATTCTAATCGGATGATTCATTGTCTGAAACACTTTTATTTTTTGTACTTTTTACTCCATATCTCCAGAACGGCTGGACCTGCTTTTGCCAAACACTAATCAGCACATCTCCCCATCAATACGAATCGAATGTTTTTGAATTTTTCAAATCGGTTGATCAAATTTTATTTTCGATTTTTTGCGATTACTATAACTTACTCCACGGAAAGTTAGTAAATACATTTGTAATATATGCATATTTATACCTTCATATTTAGAAATTTTTAATAACAATTGAATCTAAATAAGATGTATATTTTCGAATAGCAAAGTTAACTGATTCGTGCCACTCCTCCTACCCCGTGTTGCTTATTAAAATATTTTACTTCTATAGAATAAATAACTTTATGATTAAATTTACGACTTCATCAAATATTTTTATGCTCCAAAACTATGAAATTGAATATTTTCGATCGGTCTTAGGCAAAGTCTTATGCAGCTGTGTAATGAACCCAGTTGCAAACTTAAATCTCTATACCGAAGCGCGCAGCAAGTTGCTGCGTCTTACGAGAAACCGTAATATATTAATATTAACTAAAACTATTCCAAGCCGGATGTAATGCACAAACTTAAGAGAAATTTGTATTTGATAAATATTGAGTTATTCCGTAAACGATAAATAAGTTTTCAGAAAGCTATAAATAGTTTGATTTATTTCATTACCTTCTTAATTGGAGTGAAATGCTTGATTTTGATTTTAATTACATTGATATTTTCTTAAGTAATAAACTAGTTATTTTACTGTAATATACAGGGTAAAACGAGGGATAAAGGTCCATGGGTAAAAAAGTCCACCACCATTAGCTCAAATACAAGTACAAGTAACAACATATTTGCAAATGTTTCCCAACCTTTTTTAGGCTTCACGCCCCACCTTAACATTCCTAAAAAAATGGCGCTCGTATGAAATTTTTTACCTTCAAAAATAATTTTGTTATTCAAGGTATAAGATAATTTTTAAGAAATCACTATTAAAATAAAAAAAAAATCAATTAAAATTCCATTAATGGTTTTTCTACATTCAATCAAGTCTATTTTTTCTAACTTTCGAAGAAGAGGTTTGTTTTCGCCAGTTGTATAGATTTAATTTATGAATTTTTTTTAAAGCAATATATATTCTAGTATTAAATATCTAAAATATTTACCATCATATCCCAAAGCATATGGGTCAAAATCGTATCATTTTTTAATTTGCCTCCTTGAATTTAAAAATTGCCCTTCTGCGGTGCGTGCGCCTCACGTTGGAAATTACTGATTTAGACAGTATAATTACTGAAAGTCAATTTTGAAATTTTATATTGAGTAAAAATTATTATATTCTACAAACTATAATATATTCTTGTGCCTTATATCATTCTAGTTGGCGACACTTTATTGAATTACCTATGAGTTTTCTTTCACAAATATTACATAAATTTGTAATATTATCTCAAAGATTCACCACAGCTTTTAATAATAATTCTAATATCGTCTGCGTGATTTTAAGCAATATATTGTTTAACTTTTCGCAAAGTTGAGTAAGAATAACATTACCGTTTTACAAAAGTTAAAAGTTTTGCATAATATTCTTCTCTCGTCACAAGAGAAGACTTTGTGAACTTTTAATTATCATATTTACGTCATCTCTGCCGTTATTAATTAATGCATCATATTATTTATCATAAGATGCATGCGCGCACCTTTTATGAAAATTTAAGATTAATGAATTTTCTTGAGGAGTAAAAGAAAATGCTTCTAGGATCTTTTGTTTCAGAAAATTGTAGAAATGAGTAATTGTTCAAAGTTTATGCATTATTAGTTTTGGTAGCGTATGTTACAATGTATTTCAACTTGTGGAATGAATAATTCATAAATGAATACATCTTGTTTGCAACTATTCTTATGCTATGCAAGAAATAAATTTGGCCAGTTCAATACCAAGCAGTGTTACATTAAATTTCCACTTAATGTTAGAGATCTCAAATATAATTTCAAGTGATCGCCGTTTGTGGGCATTGCTGCAACACATAAATACTAACAATCTTTTAGACATCCATATCTATAATAAATATAGTCTTATATAAAAAAGAAGAGTGGTTGACCTCTAGGTTGCCCTTTCAAGAAGATTATTAGGTTAGGATGTACGAAAGAACCAAGTTCATAGAACTCGTAATACTGTTAAACTAATATTGTCCTAATAGTTATCTCCTTCTTTTCAGATCCTCCAAGAATTTTGTCAGTTGGCCCAGATCGTTTGACTACTGCACCATTATTCTCACCAGCTGCTTTTGAATGTGTTGCTGAAGGAAATCCACCTCCAAGTTATCAGTGGCTCCAAAGGTAAAATATTATATCAACTACTTCAAATATTTATTGAAGATATTGTTTATTAATATTTATCTGAATTGGAATGAGAATATTGTTGATCTTTGTAGGCGTTGTTTAAATCGTTGTTGCTTTAGGCAAAAAAATTATCTGATCGCTGATAATAATTAATTTTATAGATGGAACGATATACACTTCTCAAGTAATTTCTTTTAAAGACTTTTACGTATTTCAGATATATTTCTTGTTTGCATTTTTCAAATGGAATATATGACATTTATCCCTATTCCCCTGGTATCAAACCTTATGATCACTTCTTTTCGCAGAAATACGAGGGTTGTCTCTGAATTACTTTCAATATAGTTGATGTACTAAAATGAATTAAACATGCCTCATATATAACTCATATGTCATAAAAAAAGATACGAGTCATGAGTGTGGCGCCAAAGTCGGTTCTTATGAATTTCTTTGATACGTAATAATAATCAAACGATACTAAAGCAAAACTCAACATATAAGATATAGAAGTCTTATTCGTGATTACTTCTGGCGAAGTTTTATAAGAGAGTTAATAAAATAAATATGACTTGATAAAGTGATACATATTAAACTAAATAAATGGTCCAAATTTGCAAGAAAATAAAAATGCAACATTCGTTTGCAAGCAATTTATACTTCATCATTCATATACCAAATAATAAATGACAAAGTGGGTTTTTTCTTTGTCATGTCTTAAATCTGAGTATATATTGCAATTTACTTACATAGTATTTTGTTCTCAAGTAATATATTTTCAACATTCGGATAATTTTTCATACTTCTCATAACTTTTTCGTAGTTCTTATAATAATATATGCCTATAAATTGCTCGTGGATCTTAAAAAATTGCTGTTATAAGTAAATTAGGTTATTAAAGTATACTTAGTAATTAACTTATACGTACCTATGAAAAGAAAATCACTAAGCAAAATAAATGATAATGTAGTGCTAATTTACAGATAGGATAATTTTGGTATCAATAAAGGTATTGTA
>NW_020537646.1:11560577-11573363 GCF_003426905.1 Ctenocephalides felis | reverse complement strand
ATCAGGATGCCAAAGGCAAGTATCAAACATTGGTTCTCTGATTGAAATTTCATGACTTTAACTACTGGTCCACTAGGTAGCCTAACTACATACCTAACATTGGTCCTGGTTTCCAGCAAAAGCTGCAAGGCCTGGGCTATTTTTAGTTGAAAACATATTGCTATCTACATCGCCAAGTGTTGACTTACTTTACTACTAGTTGACATCAGGATGCCAAATGCAAGTATTGAACCTTGGTTCTCTAATTGAAATTCCATGACTAACTGCTGATCTTCTAGAACGCCTGGTTATTTCCAAAGATTGGTTCTGGTTTCCTGCAAGTGCTGCAATGTCTGGCCTATTTTCAGTTAGTAACATATTGCTATCTACTTTTCCAAATGTTGACTTATGTCACTACTAGTTGATATCAAGACGCCAAAGGCAAGTATCGAACCTTCTCTGATAGAAATTCCATGACTTCAACTACTAATTCACGAGAAAGCCTAACAGTATTCCTAAGATGGGTCCTGGTTTCCAGCAGGAGCTGCAAGGCCTGGGCTATTTTTAGTTGGAAACATATAGCTATCTACATTTCCAAGTGTTGACTTAGGTCACTACTAGTTGACTTCAGAATTCTATGACTTTAGCTACTAATGTATGAGATAGTTGGACTATATTCCTAAGATTGGTCCTGGTTTCCTGTACAGAAGCAAGTAATATGCATCCAGTGAGTGAGTGAGTCATTCATATCGGATATCTGGAATGTCATCTCAAACCGCTTCTATATAGCATCGTTTAGTCTCTTGCAGTAGCTGCTCGACTTATTAATTATCCTAATTAGGCTCCTTAATTCCTTAAATCCCGCAATTCCGGTTTGAATTATCTGCGCGTAACGCAGAATGTGTTGAATTGGCGCAAAAGCTCCGCATGGAGAACGACTAGAAATCGCATACATAATTTATCATATCTCTCACTGCATTAGTTTCAACGATTCTCCACTAATTGCAATAGTTTGTACAGCATTTGAGGAGTTTACAACGAAACGTGTTGAGTTGTTTGGGTAATAATAGAATTATATAAATTAAATCTGAATTCGAAACAACGAAGCTTTATTTATAATAACTACCTTGCTATATAGTGAAAATATTTTTTTATCGATTTGTAAATTATTTTTAATTATGATTATACTCAACAAAGTTCTTGTCTTTGTCTACAATAAGTGTTGAAAAATATTAGTTCTCAAATTTGGGTTTTCTGCCATTTCCCAATTGAATCTTGTTTGAATTTTTTTTTATTTTATGAACAACGATCAAAACTATTCTTGAATAATTAGAAGGCCACTCAGTGGATGCCCAGAGAATGGATCTCGTCGAGATGATATTATTATTAGATGTTATATATTTCTAATAAAACTGATTTTACTTTACATCATATTTTGTTCTAAATTTTCAAGAAAAATGTGGATATCACCACTGCTTGATATTTGATTGCTTGAGGCTTAAAAAGAACTTGGTGGCAAATTTTGGTGGTAAGGCCAAATCTCTTACCACTTCAGAAACGAAAAAGCTCTGATAATAAAATGAACTTATATTTCTAAAGAGAAGAATCATAAACTTATTTAGTGGATCATGTAATTACAGCTAATACATAAAATAACAAAGACTGATTTTTAGTGAAGTATTATAAATAAAAAAATGATAGATTTTTTTAATGATACTTAATGTAACTAGAGAGCTGATAGTCCAGAAATATAAGCAATAACATGTAAAAACGAGTTGTCGTAAGGCTATAATATTTTAGTATGATCTAGAACTATGGTATCTACTGTCAAAAAAATAATAAAAAACGTCGATTTTTTTTAAACTTTATTACAAGATCGGCCGATCGTCGCACAAAACTCAGAAACGCTAGTCCTCATCGAAATAAATCGAATTTTTGAAATCGGTTCAACCGTTTTTGATAAAACGTCGATTTACGGCAAAAAAGCTGCTCACATAAATTGGTCTCATTCGATTCAGAATGTCTTGAAACGTCGAGAAAACATAAAATTAGCGAATCGGATATTTTGATGAAAACATAAACTTCTCCTTCGGGAAGTTAAAAATGAACCAAATATTTTTAATAGTCTGTTTTATATTGAGAAATGATTTTTATAAAAATAATTTTAATCATAAATCCACATAATAAAGTATGATATATAGCGGAAGTAAGATATATATTTATAATTTTTGTAGTAGAGACAATTTTCAAATATTACGAATATTATTATATTTTACAAAATTTCATATAAAAACAGTTCAGAAGTGCTAGTGAGTAGTTGTGAAAAAAATAGAGTGAAAGTTGCAATATAGGCCATAGAAGTATGATTTGCTCCATATGAAAAAATAATTTAAGATATCAGATAAAGTCTATCTTAAAACCTCAAAATATAGTATGCAAGTAAGTAAATGTAAGAAAACGAGTTGAAAACTGTCTCAAATTTGTTTTTACTAATTTATTTGAGTCAATGTTGATAAATAATTAAAAACTCCAGAATAGAGTCATAATCTCACAAAATAGAGTATGTATATATGCTAATTTAATTGTTGCCCGATATTTAGATATCTCCCATAAAATTGCATTCTCCAGCATCGCAATATTGCATTTTCTTCTCGCAGAGTAACACATTAGCTTAAAATATCCATTAATCACACGATATCTTGCAGAATCCACAAATAAAATTAACATTTTCAACATAATATAATTTTAAAGTACGCAGTAATTAAAATAAAGTAACCACCTTTCTACAAGAGAAAAATATTGCACAAAGTAAGAATTTTCGCTCCAGGTTATTTGAATGGCGGTATGAATTATGGCCTTGTTCGTAGAAAGTTCTGTAATTAATACTTATTATGAAAGAAATAAAATAAAGCTTTGTTACTAATTGGAGTAATTTAGAAATTTATGTCGGTCCGCTTTAGTAGCATTGTAGTTGAGATGATATAATTTGAATGTGCTTTTTTATTTCAACACCTACGAAAAAGTTTTATTTTAATCCTTCAGAAAAAAATAAGTTGTTATAGTCTCAAACTAGATATATAATATTATTGTAAATTTATATTATAACTAGATGCAAGTAATTTTTACCTTCAGGACAGTTGCTCGATGTTGACTAGGAAATTAGATTTAACTATCCAGATAAAATGTTGGGTTTTAAAAAGAAATTTTTGCTTTCCTAAAAACAAATCAAAGCAACTTCCAAATAATTCAGAATAACTTGAAACGTCAAAAAATAAATTTCTTGTAAACAGAATAGTATTAGACTTACTAATTCATCATACCATTACTTTAAAAAAATCCACAAAATAAATATTGCAATGTGAAATATTTAGAGCACAGAACAAAGCAAACAAAAAACATTAGACATTCTCATGCAATTCAAAACTTCTATAATTTTTCCCTTTCTTTTATAAACAAGTGCAAATATAAAATTCCTCTGCAATGTTCATGATATTTCAAATACGCAATAGTCATACTTCACATGTCAAAAATCCCATTTTCTCCATGTGTTTCGTTTCAGCTTGTACGATTTTCGCTCGGAGATCTATTTTAATTATTCCAGAATAAATACTGGAGATGCTAGGAAGATAATTATGAAGTTGGCGATTAATGGTCTGAGAATATACTAGTTGGAGGATGAATGATTGAAGAAATACAGATTCTAGATTCTTAGACACCATTCTTGCTAAGAACTCGAGCAGATGTTGCTGGGGCAGTGGTTCTACAAGTTTAACTGCCAGTGAGGGAAAAATGATTGTCGATATGTCCAAGGACTATTTTTTGATGATTCTAGATACTTCGACATCATTTTTGCTGAGAACTTGAGCAGATGTTGCTAAGGCTGTGGTTCTACAAGTTCAACTGCCAGTGAGCGAAAAATGGTAATTGATATGTCCAAGGACTATTTTGTTGATGATTCTAGATTCTTAGACACCATTCTTGCTAAGAACTCGAGCAGATGTTACTAAAGCAGTGGTTCTATAAGTGCAACCGTCAGTGAGCGAAGAATGATCATCCAAATGACCAAAAACTATTTTTTGATGTCCAAAATCAACCCCTGTAACCAAAGCTCTAAGTTTTACTTAGATGCCCATAATTTTCAAATAAAAGATATTGGCTTAAAAATTTTAAAATATTTTTCCACATTACTTGTTGTGCACTTAACCAAATAAAAATAAGGAGCAACGAGAACCACTTATTTTCTAATAGTGATTCCCTAGAAGTCACATTTTGTCGTCGTTTACTAATTGTTTCATCGTGGTTTATTAGTGCAGATCACTACATATCAGTTTAATATAATTTCTATCATTTCCCACCATTTTTAGAACCTCTGGTCAACATTTTGATATTATGAAGTCCCGTCGCTTGATGCATGGCGTAATTCGAGTTCTGCATAAGCGCGATGTTTCAGAGAGAATATTTCACTTTAGCAAATTTCGAAACTAGTCGTTATTTACACAACAGAGGCATTATAAATTCTAAGTTGAAGTTGGAAAATTATATTGATAAACTTTGCGCATTCTCCACTAACGATTACGAGCTGAGAGTTTTAACGGTGACAAATATAAAGCACAATTTAAATTATAGTACTCTTTGCTTCAATATTTCTGAAATGTTCTTCCATAATAGTTTCAAAAATATATATTAATACTACGTAACTTGATACTTTGGACATTACATTAAAGACTCCTTATTTAGAGCGTTCATTTAAAAATACCATCATCATTTATTCCAGTAAAGCTATTCATAACCCCAAAATAATATTTCAACAGACCTAATTTCCTGCCCTAGTTGCATTTAAGATAAAATCATGACTAATTGAATCTAAAATGGAATCGCAACTCCCAAGTTGGAGGTTTTTGGCAGTGCTGGCATGTAGGGATCAACTAAACGCTGTGAGCATGTGATCTCTGCAAAGAGCATCAGAATTAATTGAATGCATTTTAGCAGTCAGTCAACTATTACAGGACAAATAGTTGGAGGGCTGAAAAATTATTTTGAGATACAGAGTAAAAAATAATAGATTGAAATAATATATTTATCATCAAAGGCCAAAGCAATTTATAAGCTATTGTTCTGGCTGCTAATAAGGAGAGAACTTCTACATCAGTAAAGGTGATCAATAGTAATTATGGTATTAAAATAAAATTGATGAATTGCTGATATATTCCTTAATTTGTAAATATTATTGCAATGTGTCATTAAGTGAATTATTTTGTTTAATACAAGATCAGGTTTTGTTTGTTTTTATCCTGCATCTAAACTGGTCTAAACCAACGCCAACTTCTATTGCTACAGTTATATAAATATATTAAGTACTTGGTTTTGTAATAACCAAACTTTCTGGTTTTAAAGATATCTATTAGAAGACTACACCACGGTTGCCCTCTATAATTGTGATATATAAAAATCTATTCCAAATCCACTAGATTCACTAAAAATAGATATCACTACTACCTAGTTGCACGCAAGACCAAGTGTCTACCTCTTGTACTAAGAACCTCTCGTCTAAATTGTAATAAATATGAGTAAATATTAAAATAGATAGAATAGAAAATAGATTGGTTAATTTAAGTGCACTAATATAGAAAACTGTTAGAATTAAGTGAGCCTTAGCATCAGATATAAATAGAAAACAAAGTGTCATGACAATTCTATAGTTTTGTAGTCAAATAATTTTAAGTTATTTTTATACAGATGGAAATTATTATTTATAAATTTATCCATTTCCATATTGGTGACCGACGACGTTGAGATCAAATGTTGTCAACTGTAGAGAGGTCAAATTTACAACACTCCTACAATCTGTTTTTCCTTCAAATGAATACAACGTGTTTCCGATTACATTCAAACTGGTTTGAGGTCTACACTGAGCGCGGAGTATTTTTAAAGAAATAAAAATTAATTTTTATAAATTTAACCATTTCTATAAAAAAATAAATCTGGTTTGTTACCAGCTTGCCGATTATATCATTTGCATGTGACAGAACGTTGTGTTAGATCGCGCTATCATCATGCTGTTTTCACTCGAAGTGATGTGTTCATATGAATCTACCTCTGGTGAATTCATAGCTTCATGCAAAATATTGATCTCAAAACACGATTATGAGAGAAATAAATAGAGAAAATTAAGGTAGGAACGATATTTATGAAGAATTAAATTGATATACTATATATGCAGACTGCTGTGGATGAGGAGTCCCTAATCAGGAGATATGGAAGTAAAAAACTTCTGGACTTCTGGAAGAATAATTTTATTCGACACAAAAATATTTTAGTAGTAATAAAAGCAGTATGTAAAAGTTCGTTTGGCTGATAAATGTAAGAAACTGGTTAAATTTCTGGTAAATTACCAATGATCAACTTTATTAGATGTCTGAATAGAACTTCCAGTTTAATGGTTCTCCAGTCAATACTTACATTACTGCAAAGCAATTTTTATTCAGGAAGAATATGTGAATCGTTGCGTGAGGAAATTCCGTAACTCTGCATGAATAATGCATTTTACGTGCGATCAAAACACAATTTCTGTGCTATATTTATTTGTCTATAAATATTTTCTCCAAGCAGCTCAGGAAAGGAAAGACTCAGAACATACGGTGCTCGAAAATAGATAAAATTTCGAACAAAATTTATGAAATTTTCAAAAAAAAAATCTTTTGCTATCGGTCTATTAAAATTAGTATAATGTTCGATTCGAATTTAATAGTGCAATTCAAAAAACAAGTGAGGAAACATTGCAACAAAACGTTGATATAGACTGCTAGACTTCATTTATTTTCCATTGTATAAAGTGTACAAAGATATAAGAGACACTAATTTACTTGCTGAATGAGCGTTGCCGATGTTTATTTTATATGGCAATTATTAATGTCATTTCTTACAAATTTATTAGTCCACAAAATTGCCATTATATTATTGAAATAAAACTTTCACAGATAATTTTTGAATAACATTTACTATTATGATAAATATTATTAAATATTATAAATATCATTTTTTACAAAATTATAACTATAATAATAAAAAATAAAACATGTAACATATGACATTTGCTGAATCGGGAAGGTTCCACGATTGTCGTCAACGCTCGTTCAGCAAGTGACGTCTCTTCTATCTTTATGCATTTATTTTGCGCTCGACTAGAAGTCCATGTAGTATAAAGTCTATAAGTTTAAAAAAATAAAATAAAATGAAAAAGTGTAGTTTAGGCAAATCATATGCTGCTAAAATTAATAATAAAATTTATTACTTATAAATATTTTTGAAAATTTATAAACTGCAAAATAATCTTTAATCCTTTACCATCAACTGACTTGGTCGAAGTCCATGTAGTATAAAGTCTACGAGTTTAAAAAAATAAAATAAAATGAAAAAGTGTAGTTTAAGCAAACCATATGCTGCTAAAATTAATAATAAAATTTATTACTTTAAATAATTTTGAAAAATTATAAACTGCAAAATAATCTTTAATCCTTTACCATCAACTGACGTGGTCGTGCTCGGTTTGTTTTGCGGTGGCTTTGCTATCCCGAATGCATTAAATGTTTTCAAATGCATTAGAAATCCGAGCTCAAAGAGATCTCTTCGTATTACTTGCCTTGTATGTTGACTATTGAACTAGTACGTGTCCGAATAGAAACTGCTCGAATCAAAAAGGAATTCAGTTGAAAAGTGACTTATATAACTATGTGAGAGCTTTACTCTTCCGAGAAGTCTAATAGTTTTAATTGGCGATTAAAGTGACACTTATCCAATCGGTAAAGTTTAATCAATATACCATTAATGTTGGATATTACTTTCAAAATTAGATGTAATTCTCAGAAAAAGAAAAGTGGAAGCATTAAGCAGAAAAATGGAAGCATTATTTTTTTTAAAAATAATAATTCTAAGCTACTTCATTTAAGAAGTCAAGTTACTTATAGGATACACAAAATTTCGACTACTGTTAAATATATATACAATAGTAATAATAATAATAATTTTTCAAATAGTCACTGGAACCTGCACAAAATAAACAAATATCAAATAAACTATAATAATCATTCAACAAAAATATCTGATATTTCGAATAAATTCAAAATGTTTACTTTTCCCGTCACATCACTATTTATATTGATGATGAGTGGGTATAAAATACTTCACATAAAGATATAATAAATACTATATTTTAATAAAAAATTATTAATCAAAGGTTTGAAATTTATTTGTTATTCACAGCTAGATCAAGAAAAACACCACTAGTTTAGATTTTTATCAAGTTATTAGACATATCATATATCTTTTTCTTCAAGATACAAAAATCTTTGTCATGTAAAATTGGAACTATTTCTACAAATTTGGAACTATTTCTATCATAGTTAAAGTACTATATTCAGTTTAAAATATCGATTAACTTATTCATTACTAATTCATAAGTTATCTAAAGCAATACAGGTATATTGGCAGTTCTGAACTTCATCGATATTGAACTAACTCGGTTGGAAGTTGAACCTGGTTTAATGCAATTGCTTGAACCTAAACACACATACATTATATATATATATATATATATATATATATATATATATATAACGTTCGTCTCTATTAACACACCTCATCTCTAATTACTCGTTTATTGTCTCTAACTACACTCTCTAGAATTCATTTCTCACTTATTATTTGCCTCTCACAATATATAATGTACCCATTATATATACATACATTATTTACATATACATTATTTTTTCTGTTATTCTATCCATATGTTATGCTATTTATGTCAATATATATAATGCATAATTAAAATGCATATTTAATTAAGAACGATATATGTTTTATGAGCTATTGAGATGTAAGTCATTTTTCTAGAGTTATTAGAAAGCAACCCTGTGTGTGTCCATTTTTTCTATGATAAGATTATTATTAGATTCTTCTAATGCCTCGAAAAGCTTAATATTTTAAAATGAAAACTATTGACATTTTTGCTCGATATCAAGTTGTCTGAGACGAGTGTAAAACAAATAGCTTGTAGTTAAAAACCAAACTTTACGCACGAGTCCCCAGGGAAATCCAATAAAAAAGATTTAAAGTTTTTATTATTCATTGATGTAGAAGTAGTATATACATATGTAATTATTCAAAAATTAACAATTAATAGTGAGCACAGAAGCTTCTATTAAACTACAAATTTTAATAACACAACACGAAAAAATAAAATATAGATGTTCCACTATCATATGTGATATTTCGAATCCATGTTACTTGCGTTTCAAAAATCGTTTGCCAAGTATGACGTGTTATATTCGGCAGAAGGAAAGTTTCATTTAAAATCCTGATATCTAGCATATTGCAGGATTGCAAGTCCGGAAATTGTGTGTGAGCTAGCATAAGTTTTTATGTCACGACCGCCGTAAAATGATATAATTCTGGAAAGTGGTGCGTTTGTATTTCTAGACCAGAGGATGACTGTATGAAGAATTTGACTCAGATATTAAGGATTGAATATTTTACATAAAATATAAAGGACAATAAGTTCAATTTTATATTTTCTAAATTGACATTTCCATTAAGGTTGAGAAAAATTTGTATCGAAATCATGTTATTGGGAAAATCGATAAAATTTAGTTTTTTTTATGAATTTAACAAATATTGGCATTTAAGTACAAATAGAAATTAAATTGATATTCTCTGAACTCTCAAATGTCACGATAAATATAACACGTTATTTATATTTAATTTTTTAATCTAAGTTGCTTTTTGGCAATAGTAATTTCTAAATTACATTATCCTTACTCATAATTTACCATATATTATCATTCAAGTTCAAATTTTAAGTTGACAATGTTTTCATGTGTCAAACAACGATAGGGTATTTTTTGTTTTTTTCCATCATTACTATTATATTTTTTAGTTCATCATCACTATTTTGTTTTTGATGACAAAATCTAAAATAAACCAACAGAACGGACCAACAAATAAAGTTATCTTTGTAAGATGATAAACATTTTGAAATAGTTATACTAAATAAATCGAACAATTCAATTTGTTTATAAATTACCATTTATATTTCGAAACTAAAATTTTCATTGAAAATAAAACCTGTCTGTGTATTTCACAAAACGCGGTATGTTGTGATTATAATTTAAATATTTCCACTGATATATAATGTCGATTAAAGTTTTAATTAAACCAACCATAGAATGTTTTATTGAATGATGAACTTTTGAAATAACTTTTATCAGAACTAAATTATTTATCGCATAAAGTGCTTGCGTGCAGCACAATCTACTCTAATAATCGCATTTGAAACATGATTTAATTTACCGGAGAATTTGAGCGTACATGAAACCTATTAAGGTTTGTTTTTAAATTGAAAATATTGCGATTAGTTAAATATTTTCGATTATTATCTATACCTCTTAAAAACTATTTAAATAATTTATAACATCATGTATCGAGGTGGTGATTTTGTTTTGTAATTTAATTAAGGATTACAATGAATTGGTTTTTTTGATTTTATGGTGTAAAAACAACTCAAACTCAATTCTATAGATTGCACATTATAAGATGCAAAATGAAAGTTAACAAAAAATTATTACAAACTTGATTAAAAATTATATTATTTATGTAGATAAATAGTATTCAATTGCATCCAATAAAAAAATTACAATTCCGAACAAATAAATAATTTGATTTTGAAAACGCTCTAGTAAAAGTCATTAATAAAATGGCTCACATTTTTTGGGTATCGTATTTACGACTAGTAATTCTAAATCTTTTATATTAGTCATATTGCTCAGTATAAATGTTTTGGCATAAAAATAAATAGTTTAATGATTTATCTGTTTGATAACGTATACATATTGGGAAAATGTCATTCAATTCGCGGATCATTGATGTCATTGCTTTCGACTGCCGTGTTATTGGCGGGTGTAACCGGCTTGAAATTTACATTTTAATACGAAATCATGTGTACAGTTTGCGGCACATCGGATATAGAATGCGGATACTGGTGACCATCAACGATTTTATTATTTTATAAGCACTAATATTTTGCAAAAACTAATATTTTGGTGAATAATCAATTTATACTGGCAAAATTTTATTCACATTAACACCCACTAGTGAAAAGATACAGACTGAATTTCGGGCTATAATGTGGTCTTATTAATAGCCCAAGGTCCCACGTGTACAAATGAATAACATGATGTACCAGCATAGTTTTTATGTACAAAAAACAAAACATTGCCCTAATAGACATAATTTGTCATATATTATTTGTCAAAATAGTATTTTTCGCAGGAGTGATCCAGATGTACGAGACATCAAACCGCTCAGCGCTACTGAACGAACCAGACACAAAAAATATTTCAAGACCTCTCATCCGTCAGCCATGAAGTATTTAAGAATTGAAAATTAAACTACCAAAGGAGTGAAGCTAACAGATTAGACTGCTAATCAATTTGACAACATATACCGAATTGTGAAAATAAAAGCAGATTCTTTTAATAAAGCTTCAATTGCCCAATGTCCTCCTACTAGCATGTGTACAAATGTAAAATTTAAATCAGGTACAGGCATTTTTTTATGTCAAAACAAAATAAATGTCAAAATAGACATAATTTGTCATTTATTAACCCGTTCGTTATGGTACGTAAGATACTGCTGTACGGGACAGTGAACTGCCCAGCAGCGTTATTAAACGAAGTAGACACAACAACATATTTCAAGACTTTTCAACCATTAACCATTATGTATTAAAAAATTAAAAACTACACTTCTAAGCGAACCGAGTGATAAATCAATTGGTCGGGTAATCTATACCAAATATTGCAAATAAAAGCACATTCCTATAATAAAGCAGCAATTGCCCAATGTCTTCCTACTAGCATGTGTACAAATGTAAAATCTAAATCATGTACCGACATTGTTTTTGAGTAAAATAAAATCATTGTCAAACTATACATAATTTGTCATATATTAAGCCGATCATTATGGGAGTATTTTTTGCAGGAGTGATGCTGCTGTACGGGACAACTGGCCGCCTAGCGCCGCTGAACGAACGAGACAAAATAAAATATTTCAAGACATCCCAACCAATAATCATATGTATTTAAAAATTAAAAGTGATCAATCAATTGGACAACATATACCGAATATAGAAAATAAAAGCAGATTCCCATAATAAAGCTGCAATTGCTCAATGTCCTCCTCCTAGCATGTGTACAAATGTAAAATCGATATCGTGTACCAGCATTGTTTTTATGTAAAAACAAATCAATGTCTATTCGACGGAACGCATTTGTACTGTTTGATACAGCTTCGTTTTATTGCTTGGGCTATTGAGTGTTTGGCTGTAATTTTCGTATTTCGCACATTGCGCTGTTTTCTTTCACCGCAGACATCGATGTAGCGTTTGCAAATTATATTCAAAATGTAATTTGAACATTATTGATTTTCAGGGAAAGAAAATCGATGGACCATGTAAAACCACATGGCTGAATTATAGAGAACGCGGCATCTCTACAACGTAGAGTTACAGGCATATTTACTATGTATTATATGAATATTATTATTTCTATAACTTACATCTGACATCCAATCTGGCTTCAATATCCTGAGATTTGGCAGGATAAGATTCGTGCAAGGCAACACATCTCAAAATTTGTCCGTGTAAAGCTCGGTCTGCAGTCACTTCTACTACAGAAGTTGCAGACCAGGTACGAGGATTGTCTGGTTCTGTGTTATTGCTTTGTGGGGACACTGGCATTAATTCTCGTTGACCTG
>NW_020537646.1:11535394-11559577 GCF_003426905.1 Ctenocephalides felis | reverse complement strand
CAAAATTAGTACGTTCTCATAAACAGTAACCGCGACGAAATTCAATTTTCACCAACGTTGCACAAAACTATGTACTTTACTATAATAGTCGAGGGGCTCATGGTCTAAATAAAATATCAACCAATTAGTAATGTGAAATTGTTGTATAAATTCATTTAATTATTAACATAAATTATTTAAAAAAAGTACATAGATGACCTAAACTTAACTTGCATAGGTGAAACCAGTCAAAACTTGCACAAAAGGATATCACAACACAACAATATTAAAAACAAAAACCAATATAAAACTATGCTCGCAGAACACATCAATGACCTCAAACATATAGCATCGATATTCTTAATACCACGATCGTACATTTCAAAAGTAACTTAACTTATTGCAAAGATTTGGCTATATATATATATATATATATATATATATATATATATATATGTATGTATAGTTTTATTTTTTGTAATTATTAATTTTATTTATTTTCAACGATTCATTTTGGTATTTTGGAAAATTATAACTTGTACATTTGGGGCCGTTCAAGTATTACGTAAGCACTATAGGGGGGGCGGGGGGTTGTTGATTTGCTTATTTTGGGTTGACATGTGGGGCAGGGGAATCTGGATGATGATTACGTCATAGGTAGTATTTTTATTTTTTTACATTAATTGCAAAATGTTTACGTAAGCATCGGGGTATGGGGTAAGAGCTTTGCTTACTTTTGCTGACAAGGGAAATGGGGTGGTAAATAATTGTAATAAATCTGCTTACGTAATACTTGAACGATCCCTTTCGCAGTGCATTCCAATACTTTTAATTGTTACCATTAGCATTTGTTATACCAAAACTACTACAAAAAGGGTATCAGACCTCTGTCTATTACTATCACGGGATAAATTTCATCGTGGGGCGGCGAACGGCACGCAAGATTTATTTTCAATTCCGTGGCGCCGTTCGTTCGTCTGTCTGTCTGTCTGTCTGCCCGCGACAAAATATGGCCATCGCCATCGCCCTCGCCGAGATTTCGATTGTTATTGTCCTGCGATACGCATTGTGTTCCAAACAATGTTAGGCTTACACAGATTCATTGGCGTATTCTTAACAAATTAACACTTCTCCTCGAAAAAGGATACTTCAGACAGGATCCTCCAGGAATTTTGTTAATTGAAGCCTGTGATATATTTATTGCTTTACTTGTTTTATTGTCTGAATATATAAAATCGCGTAATGAAATTGTAATATTGATTAATTGCTGCTTGTTTAATGGTGTAATAAAACGTTGTTTTGTAGATACAATTTATATATGCGTTGTAAGAATCTTGTGGAAATTTTTGATAAACGCAGTGGACTGTAAAATATTATACTTCACAAAAATCGTATAAATTTCAATTCATTTACCCTATGAAGATATTAATGATAAATTTTGAATCAAATTGGATTATTCAAAAAGCATTCGGATCCTATTGATATGGAGACGAGGTGATTAGTTTATGGCAAAGACAAGTCCGGCCATTTAAAAGATATGGAGCAAAAAGAGCAAAAAATGGCAATTCAGTTTTGGATATAACGGAGCATCCGATTTGAATGATTCAAAAAACGTTTCACTTATATTGACGGCGTGAAAATTTGATTGTAATTTGTCAAAAAAGGTCTAGCAGTTTTGGAGTTCCTAAAAAAGCAGTTTAAAAAAATATTTGGAGGTCAAAAATGTTCGTTAGACAAATGCTCATCAAATTATCATATTTTATAGAGTTTCTAATAATAAGTACAAATTTTATTTGCAACATTTTTGTGGTTTTCGTACATGGATTTATAATAATCAACCCTTGCAAAAAGCTTGAGATCGCTTTGAAAAAAAAAATTCCAATTTTCAAAAATGTTAAAAAAAGTTCAAATTTTCAAGAAGCTCACAATTCTCATTGATTCAAATTTAAAAAAATGTATATCTTTAAATATTCTAAATTACAGTAAGTTTCAGCAATTTGCTTAAAAGCACGATGTCATGCACCACTAGTTTAACATTTTCTTATGTAATATCATAGGAAAATTTTACTGCGATAATACTAGAAAAAACTTCAAGTTTATCAAATCGTAAAATTGTATAAAACTGTGTGAAATTATACCACATGAAAAAAAAACATGAGTTGTGCTCACTATTGTGCATCCTGACCTAATATCATCTACTTTTTTGGTGTGTAGACCATGTATATTCGATATGTATATATATATACAATAGTATTGTCATATATATGTTGCAGCAATATCTTGCAGCTGATTATCAATTGAGATTATAATTGAGATCTATATAACGTCAATTGCAAATTTGATATCATACTACTCGATATCGAGCTGACCAAGGTTAAGATCGAATGCGGTACTAGTTTGTGCATAGTAAATATTACCATATGGATCGAAAAATTTAATTTTTTCTCTGCATCCTTATCAGGGCAAACGATCACTACTTTCTATTCTGTATCCAGCTAGTGCGCATAAAAACAAAGAGTTCTATGTAAATTCATGCAAAGTGGTACATGTGTAAAACTGTAGCAGAAATATGGTAATGGAGTGGAAGGACAGATTTCTTAGCATTTGTCGCGGGTCGAGCGTCTTTTTATATTTTTACATTGTTTGCACTTTTTGTATGTTCACACATGTGTGGGTCGGCTTATTTTTTTATTTCTTATTTATTTGTTTGTTGTGTATATGGTTCGATGTGGGGGTGTGGGGTGCGAATCAGAAATGTGCGGGGTGAAAGAGAGTTGTTTCGCAGAGGAATACATAAGTTACGGCGCTCGCAAAGGTCTTATTGGATTTCGCTATAAATTGGAAGTATGCCATACCAAGGCGCGCTGCTGCTCTGTTCGCTCGGGAAAATTAAGGACGATCATGTTGTGCATTTGGGAAGGAAATAATCAAATTTCTAACAAGGATTTAAGGCCGTTCGTTATTTTCTTTTGTTGATATGATTGTTTTTATTAAGATCTGTTTGGGAAATGTAAATGTATCGAAGAATATAGATTGATCTGTTTTACATAACTTTATTACGATTAAAAATCCTAATTTATAGCTACTACAATGATTTAACTAATTAGTCAATTTTAAATTTCAAAATTATAAAACTTGTTGTTACACTAAGTGTATTTTTTTAAATTGCATTTATTTCTTTGAAATTCAGTTAAAATTTTCAAAATTATTCAATAAATTAACTCTCCGTATATTTATACTTTTCTTAATATAGTACTTCAATTTTACATTTTTATTATAGTTAATATTATCAAAATTGTTCCACATATTAATGATTTGGAATGGCATATAACATTAAACTCTTTTTAACATGTTTAATTGTTTGAACTTTTAGTAATTACTATTATGCATTAATATTTCAAAATTTTTATTAAATATTATTGAGATTTAGATAAAATTTATTAAATTTTTACACAAACTAAAGTATATTTTCTGAATTTTCTTGGAATTTTACGACAAATTATAGATATGTATTAACACTTACATATTCGGTAATATTTCAAAAATGATTTAATTTTTGTTATTTATTTAAAAAAATTGAAGTTTTTTGTATAAATTAACGAGCTGAATATACGGTTTCAACGATATGCACTTATATATATGCGTAGTGAAACATCTTTATTTAATTAAATTTTCAGAATATTGTCAATAACTATCTATATTATTATCATGTTTTAGTAAAATTCCATGAATTCACCAATAAAACAACTATTTGAAATTATTTTCTTCACCTGCAATAGCATTTATCATTTTTAACAGATTAACTAAATGCGGCATTTACATAACACTCTTCTTTGCCTTAATATTTTGGAAAGAATTTTTTTTGAGAATGATTTAATTTATTTAGAACTAGCCGGCCCAACAGACTCCGTCCTGTCAAAAAAAATTGTAATGTGGCGGTGTTTTGTGCCTACCTTTTTCTATTCTTTGCAAAAAATTATCCTGAACAGAACCGTCACCCTGGTAATAATTCGGTGTGAATTAAGAATAATTAAATAAAACACTATAAGCATTTAAAAGTAAAGTAATTTTAATAATGTAAATCATAATTCAAAAATCAGTTCACTTTTCATTGTAGTGCTTTGTGATAAACGATTTTTTGTTTGATTACCTGGCGCATAGACAAACAAATCTGATGGTTTTCCAATATGGGAACAAACAACATACAAATTGGCTGCCAATATAGCTTGATTAAGAAAAAGATATTTCTATGTTTATATAATATATATTCAAAATTAGATTATCAAAAACTACACAAATATCATGACATAGATCATTTGTTTTATTTACAAATTGCGTTGCCTACTCGATTAAAGAAGAAAAGGGCTGTTTTTAGGGTTTTCCCGGCAATTATTCGTTTTTTTCTCGCCGTACCAACCATCCTTGGACTTCAACGAACATTTTAAAAAAAGAATTGGCCAAATTGGTCCAGGCGTTGTTGAGTTATGCGCTTACCAACACATTTTGCGATCCATTTTTATATATAAGATATACTAAAATTCTGTGCATCTAAAATTGCACTCGTATAAGTGTTACATTTTTTGGAACATATTTCATTTTGAGGCCTAGTTAAAATTTCTAGAAAACTACCAACAAATATAAACTATCAACCAAATCTTTCTGAATCGTTTATAAACTTTTAAACCTTGTATCGAGACATCATAGATCAAGCAAAATCCTTACCATATATAAATATATATATATATATAATAAAACTGCATTCTCTATAAAATTATATATTGCAAAACAAAATATATATAAAATTTATTTTTGAGGTTTTTAAAAAAATTTTTGAAGTCGTCTTTATGTCCACATTAAGTTTTTGGGTTACATTTTATTTTTTTAGATATAGATGAAATTTTCATTGAATTTTTTTCAACAGAGTTATTGTATAAAGACGTCTTTATTATGTATCTCTATTAACTATCCGTAATTTCTTACATTTTTGCAACACATCTTTATTTCATGAGATTTCAGTAATATTTCTAGAATTTAACTCTTAATTTTTGTAATTTATTTGTAAAGATCAAAATTATCCAACATTTTTGTACTACATAAACATCAACTAATAACTTTAACAATATCTTGCTAAATTATTTAAAACTGAAATATTGTATCTGCGTTATAGATTCAGCAAAATCATCGTCATTCATCGCACTGTGATTATATATAGATATCTCTCCATCTCTATTGCAGCATTTAGCAATTCATATCAACCGAACACAATGCAGTGAGATAATAGTGACAGTATCATAACGTCTACATTGTAGAAACACGTCACGGTTTATTGTCCTGTTCTAAAGCATTTGATAATTCCTATGTCTAAGCAGCACCATAATGGTAATTAAGAGGCAACCATCTAATGTTCATGTCACAGAGATAAACACAAGAGCTCGAGGTCTTAACGGGAAAGTCTCAGGTGCACCCACATCCCACATCTCGTAGACTCTCGTAGACGTAGGTCGTAGAACGTAGAGTGTGTCGTGCCTATCACCCGCACGTAGAATAAGATATTATATTAATGTAAGCGATTCGTAGGGTTTTCGACTCGTGTTTCAACATCGCGAGATTAATTTGTGTATCGCAACAATAATATTATTGAAATGTATGTTAAGGGAAAGGGGTTGATAAATATGTTTGTTTTAGCTATACTGACAACATTTGATATTAAATTTAGACGTTCTTGAAATAATATTTGTTGTTTAGGCTTGTATTTTTCGGATAATTTCGTTATGATTTATCAAAATTTGCATAAGATGAGTTATTAGCTCATATAAGTAAATATCTTTTTATCTGTATGTATGTAAATTTTTTAACTTCCCGTAGGGTAAGTTATTGTAATGGGCCGAAAATCGGAATTGAAAATTTTTACATTTCTCGACGTTTTGAAGGTTTCTGAACATTTTGGCATACCTCAGAAAAATGGATGTGTGTGTGTGTGTGTGTGTATGTGTGTGTGTGTGTATGTATGTGTGGATACAAATTTCCAGTCACGTTTTAGGGCGCGCGGATCAACCGATTTGAATGGTTCAAAAAACATTCGATTCCTATTGATAAGGAAAAGAGCTGATTAGTTTTTGGCAAAGGCAGGTCCAGCCGTTTCGGAGATACGGAGCAAAGAGTGCGGAAAATAGAAATCGAATTTTTGAGTGAACGGAGTATCCGATTTGAATGATCTAAAAAACATTCAAATAGTAATGATTGGGAGAAGTGTTTATTAGTTTTTGGCAAAGACAGGCCCAGCCATTTCGAAGATACGGAGCTAAATATGTAAAAAATGGCAGTTTTTGAGAGAACTAAGCGTCCGATTTGAATGATTCAAAAAACTTTCTGCTTGTCTTAACAAAATAATTGATTTTGGAAAAAAAATTTTAGTCCAATTTTTTTTTTTTTTTTTTTTTTTTTTTTTTAGTTTTTAGTTTTTTTGTTGAAACAAATAATTTCAACTTTGCAATTCAGTTTATATAATTCTTATAAATATTAGACAATGTTACAATATTTATAATAATCTATTTGAAAACATTCAGTATTCCTCGAACATTTCGTTACGGTACGGGAAGTTCCCGCAATTTGCCTTAAGGCACGATGCCACCCACCCCACTAGTTGTGTTAGTGATCATACTTCTCCGAATTGACAGTTTTTAACGATACAATATATTCACATTCATTAGGAATAGGACCTAAAACGAACTTACGTCAATTTTTTATACTCTTAAGTGGTAATGATTGGACACTTCTATTTTATTTTTTAGGTTAGTTTCTTTTCTTTCATTTTATATAATACGTAATTAAAACATGTACATATATCCCTTCTTCTACCACAAACGACCTCTATTTCGTAATTGTCATTTTAATCACCGTATTATTTTTTATCCCGCTTTCAGTTAGTGAGTGTTATATTCAAAGGGTTTTGTTTAAGAGTTTCTTGGTGTTACAAAAAAGCTTAGATATTTATTTAAATAATAATTTTTTTAACGACGAGTTTTTAACGACGGGCTAAAACTTTGATCTTTTTAATCAATTTCATCATTTTTTATGCGTAGTTAAAAATCACATACAATCCTAAATGTTTACCCTCTTGCCACAAACCCTTATTTTGTAATTGTCATTTTATTTGACCACATTCAGTCAATAAGTTTTCGATTAAGATATTCTACCTTCATCTTATGGAAAAGCTCAAATTTTTCTTAGAAAACATTATTTTATTAAGGGTTGTCACACGCTAAAATTTCTTAGATTTTTTATCAATGTCTTTTTTCCATTCAATTTTTTTTTGGACATACAGTCCTAAATTGATATCTTTCTGCCACACCAAACTATATAAATAGCAAACAGAGATTATTTTATGCTGCCAAGTACTTTCCAATATTATATTTTAATATACAGATCGTGAAATTTAAAAACATTTTTCAACAAAATTTAAATTTAAATCCAAAGTAAAAGAACTATGATACATTAAATTTATCTTTATATCTATGCATTGCATACAGATAAAATATAATAGTATTTTCAAAAGCGTATGATGCCGCAAAACGTATTGGCTCGTATATTCCGCAAAATGCGATTACCTTTTCGAGCTTCAATGACAAAACGTAAAACGAACGACAAGGCAAAATATTATTTCGAGAAATACTTCTGAATACTCCCTAGAAGAAAACCAGAGCAAGATCGCTTTAAGGTAACCTATAAATAAATGCTCAAAAATTTATTTGTTTTATAAAAATAAAAATTACAATCTACAATTGCTCTAAAACTGGATGTATGGTAATCAGCTTACTATCGTGTAAAATTCCAACTTCATGATTTATTGAAATTCATTGCATACAAAACTATTGTAGCGACTAAATTCAATACAAATATCCAGCTGTATAAAATATTCGATTTAATGTCGGTTCCAGTTTTCAACTCATAGAAATTCGACAAAAACTAGCGCAATAATACAAAAATTCAAAAACTGAAATTAAATCATGTCAATAATTAAAATGAATCGGATTTTTTCGGTGCATTGTTTTCATGATGCTTTATATCGTGGCACAAAACATTATGTAATTGATCATCTGCGTTTTATATTACATTTTTTAAATAGCACAATTGAACTTTTTAACTGGGTTTATGATGAAAATATAAAACAGATTCATAGTGGAAATTAATATTCTATTATTAACGGAGTTGAGTGTATATATAAATTCAATATAGTTTTATTGTCTCGATACATTATGTTGTTTTACATACTTAGAAATATAGAAATTTACAACATAGATGTGTAATATTTGATTAGAGTCTAATCAAATATGTGTGATAATGTCTTTGTTTCTTTGGAGGTAGCTCTTTAACAGTTTGTGACTACTAATTCATACAATTATAGATATAACATTTCTATTTTCCGAGAACTAGCCTCTTATATTTTTGCCAAGATCATTGGACAATCATATGAATTTTAGGAATTCTATGTGCAATTAGAAATTATTTCATTTTTAAGTCATGTTAATGACAAATACTATAAATAATATAAATTGATAAACCATATAATAAGAATTCGTAAAACAAACTTTGCTAATAATTCTTCTTAATTCAGTGTTTCTATTGCACATTAGTAGAGTGTGTTGATAAGCATATTGTTTTCGTAGATTTGCATTAACCAAAATTTTTATTCTTGAACTTATTAAATCGCTATTTGTCTTTTAAATACTTGCTTTTGCATAGTACATACTTGTTTACTTTACACATTACATATTTACATTTTATTACAAATTTTATTGGCTTGGGGTACTTCTTTAAAAGATAAGTCTGAAAGTTGAGTTAAACTGCAAATCTTGAAATGCTACCATGTTTTTTTAAGTATATTGACTTTACGTACATCTAATTACAATAATGAGTTTTCAATAAAGTTAATTTTTTTTATCCTTTTGTATAGAGGTTTGATCCGAGTACATCCGACATGTACCGCTGCCACCACATCCATGCCCGCTGCTCTTTTTAAAATCTAATACCAGTTGACGGTTAAATATAATAAATACCATATCTAGATTATCAATCTCCACCATGACATCCGCATATAATATTTATCTTTCATCTTATTTTCATATTTTGACCAAGTTTCGAATTTTTCTGCTTCGTTACCCGCATATAGATTTTAGTACTTTTGCGTCAAAGTATGGTCGTGATATGAGAAAATACACACAATGTGCGCCTTGAAACGATTGCATCTCTCCCAATACGGGGATCGTTGCTTATCTCGAATGATACTAGAAAGTGCTTTTCGGAAACAGGGTTCCCTGCGGTACCGTTCCCAGTTCCGACGTCACTCTCCAACACGTTGTCTGTATACACTAGCTTTATCGCGTTGTAGCTATCTGGCGAAAATTTGTTCTGAAATTGAAACTCATTTAGGCTAAGTGATAGTTTTTTCGAAAGATTAAATGGAATTGCCAATGCTGACGGTTTTGTTTTTATTTGTTTTATTATAACAAAGATCGCCTTACATGTAGTCTTGTAAAAATTGAAGCAGATATTAGTGCCTAGAGGCAAATTGCTGAAACTTCTCGTACCGAAAATTGATATTTTCAAAAAAGCTTCAAATTTTTTGAAAACAATAGATTTTTGAGAATTTTTGAAAAAAAATTTCGGCAATACTTTAAAAATTCTAACTTACCAATTAAATTATATATAATAATTGATTTGAATATGCCTGACTTGCATTACACCTATAAAAAACTTACAATTTGTGCGTTTCATAAAAATTTCTTCAGCATGTAGCTATATCTATGCACCAGCTTGATCACAATGATAGCAAACGGTTATAATTCGAAATATTTTTTTTTGCTATTATTGCATTGTCAATGATTTGACAAAAATACTTTAATACCGATAAAATATACCTATTATCTAGAATCTTATATCCAACTAGGGAATACAATACCGGTTTATCGGTATACCGATAATTGGCGATCGATTTTTTGGCGGTATTTTTACCGGTATTTTTCCCAAAAAAACTAAAGTTTTATTTTTTCTCGAAACAAATTTATCGTTAAATTTCATAATCGCATAAACAGCTATATCTTCAAGTGATTCTATAGGATAAACAAATGTCAAATATTATCTCAACACGTCATTAAATTGAATATTTATTGCTTTACTAAAGGCTTCATATCGTGTTACAATAAATAAAATTGGACTCATAGATAAGAATGTTTGTTTCATCTTATGTGAAAATGTAACGATTTTTTAAGTGTTATTTGCACCAAAATAATTTATATCATACAGATTACCCCTGCGTAATTTTTATTTTTTTCTAACTTTATACATAATAATTATGATGATTACTAAATACTTTTGCTTCTTATTAAAATTATAAAATATTATTATTAGTTATAAAATATAACGTTTCAAAGTTTGAAAATACTATAGAAGCATCACATTGTTTTAAATAACAATACTCAACAGTTATAGTAACTTATTATTTATCTCAACAAAGTATCCAATCTTAAATTAGTGTAGAAAAATTATTTTTTTAAAGTATTGGAGATTATGCTAATTTAACACGTCGGACACAGATAATACAGTTTATTATAATAATGTAATATGATCTTTTATGAGTTTTTTGTCTTTCACACTCATAAGTTTGTTTTTGGTGAAAAGTATTCAATATACTCGATAGTGATAATGAATTAATTGGATAATGAATTGGATAATGAATTGATTGGATATTGGATATAATTTTGTTAAATTATTATTTAAAAAAATAAACTTATTGTTTTATTTTATTGTTTTTATTGTTTAGTTGAATATAGTTGTAGTTGTATATGCATTTTTTTATATTTGTACTAGTAACTTTCAATTTTGTTTACGCTTGCTTAATATAATAAAAATACCGGTAATTTACCGGTTTTGAAATGAAAAATTACCGAAATACCTGTATTGAAATTTTCCATCAGTATTGCATTCCCTATATCCAACTATGCACAGTTTTACGATTAACAGCGGTGAGACGATTAACAAAAATTCGTTATATAACCCTGTTTTTTTCGGATATAATTCTGAAAGAAACCCGACCACTGCAAAACTCTAAGATAAAATGGAAAATCTCAAGAAGTACTCCTGCTTCCCAGCTCTTGTAATTACGTCATGTGATACGACAATCGCCGTTGTGAAAACATGCAGAATGGTGGCAGCGGTAACAGTCTTTGTTGTTATACCTCGTTTGCTGAGGTATTAAACATAATACGGTTGTGCAGTGCAGAGATATGAAGCAAACATATGCAGCATGCACATAATGGCATGATCGTCATTATACAGAGCAATATAAAACTAGAAAATGGAAAATAATAATTCACATGGATTATTAAACTATAAAGTCGAGATGCTTTGCATTATTAAAAAGTGATGTAACAATTTAACAATTTTGTATACATCTAATATTTGTATCCTGTGGTACTTCAAAATTAGGTCAGCGTCACTGCGTATAATCTGAATCTACCCAAAACATTTCGACTAATTCCAAATCTCGGTTTCTTGTTCTCACTAACGCCATGCCCGCAAGTCATATTCAACGAGATACGTAAGATGAATACGTAAATCGCTCCTTCGACTTCGGCGGTGTGTTTTTCGGAGCTGGGAACACACGCATATCAAAACAGAATTAGGCCTGTTGACGTTGCTTCATATTCTGCATGAAAATCAGTCATCGACATATTTCTTAGCAAAATCCTGTCGGAATGTTAGATATGTTGACGTTTTGATATCATGCCGTCTGCTTCCTACTGGATTCTCACGCGTTTGTACTTATGTACATTTTGTTTTGTTTTGCATATACGACTTGAATTAAAATATTTTGATAAGGATAATAAAATAAGAACTTGGGGTAAACTTCCATTCGTATTTTCTTCGAGCATTTCTATGTACTGGACCTGAATCAAAGGTCCCGGGTTCGAGCAGACTGTTGTCAAGTAGTAATCACGGCGGATTTTATTTGCATATATGTTTTCAAACGAAAATAGCTCTATTCGGCATTCCTGCATCAATAAATTTTGACTCCATTAGAAAAATTGTATAATAATTTATTATATAAAGATAGAACAACTGTATCAGTTGCCATCTGTAAAACTCAAATTATTTTGAAAACATCATTTGCTTCACGAGCTCACCAGTGTAGAGAATAAGTACATACAAATTTTAGAGCTTAGGTTTTCTCTTTGATTTTCATTTTGCTTCATCTAACTGACGCTGATTCCGGAAAATAATGCCTTCAGAAGAATTAAAACAGTATATTATTCAAATTCTTTTAAAACTTCCAGAAGAATCGCATCACGAGAATTGTAGTAAATGTGAGTTATATAAGACTTACTTAGAAAACTTTTAATTATCATAGTTACACCGTAGCTGCCACTACGGAATAATACTTTAATAAAATTAATGAACGCCCTAATAAACAAAGTTCTTGCGTAAAATATTAAAGTGAAAATATAAGTATTTGAAGTTCGACATTTGTGATTTTATAATTAAACTAGCTGTAAGTGGAATTCTGTCTTGAGGCAATTATGGCATCGTGCCTTGAGGCAAATTGCTGGAACTTCCCGCACCGTAACGAAATGTTCGAGGAATATTGAATGTTTTCAAATATATTATTATAAATATTGTAACATTGTCTAATATTTATAAGAATTATATAAACCGAATTGCAGAGTTGAAATTATTTCTAAAGTATATTAGAACTATAGTCAGAATTAAAAATAAAATCTGAAATATTTTCGATATACAAAATACTAAAAAAAAAAAAAAAAAAAAAAAAAAAAAAAAAAAAAAAATCCAAAATCAATTATTTTGTTAAGACAAGCAGAAAGTTCTTTGAATCATTTAAATCGGACGCTTAGTTCTCTCAAAAACTGCCATTTTTTACATAATTAGCTCCGTATCTTCGAAATGGCTGGGCCTGCCTTTGCCAAAAACTGATAAACACTTCTCCCAATCATTACTAATTCAATGTTTTTTAGATCATTCAAATCGGATACTCCGTTCGCTCAAAAATTCGATTTCTATTTTCTGCACTCTTTGCTCCGTATCTCCGAAACGGCTGGACCTGCCTTTGCCAAAAACTAATCAGCTCTTTTCCCAATCAATAGGAATCGAATGTTTTTTGAACCATTCAAATCGGTTGATCCGTGCGCCCTAAAACGTGACTGGAAATTTGTATCCACACATACATACACACACACACACACACACACACACACACACACACACACACACACACATCCATTTTTTCTGAGGTATGCCAAAACGTTCAGAAACCTTCAAAACGTCGAGAAATGTAAAAATTTTCAATTCCGATTTTCGGCCCATTACAATAACTTACCCTACGGGAAGTTAATTAATGCACTTTTAAAAGTTAGTACTAAAAATCGCGAAGCAGCAGCAAACAGTGATGTTTTCCTAGAAACAAATAGAAAGTAGAAGCACTTGAGTGTTATTGATTTAAATCTATATGTATATAAACGTTAATATCATTATTGTTATTAACACTTTCGGGACGACACCGATTTCAAAACAATCCACTGTACCGGCTGTAAACTTGATTTCATTGTGTATGTTATGCAATTTGTTTGATAAAGATTTGTGGTCATTGGAGGACATACATTTATAATATTAATTTATTTTTGATCATTTTATAAAGAATGGTGACGATCAAAACAATTTTCAAAATGCATAGCTGGTTGATTTTGACATGTTTTACAATAAAATGTTTTTCGGCGCCTTCCTCCTAGTGTTTTTCTGTCAGAACAGACAATACAATCTCTTTTTCTTTCTCTGTCATTTAGAATATGCCACTGTTTAGTCAGTATATTTGTTCATTTTTGTGCTGCCATAATGGTTTGTTTTTCTATTATATTTTCTAATAATACATTTGTAAAATATAAAGTAAAATAATATATTGGATGTCTTATATTGCTTGGTATTTGTAGTCGGGGCGTTTGCTGAAACTCGATTATTGAAGGAGAATCGGCAAATTCGCTAATGTCTTTCCGCTCTTCATTTAATTTGTCCAACATCTTCTTCTTTTTGTTCGTTGGATAATATCATCATCACATTCATCACTATCTTCGGTGCGAATCGGTGTCTATTTGAAATTCATCTTCTCTACTAAACACACTAAATTTACCAGTCGTTTTAAATATTAAAAAAGGACTATATAGCAAAGAAAAAGGCTAAAAATACTACTAAAATAACTTAAAATTATTTTCAAAGTACAACGCTGTTTATCACTGCTATATGTAATTTATTCAACTTTTCGATGCAAACTGAGTCATTGTTTATAAAATAGCCTGTGCCCCATAGGGTATGTTTGTCCACTCAGGTGGACAGCCGTCCCCAAAGAGTTAATAATCTATACAGTAATCAGGATTTAAGGGTTTTATTAACTTATATGCTGAATTAACTTAATACTAGTCGGTTCTACAAATGGCGACCCAAACAGCTGTCTCACCTCTGTATGATGAATTGTTATTACAATTTCTCTAACAATATTACTGAGCCAATATTACTGATGCAGCAGTATCCGATGAGGGGTAATTTCATTTGGAAACATATTGCTAACTATTTTTACAAGTAAAAACTGTTGTCACCGTTGCTTGAAACAAGCTGCTTGAAGATTGTTTGATATAAAAACAAAAAATCGATTGGTATCAATTACAGTTATAAGTTAATGATAAAACACGATAAAATATGAACATAATCAGAAAATAATGTACAATTCCATAGATCACTAATTTTACCAATTTTTCCCCCCAGATGCTCCAACAATTCGCCTAGTCGGTGCACCAACTGGTGACTTGGAAGAAGGACGCGATGCGTTAGTAATGCGCTGTGTGGCTGACGCCAATCCTCCGGCAAGTGTCGTGTGGCGTCGGGCTGGCCGCAGCGACATTGCATCTCTTGAGGAATCTCTGCAGCTGCGGCCAGTTGGGCGCAGGGATGCTGGCATGTACACTTGTCAAGCTCAGAACGCAGTTGGTGCCAGCGAGTCTCTTAGTGTACAGCTGGATGTCAAATGTGAGTTATAACTGAATTATTATAGAGGAGTCGATATATATATATATATATATATATATATATATATATATATATATATATATATTTTTAACAGCAATCAGAACCTTACGTCCTATGAGCTGTTGGGCTGAAACTTCTCCTTACTTCGTATTTATTTTTAGATAGTAACCCAATGGTTAATCCATCCATATTTGATGATTTTTGTTATTAGAATTAATCTAATAGGGCTGATATTTTATTGGTGCAGCATTGCCGGACAAGGACTATTTTCACTTGGAAACATATTGCTATCTATATTTCCAAATGAAAATCGTTGTCACTAGGAGTCGAAACTTGAATTGATATAATTAAATTTATGTTCATATCTGTTGCTTAATGTGATATCTTTTGTGCATGATTTCAAATTGTTTTTTTTTTTCAAATCGAATAAAACTATGATTTTAGTTTGATGAATCGAATTATTAAATTTGTTATAAAAGTACAAGAATTTCAAAGTGATATTTTAAAATCGAATAAAACTTGTTAGAAAAATATATAGATAATCCATGATAGATAGTCCATGATTTCAAAATAATATTTTCAAATTGAATAAAATTTATTAGAAAAATGCATAGATTTTTTTTAGTTGCAATATTTATTACAACTGATATATAATTTAACATCTAGTAATAATAATAAACAATAACATAAATTTAAATAAATAAGAGTACAAAAGATAGAAATTCGTGCTCTTATTTAAATTACTAGATGTTAAATTATTTAACAGTTGTAATAAATATTGTAATTAAAAAAAAATCCATGCATGGAAATTAATTAATGATTTCAAATTGATATTATCAAATAGATTAAAACTTCTTATAAAAAGTATGTATTTTATAATGTAAAATAATGCATGATATAATAGAAAATAGTAGTCCATGACTTTCCCTCATATAATCTCTCAATAATTGTTATTTCTTGAAATCCATTGTTTATATTATTTAGAATCAAACAACCATATTATGGCATCTCTTTTGTCTTTGATTTGTTTAGTATGGCCTCTTGTCATAACTCATAATTAAAATAGTACAATATATTGCTAATATAGACGATAAAATATTTATTTACACTGAACAAATATTTAAAATCATGTATATAATATACAAAATATACATTTTATACATTTAAAATTCTTAAAATTTTATCCATAAATAAATTAGTTTTACATCTATTTCATAATGGAATGGATTTTTATTTGTCTTTTTAAACATTCTCAAATAGTGCTATTCCTTGAATTTGATGATATAAATCATTTAAAATTCGAGATATAACAACTATATTATTACATTATTTTATCTTCCTGATGTGTCTTTTTTATAAGAACTCTAATTTAAAATTTTTAATATTTTATACACAAACAAATTATTTTTGCATCTATTTCATAAAGTAATGAATTTTTTTTTTGTCGATTTTAATAGGTGACTGATAATGATGAAAGAGATTTGATTAAGTATTTATATGGTAACTTGCTTTAAATTTAAACTAATTTTGAATAGCAATAATATTTTATTCACCTACCTATACGTATTGCCAAATTTTCCATTTCCGCAATTGATTACCATGCATTACCAATTCCTGCCATTTGTCAGTTTGTCACCTGAACCGCGCACCTGCGCTGCTTTTCGGTTTTCGAATCAATGTCACGATGCAACGATAACAACCTGCAACATATCTTAATTAGTTTATTAATTAAACTATATCGCATACATGTAACCAGAGCGGTTTAGAATATTAACGGTGTACATTGTGTTGTTATAACACATAGAATAGAAAGCAATTTAACGCGAATACATGTACGAGGGCATTTTGCATTATCCAATTAGTCCAACATTTGTATAAGTTCGCCTCCGAATTAGTAAACCCGGCTTAATAAATTCCTGAACGGCTTATATGCAAAACAAACGAAAACTCGCGAATGTTCACACTCGATTCTCGGCACGAATGCTAATGCGAAAACTTTAAATTTTGATGCAACCGGGTGAGCAGGCGGTGCGCAGCGACTAGGCGCTGTTTTTTGGAAATATTTTCAGGGAAATTACAAAATTTGTCATTTAAATTGAAATAAATTAATTTTTACTTAATATAAAAATTCTACATGGCGAAAAATAATTTATTTGTTTGTAACTAGTGGTTCATGGCATTGGGCTCCAAAGCAAATTGCTGAAACTTTCCGTACAATAATTAAATATTCGAGAAATAAAATTAGTGGGGTGCATGGCATCGTACCTTAAGGTAAATTGCTGGAACTTCCCGTACCGTAATTAAAAATCTTGGTACGAAACCCAAAAAAAATACACAAAATGTGTACACGTTATTTAAATCTCTATAAAATATCTGATAATTTGATGTACGTATGTCAAAAAATTGATCAATGATTAAGAAAATTAGCTTTAAAAATTTTCATATTAATTATTATAAATATGTACTGAAAATTTTCTCATTCATATTTTATATTGCGATGACTTTATCAAACAAAACACTACCGTATGTTTACAAGAAATAAACAAAACCTCCTCTGCTTGAGTTGATGAATGAAGGCGTTCTAAAAAGGATCTTATCTCATATGTCTCAGAATGATCCAAAATACCGTTTCGGTTTCAATACATATATCAATTTGATCTTTATGGAATTTTTATTGAAAATATTGAAACTTCTGGACCTGCCTTCCCCAGAAACTAATCGTTTCTTAACACAAGTTGTTTTTCGAATCATTCTAATCGGATGATTCATTGTCTGAAACACTTTTATTTTTTGTACTTTTTACTCCATATCTCCAGAACGGCTGGACCTGCTTTTGCCAAACACTAATCAGCACATCTCCCCATCAATACGAATCGAATGTTTTTGAATTTTTCAAATCGGTTGATCAAATTTTATTTTCGATTTTTTGCGATTACTATAACTTACTCCACGGAAAGTTAGTAAATACATTTGTAATATATGCATATTTATACCTTCATATTTAGAAATTTTTAATAACAATTGAATCTAAATAAGATGTATATTTTCGAATAGCAAAGTTAACTGATTCGTGCCACTCCTATTACCCCTGTGCTGCTTATTAAAATTTTACTTCTATAGAATAAATAATTTTATGATTAAATTTACGACTTCATCAAATATTTTTATGCTTCAAAACTATGAAATTGAATATTTTCGTTCGGTCTTAGGCAAAGTCTTATGCAGCTGTGTAATGAACCCAGTTGCAAACTTAAATCTCTATACCGAAGCGCGCAGCAAGTTGCTGCGTCTTACGAGAAACCGTAATATATTTAATATTAACTAAAACTATTCCAAGCCGGATGTAATGCACAAACTTAAGAGAAATTTGTATTTGATAAATATTGAGTTATTCCGTAAACGATAAATAAGTTTTCAGAAAGCTATAAAATAGTTTGATTTATTTCATTACCTTCTTAATTGGAGTGAAATGCTTGATTTTGATTTTAATTACATTGATATTTTCTTAAGTAATAAACTAGTTATTTTACTGTAATATACAGGGTAAAACGAGGGATAAAGGTCCATGGGTAAAAAAGTCCACCACCATTAGCTCAAATACAAGTACAAGTAACAACATATTTGCAAATGTTTCCCAACCTTTTTTAGGCTTCACGCCCCACCTTAACATTCCTAAAAAAAATGGCGCTCGTATGAAATTTTTTACCTTCAAAAATAATTTTGTTATTCAAGGTATAAGATAATTTTTAAGAAATCACTATTAAAATAAAAAAAAAATCAATTAAAATTCCATTAATGGTTTTTCTACATTCAATCAAGTCTATTTTTTTCTAACTTTTCGAAGAAGAGGTTTGTTTTCGCCAGTTGTATAGATTTAATTTATGAATTTTTTTTAAAGCAATATATATTCTAGTATTAAATATCTAAAATATTTACCATCATATTCCCAAAGCATATGGGTCAAAATCGTATCATTTTTTAATTTGCCTCCTTGAATTTAAAAATTGCCCTTCTGCGGTGCGTGCGCCTCACGTTGGAAATTACTGATTTAGACAGTATAATTACTGAAAGTCAATTTTGAAATTTTATATTGAGTAAAAATTATTATATTCTACAAACTATAATATATTCTTGTGCCTTATATCATTCTAGTTGGCGACACTTTATTGAATTACCTATGAGTTTTCTTTCACAAATATTACATAAATTTGTAATATTATCTCAAAGATGCACCACGGCTTTTAATAATAATTCTAATATCGTCTGCGTGATTTTAAGCAATATTTTGTTTAACTTTTCGCAAAGTTGAGTAAGAATAACATTACCGTTTTACAAAAGTTAAAAGTTTTGCATAATATTCTTCTCTCGTCACAAGAGAAGACTTTGTGAACTTTTAATTATCATATTTACGTCATCTCTGCCGTTATTAATTAATGCATCATATTATTTATCATAAGATGCATGCGCGCACCTTTTATGAAAATTTAAGATTAATGAATTTCTTGAAGGAGTAAAAGAAAATGCTTCTAGGATCTTTTGTTTCAGAAAATTGTAGAAATGAGTAATTGTTCAAAGTTTATGCATTATTAGTTTTGGTAGCGTATGTTTACAATGTATTTCAACTTGTGGAATGAATAATTCATAAATGAATACATCTTAGTTTGCAACTATTCTTATGCTATGCAAGAAATAAATTTTGGCCAGTTCTATACTAAGCAGTGTTATATCAAATTTCCACTTAATACTACAGATCTCAAATATAATTCCAAGTGAAAATCGCCATTTGTGGGCATTTCTGCAACATATAAACACTAGTACTCTTTTAGACATCCATATCTAATATATATAGTCTTATATAAAAAAGAAGAGTGGTTGACCTCTGGGTTGTCCTCTCTAGAAAAGAATTAGGTTATGATGTACGAAAGCAACCAAAGTTATAGAACTCGTAGTATAACAAATATTGTCCTAATAGTTATCTCCTTTTTTTCAGATCCTCCAAGAATTTTGTCAGTTGGACCAGATCGTTTGACTACTGCACCATTATTTTCACCAGCTGCTTTTGAATGTGTTGCTGAAGGAAATCCACCTCCTAGCTATCAGTGGCTCCAGAGGTAAAATATTATATCAACTTCATAATAATTATTAAATATATTGTTTATTATTATTTAGCTGAATTGGAATGATAATATTGCAGATCTCTGTAGCCGTTAGGATTAAATCCTCCTATGCTCTTAGAGCCAAAAAAAATGATCTGATTGTATGATAAATAATTATATAGAAGCAACGATATGCACTTCTTAAGTAATTATTTTTAAAAAGTTTTTCGCATTTCAGATATATTTCTTGTTTGGATTTTTCAAATGGAATATATGACATCTATCCCTATTCCCCTGGTATCAATCCTTATGATCACTTCTTTTCGCAGAAATACGAGGGTTGTCTCTGAATTACTTTCAATATAGTTGATGTACTAAAATGAATTAAACATGCCTCATATATAACTCATATGTCATAAAAAAAGATACGAGTCATGAGTGTGGCGCCAAAATCGGTTCTTATGAATTTCTTTGATACGTAATAATAATATCAAACGATACTAAAGCAAAACTCAACATATAAGATATAGAAGTCTTATTCGTGATTACTTCTTGCAAACTTTTATAAGGGGGTTAATAAAAATAAATATGACTTGATAGAGTGATATACATATTAAACTAAATAAATTGATCAAATATTTGCAAGAAAATAAAAAATTTAATGTAGTTTATACTTCACCCTTAATATACCAAATAATAATTGAACATGAAAAGTAGGTATCTTCTTTTGTCTTGTCATTTAGAAGTTGGTTTAATAGTATGAAAAATTTGTAATTTTAAATGTGAGAATATATTGCAATTTACTTACATAGTATTTTGTTTTCAAGTAACATATTTTCAACCATTATCATAATTTGCTGGTCATATTTTTGATGATTGTTTGTAGTTCTTATAATAATATATTACCTAAAAATTCGCTCATTTGATGTTGTAAAATGATAAGGATTAAATATCCTTATTTAATTTATTAACTTATATGTACCTATAAAAGCAATTGCAAAATCAGTGACTTAAATAATAATGTAGTGCCAATTTGCAGATAGGGACAATTTTGGTATGAATAAAGATACTCTAAAACGTATACATTATTTGAAAACATATTTATGATATTGAGACATAATTTAAAATATTTTTAAGATTTAGATTAGAATAACTGAGATTTATGCTATCATTTTATGAATCTGGTTGCACGTGACTTATTTCAAAAATTATAAATGTATTTTTTAATCGTGAAACGAGATTTTGTGGTTCTATCAAGCTTAATAAACCAATGTTATGGCAAGGCTATGTTATGAAGAACTTTCCATGCAAAATTGTTGTAAATATTGACAAAAGCCATGTGGTTGTTGTGCAGTCAGGCATTTTTCTCAGATTGTCAGATAGAAAACCTAACTTATAAACAGCAAAAATGTCAAAAAAACGATGTTAGATAACAGGGTCTTTCTGACCCAGCTTCATAACATACGAGTGACGTTGCAGTTTGTGTAAAACTCCTGAATGAACAGCAAATACATGACATTTTGACAGTATTTAGTATGATTTAGTAGGATAATGTTGGAGCGTAATATGACCTTGGTCTATTGTGCGGCAGAATCAGCTCATTACCACAAGTATAGTATTTTTTTAAAATATACTCGAAATTATTATAAATGTATAAGCATATTGCTAGTACAAGTTTGAAACGAATACAATTAGTAAAATTGATAAATTCCGGAGTTGAGAATTAAAGATAGTATTGGATATTGATTGAAATCTTATTAGTCTATTGTCTTCTTACACCTGATGAGATCCCAACACGGTCGTCAAGTGGTTAATAACTAATACTCTACGTTAGAGTAACTAGTGATTGATTTCGTTTTTTATACTGCGGATTAAAAGTATATTTCTTATTTTATAACAACAAATCACACATTAAGAAATTTATAAGATGCAGTCGATATCACCAATATTGTATATAATATAATATTTTATCAACTCTCACAGAGAATTCCTTATCCGCCACGCTCTCGTTCCATAATTATTCGCATGAAAATTGCTAGTTGATCTCACAGTAGATTATATAATCTGGTATGTAATAATGTAATATCTCGAGTATCGCATTTTTTCATGGTGCAGACTTCAAGGGACACCCGATACAATTCTGGAGCGCGGTCGTGATGCTCGGCTCGTGATTGACAATGTCACGTACGATCATCAAGGCGAATACGTATGCAAAGTCAGCAACGTTATCGGAGGATCGCAGAGGGCGGTGCAGAGCGAGCCTATTGCCGTACAGGTCGTCGGTGAGTAATGAATTAATTGCACGAACTAGGTGTAAGTGGTACTGTAAATGTATCTAAAATTTCTTGATACTTGTACGTAACTAGTGGTGCCATGGCATCGTGCCAAACTGCTGGAATGGTGGCACTTCCCGTACCTAAAATTATTTTTTTAAAAAAAGTTTCAATTTAATTTTAGAACTCTGAAAAAAATCGATTTTTGAGATTTTTAAAATTTTTGAAAAATAATTGGCCCTTTTGAAAAGTTTGATTTTTATTATACTTTGAAATATTTTGTTAATTCTGAATCTATTTTTAAAGCAATCGCGATACGTTAGCACACACACACATACATACACTCACACACATATCCATTTTTTATAAGGTATGCCAAAATGTAAGGATATATGAAAATTGTAATTTTCAATTATTTGCGATTACTATAACTTACCCTACTATTACACTGCTGCTTGAGTAAAATGATGATGACCAATGATCATCTATCAATGATCATCTATCACTGATCATTTACGAATGATCAACTACCAATGATCAACTACCAGTGATCAACTACAAATGATCAACTCCAATTATAATCAATGCCATTTCCAATTGATGTCTTCCAAACTTACTTATAATATCTGTAATTATATAAATTCATTAATATGTTTAAAACGTTTAATGCCATCTATATATTTTATTTAAATGCGGACGTCAACTGTAATCAGTAGCTACCTGCAAACCACAGTACGAACATATGCTTGTGTGAATTATCAAATCAGTTCGAAATTTGTTAATTTGGAATTTGGTAGTTCCAAATTTGGCAACTTGGAATTCCGTGACTTGTAAATTTATGAGTTCTAAATTTGTGGGTTCTAAATTTGTGGGTTCTAAATTTGTGGGTTCTGAATTTGTGGGTTCTGAATTTGCGAGTTTTAAATTTCTAAAAGTTAGAACTATCTTTGAAATTTAGATCTGTCTAAAATTTAGATTTAAGTTTAGAAATGTGTCTAAAATTTAGAGATATGCCTAGAATTCAGAGATATGCTTAAAATTTAGAGATATGCTTAAAATTTAGAGATATGCTTAAAATTCAGAGATATGCCTGAAATTCAGAGATATGCCTGAAATTCAGAGATATGCCTGAAATTCAGAGATATGCCTAAAATTCAGTAATATGAACCCAACCAGAGATATGTTCAAAATTCAGAGATATGTCTAAAATTCAGAGATATGCATAATTCAAAAATATATCTACTTCTAGAACTATTTCTAAAATTTACGCCACGATCATCTATATTGATACTCATTTTTTCTAAAATGTATTTTGAAAATAAGAAGTTCAGAAACTTATCGATATGTTCAATAAATAAAAGACAATTTTTACACGAATTTATTTGTATGCCATAAACGTAATATTGTGGGCATGCAAATTAATCATTTATATACCTTACATAAAAAACATTAAATTTACCATTTTCCAAAATAAAAAAAATTAGACACAATATTTCCATATTATTGTTATAATGAGGATTATATAATATGAGTATAATACTAACAATAAGTACATTATTTTAATTTCTTTTCAGCATCTAACAAAATTTTTCATTGTAGAACTTTTTGTTGTATAAACAAGACATTTTACTAGTAAATGTTTATTTAAAAAAGTAAAATATTACAAAACAGCAAAACAAAATCTTATATTAACACACTTTCGGCGGTGCGGGTACTGGTACTCGATTTTAGGATTGTCATTCAACTGCGGG
>NW_020537646.1:11510539-11534394 GCF_003426905.1 Ctenocephalides felis | reverse complement strand
TTAAAATTGGACGCTCTGTGCTCTTAAAAACTGAGTTACCGTTTTCGGCACTTTTTGCCCCGTATCTTCGGAACGGCTAGACCTGCTTTCGCCAAAACTTCATTCAAATCGGTTGATCGGTGTTTCCGAAATCGTCGACGAAAATTTGTATCCGCACACACACACGCACACATACACACATACCACATATAGATCCATTTTTTCTGAGGTATGCCAAAATGTTCAGAAACCTTCAAAACGTCGAGAAATGTAAAGAATTTCATTCTCGATTTTTGGTCTAATTAATGAAAATTGATCAATGATTAAGAAAATTAGCTTTAAAAATTTTCATATTAATTATTATAAATATGTACTGAAAATTTTCTCATTCATATTTTATATTGCCATGACTTTATCAAACAAAACACTACTGTATGTTTACAAGAAATAAACAAAACCTCCTCTGCTCGAGTTGATGAATGAAGGCGTCCTAAAAAGGATCTTATCTCATATGTCTCAGAATGATCCAAAATACTGTTTCGGTTTCAATACATATATCAATTTGATCTTTGGAATTTTATTGAAAATATTGAAACTTCTGGACTTGCTTTCCCCAGAAACTAATCGTTTCTTAACACAAGTTGTTTTTCGAATCATTCTAATCGGATGATCCATTGTCTGAAACACTTTTATTTTTTGTACTTTTTACTCTATATCTCCAGAACGGCTGGACCTGTTTTTGCTAAACACTAATCAGCACATCTCCCCATCAATACGAATCGAATGTTTTTGAATTTTTCAAATCGGTTGATCAAATTTCATTTTCGATTTTTTGCGATTACTATAACTTGCTCCACGGAAAGTTAGTAAATACATTTTTAATATATGCATATTTATACCTTCATATTTAGAAATTTTTAATAACAATTGAATAAGATGTATATTTTCGAATAGCAAAGTTAACTGATTCGTGCCACTCCTCTTACCCCGTGTTGCATATTAAAATATTTTACTTCTATAGAATAAATAATTTTATGATTAAATTTACGACTTCATCAAATATTTTTATGCTTCAAAACTATGAAATTGAATATTTTCGTTCGGTCTTAGGCAAAGTCTTATGCAGCTGTGTAATGAACCCAGTTGCAAACTTAAATCTCTATACAGAAGCGCGCAGCAAGTTGCTGCGACTTACGAGAAACCGTAATATATTTAATATTAACTAAAACTATTCCAAGCCGGATGTAATGCACAAACTTAAGAGAAATTTGTATTTGATAAATATTGAGTTATTCCGTAAACGATAAATAAGTTTTCAGAAAGCTGTAAAGTAGTTTGATTTATTTTATTACCTTCTTAATTGGAGTTAATTGCGTGGAATAATTCATTTTGATTTTAATTACATTGATATTTTCATAAGTAATGAACTAGTTCTTTTACTGTCCTTGGGCACTATGATAGTTTTGTACAGAAGTACCTTGTTGTCGAGAGAGATCCTCCCAAAAAGACAGTAAAAATCTATTAATATATTCAACAAACTATAATATGTTCGAGCATTATCCTTGTGGTTTATATTACCTTACTTGGCGACACTTCATTGAATTACCTATGAGTTTTCTTCTACAAATATTACATAAATTTGTAATATTATCTCGAAGATGCACCACGGCTTTGATTAATAATTCTAATATCGTCTGCGTGATTTTAAGCAATATATTGTTTAACTTTTCGCAAAGTTGAGTAAGAATAACATTACCGTTTCACAAAAGTTAAAAGTTTTGCATAATATTCTTCTCCCGTCACAAGAGAAGACTTTGTGAACTTTTAATTATCATATTTACGTCATCTCTGCCGTTATTAATTAATGCATCATATTATTTATCATAAGATGCATGCGCGCACCTTTTATGAAAGTTTAAGATTAATGAATTTCTTGAAGACTAAACAGTAGAAGGAAATGCTCTTAAGATCTTTTGTTTCAGAAAATTGTAGAAATGAGTAATTGTTCAAAGTTTATGCATTATTCGTTTTGGTAGCGTATGTTGACAATGTATTTCAACTTGTGCAATAATTGATCATTGACATTGACATCTTTGTTTGCAACTATTCTTATGCTATGCGAGATATAAATAAATTTCGGCCAGTTCTATACCAAGCAGTGTTACATTAAATTTCCACTTAATGTTAGAGATCTCAAATATAATTTCAAGTGAAAAAACCATTCAGGGGCATTACTGCAACATATAAACCCTAACACTCTTTTAGACATCCATATCATAGTCTTATAAAAAAAGAAGAGTGGTTGACCTCTGGGTTGTCCTCTCAAGAAAAGTATTAGTTTAGGATGTACGAAAGCAGCCAAAGTTATAGAACTCGTAATATAACTAATATTGTCCTAATAGTTATCTCCTTTTTTCAGATCCTCCAATTTTGTCAGTTGGACCAGATCGTTTGACTACTGCACCATTATTTTCACCAGCTGCTTTTGAATGTGTTGCTGAAGGAAATCCACCTCCAAGCTATCAGTGGCTCCAAAGGTATAATATTATATCAACATTAAAATAAAATTATTGAAGATAGTGTTTTAATGTTTAGCTGAATTGGGATAAGAATATTGTCGATCTTTGTAGGCGTTGCGTTGTTGGCCTTTAAGGCAAAAAATTATCTGATCGCCTGATAATAATTAATTTTATAGTTGGAACAATACACTTCTTAAGTAATTTCTTTCAAAAAGTTTTGCGTATTCCAGATATATTTCTTGTTTGGATTTTTCAAATGGAATATAGAACATTTATCCCTATTCCCCTGGTATCAAACCTTATGATCACTTCTTTTCGCAGAAATACGAGGGTTGTCTCTGAATTACTTTCAATATAGTTGATGTACTAAAATGAATTAAACATGCCTCATATATAACTCATATGTCATAAAAAAAGATACGAGTCATGAGTGTGGCGCCAAAGTCGGTTCTTATGAATTTCTTTGATACGTAATAATAATATCAAACGATACTAAAGCAAAACTCAACATATAAGATATAGAAGTCTTATTCGTGATTACTTCTGGCGAAGTTTTATAAGAGAGTTAATAAAAATAAATATGACTTGATAAAGTGATACATATTAAACTAAATAAATTGGTCCAAAATTTGCAAGAAAATAAAAATGCAACATTTCGTTTGCAATGCAATTTATACTTCATCATTCATATACCAAATAATAAATGAACAAAGTGGGTTTTTTCTTTTGTCATGTCTTAAATCTGAGTATATATTGCAATTTACTTACATAGTATTTTGTTCTCAAGTAATATATTTTCAACCATTCGGATAATTTTCATACTTCTCATAATTTTTCGTAGTTCTTATAATAATATATGTCCTATAAATTGGCTCGTTGGATCTTATAAAATTGCTGTAATAAGTAAATTAGGTTATTAAGTAACTTATTAATTAACTTATACGTACCTATGAAAAGAAATCACTAAGCAAAATAAATGATAATGTAGTGCTAATTTACAGATAAGGATAATTTTGGTATCAATAAAGGTATTGTAAATCGTGCACATTTACTGAAAACATATTCAAGAGATTCCGACAGAATTTTTGGATATTTTTGAACTTAGATTAAAATAATTAAGACTTAGACTTAGACTTAGACTTAGACTAATAATAATTGAGACTGATAAAAATTGCTTCTTGCTCTTCGGTGGCGGAAACAATATTGCTAGTTGTGTTACCATTTTTTGGTGTCAACACATGTTGATATATAATATTGGATAATTGTTCCTCTATGCAAATGCTAATGGGTTGCCACAGTTAAAAATTTTTACGTGTCACAACATGTTAATCTATAATATTACATTTTTTTTTATTCATTCATTATTTTACAGCAATCAGAACAGTACTTATATTCTATGAGCTGCATTGCTTATATATATAAACTAAAAAGAATAAACTAAATAAGACCAAATAAAAATAATAACATAAGAATAGTAACTAATAATAATAGTAATATATAATAATAGTAAATAATAAAATAATTTAATAATACTACAAAAAAAAATTAAATTAACTTAACTAACATATTTCGATGATTACTCTAAAAAATATAGAAATTGTTCCATTAAACAATTTGCTAGATTAGGATATTATCCATTGGTGATTTACGCTTGAGCCTCCTGGAATAATATTACATGAATGCTCCTTTGCGGAAATAATGATTTCAATGGGGTGCTACAGTGTTACCAATAATTTGGTGTCAGAACATGTTAATCTATAATATTGAATAATTGTTTCTCTGTGGAAACAATGTAGACAATGGGGTGCCTTAGTGTTACCAGCCTTTTCGTGTCACCACATGTTGATCTAAAATTTTGGATAAATGCTCCTCTGCGGAAATAATGTTGCCAATTTTTTGGTGTCATCACATGTTGATCTATAAGATTGGATGAATGCTCCTTTACAAATTAACAACTTAGTAACCAAATTTTGGCACTATATTTGATAAAAAATTATATTCTATTTTTGATTTTTGATTCGGTTTTTCAGAACAAAACGTAAAGGCGAGAAATGGTAACATTATCAAATCAATTATCAATGTGTTATCAATGTGTTTTTTATTTGTGGAATGTGATTTCGTTTTGAAATAAATATATTATCAGAGTTTTATTAAAAATTTATTACTTTGATGTCTTTTCATACCTGATGATATCTGTTAGTAGTAGACTCAAAACGTATGCCAGATGTATTAATTTGTAACTGATTATTTTTGCAAATTACGTGCAAGGTTAATAACTTATAATCTGCGCTTGATCTATGTTGATTTTTATTTGAAGCTTTTACATGCTCGGGAAGTCTGTGAAAAATTTAAAAAAGTGACTTTTTTAGTCCATTTTCTACATATCAAATTTTTAAACGCTTATAACTTTTGAACGATTCATCATAGGTCTTTTATGTTTTCGTATTAAATATTGTTAATCAAAAGGTCTTTAACCCAGTGCAAGAATTTTTATGATACCTCCCAACATTTGCGAGATATTCGCAAAAAAACTGTTTGAAACTGTTCAAAACGTTTAAGCGTCTATAATTTCGAAAATTTTCGTGATAGGGATATGATGTCGTGGTGAATGAAATATTCGTATGTAAAATATCTATCAGTTGGTGCATTTTTATGATACCTTGAATAATGTTGAATAATTCTCAGTAACGTTTGATTGATTTCGTTTTTTATTCTAGGGAATAAAAGTATGATTTACTTCTCGTTTTACAAACATCACAAAATTCAGAGCATGCAGTCGATATTACCAATATTGTATCTTCTAATATTTTATCAAAGTAACTCTCACAGAGAATTCCTTATCCGCCACGCTCTCGTTCCATAATCCTTCGCATGAAAATTGCTAGTTGATCTCACAGTAGATTATATAATCTGGTATGTAATAATGTAATATCTCGAGTATCGCATTTTTTCATGGTGCAGACTTCAAGGGACGCCCGATACAATTCTGGAGCGCGGTCGTGATGCTCGGCTCGTGATTGACAATGTCACGTACGATCATCAAGGCGAATACGTATGCAAAGTCAGCAACGTTATCGGAGGATCGCAGAGGGCGGTGCAGAGCGAGCCTATTGCCGTACAGGTTGTCGGTGAGTAATAAATTAATTGCATGAACTAGGTGTAAGTGGTATTGTAAATGTATCTAAAATTTCTTGATACTTGTACATAACTAGTGGTGCCATGGCATCGTGCCAAACTGCTGGAATGGTGGCACTTCCCGTACCAAAAATTATTTTTTAAAAAAATTTCAATTTAATTTTAGAACTCTGAAAAAAAACGATTTTTGAGATTTTTAAAATTTTTGTAAAAAATTGACATTTTGGAAAAAATTATTTTTTTATACTTTGAAAAATTTTACAAATTTTGAACCTTTTTTTAAAGCAATCGCGATACGTTAGCACACATACACTCACACACACATCTATTTTTTGTAAGGTATGCCAAAATGTTCAGAAATCTTTGAAACGTAAAGATATATGAAGAATATAATTTTCGTTTTTTGTTGCGATTACTATAACTTACGCTACGAAAAGTTAATAAACCTACTAAAAAAGATTTGAGATTCGGCTATTTGAGTAACATGATGATGACTAAAGATCAACCAATGATCAAACTACAAATGATCAATGCCTTCCAATTGATGTCTTTCAAACATACTCATACTATCTATAATTATATAAATTTGTTAATATGTTCAACACTTTTCATGCCATCTATGCATTTCATTTAAATGTGAACGTCAACTGTAATCAGTAGCTACCTACGAAAGACAGCACGAACATATGCTTGTGTGTTTTAACAAATCAAATGTTTGAATTTTTTTTAATATTAAATTTGGTAGTTTGAAATTTGGCTACATGGAATGTGGTGACTCCTAATTTAGACCTCTAAATTTTTGAGTACCGAATTTGTTACCTCAAATTTTGTTTATATGCCTAAAATTTAGAGATATGCCTAGAACTCAGAGATATGCCTAAAATTTATAGATATGCCTAAAATTTAGAGGTATGCCTAAAATTTAGAGGTATGCCTAAAATTTAGAGGTATGACTAAAATTTAGAGGTATGCCTAAAATTTAGAGATATGCCTAAAATTCAGAGATGCCTAAAATTCAGAGATATGCCTAAAATTCAAAAATATATCTACTTCTAAGAACTATATCTAAAATTTACGCCACAATCATCTATATTGATACTCATTATTTCTAAAATGTATTTTTGAAAATAAGAAGTTCAGAACCTTATCGATATTATCAATAAATAAAAGACAATTTTCACAGGAATTTATTTGTATACCATAAACGTAATATTGTGCATGCAAATTAATCATTTATATAACCTTACATTAAAAAAACATTAAAATAACCATTTTCCAAAATAAAAAAAAATTAGACACAATTATTTCCAATATTATTGTTATAATGAGGATTATATGAGTATAATACTAACAATAAATACATTATTTTAATTTCTTCTCAGCATCTAACAAAATTTTTTATTGTAGAACTTTTGTTGTATAAACAAGACATTTTACTAGTAAATGTTTATTTAAAAAAAGTAAAATATTACAAAACAGCAAAACAAAATCTTACATTAATGAAGGGTTGTTGACAAAATACTGCTTGAAGCCAAAATTTACATATTCATAGAAGGTACTAACTTTTTTGATATTTAATGATATTACTCTGGACTTTATGATTACTTAAATACGTCTATTTTGAAAGGTTATAATTAAAAAAACTTTAAATGCCAAAACCATCGACTGAATTGGAAGAAGTTGTAAAGAATTATTGATTTGAAAGTTAAACAAACTTTTATTTTTCAAGAGTTACATAACATATTTAACGATATACTATGAAGAGCAGGACTAAGCTCTGCTTTAATTACTCACCAATTAATATATGTATTTCGTTAATTATTTTTTGAAATTGTGGTCCATTACAGTTACAGTTACCAAATTACAATTGTGGTCGATTTTATGTCTCCATTATTTATAACATTAAAGTCATCCGCCCAATCACTCAATCCATAGATTTCAAAGATAGTAAAAATAGTATTTTTTCACTAAATCGCAAACAATATGGCAACTTGATTACATCTGTTACAAAAAATGTTGGCACAATATTGTAACACAAAAAAATCTTATCTACACCAAACTTTTCTTTTGAAGCACGCTCTGTTATATTCCAGTGTAATAAAATTATTCCTCATCCATTGAAAACAAACAAATTAATCCCTTCTCGAAATAGATTTTGCGCAGCGGCAATGTTCTGAATGTGTCTAGCTTAGACAAGCCGCTTAACACCGGAGCCAATCAGTGAAACATTGTTTCTAGTTGATGACATGGTTGTCGCTTTTAATGAAGCATTTGTCTTTGTATGAGCTCCAACGTCATACTAAGCCAAGGCGGAGTGATATTATGATACAATGAACCAGAATGAATAGCAAATATTTATAATTGATATAATAAATTTGATATATAATATCTTACATTTGTCGGGTTTTGTGAAAGTACTACTTCATGTGTACAGTTTCTACATTTTTTTTATTAAATCATCGAGGACCTATAAGTTATATTAGTCTCACTCAATTGAGAATGTATAAAATTTGGAACTGATTCTAAAATTTTGATTTATCTCTAAAATTTGGGACCATCTCTAAAATTTGGAACTATTTTTACTATTTGGGACTTTTTTTACTATTTGGGACTATTTTTACTATTTGGGACTATTTTTACTATTTGGGACTGTTTTTACTATTTGGGACTATTTTTACTATTTGGGACTATCTCTACTATGTGAGACTATCTCTACTATTTGGGCTATCTCTACTATTTGAAACCATCTCTACAATTCGAAACCATCTCTACAATGCGAAACCATCTCTACAATTTGGAACTATTTCTAAAATTTGGAACTATCTTTAAAATTTGAAACTATCTCTAAACTTTGGAACTATCTCCGAAATTTGGAACTATCTCCAAAATTTGGAAATATCTCCGAAATTTGGAACTATCTTTGAAATTTGGAACTCTGTGTAATATTTCGAACTATCTGTAAATTTGGAACTGTCTCTAAATTTCGGAACTATATCGAAGATTTAAAACTATCTGTAAAATTATGATCCAAATTCAGATTTTATACTTATATATAATAAATCAATGATATAATAAATCTAAGCAAATTTAATTAATATATAATGTTTTATATTTATCGTTTTTTCATCAAATCATCAAAGATCTGTAAGTTCTATCGGTGGCTCACTTAATAGAGTGACTGCAATTTTACAAAATAACTCATAGAATATTGTTCATGTTGATTGTTGTTTATTGACAGATAATGAAAAAAATAACCCTTGTGAACTTAATTTAACCGTTTTGCTACGAGAATGTTTTTCCCAGAAGTGGCACTGCTGTACGAGTCAGCAAGCCAACCAAGAATTTATTGCACAACATTTTTATTTTTTTCAAGAATCACGAATAAAAATATTCTTTAAAATTAAAAACTACACTTCTAACAATTGCAATAACAAATTATAATTAGAATCCTAGATATTTTACTCTAATGGATGAAGAGCAAGAGTTGACACACTGTGTGTTGTCTATAGACGACTTTAGTAGAAAATGCGTTGAAGTTAAAAAGTTGTCTAAACGCTTGACACTGTCAATTTCCCATATCAAATAGTATTTTATGGTTTATATTTTTACTTACAGGTGCGCCTCAAGTTCTGCGACATGGTCCGCCACCAGCTCATGAAGTTTGGGCAAGAAGAGGCCAAAGTGCTTCTTTGTCCTTGGTGGTATGCGCTGATCCAAGGCCGAGGCACGTTGCTTGGGAATGGGTTCTCTGAGGCTGGAAGCTGGTGCTGGGATAGGTAGGAATCATATAATATAATACGAGTATATATATATATATATATATATTATATATATATATATATATATATATCATTTTTTGATATAATTGATAACATCGATGATCTTTCTCTTATACATTGTTGAACAGTAATCAGAACATGTTGTTTGTTACTTGAGTAAAAATGTGTTACTTGAGTATGAAAAATTGACATAGTAGATGATTCTCCATTGAAGATCATTAATTTCTTAAAGAAGATAAGTTATATTGTTGACTCACTCAATGGAGTATGTGGAAAATTTGGAACTATCTCTAAAATTTGGGGCTATCTCTAAATTTTGAAACAATCTCTAAAATTTGGGACTATCTCTAAAATTTGGAATTATCTCTAAGATTTGGAACCATCTCTAAAATTTGGTATTGTCACTATATTTGGAAACCATTTTTAACATTTGGAATCATCTCTAAAATTTGGGACCATCTCTAAAGTTTGTTGCTGGCTGCTTCCTTTTCAGCCTTCTGTCTTGAGAGTTTGGCAGCAACGGTGACATCGATGATCTTCAATTTCGTTTGGTAAATATAACTATGAATTTTCTATTAAGGATTACTAGTTCCTTAGAGAAGATCTACTGATTGTTTCTTTTTCAGTCTACTTTCTTGAAAATATAGTAACATCTATGATCATCAGTTTCATTACGATTAATGTAACCCATGAGGAAACATATAGGCTTTCTGTAAATATTTTAATTGAATTTAATTAACAAATCAAGACTACTATAATATCAGATTATACAGACTGAATTTTATATCGAATAAAAAAATAACTACTGAGTTGTTTTTTCCAACATGCCCTTGTAGTAACAATGTCCCTTTTCGGCCGACTATTGTAAATTCATCAAATTTATTCAATGTCCTTTACTGGACAGTTGTAAATAAAAAAGATAATAATAAAAAAAAAAGATTATACAGACTACTTGAATGAGTTACCAATAAGCTGCAAGACTAAATGCTAAATTTTCTTATTTATCAAGAGAAGTAAAATCCTTGTCAACTCGAATCTCATTACTGTTACTTACACAAAGGTGCTTTTCCTTATTCTATCCAAACCCGATTTGGTTCGTGCGGCGAATTTAGGGCACACACGCTATGAGCATATCGGATCGTTCAATTTCGTACATTTAGCCTCTTTCTCACGGGACGTCGCCGGTCATCAAGGAAGGCTGAAGCAGGTGGCGAAGAATCGAAACTGCCCCGGAATTCAATTATGGTAACGCTGCCGAGGATTTTGCGAATTCGGACGAACCGAAAGGGAAAAGTTAGCGCCTTGTGATTTGTTATCAGTGTTATGTGATTTATTTTCTATGCCACAAAGATAGATAGTGAACTTAATGGCGCTTAAGAATGAACAGCAGTTGTGAAATACTTTCGGAGATTTACGATTGGGCTTTGACCGATGGGGAAAATTATTCGAATTGGATTTAGTCTTCTATTTCAGATATTATTGATAAAAAAATTAATACTTTTTGACTCACTTGTAAAACATTGTCATGTATAAAATTGTGTTTTTCTAATAATTGATACACACTTGTTTGCGTTTGTTTCCTAAACGCTTTCTCGGTTGTAAAATTTACGTCGTAGTTACTTTATTGCTCACAGTTTTCTTACATCTTTACTGAGATTTATTGATTTGTATTGTTTTCTTCTTACACTACTGTTGGAAATGCTATGTTAGCTCAATTTATCCGGTTTGCAACTTTGTTTACACGTTGAATTGTAACCAATATAAACTTGCGAGTAAATAATTGTGTTGTAAAATAACATAATCCCTGTATATTAATTTTTGAGATATAAAAAAATAATTTAAATTATTTTTTGTAGTTACAGAAAATTTTATAGGTATATATTTTTCTCAATTTCAATTTTTGTTACAATTGTGCATAAATTATAGTAACAGTAACAGATAATTTTGACTAAAATACAATAGAAAATAATTAATAGTGTCAATTGAAACGACATTCATATGGTTAAATATTACAGGGTGGAGCGGGGCTTTAAGGTCCGCGGGGAGAAAAGTCCACCTCGATTATCTTAAAAACAAGTGAAATGTAGATTATATAGTGTAAAAATACTTTAAGAAAGCAATTATACAGGGGATAAATTATATCAATAAATTTTCCGATAGATAACTCTGATGATGAACAAATTCTTCTGACAAAGTTCCATACGAAAGTTGTGTCCAGTGCGATCTTTATAAAAAATGTGCCCATGAAATATTTCATTCAAACGAAAAAGTTGTATTTATCTCATTTGTAATGATTGTATTTTAAGAAACCATTAGTCTAATCTTAATAAACTAAACAAAATATCAAGATTTATAAAGAATTAAGAGTTAATAATTTTTTTTGTTTATTATGTGAAAAATTAAATTATGATTTTGTTGTACAACCTAATAATTAAACTATAATGCATGGATTAATTAATGTAGCTATTATTCCATAAAATTTCTTTAAAATTCAAATTAAAATGGTGGATTTTTTTGTCTTTTGGCTGACCCTTTCCACCTCGCCTATGGGGTAAAAAGGACCAAATGATAATTTTTTGAATAATAAGAAAAGAACATAGTTTTACAATTAGCTGTGAATTAGTTTAATGAACTTAGTTGGATAGTTGGTTGTATGATATGCGTAATTTGTTCTGACGTAGCTGGATTGATTTTTACAGAATAATTGCTCAAAGTCAAAATGGACCATTGTGTCCTGCCCTACCCTATTAATTTTTTTAAATTGCAGAAATTAAGCTAGTTTGTTTAGAACATATGAAAAGTTTTCATTATAGTAACCTTTATGTTTGTCATATTCTCTTATATATTTCTTCAATATACAGTCAAACATATTGAAACAGGGTTTGAATTTTACAAATCTCACATTGATTGATTAAATTGCTAGGAATCCTTTTGTTTCTGAAAACTTCTGATAAATAAACAGTCTTTAATTAGTGTATAATTGAAGAAACATACGTCGATTAAATCCAAAGCAAAAGGTCCTCAAATTCCACTTGGTATTCAGTGTATTTACTCTTGATAACACCACGGTCCTTAACAACGTCTCAAATGAATTCGTTAGCCATCCTTTGATAATTACGACAATTAGCTTGTGTTTGCAGAGCTTTGACTGCGTTCCGATTGACGCTTTATATATGGTCCATAACTAACGGTTACGTTCTGTGAACATTCCTGGTTTTCGGACTACCCTCTACCTCTACTAAGACTGGAGTAATGACCTCCCCTATGTTGTGTTTGCGGTGATAGAATACCAGAACAAACATCTCAATCCACCTATTTGTTGAAGTGGCCGTAACACACGGAATTGCACACAGCTATGCGCTCTCGAAATGAATCCTGGAGAAAGGAGAAAGCGGTCTCTTGACGGCGAGCTGGAGATTTCAAAGAGAAATGCCTTGCATCAGAGCTGCAGCGTTTGATAGCCCGAGACAGTTGATAAATAACCACGTGTTTTTCTTGTAACAAATGAATTCTTGAACGAGCGTCGTACGTTGCTTGATTTTTAATTTTTTGTAAATGAAATTTTTTGTTATCTTTACGTTTCATGGGTTTCTGAACTTTTTGGCATGTCTTATTGTTGGAAAAAATTGATGCATGTGTGTGTGTTTGCATATGTATGTGCGGATTACAATTTGTATTAATCGCAAAAAACGAAAATGAAAATTTCTGCATGTTTTTACGTTTCACGGGTTTCTGAACTTTTTAGTACACCTCAGAAAAAATGACTGTATGTGTATGCATATGCATGTGCAAGTACGATGTTTAGTCTACATTTTCGAGAGCAAGAATCAACCGATTTGAATGACTTGAACAACATTCGATTTTTATTGACTGGGATACATACTGCAAAGGCAAAGTGAAAAAAATTATAATTGTTTTTGAAAGAACAGAGTTACCAATTTAAATGATTTAAAAAGCATTTCACTAGTATGGATGGAATGAAGAATTGATTAAATATTTATTCAAATTGAATAGTCACTCAACTTATTCTTGAGACACCAATTTCAAGAAAACTGATAAAGAATCTGCCGAAAGATAATAGTGAAGACCTTTAGCACTACCACATCTTTGTGGAAATAAATAAATTTGGTGAATGTGTGTATGTGCGTGAGTGAATGATATACGCCTAAAAGCTCATAAGATTTATACTTTATTAGTGTATTCTGATTGCTATTGAGAATAAAATTTAAAAAAAATCAAGAATCAAAAATTGGTAAATTGTCATGCTGTCAAGATTTGTTTTTTTTAACTTGTTTTATTTGGCAATCAGAAATACATAAAGATTCCTATGAGCTAAAATAACAATATTTAAGAGCGATGCCTAAGAAGAGCTCCAATGAGATCTTCTCAGTTTAACAATTACTATGATAATATTATATTAGACCTAATCTAAGACTAAGTCTAAAGGCCATTGCCGTTTCGATCTCTTTATGCCATAAGGTTTAGTAATGTCATCTATTGATAAGTTCGAATGTGAGTCCAGTTTGCGTTTGTATTTTTCCTTGAGTTCTTTGAACGTTAAATGCACCGTTTTCATGTTGAGGTCGCTGTGAATGGTTTCATTTGTTACGTACCACGGAGAATTAAGAATTGTACGTAAATTTTTTGACGTGAGTATAGCTATATTTGATTTATAGAACCATCCCCAGAGCTCAATTCCATAGGTCCAGATTGGTTTTAATTATGGATTTAATAGCAGCAACTTATTTTCAACAGACAAGCTTAGACATTTTACGCAGTTAGCCAATCAAATTCTCATTTTGATCATTATTTGCTGATGTCAAGAAATGACAAAACACTTCCATCCTACTGCTGGCGAATAAATCTCAAAAAACAAAAATTTACCATGACCTTGGATTTACTTCCTACCGACTTTTCCAGATGGTTTCCAGAGTATTATATTTATTATTTGCTCATTTCAGGCCGATATCACGTAGATGAAATGGTTCAAGATTCGCGAGAGGACTGTTACAAATCCACACTTCACGTGAATGGTGTCGATTCAGCGGATTCGAGACCCTATTATTTGGTCGTTGAAAATGAACGAGGAGCGGACAGGCATGCTGTCACGCTTAGAGTGGACGGTGAAGTTTACAGGTGCGAGGTTTAGGCAAATTGCACAAAAAGTTTTACGGAATGCATTTTAGGAACTGCATCATCCGCTGTTTAATTGTACATAAAAATCTTTGTTTTGGACTTTTACTTTCATATTCAAATCATTCAGTTTTCGCTTTATGGTAACGAATTTTTTGTACAATGCAATGTTGCCTGCCAGATGTATTCATGTATTGATCATACATATTTTAATTTATCATATACTTATACGAGTATTAATTTTAAATTTTTATATAAATTATATTTTATTTGAATATATGCTATTAGCATTTATAGTATCTAATCATATCTATCAACATATATTTATGCTTTTAATCAGTGGTGTTGTGCTAATATTTTTTTGCCGGAACGCTTAAAATTTAAAATCCGGTTCAAAAAATTTGATATATTTCGATAAGAACTCACAAATCTAATATATTGACTTTTTATATAATAATCTATTATACACAGCTAGTCTATACATTAAATTGTACAAGTATGAGGGATCATTGAGTACATAATTTATATTCTTCAATGACATTAATCATATTTATTCTGGTATTATTTGTATTCATTAATACCTACGGGTATTTATTAGATATAAAAGTACTCAAGATTTATTACAATACTTTATAAACTTAACCTAATAATATGATAGATAACCTATTACCTATTATACTATATATATTATTGTATATCATCGATAAATATCTATTATCTATCATACCGTGAGATACCTATACCGTCATTATCTTATTATATACCTACAGACCTTTTACTTCTTATAAATACTACTGTCTAATTTATATATTCACCTATATTATATAGGTTTACCTTACGCCCTATGTATTATCTCTACCTACCTATTGTCTATACCGGGAATTGAACCCGGGACCTCCGCGTGGAAGTCGCGCACCTTAACCACTACCCTATCGGATACCCCCACTAATAATATAATATGGGACGCACTGTTGTTTCCGCGGGTCATTTTCTAATTAATTAGGTAATTAATACTAAGGTGGCGCGACGACACGCGAAAAAAAACGGTTGATTGTAGCGTTACGGTGGTGTAGTGGATAAGGTCGTCGCGTGCCACGCGGCGGACCCGGGTTCGAATCTCGGTAGGGTTAATGTAGCGTGTAAAAAAAATATAGGTAATAGGATATATAGTAGATATAGGTTAGGTGTATTCGGTACACAATGTAGGGATTTGAGAGTATATAATGAAATATAGCGTATGGTACAGATGTAAGGCGTGTAGTATAGAATGCAACGTATAGGCACACGTAAGGCTATAAAAATACATGAATAGGAACCTATGATGTAGATGTTAGCGTATAAGAAATGCGAATGAATGTAAGATTTGATTTATAAATATTATTTTTCTATAAGAAGTTCATACACCTCAATTTGTTACTAAATTAAAAACGACTTTGATAAAACCAGTGGTTTTGTGCTAATATTTTTTTGCCGGAACGCTAAAATTTAAAAACCGGTTCTAAAACCGGTTTCATTTTTTTTCAGTTCCGTTCAAAAAGAAAGAAACAAAAATTATTACAAAACCCATTTTGTGCACATATATGTATGTTTATTGCAATAATAACATTTAATAAAAATTAGTTGAATAATAACGTATAAAATTTACTTATTAAATCATTTTCTGTATGTAGCGATGTTTTTATATTTTTCTTGCCGGAACGCGTTCCGGCTCAAAAATGATTTGCCGGAACGACGTTCCGGCGCGTTCCGGCTCGACAACACCACTGCTTTTAATAAACTTTTTATACATTCTTTTCAAATTGCACTGCTTATAAAGTATAATTTACATTAATTTTTTTCAAAATGATAGTGAAGTAAACAACATCATATAAAATATGTTGCAAAGTAGTGATCTGCCGAAAATTATGAAACACCATAAGGCCAGTAAATCATATGTAACTGTTGATTATGCAAGAAATGACAATACCATATCAATGAAAATGATTTCCATTCAGCTCTCCGTTTAGGGGGCGACCATTAATAATCTGAAGTTTTTAGGGAGAGGGGGGGTTTGACAAAAAATCACGAAATATCACGTGAGGGAGGGTGGGGTAAAGTACGGTATCACGTGTATATATTTTTTACCTAGATTTTTTTTTAAATCTAAACATTTGAAAAAATCAAAAATTCTACAATTTTTTTCTCTTGTAAAATACACGTGATGTTGATGGCGGAGAGGGGTAATTTTGAATCACCACGTATCACCAAGGGGTAAGGGGAAAATTCCTTAAAAATCGATCACGTGATTAATTGACGCCGCTTTAGATTGGATCATTTGTTGATCATAAAATAAAATAAACGCTATATTAATCGACTCAAAATTCTAAATATGGTTCTATATGCTTTGGTGATGCAGAAGCATTTGGTTGTCTATTATTGTAAATTAATTTGAAAATGTGTTTTGAACCGTGTTTGAAATTTAATAATTTTTAATAAGTATTATGTTGGTTACATACATTTTGATCACATTTACTAAAAAAATACATCGATAATTTGAAGTAAAACTTCTTTAGGCGTGACTAGAAATAGCGTAATAATATAAATCTGTATAATGGTCGACACTAATATATGTGTGCATCACGAGTGTTACCATATTACTAATTTTTACTAAACTTAAATTTTCTACTTTGTACAGTAGCAAATAAGTTTTACTTCAATCGCGTGTGAACCTTACGCGCACTCTTTTTTGTCTCAGGTTTTATTTGTCCATAATATAGGCTTTCAGTTGAATCGTATCAGGTTTTTCCGATTCTAATCTTGATATAAGGATTAAGCTTTATTTATGTCAATTTATTATAAAACTCCTCCAAAATTAACGATGTTATTGTTTACCACTATCATTTTGAAGCAATTACACTTATATAAAATAAATGTACCTATTTCAATGTCATTTCTTTATAGAGCCTTTAGCCATGAGCGTGCTGTTGGGCGTTGCAGGAGGCTGCCTGGCCGGTCTAATACTCCTGGTCTGCCTTTGCGTGTGGGCTATGCGCTCCGAAAAGTGCTGTTTCCGCAGTAAGTATTCAAGATATAAGTTAACTTAATTAAAATGAATAAAAATTACGTTCTTGGTGTAGACATCAAACGCAATTTTTAATAAAAGTTATTAATTACACTGACCAGAAATAATATGTAACTGATAGGCTATATCAGACTTTTAAAACAGCTTGATTAAAAAAAATAAGTAGTTTAGTATGTAATTAGTATTTCTTATGAGATGTAATAAGTGATGCGTACAAAATGATTTCTAAAACTAGCTTGTACCTATGGTATAAAATTATAGGTTATTTTTAGGTAGAATAGGTTAGGTATTTAACATAATATTTGTGAGCAGATAGTAAAGATTAAAATATCATGAATTCTACACATGTAATTTTAATCCAATTGCATTAAACGGTTGATATCACAAAATAGGATTTAGTTGGTTTTAATAAAATTATTAACAAAAATTACAGTGTTAAACGAGATACAAATTTAATTCGTTACCAACTATGCTCGTATGTCAAATCACTCGTATCTCGAATCATTTTTCCTATATAAATACATTGAAATTTCATTAATTCGTTCCAGCACTAGGGTTTTTGCAAACCATTTGTATATTATAAATAATTTTACTGTATATTATTTTTTGTTTTTTTTCTGACCATTCATGATATTGTGGGAATAGTTAGACATGTTCGTTGAACAACTGCGATGCTCAAACTGTGGCAACTTTTTTGGGGTGATTTTTATCTACAAAGTTTTAGAGCTTTAGAAGCGTCTTATAAATGATTGTAAAACCCTTATCTGGAGTTATATCCTCTATCAACACCTTCTGTTTAAACACAGCACAATTATAATACAGTACAGGAAAGCTCGTTCGTACATCCTCATATTTTTCAATAATTTCAACTATTGAATTCAAGAAATTAGGCCTTTTTCTTTAGACCCATGGTGTAAAAATACATAATATTTATTATTGTACAAAAGCAAGGAACGGTAGATCATATAAATATATAATATATATATATATATAATATATAAATTAATCACTATTAATGTATAGTAACAATTCAAACATATAGTCGAAATGACTAACTATTAATTAAACTATTATAAAACAGCCAAATATTTCTATGGTAGAAAAATCATTGTTACAACTGACAAAATTTTTCATATTTTCATTTTATAATTAACACTTTTCGAGAAAACTTTTACTTGCTCAAAGCTTGTATCTCGAATTTTGCTCGTATCTCAAAGCAAAGAATCCGCTCTTATGCAACACTAGTATGTTAGGTCACTCGTAATTCAGGGTACTACGGTATATTATAATACACTCTTGCTTTTTCTCGTGTGTCACGATCAGCTTTTATGATTAAAATTCATTCATAATTACAAGTTAACTCCTCAAAGGCCTGAAGACCAGCATATTGTCCTAAAAAAAATAATGTATATTTTGATTGACAATAAAGATATGCAAAAGAACAAATGATTACAAGATCAATATTTTATTTTTTATCTGGTAAAGTTGCAAACTCATCTCTGAATTTACTTTGAGTTCTATTGAACGGTTCAACATTATATATTTAGCAGCGTTAATATATGGAATTTAATGTTTCGTTTGAAGTGCATCTACTTTACAATGTATCCAGAGCACTTTTGTTTTATTTCAAATCATGATTTCCTACAATTTAACTTTTATCAACCCGATATGCATAGAGGAGAGTATCGTGCTGTTCGAACCGCCTATCTACTCGAAATTGGCCGCCGAGTCGCATGTGAAATTTCATTGAACGTGCCGGAATGTATCAAAGTCACGATATTTTCACAGTTGCGGTATTATTCTGATTGCCCGTTGCGGTATAAAGATATATAGATAGATTTGTATGTATATATAGTGTTATTACAATGCTGTGCCCTAGTACGTGATATATGTTTATTTTGCGGAATGGAATACTTCTATTTGCTGCGTTTCGCGCTTTCGTTTTTATGGGGGATATTTATGAATTTGATTCTATTTTATAATACTGTCGCACGATACTTATCATGGGGAAAATTAGAATACGTGAAAAAGTTTCAAAAATATTAGAGAAAAATTATTTTCATATTAGGATCTTAACCAGCGTTTGTAATCAGCTACATGGTTTCTAATGATCCGATTAGAGTGCTTCCAGAAACATGTTATTTTTGATCAGGCTATATTTTGAATTTTGTGCGATATACTCGCCAACTTATAGGATTATTGAAATAAAAGTTTTTTCTAGTCTAAATGACAATTCTTCTATGCTTTAGATGCCAATCTAAGCAATTGTCGTCCTATAACTAACTTGAAATCTGTTGGATCATTTGGGAAACGTGTCGATAAGTTCTTGACAAAGATTGGCTAGGCTATTTCTTTGTAATCCATTGTTAAAACAAAATAGACGATTTTTTATGAACATTTGTATGGCAATAAAGCATCTGATCTAAATGTACTAACTAAAAATTATGTTCGGACGTACTTTAAATTCATTATATTGGCTATGAAAGCGGCAATCTTCATGGCATTGAGCTTTTACAACGAAAGTTTCTATCCTGTAGAGGGGGTAACGGATAGCGGTACGAATACAAATTTTTGTCGACGATTTCGGGAACACCGATCAACCGATTTGAATAATTCAAAAAACATTCAGTTTGTATTGATAAGAAGACGTGCTGATTAGTTTTTGGCGAAGCAAAAAGTGCCAAGAACGGTAACTCAGTTTTTAAGAGAACGGAGCGTCCGATTTTAATTATTCAATAAAAATTTTACTTGTATTGACAAGATGAACAACTGATTAAATTTTTGTAGTTGTCGACTCTCAATAAAAATAAGTTAAAAAAATGTCATTTGGCAGTCAAAAATGTTTTCTGGACAAATGGACATCAAATTATCAGATATTTAATAGAGATTATAATAATGTGTACACATTTTGTGTAAATTTTTTTGGGTTCCGTACCAAATTTTTTAATTACGGTACGGAAAGTTCTAGCAATTTGCCTTGCACCCCACTAATTTTTTTTTTGCACTGCTGATGAGACAAATTGCGGATTCCATTCATTTAGGTAAATTTAAAATTTAGTTTGTGCATGGAGATGCACATGTGTATCTATTAATATGATATGAAGGTCTACTTTCAAGATATTTTTGCATTTTCATTTAGTATAACAGCGAACATCAAAAATAATGCCTCTTATCTTGCATCATATATGTTCCATAATATATCTAATGTTATGATTTCTAATATTATATAAAAGCACGAGAATCAATAAGAGAAAACTTAATGGGTTTTGATATTACAACTTTGATAGACGCATTTCATTCATTTTATCGCCGCAAATACTTCGAATATTAAGGAATGATAATAAAGGAATGCCATAAAATTTTATGATAAGCAGTAGCTAGAATTTATCTAATATCCATCATAAATATTTTTACATTCGGTTAATAATAGTAGTAATTAAGTAAAATAGATTAAGATAATTAAGACCCTATCAATTTCTATAAATTATGATTGTAAATTTTGTTATTTCAGAAAGAAGAGATATGAAAGCAGGGGAACTTGATAGGTAAGTCATTTTACAATTTTTTTTTATTTATTTACTTGACTTTTAATATAATGTTTGAATGTTCTCTTACATATATGGTTTCTGCAATCATATTACTTTCCATTATTAACTAATCTGGAAATCTATAGTTCTTGGATTTATAAGGTTGCGTGATATATTAAAGTTGTTAACTTCTCGAAAATGTTTACTTCTCCTTTCGACCGGTAATTCGATTTTCTAATTTTAAGTATTCTCGATATTTCAAATCATTCTAAATCGTTTGAGACCAAAATTGGAAAAAGTATGTGTTTACATGTGAACCAAATTAGATTTTTGTCCATGTTTTCTCAAAAACTGCTGTATCGGTTTCAATCATTTAAAAATCTTTTAGTGAAACTCCATAAGGATTCGAGCTTATTAGTATTAGTACGATCGGTAGAGTCGTTTCGTTAGGATTTATACTGAACAGTTTTTCGTAAAAATCGGCCGTTTCTTCATAACGAATTGGCGAAAAGAATGTTTTTGTGATTTTGATTAAACCTTTTATAATAACAGACTTAATGATCTGAAATTGGTTTAATTATAAAAATCGTTGATGTTTGGAATAATGTGTCTTGCAATATTTTTAAACTATAGTATCATGATAATTTTAAGAGTTGCTAAATTTCAATTCATATTGATTATATTAGTATACCAGCACGTTTTTGCACTTTTCCTTCAGGCAAAATGCCACTTACACTATATTACAGTCATTAAATTTGTTATTTTTTAGTAAAAATCCACAAATTAGCTAAAATTTAAATCTTGCTTGTATTGAACCTTATATATTAAAAAATCCATAATATTTTTCTATAGTTTATCTTCAATGTTGAAACGTTGTTCGTGCTAAAATTTGCAGAAAATAATGAATAATTTTGTATTTGAAATAAAAAAAATCATTGAAATAAAAAAAAAATTATAGATGTTGATACATACTTGTTAATATCAATTTTAGTTTTAAAAACAATAGAGCTAAACTCGTATATTGTCGGTTCCGAGCAATTTTAACTAATTAATTGTAAACACTCTAAGTTTTTTGTTTGTTTAATAAAATATGATTTAAAAAAACTTAGAACGTCTATCGAATTGCTACTTAGACGTGTCCTTTGTTTAATCACAATATTTCAGAAATAAAAAATACTCTCATACTTGCGACCAAATTATGAGTAATTGTTTTTAAAGCTTGATATAATAATACTAAGTTTTTTGTTATTTAATTTGTGGCTTCTAAGGTTTAAAAATCTTTTTTTTTAAGTTTGAGTAGAGAAAGTTACTTCTTCAAGAAGAAGTCACACTGATTTAAATTAATATATACACTGGTATAAAAATCTAAATTAATATATACAAAACCTTTCTGTGAACCATTGCAGACTGATAAAATATCAAATACTATTGATCCGATATGATTTCAAGAATCAAAACACTTTCATCTATCTTTTATATTTGGCTATATTTGTCATTTTCCATTTATACAGTGAAAACCGAATTTTTTCACTAAAAAACCGGTTTTCGAATTCCATAATTTTCGCTAAAAAACGGTTTTAAAACCGGTTTTTGAAAACCGACAAACCCTAGTACAATATAGTTTATTTTGATAGAAGTTTCTGTAACAAACAAAACCCCTTCCTCTTAATAATTGTATGATGTGTTGTACCTTGCTAAAAAAGATCTCATAATCCATTTTGCCATGCATTTTATTAATATTTACCAATTTATCTTACCTTGAACATGCATGATAACCTATATCTTCATTATACCCTTTGCATATGGTATATCGATTTACACCAAAACTATTCGGAAAAATGTGTAGGTACAATTACATATATTTTGTTAGAACTTTCTATAACAAACAAAGCACCTTCCTCTCAATAATTGTATCACGTGTTGTTCCTTGCTAATAAAATCTTCTCATAATCCATGTCGTTACGCCCACGTAGTGGACTTATTCGATTTCCCAGTCAGTTCGGGGTGTTCGTAACCAAGAAGGGATAATGAATGGAATTGCTCGGGTGTAAAAATTCCACACGATCACATACGACGAACAATCCGCACTTTAGTGTCCTTTCCTTTCTGGTCAGAGTTCAGGAAAAATGTTTATATTGTGGGCCGAACATTACGTACCTTCATATATTCTGACACGGTTTCTTTGTGTTTATATACTTGTCGAGTTTTTGCTCCTACTGGAGAGTATTTGGGATTCGGGATTCTATTGTTTCAGACGAGTGCTGTCGTGGATGTTCATATATATTTGGTGACAAATATATATATATATATATATATATATATATATATATATAATATATATATATATATATGTATGTATGTATATGTATATGGGTAGTCCTTGATATGGATGTTTTCGAATTTCCTTGCTTCCAGGGGCTCAAATGTTACCAAATTGATAAAAAAAAATCTCCAACTCCAACTAAAGTTTCTTGGATCTTCTTCCTCAGTAAATACCTGTTTTATGAAGTTTATCAAATTTTTGTTGTAATTTTTTATTTTATTTATGAAGCAAAGACAATGTTTTTCTCAAAATTTTTATTCGTTTGTCGCTAAGTTACAAAACAAATTAAATTTAACCCATGTTATTTCCATAAAATTTTTGGTTGGAGTGCGAACTATCGTAAAGTTAATATCAAGAGCTAAATTTTTCAGATAATTGCTCTTTTATCAGTTTGTTTCT
>NW_020537646.1:11483268-11509539 GCF_003426905.1 Ctenocephalides felis | reverse complement strand
CCATTTGTCAGTTTATGTCACCTGAACCGCGCACCTGCGCTGCTTTTCGGTTTTCGAATCAGTGTCACGATGCAACGATAACAACCTGCAACACATATCTTAATTAGTTTATTAATTAAACTATATCGCATACATGTAACCAGAGCGGTTTAGAATATTAACGATGTACACTGTGTTGTTATAACCATAGAATAGAAAGCAATTTAACGCGAATACATGTACGAGGGCATTTTGCATTATCCAATTAGTCCAACATTGTATAAGTTCGCCTCCGAATAGTAAACCCGGCTTAATAAATTCCTGAACGGCTTATATGCAAAACAAACGAAAACTCGCGAATGTTCACACTCGATTCTCAGCAGGAATGCTAATGCGAAAACTTTAAATTTTGATGCAACCGGGCGAACAGGCGGTGCGCCAGGACGAGCCGCTGTTTTTTGGAAATATTTTCAGGGAAAATACAAAATTTGGTCATTTAAATTGAAATAAATTAATTTTTACTTAATATAAAAATTCTACATGGCGAAAAATAATTTATTTGTAACTAGTGGTTCATGGCATTGGGCTCCAAGGCAAATTGCTGAAACTTTCCATACAGTAATTAAATATTCGAGAAATAAAATTAGTGGGATGCATGGCATCGTACCTTAAGGTAAATTGCTGGAACTTCCCGTAATTAAAAATCTTGGTACGAAACCCAAAAAAATACACAAAATGTGTACACGTTATTTAAATCTCTATAAAATATCTGATAATTTGATGTACGTATGTTCAATAAACATCTGTGACCGCCAAATGACATTTTTTAACTTATTTTTATTGAGAGTCTATAACCGCTGAACCTGCTTTCCCAAAAATCTAATCAGTTCTTCATCTTGTCTATACAAGTAAAATCTTTTTAAATTATTAAAATTGGACGCTCTGTGCTCTTAAAAACTGAGTTACCGTTTTCGGCACTTTTTGCCCCGTATCTTCGGAACGGCTAGACCTGCTTTCGCCAAAAACTTCATTCAAATCGGTTGATCGGTGTTTCCGAAATCGTCGACGAAAATTGTATCCGCACACACACACGCACACATACACACATACACATATAGATCCATTTTTTCTGAGGTATGCCAAAATGTTCAGAAACCTTCAAAACGTCGAGAAATGTAAAGAATTTCATTCTCGATTTTTGGTCTAATTAATGAAAATTGATCAATGATTAAGAAAATTAGCTTAAAAATTTCATATTAATTATTATAAATATGTACTGAAAATTTTCTCATTCATATTTATATTGCCATGACTTTATCAAACAAAACACTACTGTATGTTTACAAGAAATAAACAAAACCTCCTCTGCTCGAGTTGATGAATGAAGGCGTCCTAAAAAGGATCTTATCTCATATGTCTCAGAATGATCCAAAATACTGTTTCGGTTTCAATACATATATCAATTGATCTTTATGGAATTTTATTGAAAATATTGAAACTTCTGGACTTGCTTTCCCCAGAAACTAATCGTTTCTTAACACAAGTTGTTTTTCGAATCATTCTAATCGGATTGATCCATTGTCTGAAACTTTTATTTTTTGTACTTTTTACTCTATATCTCAGAACGGCTGGACCTGTTTTTTGCTTAAACACTAATCAGCACATTCCCCATCAATACGAATCGAATGTTTTTGAATTTTTCAAATCGGTTGATCAAATTTCATTTTCGATTTTTTGCGATTACTATAACTTGCTCCACGGAAAGTTAGTAAATACATTTTTAATATATGCATATTTATACCTTCATATTAGAATTTTTAATAACAATTGAAAGATGTATATTCGAATAGCAAGTTAACTGATTCGTGCCACTCCTCTTACCCCGTGTTGCATATAAAAATTTTACTTCTATAGAATAAATAATTTATGAATAAATTTACGACTTCATCAAATATTTTATGCTTCAAAACTATTGAAATTGAATATTTTCGTTCGGTCTTAGGCAAAGTCTTATGCAGCTGTGTAATGAACCCAGTTGCAAACTTAAATCTCTATACAGAAGCGCGCAGCAAGTTGCTGCGACTTACGAGAAACCGTAATATATTAAATTTAACTAAAACTATTCCAAGCCGGATGTAATGCACAAACTTAAGAGAAAATTTGTATTTGATAAATATTGAGTTATTCCGTAAACGATAAATAAGTTTCAGAAGCTGTAAAGTAGTTTGATTTATTTTATTACCTTCTTAATTGGAGTTAATGCGTGGAATAATTCATTTTGATTTTAATTACATTGATATTTCATAAGTAATGAACTAGTTCTTTTACTGTCCTTGGGCATATGATAGTTTTGTACAGAAGTACCTTGTTGTCGAGAGAGATCTCCCAAAAAGACAGTAAAAATCTATTAATATATTCAACAAACTATAATTGTTCGAGCATTATCCTTGTGGTTATATTACATTACTTGGCGACACTTCATTGAATTACCTATGAGTTTCTTCTACAAATATTACATAAATTTGTAATATTATCTCGAAGATGCACCACGGCTTTGATTAATAATTCTAATATCGTCTGCGTGATTTTAAGCAATATATTGTTTAACTTTTCGCAAAGTTGAGTAAGAATAACATTACCGTTTCACAAAAGTTAAAGTTTTGCATAATATTCTTCTCCCGTCACAAGAGAAGACTTTGTGAACTTTTAATTATCATATTTACGTCATCTCTGCCGTTATTAATTAATGCATCATATTATTTATCATAAGATGCATGCGCGCACCTTTTATGAAAGTTTAAGATTAATGAATTTCTTGAAGACTAAACAGTAGAAGGAAATGCTCTTAAGATCTTTTGTTTCAGAAAATTGTAGAAATGAGTAATTGTTCAAAGTTTATGCATATTAGTTTTGGTAGCGTATGTTGACAATGTATTTCAACTTGTGCAATAATGATCATTGACATTGACATCTTTGTTTGCAACTATTCTTATGCTATGCGAGATATAAATTTCGGCCAGTTCTATACCAAGCAGTGTTACATCAAATTTCCACTTAATGTTAGAGATCTCAAATATAATTTCAAGTGAAAAAAACCATTCAGGGGCATTACTGCAACATATAAACACTAACACTCTTTTAGACATCCATATCATAGTCTTATAAAAAAAGAAGAGTGGTTGACCTCTGGGTTGTCCTCTCAAGAAAAGTATTAGGTTAGGATGTACGAAAGCAGCCAAAGTTATAGAACTCGTAATATAACTAATATTGTCCTAATAGTTATCTCCTTTTTTCAGATCCTCCAAGAATTTTGTCAGTTGGACCAGATCGTTTGACTACTGCACCATTATTTTCACCAGCTGCTTTTGAATGTGTTGCTGAAGGAAATCCACCTCCAAGCTATCAGTGGCTCCAAAGGTATAATATTATATCAACATTAAAATAAAATTATTGAAGATAGTGTTTATTAATGTTTAGCTGAATTGGAATAAGAATATTGTCGATCTTTGTAGGCGTTGCGTTGTTGGCCTTTAAGGCAAAAAAATTATCTGATCGCCTGATAAATAATTAATTTTATAGTTGGAACAATATACACTTCTTAAGTAATTTCTTTCAAAAAGTTTTGCGTATTCCAGATATATTTCTTGTTTGGATTTTTCAAATGGAATATAGAACATTTATCCCTATTCCCCTGGTATCAAACCTTATGATCACTTCTTTTCGCAGAAATACGAGGGTTGTCTCTGAATTACTTTCAATATAGTTGATGTACTAAAATGAATTAAACATGCCACATATATAACTCATATGTCATAAAAAAAGATACGAGTCATGAGTGTGGCGCCAAAGTCGGTTCTTATGGATTTCTTTGATACGTAATAATAATATCAAACGATACTAAAGCAAAACTCAACATATAAGATATAGAAGTCTTATTCGTGATTACTTCTGGCGAAGTTTTATAAGAGAGTTAATAAAATAAATATGACTTGATAAAGTGATACATATTAAACTAAATAAATTGGTCCAAAATTTGCAAGAAAATAAAAATGCAACATTTCGTTTGCAATGCAATTTATACTTCATCATTCATATACCAAATAATAAATGAACAAAGTGGGTTTTTTCTTTTGTCATGTCTTAAATCTGAGTATATATTGCAATTTACTTACATAGTATTTTGTTCTCAAGTAATATATTTTCAACCATTCGGATAATTTTCATACTTCTCATAATTTTTCGTAGTTCTTATAATAATATATGTCCTATAAATTGGCTCGTTGGATCTTATAAAATTGCTGTTATAAGTAAATTAGGTTATTAAGTAACTTATTAATTAACTTATACGTACCTATGAAAAGAAAATCACTAAGCAAAATAAATGATAATGTAGTGCTAATTTACAGATAAGGATAATTTTGGTATCAATAAAGGTATTGTAAATCGTGCACATTTACTGAAAACATATTCAAGAGATTCCGACAGAATTTTTGGATATTTTTGAACTTAGATTAAAATAATTAAGACTTAGACTTAGACTTAGACTAATAATAATTGAGACTGATAAAAAATTGCTTCTTGCTCTTCGGTGGCGGAAACAATATTGCTAGTTGTGTTACCAATTTTTTGGTGTCAACACATGTTGATATATAATATTGGATAATTGTTCCTCTATGCAAATGCTAATGGGTTGCCACAGTTAAAAATTTTTACGTGTCACAACATGTTAATCTATAATATTACATTTTTTTTTATTCATTCATTATTTTACAGCAATCAGAACAGTACTTATATTCTATGAGCTGCATTGCTTATATATATAAACTAAAAAGAATAAACTAAATAAGACCAAATAAAAATAATAACATAAGAATAGTAACTAATAATAATAGTAATATATAATAATAGTAAATAATAAAATAATTTAATAATACTACAAAAAAAAATTAAATTAACTTAACTAACATATTTCGATGATTACTCTAAAAAATATAGAAATTGTTCCATTAAACAATTTGCTAGATTAGGATATTATCCATTGGTGATTTACGCTTGAGCCTCCTGGAATAATATTACATGAATGCTCCTTTGCGGAAATAATGATTTCAATGGGGTGCTACAGTGTTACCAATAATTTGGTGTCAGAACATGTTAATCTATAATATTGAATAATTGTTTCTCTGTGGAAACAATGTAGACAATGGGGTGCCTTAGTGTTACCAGCCTTTTCGTGTCACCACATGTTGATCTAAAATTTTGGATAAATGCTCCTCTGCGGAAATAATGTTGCCAATTTTTTGGTGTCATCACATGTTGATCTATAAGATTGGATGAATGCTCCTTTACAAATTAACAACTTAGTAACCAAATTTTGGCACTATATTTGATAAAAAATTATATTCTATTTTTGATTTTTGATTCGGTTTTCAGAACAAAACGTAAAGGCGAGAAATGGTAACATTATCAAATCAATTATCAATGTGTTATCAATGTGTTTTTATTTGTGGAAATGTGATTTCGTTTTGAAATAAATATATTATCAGAGTTTTATTAAAAATTTATTACTTTGATGTCTTTTCATACCTGATGATATCTGTTAGTAGTAGACTCAAAACGTATGCCAGATGTATTAATTTGTAACTGATTATTTTTGCAAATTACGTGCAAGGTTAATAACTTATAATCTGCGCTTGATCTATGTTGATTTTTATTTGAAGCTTTTACATGCTCGGGAAGTCTGTGAAAAATTTAAAAAAGTGACTTTTTTAGTCCATTTTCTACATATCAAATTTTTAAACGCTTATAACTTTTGAACGATTCATCATAGGTCTTTTATGTTTTCGTATTAAATATTGTTAATCAAAAGGTCTTTAACCCAGTGCAAGAATTTTTATGATACCTCCCAACATTTGCGAGATATTCGCAAAAAAACTGTTTGAAACTGTTCAAAACGTTTAAGCGTCTATAATTTCGAAAATTTTCGTGATAGGGATATGATGTCGTGGTGAATGAAATATTCGTATGTAAAATATCTATCAGTTGGTGCATTTTTATGATACCTTGAATAATGTTGAATAATTCTCAGTAACGTTTGATTGATTTCGTTTTTTATTCTAGGGAATAAAAGTATGATTTACTTCTCGTTTTACAAACATCACAAAATTCAGAGCATGCAGTCGATATTACCAATATTGTATTTTCTAATATTTTATCAAAGTAACTCTCACAGAGAATTCCTTATCCGCCACGCTCTCGTTCCATAATCCTTCGCATGAAAATTGCTAGTTGATCTCACAGTAGATTATATAATCTGGTATGTAATAATGTAATATCTCGAGTATCGCATTTTTTCATGGTGCAGACTTCAAGGGACACCCGATACAATTCTGGAGCGCGGTCGTGATGCTCGGCTCGTGATTGACAATGTCACGTACGATCATCAAGGCGAATACGTATGCAAAGTCAGCAACGTTATCGGAGGATCGCAGAGGGCGGTGCAGAGCGAGCCTATTGCCGTACAGGTCGTCGGTGAGTAATGAATTAATTGCACGAACTAGGTGTAAGTGGTACTGTAAATGTATCTAAAATTTCTTGATACTTGTACGTAACTAGTGGTGCCATGGCATCGTGCCAAACTGCTGGAATGGTGGCACTTCCCGTACCAAAAATTATTTTTTTAAAAAAAGTTTCAATTTAATTTTAGAACTCTGAAAAAAATCGATTTTTGAGATTTTTAAAATTTTTGAAAAATAATTGGCCCTTTTGAAAAGTTTGATTTTTATTATACTTTGAAATATTTTGTTAATTCTGAATCTATTTTTAAAGCAATCGCGATACGTTAGCACACACACACATACATACACTCACACACATATCCATTTTTTATAAGGTATGCCAAAATGTAAGGATATATGAAAATTGTAATTTTCAATTATTTGCGATTACTATAACTTACCCTACTATTACACTGCTGCTTGAGTAAAATGATGATGACCAATGATCATCTATCAATGATCATCTATCACTGATCATTTACGAATGATCAACTACCAATGATCAACTACCAGTGATCAACTACAAATGATCAACTCCAATTATAATCAATGCCATTTCCAATTGATGTCTTCCAAACTTACTTATAATATCTGTAATTATATAAATTCATTAATATGTTTAAAACGTTTAATGCCATCTATATATTTTATTTAAATGCGGACGTCAACTGTAATCAGTAGCTACCTGCAAACCACAGTACGAACATATGCTTGTGTGAATTATCAAATCAGTTCGAAATTTGTTAATTTGGAATTTGGTAGTTCCAAATTTGGCAACTTGGAATTCCGTGACTTGTAAATTTATGAGTTCTAAATTTGTGGGTTCTAAATTTGTGGGTTCTGAATTTGTGGGTTCTGAATTTGCGAGTTTTAAATTTCTAAAAGTTAGAACTATCTTTGAAATTTAGATCTGTCTAAAATTTAGATTTAAGTTTAGAAATGTGTCTAAAATTTAGAGATATGCCTAGAATTCAGAGATATGCTTAAAATTTAGAGATATGCTTAAAATTTAGAGATATGCTTAAAATTCAGAGATATGCCTGAAATTCAGAGATATGCCTGAAATTCAGAGATATGCCTGAAATTCAGAGATATGCCTAAAATTCAGTAATATGACCAACATTCAGAGATATGTTCAAAATTCAGAGATATGTCTAAAATTCAGAGATATGCTTAAATTCAAAAATATATCTACTTCTGAGAACTATTTCTAAAATTTACGCCACGATCATCTATATTGATACTCATTTTTTCTAAAATGTATTTTTGAAAATAAGAAGTTCAGAAACTTATCGATATTTTCAATAAATAAAAGACAATTTTTACACGAATTTATTTGTATGCCATAAACGTAATATTGTGCATGCAAATTAATCATTTATATAACCTTACATAAAAAAACATTAAATTTACCATTTTCCAAAATAAAAAAAAATTAGACACAATTATTTCCAATATTATTGTTATAATGAGGATTATATAATATGAGTATAATACTAACAATAAGTACATTATTTTAATTTCTTTTCAGCATCTAACAAAATTTTTCATTGTAGAACTTTTGTTGTATAAACAAGACATTTTACTAGTAAATGTTTATTTAAAAAAAGTAAAATATTACAAAACAGCAAAACAAAATCTTATATTAATGAAGGATTGTTAACAAAATACAGCTTGAAGCCAAAATTTACATATTCATAGACTGTATTAACTTTTTTGATATTTAATGATATCACTCTGGACTTTATGATTACTTAGTATTTTGAAAGGTTAAAAATTAGAAAAAACTTTAAATGCCAAATCCATCGACTGAATTGAAAGAAGTTGTGAAGAATTATTGATCTGAAAGTTAAACAAACTTTTATTTTTCAAGGGCTACATAACATATTTAATGATGTACTATTAAGAGCATGACTGTTTAATTGCTCACTAATTAATGTATGTACTTCGTTAATTCTTTTTTAAAATTGTGGTCCATTACAGTTACTGTTACAAAATTACAGTTGTGGCTGATTTTATGTATCCATTATTTATAACATTAAAATAATCCGCCCAATCATTCAATCCATAAATTTCAAAGTAAAAATAGGATTTTGTTCACTAAATGGCAACTTGATTACATCTGCTACAAAAAATGTTGGCACAAATATTGTAATACAAAAAAATCTTATCTACACAAAACTTTTCTTTTGAAGCACACTGTGTTATGTTCCAGTGTAATAAAATTATTCCTCATCCATTGAAAACAAACAAATTAATCCCTTCTCGAAATAGATTTTGCGCAGCGGCAATGTTCTGAATGTGTCTAGCTTAGACAAGCCGCTTAACACCGGAGCCAATCAGTGAAACATTGTTTCTAGTTGATGACATGGTTGTCGCTTTTAATGAAGCATTTGTCTTTGTATGAGCTCCAACGTCATACTAAGCCAAGGCGGAGTGATATTATGATACAATGAACCAGAATGAATAGCAAATATTTATAATTGATATAATAAATTTGATATATAATATCTTACATTTGTCGGGTTTTGTGAAAGTACTACTTCATGTGTACAGTTTCTACATTTTTTTTATTAAATCATCGAGGACCTATAAGTTATATTAGTCTCACTCAATTGAGAATGTATAAAATTTGGAACTGATTCTAAAATTTTGATTTATCTCTAAAATTTGGGACCATCTCTAAAATTTGGAACTATTTTTACTATTTGGGACTTTTTTTACTATTTGGGACTATTTTTACTATTTGGGACTATTTTTACTATTTGGGACTGTTTTTACTATTTGGGACTATTTTTACTATTTGGGACTATCTCTACTATGTGAGACTATCTCTACTATTTGGGCTATCTCTACTATTTGAAACCATCTCTACAATTCGAAACCATCTCTACAATGCGAAACCATCTCTACAATTTGGAACTATTTCTAAAATTTGGAACTATCTTTAAAATTTGAAACTATCTCTAAACTTTGGAACTATCTCCGAAATTTGGAACTATCTCCAAAATTTGGAAATATCTCCGAAATTTGGAACTATCTTTGAAATTTGGAACTCTGTGTAATATTTCGAACTATCTGTAAATTTGGAACTGTCTCTAAATTTCGGAACTATATCGAAGATTTAAAACTATCTGTAAAATTATGATCCAAATTCAGATTTTATACTTATATATAATAAATCAATGATATAATAAATCTAAGCAAATTTAATTAATATATAATGTTTTATATTTATCGTTTTTTCATCAAATCATCAAAGATCTGTAAGTTCTATCGGTGGCTCACTTAATAGAGTGACTGCAATTTTACAAAATAACTCATAGAATATTGTTCATGTTGATTGTTGTTTATTGACAGATAATGAAAAAAATAACCCTTGTGAACTTAATTTAACCGTTTTGCTACGAGATGTTTTTCCCAGAAGTGGCACTGCTGTACGAGTCAGCAAGCCAACCAAGAATTTATTGCACAACATTTTTATTTTTTTCAAGAATCACGAATAAAAATATTCTTTAAAATTAAAAACTACACTTCTAACAATTGCAATAACAAATTATAATTAGAATCCTAGATATTTTACTCTAATGGATGAAGAGCAAGAGTTGACACACTGTGTGTTGTCTATAGACGACTTTAGTAGAAAATGCGTTGAAGTTAAAAAGTTGTCTAAACGCTTGACACTGTCAATTTCCCATATCAAATAGTATTTTATGGTTTATATTTTTACTTACAGGTGCGCCTCAAGTTCTGCGACATGGTCCGCCACCAGCTCATGAAGTTTGGGCAAGAAGAGGCCAAAGTGCTTCTTTGTCCTTGGTGGTATGCGCTGATCCAAGGCCGAGGCACGTTGCTTGGGAATGGGGTTCTCTGAGGCTGGAAGCTGGTGCTGGGATAGGTAGGAATCATATAATATAATACGAGTATATATATATATATATATATATATATATATATATATATATATTAGGGTGGTCCTTAAAATGGTCATTTTCGAATTTTCTTGCTCCCAGGGGCTCAAATGGTTCCAAATAGATAAAAAACAATTCTCTGAAAGTTTTAGCTCTTAATATTAACGTTTAGATAGAGCGCAATTCAATCAAAGTTTTGTATGGAAATAGCATGGAAAAATTTTCAAAAATTTAAAAAATGGTTTTTAGATGTAATTTAGTGAACAAATGAATGAATAAAACTCATTCATTTGTCGCTAAGTTATACCTAAAACATTTTTTTTTAACTTTCAAAAATTTTTCCATGCTTTTTCCATACAAACTTTGATTGAATTGCGCTCTATCTAAACGTTAATATTAAGAGCTAAAACTTTCAGAGAATTGTTTTTTATCTATTTGAAACCATTTGAGCCCCTGGGAGCAAGGAAATTCGAAAATGACCATTTTAAGGACCACCCTATATATATATATATATATATATATATATATATATATATATCATTTTTTGATATAATTGATAACATCGATGATCTTTCTCTTATACATTGTTGAACAGTAATCAGAACATGTTGTTTGTTACTTGAGTAAAAATGTGTTACTTGAGTATGAAAAATTGACATAGTAGATGATTCTCCATTGAAGATCATTAATTTCTTAAAGAAGATAAGTTATATTGTTGACTCACTCAATGGAGTATGTGGAAAATTTGGAACTATCTCTAAAATTTGGGGCTATCTCTAAATTTTGAAACAATCTCTAAAATTTGGGACTATCTCTAAAATTTGGAATTATCTCTAAGATTTGGAACCATCTCTAAAATTTGGTATTGTCACTATATTTGGAAACCATTTTTAACATTTGGAATCATCTCTAAAATTTGGGACCATCTCTAAAGTTTGTTGCTGGCTGCTTCCTTTTCAGCCTTCTGTCTTGAGAGTTTGGCAGCAACGGTGACATCGATGATCTTCAATTTCGTTTTGGTAAATATAACTATGAATTTTCTATTAAGGATTACTAGTTCCTTAGAGAAGATCTACTGATTGTTTCTTTTTCAGTCTACTTTCTTGAAAATATAGTAACATCTATGATCATCAGTTTCATTACGATTAATGTAACCCATGAGGAAACATATAGGCTTTCTGTAAATATTTTAATTGAATTTAATTAACAAATCAAGACTACTATAATATCAGATTATACAGACTGAATTTTATATCGAATAAAAAAATAACTACTGAGTTGTTTTTTCCAACATGCCCTTGTAGTAACAATGTCCCTTTTCGGCCGACTATTGTAAATTCATCAAATTTATTCAATGTCCTTTACTGGACAGTTGTAAATAAAAGAGATAATAATAAAAAAAAGATTATACTTAAATGAGTTATTAGTAAGCTGAAAAACTAAATACTAGATTTCCGTATTTATCAAAGCAAGTAAAATCCTTGTCAACTCGAATCTCATTACTGTTACTTACACAAAGGTGCTTTTCCTTATTCTATCCAAACCCGATTTGGTTCGTGCGGCGAATTTAGGGCACACACGCTATGAGCATATCGGATCGTTCAATTTCGTACATTTAGCCTCTTTCTCACGGGACGTCGCCGGTCATCAAGCAAGGCTGAAGCAGGTGGCGAAGAATCGAAACTGCCCCGGAATTCAATTATGGTAACGCTGCCGAGGATTTTGCGAATTCGGACGAACCGAAAGGGAAAAGTTAGCGCCTTGTGATTTGTTATCAGTGTTATGTGATTTATTTTCTATGCCACAAAGATAGATAGTGAACTTAATGGCGCTTAAGAATGAACAGCAGTTGTGAAATACTTTTGGGAGATTTACGATTGGGCTTTGACCGATAGATAGAATTATTGAATTGGATTTAGTCTTCTATTTCAGATATTATTGATAAAATAATTAATACTTTTTGACTCACTTGTAAAACATTGTCATGTATAAAATTGTGTTTTTCTAATAATTGATACACACTTTTTGCACACAATTGTTTCCTAAACGCTTTCTCGGTTGTAAAATTTACGTCGTAGTTACTTTATTGCTCACAGTTTTCTTATATCTTTACTGAGATTTATTGATTTGTATTGTTTTCTTCTTGCACCACTGTTAGAAATACTATGTTAGTTCAATTGATCCGGTTTGCAACTTTGTTTACTCGTTGAATTGTAACCAATATAAACTTGCGAGTAAATAATTGTATTGTAAAATAATACAATCCTGTATATTAATTTTGAGATTTGAAAAATAATAATTTGAAATATTTTGTAGATACAGAAAATCTTAATGATATTTCTTTCTAATTTCAATTTTTGTTACGACTGTTCATAAATTATGGTAACATTATAGTTTTGACTAAAATACAATAGAAAATAATATATAGTGTCCATTAAAACGCCATTCAAATGGTTATAATATAACAGGGTAGAGTGGGGCTTGAAGGTCCGCGGGGAGAAAAGTCCACCTCAATTATCTTAAAAACAAGTGAAATGTAGATTATATAGTGTAAAAATACTTTAAGAAAGCAATTATACAGGGGATAAATTATATCAATAAATTTTCCGATAGATAACTCTGATGATGAACAATTCTTCTGACAAAGTTCCATACAAAAGTTGTGTCCAGTGCGATCTTTATAAAAAATGTGCCCATGAAATATTTCATTCAAACGAAAAAGTTGTATTTATCTCATTTGTAATGATTGTATTTTAAGAAACCATTAGTCTAATCTTAATAAACTAAACAAAATATCAAGATTTATAAAGAATTAAGAGTTAATAATTTTTTTGTTTATTATGTGAAAAATTAAATTATGATTTTGTTGTACAACCTAATAATTAAACTATAATGCATGGATTAATTAATGTAGCTATTATTCCATAAAATTTCTTTAAATTCAAATTAAAATGGTGGATTTTTTTGTCTTTTGGCTGACCCTTTCCACCTCGCCTATGGGGTAAAAAGGACCAATGATAATTTTTTGAATAATAAGAAAAGAACATAGTTTTACAATTAGCTGTGAATTAGTTTAATGAACTTAGTTAGATAGTTGTTTGTTTGGTATGCGTTATTTGTTCTTACATAGTTAGATTGATTTTCACAGACTAATTGCTCAAAGTCAAATTGGACCATTGAGCCCTGCTTTACCCTATTAATTTTTTTGAATTACAGAAATTAAGCTAGTTTGTTTAGAATATGCGAAAAGTATTCATTGTAGTAACCTTTATGTTTGTCATATTCTCTTATATATTTCTTCAATATACAGTCAAACATATTGAAACAGGGTTTGAATTTTACAAATCTCACATTGATTGATCAAATTGCTAGGAATCCTTTTGTTTCTGAAAACTTCTGATAAATAAACAGTCTTTAATTAGTGTATAATTGAAGAAACAATACGTCGATTAAATCCAAAGCAAAAGGTCCTCAAATTCCACTTGGTATTCAGTGTATTTACTCTTGATAACACCACGGTCCTTAACAACGTCTCAAATGAATTCGTTAGCCATCCTTTGATAATTACGACAATTAGCTTGTGTTTGCAGAGCTTTGACTGCGTTCCGATTGACGCTTTATATATGGTCCATAACTAACGGTTACGTTCTGTGAACATTCCTGGTTTTCGGACTACCCTCTACCTCTACTAAGACTGGAGTAATGACCTCCCCTATGTTGTGTTTGCGGTGATAGAATACCAGAACAAACATCTCAATCCACCTATTTGTTGAAGTGGCCGTAACACACGGAATTGCACACAGCTATGCGCTCTCGAAATGAATCCTGGAGAAAGGAGAAAGCGGTCTCTTGACGGCGAGCTGGAGATTTCAAAGAGAAATGCCTTGCATCAGAGCTGCAGCGTTTGATAGCCCGAGACAGTTGATAAATAACCACGTGTTTTTCTTGTAACTAATGAATTCTTGAGCGGACATCGTACGTTGCTTGATTTTTAATTTCTAGTAAATGAAATTTTTTGTTATCTTTACGTTTCATGGGTTTCTGAACTTTTTTTGCATGCCTCATTGTTGAAAAAAAAGATGCATTATGTGCTTATGCATATTTATGTGCCAACAATTTGTAATATTTGCAAAAAAAACGAATCTGAAAATCTTTGCTAATTTTTACGTTTCACAGGTTTCTGAAGTTTTTGGCTTACTTTAGAAAATATGAATGTATGTATGTGTGTGCGGATGTATTGTGCGGGCACAATTTTTTGTCCTCGATTTCGATCAAACCAGGATCAAACGATTTGAATGATTTAAACAACGTTCAATTTCTATTGACGGGTATACGTGCTGATTAGTTTTTGGCAAAGGCAGGTCGTTTTGGAGATTCGAGACAAAAATGCAAAAAATGGTAAATCAGTGTTTGATAGAACGGAGTGTGCGATTTGAATGATTCAAAAAACATTTCACTTGTATTGAAGAAATAAAGATTCATTTCTTCAAATTCAATGAAGATCCAACGGTTTAAGATATCTAATAAAAATAAATTTAAAAAATGCCATTTGGCGGTGAAAAATGATCATTAGACATATTTACATCAAATTATCAGATATTTTATAAAGATTTTAATAATAAGTACGCATTTTGTGTAAATTCATGTGGGTATCATTCTTCGAACATTTCACAATCAAAAGTTACACGATGATCTTAACATAGAATTTGTAAAATCAAAAGTTACACGATGATCTTAACAGAGTTGTAAAAATAAACAAGGTCAAACATTTTCAAAAACTGGAACATTATTCAACCTTTAGTCACTCATCTTCTTGAGACCCCAATTTCAAGAAGACTGAAAAATAATCTGCAAGATAATATTGAAGACTTTTAGTACTACCAGATCGTTGTAGATATGAACAAAATTGGTGAATCATTTATTGGAGTGATTCTCCAACTATCGATATAATATTTATTACAATAATGTGTCTCTGAAAATTTCTCAGATTTCCGACCACATAGAAGCTTCAAATCAAAACTTACACGAAGATCTTAACATAGAATTTATAAACAGAGTTATAAAAATAAACAATGTCAAACATTTTCAAAAACTGTAACATTATTCAAATTTAATAGTCTTGAGACACCAATTTCAAAAAGACTGAGAAAGAATCTCCCCAAAGATAATATTGAAGACAAGATCTTTAGCGCTACCACATCGTTGTAGAAATAAATAAAATTTGTGAATATTTATCACAATAATTTATGTATGTGTATATTTTTTTTGGTAATCAAAACTTTAAGATGCGCATATATGTATGAGTGAATTATATAAGCCAAGTAGCTCATAGAATGGTACTATATTCTGATTGCTATTGAAAATAAAATTTAAAAACAAAATAAAAAACAAATGTGGGTAAATTGTTATGCATACAACAATGACAAAACAATTCTATGTCCTATGTCCTATTAGTCCTACATGCTGGCAAAAAAATCTCAAAAAACAAAAATATACCATGACCTTGGATTTACTTCCTACCGAGTTTTCCCAGGTTGTTTTCAGAGTATTTATATTTTATTATTTTGCTCATTTTCAGGGCGATATCACGTAGATGAAATGGTTCAAGATTCGCGAGAGGACTGTTACAAATCCACACTTCATGTGAATGGTGTCGATTCAGCGGATTCGAGACCCTATTATTTGGTCGTTGAAAATGAACGAGGAGCGGACAGGCATGCTGTCACGCTTAGAGTGGACGGTGAGTTTACAGGTGCGAGGTTTAGGCAAATTGCACAAAAAGTTTTACGGAATGCATATTTAGGAACTGCATCATCCGCTGTTTAATTGTACATAAAAATCTTTGTTTTGGACTTTTACTTTCATATTCAAATCATTCAGTTTTCGCTTTATGGTAACGAATTTTTTGTACAATGCAATGTTGCCTGCCAGATGTATTCATGTATTGATCATACATATTTTAAATTTATCATATACTTATACGAGTATTAATTTTAAATTTTTTATATAAATTATATTTTATTTGAAATATGCTATTAGCATTTATAGTATCTAATCATATCTATCAACATATATTTATGCTTTTAATCAGTGGTGTTGTGCTAATATTTTTTTTGCCGGAACGCTAAAATTTAAAATCCGGTTCAAAAAATTTGATATATTTCGATAAGAACTCACAAATCTAATATATTGACTTTTTATATAATTAACTCTATTATACACAGCTAGTCTATACATTAAATTGTACAAGTATGAGGAAATCATTGAGTACATAATTTATATTCTTCAATGACATTAATCATATTTATTCTGGTATTATTTGTATTCATTAATACCTACGGGTATTCAAGTAAAAGTACTCAAGATTTATTACAATATTTTATAAGACTTAACCTAATAATATGATAGATAACCTATTACCTATCATACTATATTATATTATTGTATATCATCGATAAATATCTATTATCTATCATACCGTGAGATACCTATACCGTCATTATCTTATTATATACCTACAGACCTTTACTTCTTATAAATACTACTGTCTAATTTATATATTCACCTATATTATATAGGTTTACCTTACGCCCTATGTATTATTTCTACCTACCTATTGTCTATACCGGGAATTGAACCCGGGACCTCCGCGTGGAAGTCGCGCACCTTAACCACTACCCTATCGGATACCCCCACTAATAATATAATATGGGACGCACTGTTGTTTCCGCGGGTCATTTTCTAATTAATTAGGTAATTAATACTAAGGTGGCGCGACGACACGCAAAAAAAACGGTTGATTGTAGCGTTACGGTGGTGTAGTGGATAAGGTCGTCGCGTGCCACGCGGCGGACCCGGGTTCGAATCTCGGTAGGGTTAATGTAGCGTGTAAAAAAAATATAGGTAATAGGATATATAGTAGATATAGGTTAGGTGTATTCGGTACACAATGTAGGGATTTGAGAGTATATAATGAAATATAGCGTATGGTACAGATGTAAGGCGTGTAGTATAGAATGCAACGTATAGGCACACGTAAGGCTATAAAAATACATGAATAGGAACCTATGATGTAGATGTTAGCGTATAAGAAATGCGAATGAATGTAAGATTTGATTTATAAATATTATTTTTTCTATAAGAAGTTCATACACCTCAATTTGTTACTAAATTAAAAACGACTTTGATAAAACCAGTGGTTTTGTGCTAATATTTTTTTGCCGGAACGCTAAAATTTAAAAACCGGTTCTAAAACCGGTTTTCATTTTTTTTCAGTTCCGTTCAAAAAGGAAAGAAACAAAAATTATTACAAAACCCATTTTGTGCACATATATGTATGTTTATTGCAATAATAACATTTAATAAAAATTAGTTGAATAATAACGTATAAAATTTACTTATTAAATCATTTTCTGTATGTAGCGATGTTTTTATATTTTTTCTTGCCGGAACGCGTTCCGGCTCAAAAATGATTTGCCGGAACGACGTTCCGGCGCGTTCCGGCTCGACAACACCACTGCTTTTAATAAACTTTTTATACATTCTTTTCAAATTGCACTGCTTATAAAGTATAATTTACATTAATTTTTTTCAAAATGATAGTGAAGTAAACAACATCATATAAAATATGTTGCAAAGTAGTGATCTGCCGAAAATTATGAAACACCATAAGGCCAGTAAATCATATGTAACTGTTGATTATGCAAGAAATGACAATATCATATCAATGAAAATGATTTCCATTCAGCTCTCCGTTTAGGGGGCGACCATTAATAATCTGAAGTTTTTAGGGAGAGGGGGGGGTTTGACAAAAAATCACGAAATATCACGTGAGGGAGGGTGGGGTAAAGCACGGTATCACGTGTATATATTTTTTACCTAGATTTTTTTTTAAATCTAAACATTTAAAAAAATCAAAAATTCTACAATTTTTTTCTTGTAAAAATACACGTGATGTTTGATGGCGGAGAGGGGTAATTTTGAATCACCACGTATCACCAAGGGGTAAGGGGAAAATTCCTTAAAAAATCGATCACGTGATTAATTGACGCCGCTTTAGATTGGATCATTTGTTGATCATAAAATAAAATAAACGCTATATTAATCGACTCAAAATTCTAAATATGGTTCTATATGCTTTGGTGATGCAGAAGCATTTGGTTGTCTATTATTGTAAATTAATTTGAAAATGTGTTTGAACCGTGTTTGAAATTTAATAATTTTTAATAAGTATTATGTTGGTTACATACATTTTGATCACATTTACTAAAAAAATACATCGATAATTTGAAGTAAAACTTCTTTAGGCGTGACTAGAAATAGCGTAATAATATAAATCTGTATAATGGTCGACACTAATAAATGTGTGCTCACGAGTGTTACCATATTACTAATAAACATTATTCAAAATTAATTTTTACTAAACTTAAATTTTCTACTTTGTACAGTAGCAAATAAATTTTACTTCAATCGCGTGTGAACCTTACGCGCACTCTTTTTTGTCTCAGGTTTTATTTGTCCATAATATAGGCTTTCAGTTGAATCGTATCAAGTTTTTCCGATTCTAATCTTGATTTAAGGATTATCTTTATTTATGTCAATTTATTATAAAACTTCTCGAAAATTAACGACGTTATTGTTTACCACTATCAGTTTGAAGTAATTTCACCTATATAAAATAAATGTGTCTACCTATTTCAATGTCATTTCTTTATAGAGCCTTTAGCCATGAGCGTGCTGTTGGGCGTTGCAGGGGGCTGCCTGGCCGGTCTAATACTCCTGGTCTGCCTTTGCGTGTGGGCTATGCGCTCCGAAAAGTGCTGTTTCCGCAGTAAGTATTCAATATAAGTTAAAACTTAATCAAATTTGAAAGTACATTACGTTATTTAAGATAACATATATACTGATAGGAGTTCAAATAAGTATTACTTTCACATAGCTTAGTTTTAATCGAAACGCAATAAGCTATTAGTTGATATCTAAGGTGACGAGATTTTGCAAAGTCGAAACCGGGACGGCAGTTTTTAGTTACGTTAATCCGGAAGGGTGGGGAGGGCTTTAAAATAATAATAAGCTATTTAAGGATGCAATAAAAACAGTTTTTTTATATAAATCAATTTTTCTAATCAGAATTGCGAACTTGTAGTAAGAACTTTATTATTATCGATCATATGTAATACTTTTTTACTTATTAATTTTCTAAAAAACCGCGACAATCCGGGACAAATACGGCTTTTAGAAAAACCTGGGAGACAAAGTGGAAATCCGGCCATCAATGGTTATCTTAATTATATCATAAAAATAAGATTTAGTTGGTTTCTAATAGAATTATTCACAATCAGTGGCATTCATATATACGAGTTAAATTCGTTCTGGACCACACTCGTATGTCGAAGCAATTTTTTCTATATAAATACATCAAAATTCCATTAATTCGTTCCAGCACTAGAGTTTTTACTAAATTTTTTATATATAATAATTAGATTTACAATTTATGAATTTAATTATGATTTTTTCCTGTTCATTCAAGATGTTTTTCAAATGAATTAAACATGTTTAGTTGAACAACTGCAATGCTCAAACTGTGGCAATTTTTTTTGAGTGATTTTTACCACAAATTCAGACTTGAAAAAGCTTCTTATAAATTGTTGTAAGAGTCTTAGCTAGAGTTATATCTTTTATCAACTCCTTCGGTTTATACAAAAAACATGCCTATGATATTTGCGCCCGTAAATTCTCGCTATCTTCATATTTTTCAATAATTTCTTCAATTAAAGAGATTCAAGAGATTTTTACCTTATACCCATGGTTGTAAATGTGCATAATATTTTACAATTGTACATAAAGCAAAAAAAGCGAACTGAACATACATAACTGAGAAATCATTATTAATGCATAGTTAAAATTCTAAAATTTAAAATAATCATTGATATACGTCGTTACTACATTATTAATATTAAATTATAATTAAATTGACTAACTACTAACTAACAATGAAAAAATTTACTATCATAAAGCAGCCAAAATATCTATGGTAAACAAATCTTTGTTCCAGCTGACGAAATTTTTTCATATTTTGATATTCGTAGTGTATTATTATTAACACTTTTCGAGAAAACTCTTACTTGCTCAAAGCTCGTAATTTGAATTTTCAAGCAAACCGCTCCTTTGTCGACTCGTATTTCAAAACACTCGTATGTCAAGATGCTCGTAAGTCAACTACTACTGTATATTATAATATACTCTTGTTTTTTCTCATTCTTGTGAGTCATGATCAGCTTTTATGGCTAAAGTTCATTCATAATTACAAGATTAACCCCGCAAAGACATGAAGACTAGCATATTGTCCTAAAAAATAATGTATATTTCGATTGACAATAAAGATATGCAAAAAAAAACTAATGATTACAAGATCAATATTTTATTTTTTATCTGGTAAAGTTGCAAACTCATCTCTGAATTTACTTTGAGTTCTATTGAACGGTTCAACATTATATATTTAGCAGCGTTAATATATGGAATTTAATGTTTCGTTTGAAGTGCATCTACTTTACAATGTATCCAGAGCACTTTTGTTTTATTTCAAATCATGATTTCCTACAATTTAACTTTTATCAACCCGATATGCATAGAGGAGAGTATCGTGCTGTTCGAACCGCCTATCTACTCGAAATTGGCCGCCGAGTCGCATGTGAAATTTCATTGAACGTGCCGGAATGTATCAAAGTCACGATATTTTCACAGTTGCGGTATTATTCTGATTGCCCGTTGCGGTATAAAGATATATAGATAGATTTGTATGTATATATAGTGTATTACAATGCTGTGCCCTAGTACGTGATATATGTTTATTTTGCGGAATGGAATACTTCTATTTGCTGCGTTTCGCGCTTTCGTTTTTATGGGGGATATTTATGAATTTGATTCTATTTTATAATACTGTCGCACGATACTTATCATGGGGAAAATTAGAATACGTGAAAAAGTTTCAAAAATATTAGAGAAAATTATTTTCATATTAGGATCTTAACCAGCGTTTGTAATCAGCTACATGGTTTCTAATGATCCGATTAGAGTGCTTCCAGAAACATGTTATTTTTGATCAGGCTATATTTTGAATTTTGTGCGATATACTCGCCAACTTATAGGATTATTGAAATAAAAGTTTTTTCTAGTCTAAATGACAATTCTTCTATGCTTTAGATGCCAATCTAAGCAATTGTCGTCCTATAACTAACTTGAAATCTGTTGGATCATTTGGGAAACGTGTCGATAAGTTCTTGACAAAGATTGGCTAGGCTATTTCTTTGTAATCCATTGTTAAAACAAAATAGACGATTTTTATGAACATTTGTATGGCAATAAAGCATCTGATCTAAATGTACTAACTAAAAATTATGTTCGGACGTACTTTAAATTCATTATATTGGCTATGAAAGCGGCAATCTTCATGGCATTGAGCTTTTACAACGAAAGTTTCTATCCTGTAGGTAGGTAACGGATAGCGGTACGAATACAAATTTTTGTCGACGATTTCGGGAACACCGATCAACCGATTTGAATAATTCAAAAAACATTCAGTTTTTATTGATAAGAAGACGTGCTGATTAGTTTTTGGCGAAGCAAAAAGTGCCAAGAACGGTAACTCAGTTTTTAAGAGAACGGAGCGTCCGATTTTAATTATTCAATAAAAATTTTACTTGTATTGACAAGATGAACAACTGATTAAATTTTTGTAGTTGTCGACTCTCAATAAAAATAAGTTAAAAAAATGTCATTTGGCAGTCAAAAATGTTTTCTGGACAAATGGACATCAAATTATCAGATATTAATAGAGATTATAATAATGTGTACACATTTTGTGTAAATTTTTTTGGGTTCCGTACCAAATTTTAATTACGGTACGGAAAGTTCTAGCAATTTGCCTTGCACCCCACTAATTTTTTTTTGCACTGCTGATGAGACAAAATGCGGATTCCATTCATTTAGGTAAATTTAAATTTAGTTTGTGCATGGAGATGCACATGTGTATCTATTAATATGATATGAAGGTCTACTTTCAAGATATTTTTGCATTTTCATTTAGTATAACAGCGAACATCAAAAATAATGCCTCTTATCTTGCATCATATATGTTCCATAATATATCTAATGTTATGATTTCTAATATTATATAAAAGCACGAGAATCAATAAGAGAAAACTTAATGGGTTTTGATATTACAACTTTGATAGACGCATTTCATTCATTTTATCGCCGCAAATACTTCGAATATTAAGGAATGATAATAAAGGAATGCCATAAAATTTTATGATAAGCAGTAGCTAGAATTTATCTAATATCCATCATAAATATTTTTACATTCGGTTAATAATAGTAGTAATTAAGTAAAAATAGATTAAGATAATTAAGACCCTATCAATTTCTATAAATTATGATTGTAAATTTTGTTATTTCAGAAAGAAGAGATATGAAAGCAGGGGAACTTGATAGGTAAGTCATTTTACAATTTTTTTTATTTATTTACTTGACTTTTAATATAATGTTTGAATGTTCTCTTACATATATGGTTTCTGCAATCATATTACTTTCCATTATTAACTAATCTGGAAATCTATAGTTCTTGGATTTATAAGGTTGCGTGATATATTAAAGTTGTTAACTTCTCGAAAATGTTTACTTCTCCTTTCGACCGGTAATTCGATTTTCTAATTTTAAGTATTCTCGATATTTCAAATCATTCTAAATCGTTTGAGACCAAAATTGGAAAAAGTATGTGTTTACATGTGAACCAAATTAGATTTTTTGTCCATGTTTCTCAAAAACTGCTGTATCGGTTTCAATCATTTAAAAATCTTTTAGTGAAACTCCATAAGGATTCGAGCTTATTAGTATTAGTACGATCGGTAGAGTCGTTTCGTTAGGATTTATACTGAACAGTTTTTCGTAAAAATCGGCCGTTTCTTCATAACGAATTGGCGAAAAGAATGTTTTTGTGATTTTGATTAAACCTTTTATAATAACAGACTTAATGATCTGAAATTGGTTTAATTATAAAAATCGTTGATGTTTGGAATAATGTGTCTTGCAATATTTTTAAACTATAGTATCATGATAATTTTAAGAGTTGCTAAATTTCAATTCATATTGATTATATTAGTATACCAGCACGTTTTTGCACTTTTCCTTCAGGCAAAATGCCACTTACACTATATTACAGTCATTAAATTTGTTATTTTTTTTTAGTAAAATCCACAAATTAGCTAAAATTTAAATCTTGCTGTATTGAACCTTATATATTAAAAAATCCATAATATTTTCTATAGTTTATCTTCAATGTTGAAACGTTGTTCGTGCTAAAATTTGCAGAAAATAATGAATAATTTTTGTATTTGAAATAAAAAAAATCATTGAAAAAAAAAAAAAAATTATAGATGTTGATACATACTTGTTAATATCAATTTTAGTTTTAAAAACAATAGAGCTAAACTCGTATATTGTCGGTTCCGAGCAATTTTAACTAATTAATTGTAAACACTCTAAGTTTTTTGTTTGTTTAATAAAATATGATTTAAAAAAACTTAGAACGTCTCTCGAATTGCTACTTAGACGTGTCCTTTGTTTAATCACAATATTTCAGAAATAAAAAATACTCTCATACTTGCGACCAAATTATGAGTAATTGTTTTTAAAGCTTGATATAATAATACTAAGTTTTTTGTTATTTAATTTGTGGCTTCTAAGGTTTAAAAATCTTTTTTTAAGTTTGAGTAGAGAGAAGTTACTTCTTCAAGAAGAAGTCACACTGATTTAAATTAATATATACACTGGTATAAAAATCTAAATTAATATATACAAAACCTTTCTGTGAACCATTGCAGACTGATAAAATATCAAATACTATTGATCCGATATGATTTCAAGAATCAAAACACTTTCATCTATCTTTTATATTTGGCTATATTTGTCATTTTCCATTTATACAGTGAAAACCGACTTTTTTCACTAAAGCAACGGGTTTCGAATTCCATAATTTTCGCCAAGAAAAACGGTTTTAAAACCGGTTTTTGAAAACCGGTAGTACAATATAGTTTATTTTGATAGAAGTTTCTGTAACAAACAAAACCCCTTCCTCTCAATAATTGTATGATGTGTTGTACCTTGCTAAAAAAGATCTCATAATCCATTTTGCCATGCATTTTATTAATATTACCAATTTATCTTACCTTGAACATGCATGATAACCTATATCTTCATTAAACCCTTTGCATATGGTATATCGATTTACACCAAAACTATTCGGAAAAATGTGTGGGTACAATTACATATATTTTGTTAGAACTTTCTATAACAAACAAAGCATTTTCTCTCAATAATTGTATCACGTGTTGTTCCTGCTAACAAAATCTTCTCATAATCCATGTCGTTACGCCCACGTAGTGGACTTATTCGATTTCCCAGTCAGTTCGGGGTGTTCGTAACCAAGAAGGGATAATGAATGGAATTGCTCGGTTGTAAAAATTCCACACGATCACATACGACGAACAATCCGCACTTTAGTGTCCTTTCCTTTCTGGTCAGAGTTCAGGAAAAATGTTATATTGTGGGCCGAACATTACGTACCTTCATATATTCCGACACGGTTTCTTTGTGTTTATATACTTGTCGAGTTTTTGCTCCTACTGGAGAGTATTCGGAATTCGGGATTCTATATTGTTTCAGACGAGTGCTGTCGTGGATGTTCATATATATTTGGTGACAAAAATAATATATATATATATATATATATATATATATATATATATATATATATATATATATATATATATATATATATATATTAGAGTAATCCTTAATATGGATGTTTTCGAACTTCCTTCCTCCCAGAGGCTCAAATGCTTCCAAATTCATAAAAAATATTCTCTGAAAGTTTTATCTCTTAATATTACCTTTAAGATAGTCCGCACTCCAACCAAAGTTTCTTGGTTCATCTTCCTAAGTAAATACTTATTTTATGAACAATATAAAATTTTTGTTATAATTTTTTTTATTTCTGATCAAAATAAGCAAAGACAATGTTGATCTCAAAATTTTGATTCACTTGTCTATAAGTTATAAAACAAATTAAATTTAACCATGTTATTTCCATAAAATTTTTGGTTGAAGTGCGAACTATCGTAAGTTAATATCAAGAGCTAAAATTTTTCAGAGAATTGTTTTTATCAATTTGGAAGCATTTGAGCAATAAAATTCAAAAATATCATATTAAGGACCACCCTAAAGAATAAAACGGGACATAAAGGTCTACGGTAAAAAGACACACCACCGTTTCAAAGTATGGATGCCTGTTTTAGACCTGTTTTACGACATGGATTATGAGAAGATTTGATAGTAATAATTATTGATTAGTAATTTTATTAATAATTTTTCGTGGTACAATAATATTTGGAGGGAAAGTGGTTATTTGTTTATAGAAACGTTTTTCCAAGATTAATGTAATTAAACACATTTTCCTTACAGTTTTGGTGTAAATGAATATATCATTTTGTATAATGATAAACAGATAGTCATAAAGTATAAATTTGTTATTGATATTATTTTAAAGTAGAGAAAAAATCAAATCAGAACATGACTGGACACATCTGTTGTTAGTCTTTTTGTTTGTGAACTCGTTTGTTTAGTTTACAAAACCTGCGTATAGTTTACGTTTACGTTAGTTAATTGTTTTATAAGATATATATTATTATTTTCAAGTTAGATCCAACAGTTTTTTTATAACCTCTGGAATAGCTTATTTGCGGTTGAATAATAAGAACCACCTAAATGCT
>NW_020537646.1:11452380-11482268 GCF_003426905.1 Ctenocephalides felis | reverse complement strand
AACTAACGGTTACGTTCTGTGAACATTCCTGGTTTTCGGACTACCCTCTACCTCTACTAAGACTGGAGTAATGACCTCCCCTATGTTGTGTTTGCGGTGATAGAATACCAGAACAAACATCTCAATCCACCTATTTGTTGAAGTGGCCGTAACACACGGAATTGCACACAGCTATGCGCTCTCGAAATGAATCCTGGAGAAAGGAGAAAGCGGTCTCTTGACGGCGAGCTGGAGATTTCAAAGAGAAATGCCTTGCATCAGAGCTGCAGCCTTTGATAGTCCGAGACAGTTGATAAATAACCACGTGTTTTTCTTGTAACAAATGAATTCTTGAGCGGACATCGTACGTTGCTTGATTTTTAATTTCTAGTAAATGAAAATTTTTGTTTATCTTTACGATTCATGGGTTTCTGAACTTTTTGGCATGTCTTATTGTTGGAAAAAATAGATGCATGTGTGTGTGTTTGCATATGTATGTGCGGATTACAATTTATATTAATCGTAAAAAACGAAAATGAAAATTTCTGCATGTTTTTACGTTTCACGGGTTTCTGAACTTTTTAGTACACCTCAGCAAAAATGACTGTATGTATTTGTATGCATATTCATGTGCAAGTACAATGTTTTATCTACATTTTCGTGAGCAAGGATCAACCGACTTGAATGACTTGAACAATATTCGATTTTTATTGACTGGGATACGTACTGATCAGGGTTTGGCAAAGGCAAAGTGAAAAAAATTATAATTGTTTTTGAAAGAACAGAGTTACCAATTTGAATGATTCAAAAAGCATTTTACTAGTATGGATGGAATGAAGATTTGATTAAATATTTGGGAATGCAGGTCCAGCGGTTTCGGAAATCTAATAAAAATAAGTTAATGAGAATGCTATGTAGCGGACATAAATGATTATTTGACCCTTATCAAATGTTTCATAGAGATTTTAATAATAGGCACGCGTTTTGTTCACTTGTCTTAAGGCACGATGTCATGCACTACTGGTTTTTTGAAAATATGGAAGAAAAAAAGTTTGTTTCATGAAAATTTCCTGGCATCCCGAACACATAGAAGCTTTAAATCAAAACTTACACGACGATCTTAACCTAGAATTTATAAACAGAGTTATAAAAATAAATAAGGTCAAACATTTTCAAAAACTAAAACATTATTCAAATTGAATAGTCACTCAACTTATTCTTGAGACACTCAAGAAAAACTGATTTCAAGAAACTGATAAGAATCTGCCGAAAGATAATAGTGAAGACCTTTAGCACTACCACATCTTTGTGGAAATAATAAATTTGGTGAATGTGTGTATGTGGCATGAGTGAATGATATACGCCTAAAAGCTCATAAGATTTATACTGTATTAGTGTATTCTGATTGCTATTGAGAATAAAATTTAAAAAAAATCAAGAATCAAAAATTGGTAAATTGTCATGCTGTCAAGATTTGTTTTTTTTAACTTGTTTTATTTGGCAATCAGAAATACATAAAGATTCCTATGAGCTAAAATAACAATATTTAAGAGCGATGCCTAAGAAGAGCTCCAATGAGATCTTCTCAGTTTAACAATTACTATGATAATATTATATTAGACCTAATCTAAGACTAAGTCTAAAGGCCATTGCCGTTTCGATCTCTTTATGCCATAAGGTTTAATGTCATCTATTGATAGTTCGAATGTGAGTCCAGTTTTGCGTTTGTATTTTTCCTTGAGTTCTTTGAACGTTAAATGCACCGTTTTCATGTTGAGGTCGCTGTGAATGGTTTCATTTGTTACGTACCACGGAGAATTAAGAATTGTACGTAAAATTTTTGACTGAGTATAGCTATATTTGATTTATAAGCACATCCCCAGAGCTCAATTCCGTAGGTCCAGATTGGTTCAATTATGGATTTATATAGCAGCAACTTATTTTCAACAGAAAGCTTAGACTTTTTACGCAGTAGCCAATCAAATTCTTTCATTTTGATCATTATTTGCTGCTGTCAAGAATGACAAAACACTTCCATCCTATTGCTGGCGAATAAATCTCAAAAAACAAAAATTTACCATGACCTTGGATTTACTTTCTACCGACTTTTTCCAGATGGTTTCCAGAGTATTTATATTTTATTATTTTGCTCATTTTCAGGTCGATATCACGTAGATGAAATGGTTCAAGATTCGCGAGAGGACTGTTACAAATCCACACTTCACGTGAATGGTGTCGATTCAGCGGATTCGAGACCCTATTATTTGGTCGTTGAAAATGAACGAGGAGCGGACAGGCATGCTGTCACGCTTAGAGTGGACGGTGAGTTTACAGGTGCGAGGTTTAGGCAAATTGCACAAAAAGTTTACGGAATGCATATTTAGGAACTGCATCATCCGCTGTTTAATTGTACATTAAATCTTTGTTTTGGACTTTTACTTTCATATTCAAATCATTCAGTTTTCGCTTTATGGTAACGAATTTTTTGTACAATGCAATGTTGCCTGCAGATGTATTCATGTATTGATCATACATATTTTAAATTTATCATATACTTATACGAGTATTAATTTAATTTTTTTAATAAATTATATTTTTTGAAATATGCTATTAGCATTTATAGTATCTAATCATATCTATCAACATATATTTATGCTTTTAATCAATGGTGTTGTGCTAATATTTTTTTTTGCCGGAACGCTAAAATTTAAAATCCGGTTCAAAAAATTTGATATATTTCGATAAGAACTCACAAATCTAATATATTGACTTTTTATATAATTAACTCTATTATACACAGCTAGTCTATACATTAAATTGTACAAGTATAAGGGAATCATTGAGTACATAATTTATATTCTTCAATGACATTAATCATATTTATTCTGGTATTATTTGTATTCATTAATACCTACGGGTATTTATTATGATATAAAAGTACTCAAGATTTATTACAATACTTTATAAGACTTAACCTAATAATATGATAGATAACCTATTACCTATCATACTATATTATATTATTGTATATCATCGATAAATATCTATCATCTATCATACCGTGATTATCTATCTATTATATCCGTGATTACCTATACCGTCATTATCTTATTAATACCTACAGACCTTTTACTTCTTATAAATACTACTGTCTAATTTATATATTCACCTATATTATATAGGTTTACCTTACGCCCTATGTATTATCTCTACCTACCTATTGTCTATACCGGGAATTGAACCCGGGACCTCCGCGTGGAAGTCGCGCACCTTAACCACTACCCTATCGGATACCCCCACTAATAATATATATGGGACGCACTGTTGTTTCCGCGGGTCATTTTCTAATTAATTAGGTAATTAATACTAAGGTGGCGCGACGACACGCGGAAAAAAAACGGTTGATTGTAGCGTTACGGTGGTGTAGTGGATAAGGTCGTCGCGTGCCACGCGGCGGACCCGGGTTCAATCTCGGTAGGGTTAATGTAGCGTGTAAAAAAAATATAGGTAATAGGATAGTATATAGGTAGTAGATATAGGTTAGGTTAGTAGTATGTCGGTACACAATGTAGGGATTTGAGAGTATATAATGAAATATAGCGTATGGTACAGATGTAAGGCGTGTAGTATAGAATGCAACGTATAGGCACACGTAAGGCTATAAAAATACATGAATAGGAACCTATGATGTAGATGTTAGCGTATAAGAAATGCGAATGAATGTAAGATTTGATTTATAAATATTATTTTTTCTATAAGAAGTTCATACACCTCAATTTGTTACTAAATTAAAAACGACTTTGATAAAACCAGTGGTTTTGTGCTAATATTTTTTTGCCGGAACGCTAAATTTAAAACCGGTTCTAAAACCGTTTTCATTTTTTTTCAGTTCCGTTCAAAAGGAAAGAAACAAAAATTATTACAAAACCCATTTTGTGCACATATATGTATGTTTTGCAATAATAACATTTAATAAAATTAGTTGAATAATAACGTATAAATTTACTTATTAAATCATTTTCTGTATGTAGCGATGTTTTTATATTTTTTCTTGCCGGAACGCGTTCCGGCTCAAAAATGATTTGCCGGAACGACGTTCCGGCGCGTTCCGGCTCGACAACACCACTGCTTTTAATAAACTTTTTATACATTCTTTTCAAATTGCACTGCTTATAAAGTATAATTTACATTAATTTTTTTCAAATGATAGTGAAGTAAACAACATCATATAAAATATGTTGCAAAGTAGTTATCTGCCGAAAATTATGAAACACCATAAGGCCAGTAAATCATATGTAACTGTTGATTATGCAAGAAATGACAATATCATATCAATGAAAATGATTTCCATTCAGCTCTCCGTTTAGGGGGCGACCATTAATAATCTGAAGTTTTTAGGGAGAGGGGGGGTTTGACAAAAAATCACGAAATATCACGTGAGGGAGGGTGGGGTAAAGCACGGTATCACGTGTATATATTTTTTTACCTAGATTTTTTTTAAATCTAAACATTTAAAAAAATCAAAATTCTACAATTTTTTCTCTTGTAAAAATACACGTGATGTTTGATGGCGGAGAGGGGTAATTTTGAATCACCACGTATCACCAAGGGGTAAGGGAAAATTCCTTAAAAATCGATCACGTGATTAATTGACGCCGCTTTAGATTGGATCATTTGTTGATCATAAAATAAAATAAACGCTATATAATCGACTCAAAATTCTAAATATGGTTCTATATGCTTTGGTGATGCAGAACATTTGTTGTTGTCTATTTTAAATTAATTTGAAAATGTGTTTGAACCGTGTTTGAAATTTATTAATTTTTAATAAGTATTATGTTTGGTTACATACATTTTGATCACATTTACTAAAAAATACATCGATAATTTGAAGTAAAACTTCTTTAGGCGTGACTAGAAATAGCGTAATAATATAAATCTGTATAATGGTCGACACTAATAAATGTGTGCTCACGAGTGTTACCATATTACTAATAAACTTATTCAAAATTAATTTTTACTAAACTTAAATTTTCTACTTTGTACAGTAGCAAATAAATTTTACTTCAATCGCGTGTGAACCTTACGCGCACTCTTTTTTTGTCTCAGGTTTTATTTGTCCATAATATAGGCTTTCAGTTGAATCGTATCAAGTTTTTTCCGATTCTAATCTTGATTTAAGGATTTATCTTTATTTATGTCAATTTATTATAAAACTTCTCGAAAATTAACGACGTTATTGTTTACCACTATCAGTTTGAAGTAATTTCACCTATATAAAATAAATGTGTCTACCTATTTCAATGTCATTTCTTTATAGAGCCTTTAGCCATGAGCGTGCTGTTGGGCGTTGCAGGGGGCTGCCTGGCCGGTCTAATACTCCTGGTCTGCCTTTGCGTGTGGGCTATGCGCTCCGAAAAGTGCTGTTTCCGCAGTAAGTATTCAAGATATAAGTTAAAACTTAATTAAAATGAATAAAAAATTACGTTCTTGGTGTAGACATCAAACGCAATTTTTAATAAAAGTTATTAATTACACTGACCAGAAATAATATGTAACCTGATAGGCTATATCAGACTTTTAAAACAGCTTGATTAAAAAAATAAGTAGTTTAGTATGTAATTAGTATTTCTTAGTGAGATGTAAATCAAGTGATGCGTACAAAATGATTTCTTAAAACTAGCTTGTACCTATGGTATAAAATTATAGTGTTATTTTTAGGTAGAATAGGTTAGGTATTTAACATAATATTTGTGAGCAGATAGTAAAGATTAAAATATCATGAATTCTACACATGTAATTTTTAATCCAATTGCATTAAACGGTTGATATCACAAAATAGGATTTAGTTGGTTTTTAATAAAATTATTAACAAAAATTACAGTGTTACCACGAGATACAAATTTAATTCGTTACCTAACTATGCTCGTATGTCAAATCACTCGTATCTCGAATCATTTTTTCCTATATAAATACATTGAAATTTCATTAATTCGTTCCAGCACTAGGGTTTTTGCAAACCATTTTGTATATTATAAATAATTTTACTGTATATTATTTTTTGTTTTTTTTCTGACCATTCATGATATTGTGGGAATTAGTTAGACATGTTACGTTGAACAACTGCGATGCTCAAACTGTGGCAACTTTTTTGGGGTGATTTTTATCTACAAAGTTTTAGAGCTTTAGAAGCGTCTTATAAATGATTGTAAAACCCTTATCTGGATTTATATCCTCTATCAACACCTTCTGTTTAAACACAGCACATATTTATAATACAGTACAGGAAAGCTCGTTCGTACATCCTCATATTTTTCAATAATTTCAACTATTGAATTCAAGAAATTAGGCCTTTTTCTTTAGACCCATGGGTGTAAAAATACATAATATTTTATTATTGTACAAAATGCAAGGAACGGTAGATCAATATAAATATATATATATATATATATATATATATAACTATAAAATCACTATTAATGTATAGTAACAATTTCAAACATATAGTCGAAATGACTAACTATTAATTAAACTATTATAAAACAGCCAAATATTTCTATGGTAGAAAAATCATTGTTACAACTGACAAAATTTTTCATATTTTCATTTTATAATTAACACTTTTCGAGAAAACTTTTACTTGCTCAAAGCTTGTATCTCGAATTTTGCTCGTATCTCAAAGCAAAGAATCCGCTCTTATGCAACACTAGTATGTTAGGTCACTCGTAATTCAGGGTACTACGGTATATTATAATACACTCTTGCTTTTTCTCGTGTGTCACGATCAGCTTTTATGATTAAAATTCATTCATAATTACAAAGTTAACTCCTCAAAGGCCTGAAGACCAGCATATTGTCCTAAAAAAAATAATGTATATTTTGATTGACAATAAAGATATGCAAAAGAACAAATGATTACAAGATTAATATTTTTATTTTATCAGGAAAATTTGCTCACTCATCTCTGAATTTACTTTGAGTTGCATGGAACGGTTTAACATTATATATTTAGCAGCGTTAATACATGGAATTGAATGTTTCATTTTGAGTGAACATACTTTACAATGTATCCAGAGCACTTTTGTTTTATTTCAAATCATGATTTCCTACAATTTAACTTTTATCAACCCGATATGCATAGAGGAGAGTATCGTGCTGTTCGAACCGCCTATCTACTCGAAATTGGCCGCCGAGTCGCATGTGAAATTTCATTGAACGTGCCGGAATGTATCAAAGTCACGATATTTTCACAGTTGCGGTATTATTCTGATTGCCCGTTGCGGTATAAAGATATATAGATAGATTTGTATGTATATATAGTGTTATTACAATGCTGTGCCCTAGTACGTGATATATGTTTATTTTGCGGAATGGAATACTTCTATTTGCTGCGTTTCGCGCTTTCGTTTTTATGGGGGATATTTATGAATTTGATTCTATTCTATAATACTGTCGCACGATACTTATCATGGGGAAAATTAAACTAGGTGAAAAAGTTTCAAAAATATTAGAGAAAAATTATTTTTACATCAGGATCTTAACCAGCGTTTGTAATCAGCTACATGGTTTGTAATGATCCGATTAGAATGCTTCAAGTAACATGCTATTTTTGATCAGGCTACATTTCGAGTTTTCTGCAATTTACTCGCCAACTTATAGGATTATTGAAATAAAAGTTTTTTGTAGTCTAAATGATAATTCCTCTATGCTTTAAAGATGCCAATCTAAGCAATTGTCGTCCTATAACTAACTTGAAATCTGTTGGATCATTTAGAAAACGTGTCGATTATTTCTTGACAATGATTGGCCAGGCCATTTTTTCATAATTCATTGTTAAAACAAAATGAACGATTTTAATGAAACTTTGTATGGCAATAAAGCATCTGGCCTGAATGTACTAACTAAACTATTATGTTCGGACATACTTTTAATTCATTATATTGGCTATGAAAGCGGCAATCTTCATGGCATTGAGCTTTTACACCGGAGGTTTCTGCCCTGTGTAGGGGGTAACGGATAGCGGTTGGATACAAATTTTGGTCGACGATTTCGGGAACACCGATCAACCGATTTGAATAATTCAAAAAAACATTCAGTTCGTATTGATAAGAAGACGTATTAATTAGTTTTTGGCAAAGGCATGTCTAGCCGTTCCGAAGATAAGGGGCAAAAAGTGCCAAAAACGGTATCTCGGTTTCTAAGAGAACGGAGCGTCCGAATTTTAATAATTCAAAAATAATTTTACTTGTATTGACAAGATGAACAACTGATTACATTTTTGGGGTTATGGACTCTCTATAAAAATAAGTTCAAAAACTGTCATTTGGCGGTCAAAAATGTTTATTGGACATATGTACATCAAATTATCAGATATTTTATAGCGATTTCAATAATGTGTACACATTTTGTGTAAATTTTTTTGGGTTCCGTACCAAGATTTTTAATTACGGTACGGGAAGTTCTAGCAATTTGCCTTGAGGCACGATACCATGCACTCCACTAGTTTTTTTTTGCACTGATGATGAGACAAATTGCGGTTTCCATTTATTCAAAACTTATTGCATTAGATTAAAAAGTTGGTAAATTTAAAATTCAGTTTGTGCATGGAAATGCACATGTGTATATATAAGGTTGTCAAATATCTCCCTTCCGCCTTTTTGTATTATAAACCAAGAGCAAAAAAGCGGAAGGGAGATATTTGACAACCTAATATTACTATGAAAGTATGGTCTACTTTCAAGACATTTTTGCATTTTCATTTAATATAACAGCGAACATCAAAAATAATACCTCTTATCTTACATCATATATGTCCCATAATATATCTAATGTTATGATTTCTAATATTATATAAAAGCATGAGAATCAATAAGAGAAAACTTAATGGGTTTTGATATTACAACTTTGATAGACGCATTTCATTCATTTTATCGCCGCAAATACTTCGAATATTAAGGAATGATAATAAAGGAATGCCATAAAATTTTATGATAAGCAGTAGCTAGAATTTATCTAATATCCATCATAAATATTTTTACATTCGGTTAATAATATTAGTAATTAAGTAAAATAGATTAAGATAATTAAGATTCTATCAATTTCTATGAATTATGATTGTAAATTTTGTTATTTCAGAAAGAAGAGATATGAAAGCAGGGGAACTTGATAGGTAAGTCATTTTACTTTTTTTTTATTAATTTACTTGACTTTTAATATAATGTTTGAATGTTTTCTTACATAGATATATGGTTTCTGCAATTATATCACTTTCCATTATTAACTATTCTAGAAATCTATAGTTCTCGGATTTATAAGGTTGCGAGATATATTATAGTTGTTAACTTCTCGAAATTGTTTACTTCTCCTTTCGACCGGTAATTCGATTTTCTAATTTTAAGTTTTTTGACATTTCAAATCATTCTGAATCGTTTGAGACCAAAATTGGAAAAAGTATGTGTTTACATGTGAACCAAATTAGATTTTTGTCCATGTTTTCTCAAAAACTGCTGCATCGATTTCAATCGTTTAAAAATCTTTTATTGAAACTCGATAAGGATTTGTGCTTATTAGTGTTTCACCATTATCAGAATAGCCGTTTCTTTACGACGATCAATAAAGGATCGATACTGATTAGTTTTTCGAATCACGAATTGGTGAAAAGAATTTTTTTTATTATGATTCTGTTAAAACTTTTTGTGATAAGATTTTGTCATCATCTTAACAAACATTCTGAAATTTCAAGACTTTACTAAAATTGGTTTAATTATGGAAATCATTAAAGCTTAGAATAATGAGCCTTGCTAGATTTCCAAACTTCTATCATGGCAATTGTAAGAGTTGTTAAATTTCATTGATTATATCAATTATTTACATATACCAGGAAGTTTTTGCAACTTTTCTTTAGGTAAAATGTGACTTACACCATTTCTACAGTCATTAAATGCGTTATTTTTTAGTCAAAATCATCAAACGAGCTAAAATTTAAATCTTGCTTGTATTTAACATTTTAAAGACAATAGAGCTAAACTCGTATATTGTCTGTTCCGAGCAATTTTAACTATTAATTGTAAACATTCTAAGTTTTTTTTTTGTTTAATAAAATATGATTTAAAAAAACTTAGAACGTCTGTCGAATTGCTACTTAGACGTGCCCTTTGTTTACTCACAAAATTTCCCGAAATAAAAAATACTCTCATACTTGCGACCAAATTATGCGTAATTGTTTTTAGAGCATGATTTAATAATACTAAGTTTTTTGTTATTTAATTTGTGGCTTCTAAGGTTTAAAACTTTCTTTTTAAGTTTGAGTAGAGGAAGTTACTTCTTCAAGAAGAAGTCACACTGATTTAAATTAATATACACACTGGTATAAAAATCTAAATTAATATATACAAAACCTTTCTGTGAACCATTGCAGACTGATAAAATATCAAATACTATTGATCCGATATGATTTCAAGAATCAAAACACTTTCATCTATCTTTTATATTTGGCTATATTTGTCATTTTCCATTTATACAGTGAAAACCGACTTTTTTCACTAAAGCAACGGGTTTCGAATTCCATAATTTTCGCCAAGAAAACGGTTTTAAAACCGGTTTTTGAAAACCGGTAGTACAATATAGTTTATTTTGATAGAAGTTTCTGTAACAAACAAAACCCCTTCCTCTCAATAATTGTATGATGTGTTGTACCTTGCTAAAAAAGATCTCATAATCCATTTTGCCATGCATTTTATTAATATTTACCAATTTATCTTACCTTGAACATGCATGATAACCTATATCTTCATTAAACCCTTTGCATATGGTATATCGATTTACACCAAAACTATTCGGAAAAATGTGTGGGTACAATTACATATATTTTGTTAGAACTTTCTATAACAAACAAAGCATTTTCCTCTCAATAATTGTATCACGTGTTGTTCCTAGCTAACAAAATCTTCTCATAATCCATGTCGTTACGCCCACGTAGTGGACTTATTCGATTTCCCAGTCAGTTCGGGGTGTTCGTAACCAAGAAGGGATAATGAATGGAATTGCTCGAGTGTAAAAATTCCACACGATCACATACGACGAACAATCCGCACTTTAGTGTCCTTTCCTTTCTGGTCAGAGTTCAGGAAAAATGTTTATATTGTGGGCCGAACATTACGTACCTTCATATATTCCGACACGGTTTCTTTGTGTTTATATACTTGTCGAGTTTTTGCTCCTACTGGAGAGTATTCGGAATTCGGGATTCTATATTGTTTCAGACGAGTGCTGTCGTGGATGTTCATATATATTTGGTGACAAAAATAATATATATATATATATATATATATATATGGTATATTATATATATATATATATAATATATATATATATATTAGGGTAATCCTTAATATGGATGTTTTCGAACTTCCTTCCTCCCAGAGGCTCAAATGCTTCCAAATTCATAAAAAATATTCTCTGAAAGTTTTATCTCTTAATATTACCTTTAAGATAGTCCGCACTCCAACCAAAGTTTCTTGGTTCATCTTCCTAAGTAAATACTTATTTTATGAACAATATAAAATTTTTGTTATAATTTTTTTTATTTCTGATCAAAATAAGCAAAGACAATGTTGATCTCAAAATTTTGATTCACTTGTCTATAAGTTATAAAACAAATTAAATTTAACCCATGTTATTTCCATAAAATTTTTGGTTGAAGTGCGAACTATCGTAAAGTTAATATCAAGAGCTAAATTTTTCAGAGAATTGTTTTTTATCAATTTGGAAGCATTTGAGCAATAAAATTCAAAAATATCCATATTAAGGACCACCCTAAAGAATAAAACGGGACATAAAGGTCTACGGGTAAAAAGACACACCACCGTTTTCAAAGTATGGATGCCTGTTTTAGACCTGTTTTACGACATGGATTATGAGAAGATTTGATTAGTAATAAATTATTGATTAGTAATTTTATTAATAATTTCTCGTGGTACAATAATTATTTGGAGGGAAAGTGGTTTATTTGTTATAGAAACGTTTTTCCAAGATTAATGTAATTAAACACATTTTCCTTACAGTTTTGGTGTAAATGAATATATCATTTTGTATAATGATAAACAGATAGTCATTAAAGTATAAATTTGTTATTGATATTATTTTAAAGTAGAGAAAAAATCAAAATCAGAACATGACTGGACACATCTGTTGTTAGTCTTTTTGTTTGTAAACTCGTTTGTTTAGTTTACAAAACATGTATATACTTTTTTACCTATACGTTATTTAAATGATTTATAAAATATATTGTTATTTTCAAGTTAGATCCAACAGTTTTTTTATAACCTCTAGAATAGCTTATTTGCGGTTGAATAATAAGAACCACCTAAATTGCTCTAAACCCTTACATTGACAAGGTGTAAACAATAAGAAAATAGAAAATAAATCATAAAATACGTTAAAAAACAATTTGCAAGAGATAAATTAATAGTTATTCCAACTCTGATGATAAATTCTTCTCACAAAGTTCCATACGAAAATTGTATGCTCCTAAAATATGTATTGTAATATATCTAATTTGCTAATATAATTTATGTAATTTATCTCATTTGCTAATTTAATGTTCCCCCGACAGTACAAGTCATACTGAATCGCTTGATACCAACTTTGGAAAAAGTATGTGATTGTGTGTGTGAGCCGAAAATCTCATTTGTAATGGTTGATTTTCAAGATACTATAAGTTTGATTATAATAATTAAATAGAAATAAATACTGAAAACAATATCTATAAAGTAATAAGAGTTGATATAAAAGTTTTATATCAACAATTTTATATATTAAGATTATGATTTTTGTTGTTCAACTTAATAAACTGTATCGCGTTAATTGAGTAATGTAACTAGCATTCTATAGAAACTTTTTAAATAAAATCGTGAATTTTTTTCCCTGGCTGTCCATTTTTACCACACGTACGTGGTAAAAAGTTTTATAAAATAGCAAAAAATCTTATTTCTCAATGATGAACTCGCTGGGAGTTTTATTGAACATAGTCAGGCAGTTCTTTGTTTGAAATGTGGTATTTGTTGTGATATAAAACACAAGTGATATCCAATTGGACCTTTGTTTCTCTTCTTACCATATTCACTTTACACAACACTTTCTTGTTATTATACTTTAGTATCGGATAGTGTTTTGTGACTAAATATTCGCTCATAGTATTTTCTTAATAAAAATTAGATTGTACACCATGCTAATAAAAAATCTGTCATGTTTCTTCTCCAACAGTTAAGCGTTCCAAACAAAAATAACTTTAAAGTTGAAGGGTGAGTTATGCGACGAAGCATATTATGGCTTTTTTATTGTTGGCTGTGTCGCGTTCTTTGCACCCCTTCCGGTCGTTTGTTTTTATATCGAGGGCGGTTTTATTGAAGAGGGCACCCTTTGCACCCTTATTGAAGTATTTGTATTCATGGACATCAGTCGTAAACGGTCAGCGCCGTAAACTAATGCCGTGATGAATTGTGGCTGAAAATGAAATATACGAGAATATCAGAGGTTGAAATAGGAAATATAATAGATTTGTTCGAAATTCAAATTTTTATCAACTTGCCTGAAAATCTTATTTGCTAATTTAATGTTTCCTTGACATTACAAGGCATTCTGAATCGTTTGATGACAAATTTGGAAAAAGTATGTGTGTGTAAATGACCAGATTTGAAACTTCGTAGGTATTTTCTGAAAAACTGCTAAATAGATTTCAGAATAATAAGCGATTGCGCGATGATCAGTCAATCTGTTTCTTTGAAATTAGCTAAAAAGTGCAAAAATTTTTATGTACGTGTTTGCAAAAAATTCGTATTTTAAAAAATTCTGAAACTGATCGATATAGTTATTAGTTCCTAATCGGCCGGGTATGGTAAGATCGGCCAGGCCATTTCTTTGTAGTTAAATGTGAAAATAATATATTTTTATGGGTTTTAATGAAACTTAACATGGCGCTAGAGTTTATGGTCTAAACCATAGATTCCCAAACTTTTTTGTGTCATGGACTCCTTGGGCAAGTTCAGTGGCAAAACTGATATTTATACGATTATACGATATAGATTCTTTTATAAATTCAAAGTAAAAATACATTTTACTTGCATAAAGTTTTTCAATTGAATTTGAAATAATAATAAAAAAGTAACGTAAACAAAAATTAAATGTTGAATTATAAACATTTCGCAACAATTTTGTAAGGCTTAATCTTACATCTCCCAGCTAATGATATACAGTCAACACTTTTTTTTTATTATGAGTTCATTATTTTACTACTATTTAATCGTTTTCATCTTTAGTGTCGAGAAATATTATGACAGTCTCAAAAAGTCCAAAGAATATTATCAAAAGTCATTTAATAGTCAACAAGTTGGGTCTTACAAGCTGAACCATATTGCGACAAAGACCATTTTTTTATAAAAAGAGCAATATTTTTATTTACTTTTTTTTATAAATTCAATTTGTAAATATTGTATATCAATTTTTATCATAGATAGTATAATATAAGGACCCCCATTTTAATTTTGTAGACCCCGAATTTATTTTTCCCCAACGTGGACCTTCTGAATGTTGTCATGGACCATGGGAATCCACGTGGACTACTGGTCTAAACGAACATTCTAAAATATTATATTAAAATATTATAGCTCTACAAAAAGTAGTTAAATTAGAAATAATCATTTAAATTTGGAATAATAGACTCTGCTTTTAGTAGATACATACAAGTGCGTATAATTAATATAAAATACAATTACAGGTGACATTGATTGTCACTTACACCAAGTTACATTTTTTATTATTTATGGTAACTGTAAAATGTATGATTCATAATATTTGACAAATTGAATGGGAAAGCCACGGCATATAGGCAAAGTTCATATACTAATTTGCATGGATTTATAACAATGCTATGCGTCATAATTTAGTTCACAAGTTCATTTGCATTCATTTCCACCTAGAGATAGTATTTTCCATAAAATAAATCATAATATTTTCTTGGCGACAAGCGAGTTTGTGCGAATGCGTCTCGCTAATATAACTAAGTCATTGTTTTAATTCAGATCGAGTACAAGTTTTGAAAATAACTTTAGACTTTCCTCGCGGTTGAAACTTTTTGCACCGCCAGCAACTGTTCTGTGATATAACACAATTTTCTGTCGCATAGATTTTGTCGTATTATATGAACTTTTCTCGTCGGAATTCTTCTTTTATCATTTTCAGCAGTTTGTTTGCTCCCTTTATGTGTGTGTTTATTTTTTCAAGTTCGTTTCCTCTCACAAAGAACAACCCGTCTGAGAAGTTGCACACAATGGTCGGATTCGATTTTAGTTTTAGTTCGGTGCAACTACTTAATGATGCAATGAAGTTTATCGTGGTTACATTAATGGCACGAAAAGTTTGAAAAATAATAAGATTCTGAAACTAATGGAAAAATATACGAAGTAGAGCAGTTGTTTTATATACTTTTGAAGAATTCTCCAGGCAAACCACGGTATCATTAAAAATATTCTTTTGAATTCTAGAACAAAGAAATATGTCATTGTGGTGTTTAAATTTTTTCTAGAGTTTGAGTATATATAACATATAAGATAATCCAGAAGTATTCGACATGTATTTCTTACTAGCTTCAGATACGTTTCTTTAGAATAAGGTATTATATAGTAAAATCGTAACATACTGGTACTATCGGGTTGGCAACTAAGTAAGTGCGGATTTTTGTTAGAAAAACAAAGTCTTATTATTCCAACTAAATAACTTTTTTCTGAAATGCCTTGTGTCTGTTGATTAATGGCTTATTGTCATTTTTCAAGCTGCATAATTATTTCACTTTCATAAAACTTCTGGCATTTATTAGCAACAAACTGAGTTAAATACAATTTGACACCTTCATCATTATTGATTTTTTTTTTGTAAGTTTCAAGAATTTTGTGAGATTAAAGCTATCATAATCAGATAGTATAAGGTCAGGACTTTATGGTAGATGTGGCAACACATTTCAATCAAATTCCAATAATTTTTACTGAGTGGCCAAAGATATGTGAGAGCATTTTTTCTCATCACCAGAATGAAATTTGGTAAACCAATTTGGCTCCATCAGTTATCAGGCATCATATGCGTTTTTACATCTGCAGAAATTAAGAAGCAAATTATGACAAAAAAACAATCGTTTGGATGATCCATATTTCAGCAGAAGCTAAATCTTTTTTTACAGATTATCAGCTGAACTGCCTACTATACAATAAGAAATATTGTACATTTGGACCACGTCAAAATCTTGAAAATTTGAATCCATCTAAGAGTGAAAGAGCCACTTACTTAGTGCCAACCTAATATATATGTAAACGTATTATAACCATTCTACCATCTCCGCAAATGGATTCACTTAATACCTATCACATTTCATAATACCATTTGTGTTATTCAATCATAAAATAGTACATAGAGCCAAGAATAAAACATTTAGCCACGCTTCGTGGCGCCGATCACATAAAATATCGGCGTTCTTGGAGTAATCCAGAATCTTTCATATGATATTTTTTTATTTCGTTTGGAACGGCTATGTCTCTTACCAAAGTGCACTGGATAACAAATAGCCAGTGGGTCGGCGTATCTACTTTTCTCGCCAAGGACCTCACGTGACCCAGACTTTTATAGGATTCGGATCTCTTTCAGTGGATGTAATATGAGGGTTTCGAATCGGCAGTAGCGCGATTTTGTAATGCATTACGAGCACTTTGGTCGTTGTCGTGATTTATGCACTTTACTTAGATTTTTAGGAATCGAGTTCATACAGAAAACACGCTAAAGTTCAATATTTTAAGCGGTACAATGAAATTAGATTATTGACGAGGATAATATTTTTAACTTTGAATCGGACACAATTCAAATCATAATATTTCAAAGCCATATTATGTATTTTATTGCTTTAGCAATTCGAAATTTTTGTGCTAAACGCATAACTTAATCAAATGTAGTCATAAATTTGCAACACCCAACGATACTTTCAATATTTGAATCCTACCTCTTTCATTTAGTTGCTCACTAGAATTTAGAAATTAGTATCTCAACACAAAGTTAATATAATAATTTTCAAATTAATGGGGTTAATGTAATATTTCACGAGTAAATTCATTAGCTCTAACAGAAAAATAAGTGTTACTAGGAAATTTGTCTATTTGTTTTTGATAAATTTATCAATTTGTAGATTTATCAGTTATTCAATAACTGATAAATATCTTGTTTTCATTTGAAGCTTCTAAATGCTTGGAAAGTTTGTAAAAAAATAGAAAAACTAACTTTCTTTTGTTAATTTTGAGCATTTTTTGCATGGAGTGGAAAACCGTTTTTTTAGTAGAAAATACCGCTCTCCAACGTATGAATAACATTTAATAAAAATGTAGCCAAATATATAAAATTTATGTTCAATGATTTAAATTGATATAAGTGTTGAAAATCGTTAGCCATTCTTCGTTTTACTATTATAAAATATTTACACCCTTACATGTAAAAAATAGCATAAGTAACAAATAATTAATTGATTTTGATTGAAACTTCGGTCAATTATTATTATTCGGTTCATAAATCGCATGAAAAAATATTATCAATAAAATTGAATAGTGAATAATTTTAATCAAAAGCTGCTTTAATCACAGAAAAATAATACCTGTAAAAACCTGTTTCCTGAAATGTCGGTTTTTGTATAAACCCTAGTATAAATATAATCATATGTTTGTCGAAATCTCACACTATCTGAATGAATATTTTCAAACTAGTTCCATTTCTCGAATGTTTTGCAATAACGAGTAACAACAAAACATAGTCGTGGATAAAACAAACACATATATCACAAACTAAACCAAACATTTTGTCTCTTACGGAATATTTTAATATTATCTGTCAATGGTTTATATCTAACACAGGAAAAACGCGGAAATACAAATTCATAACTCACACGGTTCGACAAGTCATACATAATTTACCGGCGCTTGTATATTTCAGTTCGAACCGATGGTTTTTTATTTGCCGAATTGTTTTATTTTTTCCGCGAGCTATGTATCATCGGGAAACGCGTGTTTGGCATTTCATCCATCATTTTCTCATAAAACTTCTCTCAAATGGAATATGTGATTTAAAAATCTTATTTGTATTCTATATCATTTTATTTCGAACCATTTACTGATATTAGGCAAAAAAAATTACATTGGCATTACAGTGCAAAAATTTTAAACAGATTTCGACGTAATATTTACAAACATTGTTTGTTTCAAGGATTAAACTACAAGCAATAAGAATTAACCACAATAATAGGAAAATTATCAAGCTCCAGGTTGCACTTACGATTTCATTATTTCCTATTTTCCTTGACGTTGAGTTCCGGGACACTCTGTACATTCATTTGTATTAGTTGAATGTTGAATAATTGCGTTTATGTCATTTATTAATATTTGTTTTGCTTGACTTAGAAACAGAATCGCATTTACAACTCTTAATGTGTTATATGTCCCGCCCTGAGAAATGTGGTGGTCTTCGTTTCAACCTTCTCGTAAACGTCTTCTGTAGAGATTTATATACTGCAAGCAATCCCCTGTGGAGTTGCCCTGACCGCCAAGTGTTCGCAATAAGACATTACGAGAAAATATAAATTTATATTTAACTTTCTACTGCTAATACTAATAATAAAAGAGATTAAGAATACTGTTCTGTAACTAAATTAAATTACTATTGCTACTGAGAGAATTTGTATTAAGAACTTAACACTTTCGGGACGGCACCGATTTCAAAACAATCTACTGTACCGGCTGTAAACTTGATTTCATTGTGTATGTTATGCAATTTGTTTGATAAAAGTTTGTGGTCATTGAAGGACATACATTTATAATATTAATTTATTTTTGATCATTTTATAAAGAATGGTGACGTTCAAAACAATTTCCAAAATGCATAGCTGGTTGATTTTGAGATGTTTTACAATAAAATGTTGTTCGCCGCCTTCTCCTGGTGCTTTTCTGTCAGAACAGACAATACAATCCCTTTTTCTTTCACTCGCATTTCGAATATGCCACTGAGTAGTCAGTATATTTGGTCATTTTTTTTCTGCCATAATGGTTTATTTTTTCTATTATATTGTCTAATAATTCATTTATAAAATATAAAGTAAAATAATCTATTGGTCGTCTTATATTGCTTGGTATTTGTAGTCGGGGTGCTTGTTGATGTATGTCAAACTCGATTATTGAAGGAGAATCGACTCTCCATTTAATTTGTCAAACTTCTTCTTATTTTTGTTGGTTGGATAATATCATCACCACATCCATCACTACCTTCGGTGCGAATACTAATTTCGTAAAATTTTCTGTGTGAATATCTATTTGGAACTCATCTTCACTACTGCTTAATTCACAAAATTTACCAGTCGTTTTGCCATATTTAAAAGCGCTCGGTCGTTTTAAATATTAAAAAAAGACTATATAGCAAAGGAAAAGGCTGAAAATGCTATTAAAATAACTTAAAATTATTTTCAAAATGCAATATTGTTTTTCACTGCTATATGTAATTTATTCAACTTTTCGATGCAAACTGAGTCATTGTTTATAAAATAGCCTGTACCTAACAGAGTATGTTTGTCCACTGAGGTGGACAGCCGTCCCCAAAGTGTTAATAAAATGGTAAAAGATTATGGAGCCAATAGGAAAAAACAGAAATGTTATGTAACGGGTCTGTAATAGTATGAGTAGCAACTAATTCTGCAGTTATTTAGAAAACATGGGCTCGCCCGTAGGTAAGCGGTTAAGAGCGACGGGACTTGTTTCAGAGGTCCCGGGTTCGATACCCACTTCGAGCAGCCTGTTGTCAGGCAACAGTGACAACGACTTTCACTTGGAAATATAGATAGCAATATGCTTCCAAGTGAAGATAGCCCTCACCCGGAATTTCTGCACCATACTTGCCCTATTACAGAGATTGTAATAAAAATTTATCATACAGAGATGTGACAACTGTTTGGGTTGACATCTGTAATAAAACAAACGTAGTTTGTAAGATCTTGATCACAACAGCTCATAGAACCCATAAGTTCTGATCGCTGTTCAAATAAAATTATATATAAAAAAAATATGCCATTAACTCTAATATTTCCATGGAAAGATTGCCTCGTTTAGATGGAAAGTATCCCCCGCGAAAAAACTCTACTCTTTCAGATATTATGGGACCTTAAACAATTTAATGATGACAAGCCATTTTGGTGTATAATATATTTGCTCGTTTGTTGTAGTTAGCAACTAATTCTGTAGTTCTTTAGAAAACATTATATAAATATTTTTTATGAAAGACTTTACAATTTTAGTGAGAAACCGGCGATCAGCGACAAGACTCGTCTGGACACCTCCGGTTTGCCAATAAGCGCAGACGCTATTTACACGACGCCCGCTGGCTATGCGGGTGCAACCCGAGCTTCCGGGAATCATCATTTGAATCATCACAATACTTACCACGGCGGTTCAGGCCGCCACAACGCACCGCATTCGCCAGAAGCAATGAAGGTACGCCTAGCCGCTTGTGTCATGCAACCGCCGACGCGGGTCTAGCATAAAATTATCGTCCCGCACCGAACAGCAACCGACAACAGTATCAAATCAACAAACAGCAAACCATCCTCAGCAAACAACATCCATTGCACGACATCCAACACACAACAGGTCACGAACACGACACAATCATTACAGACAAAATCTAACAGGCGTACCGAACGCACCCGCGATGGTTACGTGCTCGAGTACGAGTGTTGATAGCATCGCCGCCTCGGAATTATTGAGGCCGCCCTCCAGTTCCTCTCTGGACTTGCAATTAGACCGAGACAGATCTTCGGCCCTGTATACGATTAGGCGTTCCGTGCGCATTTCTAATCACACGCTCGAAATAAGCAGATTGCATCCTCATAATAAAGAGAACGGTTTGCAACTACTTTCCGATAGTCTAGAAACGCACGTTACACAAGTCCACCGGCGTCACTTATCCTACGGCGGCGCTGATTACTTTACTGATACTCGAAATGATTTAGATGCCGTTGATTCGCAATTTTCTATAGAATATCCGGATCAAACTGTTGCCAATTTTTATAACGATGATTTTATAAATACGCAACGTACTACCGATGTAAATATTATTAACGATCATCAAATCGCGGTTCATAATTCGGATGACAATACTTCCACAGTTATTATCAATAACTCTGAATGCAAGGACCAATATTTAGATAAAGCATTTTCTAATAGAAACCTTCACCGGCGTCATTTGTCACACGGTAATATAAATGATTTCAAAAATAAGCATTTCAAATCCTATGATCAAGACGATGCAATGTCCGGTAGAGTCATGAATTTAAGCACAATTTGTTTAGATTTCAAAAGTAGTAAAATTAAACATTATGATCGTAATGCGGATTTTTCTTTCGATAATTGTTCGTCTCGGTATTTGAGTCAGCCTAGAAAGATGCTGGCGCGAGTAGGGAAGCGCTCAAAATTATTACAAACAAACGACAATAATGCCAAGAATAATAAATCTAGCGAAGCATTTAATAATAAGGGGAAGGATTTACTACATGACCTTTGTTGCGATCTTAATGATCGTAACAAGAACTCCGGCAAAGATGGAAATAAATTAAGCATGACTAAATGCATTTGCCAAGAGATCAAAACTGATCTGGCGGGGTTAGGACCCTCCGATTGTGTATGACAATTTGTACATAGCCTAAATGAATTTATTACATTATATCAATAAATAGACTAACTAAGTTTAATAACTACGTATATAATTTAGAAATTTTTAATTAATTTATTAACAAAGATACTCATTTTGTGCTGGAACTATAAGTAGTTTGTATTTATTAGAGCTTAAATTAAAACTACCAAGAACAATAAGTAGCTTTAATATTTAAAGTATATATTAGCAAGGCATCTAAATTATGTAAAGATCTAAAATTAATTTTATACGAATTATTCTCTAATAAATTTTAATATATGTTAATTGTTAATAGTATTTAAATTGACTATAAAGTAAGATTTCAATGTTATTTTACCAAAAGCCTAGAATTATTTTATTTCTATTTTTATAGATAGAAATTATGGATTGTTAAATTTATTACTGTTAGTAATATTATATTTAATTTCCTTAGAAGCTAGAGCAAACCTTAATTGATTTTTTACGTTGAATCAATTTATGCTTGATCTCACGCAAACTTAGAGTAACTATTTCTCTTTACGTATGTAAGGTAAACTTTACTTGTGGAAGTATAAAATAATTTTCAATAAAAATAACATCCACATGTAAGCAATAGTGTAAATAGAATTGAACGTTACATTGTAGTTCTGAATATTTTCTCACATGCTTTTATCTGCTTAATGCGCCAATTATCGACAATATGCGATTAATGTAAATATAATATTTTTATTGCGTCAATGGGGCACTCAACAAATAATTCTGTAAAAAACACAATACCAGAAACAAAATGCAACAGACACGACCGAGTGTGGCACGCACGTTGAGCACCACTGTACCTTTGAGATACTTCAAACACATAGTAGTACAATAGAAGCACTTCACTTTAAATATTGTATATTTTTCGAAGCACTAGTTTTATCAGCACAATTTTTGTAAAGCACCAAAATTTCTTTTGTAATATACACTAAACGTACGGTCCGAATATTCAATGACCGAATTGCACCAATATTTGTGAATATTAGCTATCACCACTGAAACTTGAAAGCACAGTACTTTTAATTTTTTGCACTTATTAAGAATTTTGTATATATAGATATATGTATATATGTATATTTGTATGCTACTATTGATGTTTGTGATTATATCATAGAAAATATTGTACAGGTGAGAATCAGATAAAACTCAGTTTATATTTAAGTCAATGAATATATAATTTAATCGTGCAAAGTTCGCTTTCTTCGCAATTATATTCATTTCGCTATTCAGTTTTTTCAATTTTATGAAAATAATTATAGCAACAAAAATGTATTGCACTACGGTATTAAAATTAATTCTTATAACTATTTTTATGCACAAATACTATGGCCTAAAATTTCTTTATTTTTATTTCTATAAGTAGCATTTTTATTTTACTTATTGTAAATACATTCAAATCCTTTATACCTATATCTAACTAACAATGGGCGACTAATGTTACAAACTATTTGACAATAATTAGCTTAACTGTGATAAATTTTAAAATCTCATTTTTATAGAAATATATATGAAAGAAAAGTTGTAGTAGATTCAGAGACGTAAATTGTTTAACATTTGTCGGCCTAAGCAATGATCTTTTTTTCATTTTTGATCGTTTTTGAATTTAATCATATAATATTGTTAACATCATGCAGAAGGATATTTTGAATTAAATTTAAATATTTTATATTATCAAAAATTTTCGTATTTTTGAATTAATAAGTTTACAAAGCATAAAATTTTATGTAAAGTCAATATTCATTCTTATGGCTTATTTTGATTTAATATTGTTTTTCTTTCTAAATCTTCAGCTTGCAAGGGATTCTCATAAACTTCATTTTTTTCGGTATTATCATATCTATATTATATTTATTAAATAGATTTTGACAAAAAATAAATAAACAGTACCAGTATTGTTAAATAAATGTAGCAAAAATCCAGAGTTAAGGTGACCATACTTTTTTAAGTCAAAACCGGGAAGGCAATTTTTAATTCTGCTAACCCGGAACAAGGTAACTGATATTTTATTAAATAAAATCTGTTTTTTTTAATAATACTGACTATTGAAAATACTTTTAATTCCGTTATTTGTTATATATTCTTACAATTTTGAATCTATATATTTTTTCACTTTTGAGTCTTGTATAAATTTTATATAATTCTTTTTATAATTAACTTGAAAAATATTACTGTGCTAGGTAGTCAAAAAGACCGTTTTTATAATTTTTGCCATTTTTCTCATTCATAATGTCTTAAATCATTCTCATTTATCTATTTATCTTAATAAAATCTGAAAACAGTTGTAACATTTTTCGGAAACCCTGGACAAAAATCTAAATCCGGGACAAATATTGTTTTTAGAAAAACCTTGGGCACCAGGTGGAAATCCTGGACATATGGTCACCTTACTAGAGTATTATTGTTTAAAGAAATACCAAAAAGTAGTATTGTTGAAAAATACTATCAAAAATCCAAAGGATTGTTTTATTATACAATGGCATTTAATTTTTGTTTTTAATATGTCTTTTTTGTGCGATGACAATTGAAATTGTGGAATTGAACAAGCAAAACGGTCATATCTTATGAATAAGGCTTATATATTATTAAAAGTTTTATTTTCCCTATTCTGCCTAATGTTAACAAGAATTTTATATTCTAATGTAGTACCTGTATTATTATATACATATATGTATATATACCTATTTCTTCTTAGTTCCTTATCTAAACTATATATAATTAACTCTAACTTAAAATATTTTTTTATCCCTGTATAGACACCAGTACTGCGCACCTTTGGCAATCATATAGCGTGAAAATATTCACAACGTATTCCTATCCAAAATATCACCTAATTAACAAAAAAGTTCTCACCATCGCGCGCTGGTTACGGAGTGAAGACACAATGCTATATATATTAAAAATCACCAATAATATCACACACAACCATTGAGCAAATCACATAGTAGCCAAATTATACCAACCAACTCAATCACCAATGCTAAACCATCACCAACCACAACCTATTAACACTGGCACCATTTCGTATGATGTACCTAATAGTAGATTATTTGACAACTGCAAAATGGTAATCATTTTATGTAGATTGTATAGATCATGTTCAGTAGACAACATTCATAAAAAAATATCATTCAATTTAACAAATTTACTAATTTTTTTCGTTTCAAACTTGTATTAGCAATTTCGTGTAATAATATTTTACTTATGCTAATGGGTCGATTCTGGCGCACAATAGACCAATGTTATGGCAAGGCCATATTACGCTTCAGCTTGCATACATTATGCTACTGAATCATACTGAATACTGCCAAAATGTCATGCATTTGCTGTGCATTCGGCGTTTTACACATAAATTGCAACGTCACTTATATGTTATGAAGCTGGGTCAGAAAGACCCTGTTATCTAAGATCGTTGTGCAGTTTTTAGGATAAGTTTTCTTACATGACAACCTGACTGCACAGCAATCACATGGCTTTTGTCAATATTTAGAACGAATTAGTGTGGAAAGTTTTTCATAACATAGCCTTGCCATAACATTAGTCTGTGGCATAAACGGCCCATAAGTATAAATTATAGAATTATAATTAAATCTCACTTTTATAAGTAAATTGTGTCATATGGATAGATCACAAAATTAAATTCTATATAACCATATTTTTGTCAAGGGCCGTTTATTAATCACTAGAGACTTAAAAGGGAGGCTTGTATCAATTTATTACGTGAATTTATTTTTTACCTGAAAATTTAAAATATTATTTTTTTAAATATTACTTTTTTTGACAATAAAAATGTGGATAACTTTAAATGTAATCACTTATCACCGGGGAAAGAAGGAATTCAAAAATTATTGGACACCTCCCAATCAAAACTTAAACAGTAATATAATATAATGAATTTCGTAAATTTTTGTAACCGAAGTCAATTGCTTTTGTTAATATTATTATTAAATTAGGAATAATAATAATTTAATAACTTCGCGTCTACTTAACATGATCATCTATTAATTAAGTCTATCAATAAATACATGTAAGTAATGATCATATTAACTTTTATTTTAAAACTCAAAGTATTAAATTCAAGACTAATTAACAAAGTCAAGTATGCACAAATGTATGATTAAATGTGTTCATTAAATAAAGTTAATATGATTCTACCCACTGTATATTAATCACTTTGCTGGTTTATGGCCGTAGATTAGGTGTGAGTATCTGTGTATAAATCTGTAATTTTGCTAAATCTTTTATAATTTAACTGTATGTTAAACTAATGAATAATAATTTTTTTCTATGTACATATACGGTAAGCCAAATGATTTATATTAAATAATTCTCAAATTACGTAATATTTTTAATACTATACAGGGTGCTTTGAAATTAATGGAAAATGATATATCGCGTTAACTTGGTGAAGGATTGCTTGTAACTCTGAGTGAGAATTTTTATTACTAATATCTTAGTTCAAATTTTAACATTTGCTATCACTAGTGCTTAAATTATTTATTAAGAAAAAAAAGAAATACTAGTTGGATCATAAGAGTACGGTATTTGAATTGCCAATCCTGTGAATTTTAAGATATTTTGATTTTGCGCGACTAGCAAGCTGTGCACGATTACCAAGAATAATACCAAATTCGTGATAACATGAAAATTTGTTCATACTATGTACATGTACTATCCACAGAACCGGTCGACTTTAAACACGTTTTACACTCCAAATTATGTCGATGGTACGACAATGCCAAATCGTTACGATTTATTTTACCCAGCTGATCGTTTCTACTCTACGCTGGTTAATAGTTCTACTCCAATCGATTACCGACAATTTCGTCAGAGACCTCAAACACCAGCTTCAGGAAGTCTGGTTATGGATGGTTCTTCTTCTGATGAACTAGCACCTATCAGAGGACGTCTGATCGTGGAGGATAATGTTACTTATAGGAAGAAGGATGAGCCATTCGACATGCTGGGTATACCTGACAATGGTTCCTATGCTAAATCTGGAACCAAATCCAAAATGGAAAGGGCAATGAAATCTACTGTAGGCAACGTTATTGACGCATTTGAGTCCATGTCTAGACAGAGTTATAATAACGTGGCCAGAAGCAGTCCTAATATATATAATACAGTACAGAAAAATAAATATTCGACAGGTACCAATGCTGCTAAATATAACGCAAGGGCACGACCAAAACCTCTTCAAGCTTTTGGAAGTGATTTGGATACTGCTTTTCCTATAACAAAGGTTCCGAATCAACGCACCTCCATTAAGGATAATATGAAATGAATTAATTTTGATGTTCATTGAACTTCTTTTGACAATCGATTGAGGTAGATTCAATCTTTAGCAGCTGGACCTTTACTAATTATTCGAAGCAACTCAATTTTTGTCCTTTTGGGGTAATTCCTTTTGAGGTAAATTTTTCACGTCACATGTTCATTCCCTAATCATTAGTAATGCTGCGTTTATTTTTTTTTTGAGATCATGGATAGAAGACTTACATGCAATTTTTTGCATTTTAATTCATTTTTTGAACAACTTAAAATTTTTATTTATTAAATGTATAGTTAATTGTGCTATCTGAATATCTTTTTTATTTTATGATATTATAAATGTCTTTTATTGATATTTTAATGGATAAAAATTATTAAATCAGAACAACATTTTATACTTTTCTGAACTATATATTTTTTGCAGTACTTTGTTTCAGTTTGAACAAAAGGTGGCCATATTTTATGGATTAATAAGGCCGCAGATATTTCTAGATTTTTTTAACCGAATTACTATTACAATATTTGAACCGAAAATAACAGTCCAAATCAAAATTCGCACAAAGTAATATTACTTAATTAGCACGCTAAAATCAATTGATATTACATAATCATAAAGAAAAATGTACATAATTTTATGTCAATTTTAAAAACCGAAAAAGGACTTATTATTATTTAAAAAATATATTGTAGTCGGTAGTTCTGATTAAAAAAATTTTATTGAATTGGAAAAAAAGCAACATCCTTGAAAGATGACCGAAAGATCCATTGATGGGAATTCAACTACTTTTTGATATTGATAATTTTTATAAAAGCAATAATTTTATATTTGAGTTTTTTATTTTAACTGCTCCTATACAAGTTTATGTCCTGCTTTTGAAAAAAAAGATATGTATAAATAACTCCTTAATTTTGAGCATTGAATGAAATTTTGTGCATTTTTTTAATAATTAACTTTAGTTTAATTGTTGCTTCTAATGTATCTATTTTAGGTTTGGCATTTTGATATCTACAACTTTTTGGCTCAAATTTTGTAACAATAATTCTAGTTTCAATATATTCAAAATAAATATTGAGAATAACATTAAAATGCATTTTGAAAAATTGGATACAATCCAATAAAATAATTACAAACGCTACGTCGACTTTGCACAGTAATTAACAATTACTCACGTTTTGAATTTTATCGTGTTCTCTCTAAGCAGAGCAAACCACGAAACAATTTTTTTCTATATTTACAAATTAATTAATTAACAAACTTTTCAACGCATTATATCATGTATTTACTAAGAAGTATTTTACTTTCTATTATTATCTAAAAATAAACCTAAGATTATTATGAGCTCTTGTATGAGATAAAACACTCGTTAGTCACAAAAAAATCATCTATCCCTTTTTTATAATATTCGTATAATAAAAATAATTTATATATATATATATATATATATATTATAATAATTATAATTTGCAAACGTCGAACATTTTTATTTATATATAAAATAAAATAAAATTGCTAGAGTAACCCTTTTGATTGCTGCAACACAATCATATTTTAAAATGATTAATTGTACTAATCAGTTTCTAATAAAATGATCAAAAAATTCAAAATTTATTATCTAATGACACATATAAATGTATGTCTGTAAATCAAAAATTGAAATATGAATCATATTTTCAAAAAAAAATATATATATACATAAAAGTAGTAAAATTTCATAAATAATAAAATGTTTTTGTTACTAATATTATAAATTTTATTAGATTAAGTATACTAAAAATAATCTGTATTTTTACTTTACACACAAAAAACTTCGCGTTTTATAAATAAGTAAAGTGATAGCAAATGAATATCTAAAAATATTTTTCTAATTGTTTTACTTAAAAAGTAATTTATAGATCATATTAATATTAATGTTAAAACAGTATTTATAGTAGTTTATAATAAATTCTATATATTTTACATTGCGTTGCTTATATGTGGATATTATAATATTACAAAGAGATTTTGCGTATAGTTACAAATGATATAAAATTAAATAAATCATAAAGTTTATTAACTTTATGGATATTATATTATGAAGTGTTATGTTCATAGTTACTATATTATAAATGTTGTATGGTGCTATTGACCAAAATTGACCTCAAAAGCGATTTTTGGCCAATGTATCTTCTATCATTGAAAAATTATGTTATGTTATAGTAAGATAAGATTCAATTTTTCAAAATATTTAATTCGTTTTAAACTCATATTAATAATTATTGATCTGTTATCATGTAGATAGATCGAGTATATTTTACTTAAGTCGTAATGAAATTGTATATAAAATTACTAGATTATAGCGAAATTTGTAAAAATATGCTTTCATGATGAATTATTTTATATATATATATATATATATATATATATATATATATATATGTGTGTGTGTGTATTATTAATTAGCATATTAAATCAAAACTGTAATCTAGTACTCAAATTACAGAGTATTGCATTATCATAATTGTAAATAGCAATGTGACTGTAAAATAGGAAAACTGCCATTTTATAAAAAATATGTAGCTACATTTCTGCATATGAATAGCAATAAATCAAATCTAGTATTATTGAATGTTACAGACATTCTAATATACTTCATAATTAAGAAATTTTATGACATTAATAAAACAGTATCGTAAGAACTAAGATTGTTTTATGTATAATTAAAATTATTTGCGTGCAGAAATATATATGTACATAAAACTTAAAATCTTCCAATCGAAATGCAATATACATAGTTAATTTTTTATGCTAACTGAATTCTATTTAGATCATATGGCATTCGCTGTAATTGTAATAAGTGTAAAAAAATGCAAGAAATGTGAATTTATAATATTTT
>NW_020537646.1:11444880-11449880 GCF_003426905.1 Ctenocephalides felis | reverse complement strand
GAGGTCATAAGGCATCTACGGTGCAAAAGCCATCGAAATCGGACGCAATTTTTTTCCCCTCATCGGAACACAATTCATGACTCTAGCTAGGGTCATGGTATGATTTCAGTTTTTTCTTATTTCTTCGGCAACCTTTGAGAATATTAAAATGCCATTAAGCCAGAAAAATGTCAATATTCAAAGATTTGAGAACTTTGTTTTGCAGGGTGAAGAGAATATAAGTAAAGAGGACCTTATATGACCTAATATTTTTATGCAGAATTTTATATTTTTTAAATTAGAAACTTGTTAACGTTTTATAGGAAATTATATTTTTATAAATACTTTAATATATATATTAATATGTTGATATATTTATGATATATTTATAACATCACTTACGTTTATATTATTATATAATATAAAAATATACAACATATATAACACAATAATGTAATTTCAACTTATTTAATAAAAGAAATTTAATAAAATACCAGTTCCCTATCTTCGACTCTTACTTATCGCACACCATCCTCCGCTCAGGAGGGCAGAAAATCAATGAGAGGCCAAAAAAATGAAGGAACACCAAAAAAAGAAAGAAATGCGAAAAAGGCGAAAAAAAGACACAATTTTTGTAATCTAATTTTATTATCTATCAATAAAGTTAATGAAGTTAGGACTTTGACCATTATAAATAGACTAATCTATGTTTTTTCACTCACTTCAATCTATATATTTTAAATATTGGTCAGTATTACTTAACTTTGGACTTATACAATAAATATTAACTTCTCAACTTCATTTTTATTCGATTATTTTATTATAATATTAATTGTATTAATTCCCCCGACACCTTTACGCTACTACCCTTCTCCTTCCTTTACACTAACGTAAGTAACGCTAGTGTAACAACTAATACTCTTATCTTGTTTACCTTACCACGTCTCAAACCCGCTACCCTCTTCTCTCCAGCGACTAACAACGCGCGACGCCACGATGAAAGTGAATCGTTACAAAGTAGGTGATATTTTATATTTTAAACGAAAAAAAAATTAACAGGTCATATGACCAAAAAAAGTAGGGTAGGTATGACCTGTGTTGGCGTAATTGGTACAGTGATGGCTTCGTACCAAAAGGGTACCGAGTTCGTATCATACCTCCACCCCTAAAGCGAAATTCAACGGTACGACTAACGTTGTTGTATTTATTTAATGTTGAATAAAATAAAGATAATATTTAGATATAACAAACTAACAAGTCATGAGGCCGGAAAAAAACAGAACACATGTGACCTGTGTTAGCTTAATTGGTAGCATGATGGCTTCATACCCAGAGGGTAACGAGTTCGATTCATACCTCCCTACACAAAACACAAACACACAGGGTCTGTTGACGTTGTTGAACGTGGCGTGCACGGAATCACATCCGTTCGAATTTGGGATACGCGAGAGAATCTCGTATCATCTCCTAGTAAACCCCGCAGCATCTCTGAACAGGGATTCGCCGTGGCCGAATCGGTAAGAACGCTAAACTATACTCTAGAAGATCTGGGAGGGCTGGTTCGAATCCGAAGGGTGCAGATAATTTTTTTTATTCGGCAAGTTAAAGGGCGTAACTATATTAAATCATTATTTATTTACATCATCCCTTGTCTTTGGCTGAGTCATTGGGATCCATATCAAGAACCTCGACCATGTCGTTAAGGTCAGCACATAATCTGACTCAAAACGCAAAAACTTTTCAAAAAATTCCCATAGAAAGCACGTGAAATTTACAAAAAGTCGATTTTCTGCTCTCCTGAGCGAAAAACGGACAAAATTTTCCCCCCTGTAACTTCCCGCTTGAAATTCGCAAGAACTCGAGAAATCGAATGAGCCCACTTTCAACCCCCTGGGTGAAAATTTAATATTTTCATATCATCCCCCTGTGACCTTGACTTGAATCATGATGGTCGATCGTTGGATGGACTCGCAAAATGTCCTTCCAGTATTAGCCATCCGAAAATCTTTGTCGCCGTGGCCGAATCGGTTAGAGCGCTAAACTATACTCTAGAAGATCTGGGAGGGCTGGTTCGAATCCGAAGGGTGTAGATAAAATTTTTTATTCGGCAAGTTAAAGGGCGTAACTGTATTAAATCATTATTTATACACATCATCCCTTGTCTTTGACTGCGTCCATATTAAGAACCTCGACCAAGTCGTTAAGATCACCACATAATCTGACTCAAAACGCAAAAACTTTTCAAAAAAATCCCATAGAAAACACGTGAAATTTACAAAAAGTCGATTTTCTGCTCTCCTGGGCGAAAAAGACAAAATTTTCCCCCCTGTAACCCCCCGCTTGAAATTTGCAAGAACCCACAGAATCGAATGAGCCCACTTTCAACCCCCCCCCCTGGGTGAAAATTTATTATTTTCATATCATCCCCCTGTGACCTTGACTTGAATCATGATGGTCGATCGTCGGATGGACTCGCAAAATGTCCTTCCAGTATTAGCCATCCGAAAATCTTTGTCGCCGTGGCCGATCGGTTAGAGCGCTAAACTATACTCTAGAAGATCTGGAAGGGCTGGTTCGAATCCGAAGGGTGCAGATAAAATTTTTTATTCGGCAAGTTAAAGGGCGTAACTATATTAAATCATTATTTATTTACATCATCCCTTGTCTTTGGCTGCGTCATTGGGATCCATATCAAGAACCTCGACCATGTCGTTAAGGTCAGCACATAATCTGACTCAAAACGCAAAAACTTTTCAAAAAATTCCCATAGAAAACACGTGAAATTTACAAAAAGTCGATTTTCTGCTCTCCTGAGCGAAAAACGGACAAAATTTTCCCCCCTGTAACCCCCCGCTTGAAATTCGCATGAACTCGAGAAATCGAATGAGCCCACTTTCAACCCCCTGGGTGAAAATTTAATATTTTCATATCATCCCCCTGTGACCTTGACTTGAATCATGATGGTCGATCGTCGAATGGACTCGCAAAATGTCCTTCCAGTATTAGCAATCCGAAAATCTTTGTCGCCGTGGCCGAATCGGTTAGAGCGCTAAACTATACTCTAGAAGATCTGGGAGGGCTGGTTCGAATCCGAAGGGTGCAGATAATTTTTTTTATTCGGCAAGTTAAAGGGCGTAACTATATTAAATCATTATTTATTTACATCATCCCTTGTCTTTGGCTGCGTCATTGGGATCCATATCAAGAACCTCGACCATGTCGTTAAGGTCAGCACATAATCTGACTCAAAACGCAAAAACTTTTCAAAAAATTCCCATAGAAAACACGTGAAATTTACAAAAAGTCGATTTTCTGCTCTCCTGAGCGAAAAACGGACAAAATTTTCCCCCCTGTAACCCCACGCTTGAAATTAGCAAGAACTCGAAAAATCGAATGAGCCCACTTTCAACCCCCTGGGTGAAAATTTAATATTTTCATATCATCCCTCTGTGACCTTGTTAAGATCAGCACATAATCTGACTCAAAACGCAAAAACTTTTCAAAAAATTCCCATAGAAAACACGTGAAATTTACAAAAAGTCGATTTTCTGCTCTCCTGAGCGAAAAACGGACAAAATTTTCCCCCCTGTAACCCCCCGCTTGAAATTCGCAAGAACCCACAGAATCGAATGAGCCCACTTTCAACCCCCCAGGGTGAAAATTTATTATTTTCATATCATCCCCCTGTGACCTTGACTTGAATCATGATGGTCGATCGTCGGATGGACTCGCAAAATGTCCTTCCAGTATTAGCCGTCTGAAAATCTTTGTCGCCGTGGCCGAATCGGTTAGAGCGCTAAACTATACTCTAGAAGATCTGGGAGGGCTGGTTCGAATCCGAAGGGTGCAGATAAAATTTTTTATTCGGCAAGTTAAAGGGCGTAACTATATTAAATCATTATTTATACACGTCATCCCTTGTCTTTGACTGCCTCATTAGGATCCATATCAAGAACCTCGACCATGTCGTTAAGATCAGCGCATAATCTGACTCAAAACGCAAAAACTTTTCAAAAAATTCCCATAGAAAACACGTGAAATTTACAAAAAGTCGATTTTCTGCTCTCCTGAGCAAAAAATGTACGACTAATGTTGTGGTATTTATTTATTGTTGAATAAAACAAAATTATTTATACGTTAACAACGAAGATAACCATTAGTTAACGTTAGTAACTAACGCTTACCTTACCACGTCTCGAACCTGCTACCCTCTTCTCTCCAGCGACTCCCACCTCCCAATGCGCGACGCCACGATGATCACATTAGTGAATCGTTACAAAGTAGGTGATATTTTATATTTTAAACGAAAAAAAAATTAACAGGTCATATGACCAAAAAAAGTAGGGTAGGTATGACCTGTGTTGGCGTAATTGGTACAGTGATGGCTTCGTACCAAAAGGGTACCGAGTTCGAATCATACCTCCACCCACCCATAAGCGAAATTCAGCGGTACGACTAACGTTCTTGTATTTATTTAATGTTGAATAAAACAAGTTAATATTTAGATATAACAATCTAACAAGTCATGAGGCCGAAAAATAACAGAACACGTGTGACCTGTGTTAGCTTAATTGGTAGCACGATGGCTTCATACCCAAAGGGTACCGAGTTCGAATCATACCTCCACCCCTAAAGCGAAATTCAACGGTACGACTAACGTTGTTGTATTTATTTAATGTTGAATAAAACAAAGTTAATATTTATATAACAAACTAACAAGTCATGAGCCGAAAAATAACAGAACACGTGTGACCTGTGTTAGCTTAATTGGTAGCACGATGGCTTCATACCCAAAGGGTACCGAGTTCGAATCATACCTCCACCCATAAAGCGAAATTCAGCAGTACGACTAACGTTCTTGTATTTATTTAATGTTGATATAAAACAAAGTTAATATTTAGATATAACAAACTAACAAGTCATGAGGCCGAAAAATAACAGACACATGTGACCTGTGTTAGCTTAATTGGTAGCACGATGGCTTCGTACCCAAAGGGTACCGAGTTCGATTCATACCTCCG
>NW_020537646.1:11345037-11443880 GCF_003426905.1 Ctenocephalides felis | reverse complement strand
TCAAAGGTCAAAGGTCAAAGGTCAAAGGTCAACAATTTTGAACAAAAATGAAAAGGGCAAAGGTCAACAATTTTGAACAAAAATGAAAAGGTCAAGGTCAAAATTCCAAAGGTCAAAAATGTTGGTCCAAAAGTCAAAGATCAAAAGGTCAAAGGTCAAAGGTCAACAAATTTTGAACAAAAATGAAAAGGTCAAAGGTCAAAATTTTTGGTCAAAAAAATTTGGGAAAAAGTCAAAGATCAAAAGGTCAAAGGTCAAAGGTCAAATGGACAATTTCAAGAATGTTGACTTCCGATTATCCGGATTTCGCACTATCCGGACTTCGGATTAACGGATTATCCGAAGTCCCCGGAGGGTGCGATTGACTGCGAATTATCCGGATTTTGCACTATCCGGACTTCGGATTATCGGACTTCGGATTAACGGATTATCCGAAGTCCCCGGAGGGTGCGACTTCGGATTATCGGATTATCCGAAGTCCCCGGAGGGTGCTCCGGGGACCTGTGATGACACCCAGTTTTTCAACCGAGGGCGATTCAGGGCTGGCCCTAGCGCTGGTGACTACAGGGGGGAGAGGGAAACCTTTTCTACCCTATAGTCCCTCCCTCTCCCTTTTTTGTGAATGGAACACCCCCCAATAACCCCCTCTCCCCTGTTTAGAGATGCTGCGGGGTTTACTAGGAGATGATACGAGATTCTCTCGCGTATCTCTCCTCTCAATCGAAGGGAGCATCATACCTCGAGTCCCAAATTCGAACGGATGTGATTCCGTGCACGCCACGTTCAACAACGTCAACAGACCCGGTGTGTTTGCGTTTTGTGGCCGGAGGTATGAATCGAACTCGGTACCCTTTGGGTACGAAGCCATCGTGCTACCAATTAAGCTAACACGGGTCACATGTGTTCTGTTATTTTTCGGCCTCATGACTTGTTAGTTTGTTATATCTAAATATTAACTTTGTTTTATTCAACATTAAATAAATACAAGAACGTTAGTCGTACTGCTGAATTTCGCTTTATGGGTGGAGGTATGATTCGAACTCGGTACCCTTTGGGTATGAAGCCATCGTGCTACCAATTAAGCTAACACAGGTCACACGTGTTCTGTTATTTTTCGGCCTCATGACTTGTTAGTTTGTTATATCTAAATATTAACTTTGTTTTATTCAACATTAAATAAATACAAGAACGTTAGTCGTACTGCTGAATTTCGCTTTATGGGTGGAGGTATGATTCGAACTCGGTACCCTTTGGGTATGAAGCCATCGTGCTACCAATTAAGCTAACACAGGTCACACGTGTTCTGTTATTTTTCGGCCTCATGACTTGTTAGATTGTTATATCTAAATATTGACTTTGTTTTATTCAACATTAAATAAATACAAGAACGTTAGTCGTACCGCTTGTCCAAAAATTTTCCATTTGACCTTTGACCTTTGAAAAATTTTGACCTTTTCATTTTTTGTTCAAAAAAGGTCAAAGGTCAAAGGTCAAAGGTCAAATTTTTTTGTCCAAAAATTTTAAGAAAAAAATTTTGGTCAAACAAATTTTTGGACAAAAAAATTTGACCTTTGACCTTTGACCTTTTCAGTTTTTGGTCAAAATTTGTTGACCAACATTTTTTGGTCAAAATTCCAAAAAACTGAAAAGGTCAAAGGTCAAATTTTGAACAAAAATGAAAAGGTCAAAGGTCAAAGGTCAAATGGCACAGGTCAAAGGGCAAAGGTCAACAAATTTTGAACAAAAATTAAAAGGTCAAAGGTCAAAATTCCAAAGGTCAAAAAAGGCCAAAAAATGTGGGTCCAAAAGTCAAAGATCAAAAGGACAAAGGTCAACAAATTTTGAACAAAAAAGAAAAGGTCAAAGGGCAAAGGTCAACAAAAATGAAAAGGTCAAAGGTCAAAATTCCAAAGGTCAAAAAAGGCCAAAAAATGTTGGTCCAAAAAAGTCAAAGATCAAAGGTCAAAAGGCAAAGGTCAACAAATTTTGAACAAAAATGAAAAGGTCAAAGGTCAAAATTCCAAAGGTCAAAAAAGGCCAAAAAATGTTGGTCCAAAAAAGTCAAAGATCAAAGGTCAAAGGTCAAATGGCATAGGTCAACAAATTTTGACCAAAAACTGAAAAGGTCAAAGGTCAAATTTTGAACAAAAATGAAAAGGTCAAAGGTCAAAATTTTTGGTCCAAAAAATTTTGGGAAAAAGGTCAAATGGCAAAGGTCAAAGGTCAACGGGCAAAGGCCAAAAAATGTTGGTCCAAAAAGTCAAAGGTCAAATGGCAAAGGTCAAAGGGCAAAGGTCAACAAATTTTGAACTAACCAAATGAAAAGGTCAAAGGTCAAATTTGTCAAAAGGTCAAATGGCAAAGGTCAACAAATTTTGACCAAAAAAACTGAAAATTTCAAGATAGCAACGGTTACGGCAAAGGTCAAAGGTCAAAGGTCAAATGGCAAAGGCCAAAGGTCAAATGGCAAAGGTCAAAGGCCAAAAATGTTGGTCCAAAAAAGTCAAAGATCAAAGGTCAAAGGTCAAATGGCAAAGGTCAAAGGTCAAATGGCAAAGGTCAACAAATTTTGAACAAAAATGAAAAGGTCAAAGGTCAAAATTCCAAAGGTCAAAAAGGCCAAATGTTGGTCCAAAAGTCAAAGATCAAAAGGTCAAAGGTCAAAGGTCAACAAATTTTGAACAAAAATGAAAAGGGCAAAGGTCAACAAATTTTGAACAAAAATGAAAAGGTCAAAGGTCAAAATTCCAAAGGTCAAAAAATGTTGGTCCAAAAGTCAAACATCAAAAGGTCAAAGGTCAAAGGTCAACAAATTTTGAACAAAAATGAAAAGGTCAAAGGTCAAAATTTTTGGTCAAAAAATTTTGGGAAAAAGTCAAAGATCAAAGGTCAAAGGTCAAATGGAAAATTTTGACCAAAAACTGAAAAGGTCAAAGGTCAAATGGCAAAGGTCAAAGGGCAGAGGTCAACAAATTTTGACCAAAAACTGAAAATTTCAAGATAGCAACGGTTACATGGCAAAGGTCAAACGTCAAAAGCCAAATGGCAAAGATCAAAGGTCAAATGGCAAAGGTCAAAGGGCAAAAAATTGGTCCAAAAAATTTTGGAAAAACAATTTTTGGTCAAAAAAATTTTAGTCCAAGAAATTTAGAAAAAAAAATTTTTGGTCCAAAAAATTTTGGCCAAAAAAATGTTGGTCCAAAAAATTTTGGAAAAAAAATTTTTGGTCAAAAAAATTTTGGTACAAAAAAATTTGAAAAAAAAATTTTTGATCAAAAAAATTTTGGTCCAAAAAATTTTGGGAAAAAAATTTTGTCCAAATAATTTCGGAAAAAAAAAATTTTCGGTCCAAAAAATTTTGGAAAAACAATTTTTGGTCAAAAAAATTTTAGTCCAAAAAATTTTGAAAAAAGAATTTTGGTCCTAAAAATTTTGGGAAAAAAATTTTAGGAAAAAAAATTTTGGTCATAAAAATTTTGGAAAAAAAAATTTGGTCAAAAAATTTTTGGTCCAAAAAATTTTGGAAATAAAATTTTTGGTCAAAACAATTTTAGTCCAAAAAATTTTGGGAAAAAATTTTAAGAAAAAAATTTTTGGTCAGAAAAATTTTGGTCAAAAAAATTTTTGGACAAAAAAATTTTGGAAAAAAAAATTTTGGTCAAAAAAATTTTGGGAAAAAAAATTTTCGTCAAAAAAATTTTTGGTCAAAAAAATTTTGGTCAAAAAAATTTTGGCCAAAAAAATTTTGGTCCAAAAAATTTTGAAAAAAAAATTTTTGGTCAAAAAAATTTTGGTACAAAAAATTTTGAAAAAAAAATTTTTGATCAAAAAAATTTTGGTCAAAAAAATTTTGGGAAAAAAATTTTTGGTCAAAAAAATTTGGTCCAAATAATTTCGGAAAAAAAATTTTTTCGGTCCAAAAAATTTTGGAAAAACAATTTTTGGTCAAAAAAAATTTTTGGTCAAAAAAATTTTAGTCCAAAAAATTTAGAAAAAAAAATTTTAGTCCAAAAAATTTAGAAAAAAAAATTTTGGTCCTAAAAATTTTGAAAAAAAAATTTTAGGAAAAAAAATTTTGGTTATAAAAATTTTGGAAAAAAAATTTGGTCAAAAAAATTTTGCGAAAAAAAATTTTGGTTCAAAAAATTTTGGTCCAACAAATTTTGGGAAAAAAATTTTTGGTCAAAAAAATTATGGAAAAAAATTTTTGGTTAAACAAACTGGTCAAAAAAATTTTGGTCCAAAAAATTTTGGGGAAAAATTTTTGGCCAAAAAAATTTTAGAAAAAAAATTTTGGGGAAAAAATTTTTGGTCAAAAAAATTTGGTCCAAATAATTTCGGTCCAAAAAATTTTGGAAAAACAATTTTTGGTCAAAAAAATTTTAGTCCAAAAAATTTTGAAAAAAGAATTTTGGTCTTAAAAAAGTGAAGAGTTCAATCGTGAAGAATCCTATTGTAATTGTGAAGAGTCCAATCGTGAAGAATCCTATTGTAATTGTGAAGAGTCCATTAGTGAAGAGTCCAGAGTCCATTAGTGAAGAGTCCATTAGTGAAGAATCCTGTTGTAATCGTGAAGAGTCGAGTTGCCCTTGTGAAGAGTCATCGAGTTGTGAAGAGTCCATTAGCAAAGCGTTCACAGTTGTAGAGAAGAGAAAGGAACATGGATTTCATGAGAGAATTAATAGAAAGGACTCCAAATACAAAGTGGTAAATAATGCGGAGTGATGGTAACTCGGGAACGACTAAAGGCAATGGAAATGACTAAAGAAATTCGAAAACTACATTCTCGAGGACGAGAATTGATCAGGATAGCCGAATGCTAACTATGAATAGATCAGTAATCTAGTAGGCGTTGAGTAATATGTAAAACAGATATATATATATAATACGTATATAGTGAACGTGGTGTAATTGAGTAAAATAGTGATCAATAGAACATTGTGTTTTAATAGAGACGATCAGAGTTAAAAGTCAAAAAAATTTTGCGAAAAAAATTTTTGGTCCAAAAAATTTTGGGGAAAAAATTTTTGGTCAAAAAAATATTGGTCAAAAAAATTATGGAAAAAAATTTTTGGTTAAAAAAAACTGGTCAAAAAAATTTTGGTCAAAAAAATTTTGGGAAAAAATTTTTGGTCAAAAAATTTTTAGTCCAAAAAATTTTGGTCAAAAAAATTTTTGGACAAAAAAATTTTGGAAAAAAAAATTTTGGTCAAAAAAATTTTGGGAAAAAAAATTTTCGTCAAAAAAATTTTTGGTCAAAAAATTTTTGGTCAAAAAAATTTTTGGTCAAAAAAATTTTTGGTCAAAAAAATTTTGGTACAAAAAATTTTTGATCAAAAAAATTTTGGGAAAAAAATTTTTGGTCAAAAAAATTTGGTCAAAAAAATTTTAGAAAAAAATTTTTGGTCAAAAAAATTTTGGTCAAAAAAATTTGGTCCAAAAAATTTTGGATAAAAAATTTTTGGTCAAAAAAATTTTGGTCAAAAAAAATTTTGGTCAAAAAATTTTGGTCCTAAAAATTTTTGGTCAAAAAAATTTTAGTCCAAAAAATTGTGGTCAAAAAAATGTTGGCCAAAAAATTTTGGTCAAAACAATTTTGGTCAGAAAAATTTTGGGAAAAAATGAGTATGTGTGCTATTGAAATGCATACGAGTTACGGATGCGACATCTGTCGTACTGCAATAAGCGAATCGTCACAAATATTTTACACGACTTATATAAACATCATTAAATGTTGTTTTTTTATTTATAATTTAATAATAATAATATTTAATATTTAATTTATAATTTTTTCTGTTTACTTTTTTCATTCATTTATCTTATTCCATTCAATAAATTAATCTGTTTTCACATTTGTTGATTTTAGTATGCGATCGCGCACTCCTTTTGTTTACATTATAATAATATCCATCCTTGTCCCTTCATCTTCCACACTTAAGATTTGTTTTGAAATATTTCTGTATATATTCACATGTACTGTATCAAGCATTGTAAGAGATAGTTGGTGTTTTTTGTTTTTCAAAAATAAAATACAATTTAAATAAAATATTAAATAATGTAGTAGTATATAATTTTTACTGTTTTGAAATTACACTGCTGATGAAGCATACCATGGTCTCGAAACGTCTGTAATTGTTAAATAGCGTGTGTAAAAATCTGAGTGTTACGTTGTTCATATTTAACATTTAATATTCTCCACCTTACATTAAATTAATTCCACTCATATCACAAAATTCTATATATATATGCATATATATATAATATATATATATATATATATATATAAATAATTTATCCTTAATACATTCTGTATATTTATATAGTGATCTACAAGTAAATAAGATATTTAAAAAATATAAATATTTCAATAAATGTAGCTGCCAAACATATTTTGGGTAATAATACCATGAATATAATCTGAACAATGTTTTATTAGTTCTTTGTTATTGTAAACATATAAGTAATAAATCATGTATTCTAGTTTGGGTTCTTAATTTATTTTATGTCACTGTATGATGACTTAATCCCAAGTCAAAACATACATATGGTAATAAAGGAAAAAATTATTATTATATAAACTATTACTCTAAAATTTTCAGAAATGTGGAATAATTTATTAATTATATTTAAATATTAAGCTATATACTCATTTTGTAACCACAATTATTATAAAAAAGACAAGAGCATTTCAAGAAGTTTCATTTCAGGGAATTTAATAAATTAGTAACATGCACAATATTAATACATACGACAATGTTTACAACAAGAAGTATTCTAATGATGTATATCATAGCATAATTTCATATATTGACTATCAACTTTGATGTTCTTGTGCTAGAACTTTTTGGTTTGACTTCAGTAGATGCTCTGCAAATGGTATTTGTTTAGATCGAGCAGATTGTTTTTTCTAGAATTATCCACATAGCATCAGTATTATGAAAATATTAACTAAAATAAATAACTAATAATACCTTAAATCCAAAAGAGAAGCAACCTTGTTTTTCTTCTGTGGGTTCAGGTAATACTATTAAATCAGGTGTTGGTGTATCATCTATTCCAAAGACATTTAATTCGCTATAACTATCTGTATCAATCATTTCCATTTGCCAAGGTATTGACACAGAACCAGTATTAAATTTTGAATAAAAATTATCATCTGTTGCATCTAAATTAACCCCTTTTATAGTAGAAAACTGTTCAATATCCAATACATCTTTAGCATATACTGCATGAGGCTAAAAAAATATTTAAGCATAAATTACATGAACATTTCAATAATGTGATATTCTGTTTTAGAAATTGTTGCCAATTTGTAATCACCACTAAAATTTTGTATGTTGTAATGATACTTTATAGATATTAGACTGCAATAGATTAGATAGCAATATCCAAAAATAAATATAACTAATAATGTCGAATATTTCTGTAAAATAACTGATTTAGTGTCCACGAATAATAATTCATCAAAAGAAATCAGTATTGTCATTATTTTATCTAAATCTATTACTGGTCCTATAACATGTTTTTAAAATTAACGATACTTTAATAAAAAAAAAAAAATTAAAATATAGTCCTTTCGATGTTTAAAGAACTACTTACATCAGGAAGAAAGGGTGCTTCTATGAGACCTGCTTCAAGTCTTTTCCAATTCATGGTACTAAAGAAAGAATGTAATTTAATTTCACGAGCCCCATATCGACCACAATGACATCCTAATCTAGTTTTTGGATTTTTTACCAATAGCTGCTGGCATAATGATTTTGCTTCATCGGTAAACTTTGATGAGTATTTCTCTTGATCTTCCTTCAAAAAAAGGAATGAAATTATTACTATATTATGCGTGAATAAAAATAGACATAGTGTGATAATAATAAAACATAAATAAATATCATATTTTTCAAATATTAAAAGCTCTTGAATAATTGTGTTTGGTAATTAATAATAATGCAAGCAAAAATAATATAGATATGAATATATAACAAAGATATTTCAAACTTTTGTATAACAAACCTGAATATAGAATAAATTCTAAACTAGTGGGGTGTATGGCATCGTGCCTTAAGGCAAATTGCTGGAACTTCCCGTACCGTAACGAAATATTCAAGGAATAGTGAATGTTTTCAAATAGATTATTATAAATGAATACTGTAACATTGTGTAATATTTATAAGAATTATATAAACTGAATTGCAAAGTTGAAAACATTATTTGTTTAAAGTATATCAGAACTTTAGTCAGAATTAAAAATAAAATCCGCATTATTTTCGATATATAAAAAAAAAATTTTTTGAAAAAAAAAAAAATTGAAACAAATTTTTTTTTCCAAAATCAATTATTTTGTTAAGACAAGCAGAAAGTTCTATGAATCATTTAAATCGGACGCTTAGTTCTCTCAAAAACTGCCGTTTTTTTAACATTTAGCTCTGTGGCTCCGAAACCGCTGGGCCTACCTTTGCCAAAAACTAATAACCACTTTTCCTCGTCATTACTAACTAAATGTTTTTTGGATCATACAAATCGGATGATCCGTTCTCTCAAAAACTCGATTTCTATTTTCTACACTCTTTACTCCGTATCTCCAAAACGGCTGGATCTGCCTTTGCCAAAAACTAATCAGCTCTTCTCCCTATCGATAGGAATCGAATGTTTTTTTTAACCATTCAAATCGGTTGATCCGTGCGCCCGAAAACGTGCCTGAAAATTTGTATCCATACATACATACACACACACATCCATTTTTTCTGAGGTATGCCAAAATGTTCAGAAACCTTCAAAACGTCGAGAAATGCAAAAATTTTCTATTTCGATTTTCGGCCCATTACAATAACTTACCCTACGGGAAGTTAATAAATTAATCGGGCATGAAACTCTGTTTACTTTTTACCTTCACTCTTCTGTCAACTTCCTCCCGCTTAACTTTTTCCTTTCTGGCTCTGAATGGTGCTTGACCTTCCAACATTTCATAAAGCAAACATCCAAAGCTAAACCAATCTGGACTGTATGAGTATTTTTCATTTTCAATGACTTCGGGGGCTGTAACATTTACAAACTTTGAATTATTTGTGCATATATTTATTTTAATCAATGAAACTCTATTTATAGTATGATGGTCTTCACTTTTCAATTCATTAATATAAAAATAATTGTAAAGCAGATGTAGTATTTTCATTATCAGACTGTGAAACATATAAAAAACAATAAATCAGCAACAAAGAGAAATATTTACTAAGACATCATTATCACAAATGTAGGGCAAAATATATAAATAAATCAGCAATAAATACTGAAGATTGTATAGATATAACAGATACTGAAATACTAACCCATATAACCAACTGTTCCTACTCTGCCTCTCACCATTTCGCCTTCAGGAATATCCATAGCTAAACCCAAATCAGATATTCTCACATGACCAAAATCATCCAAAAGAATATTTTCAGGTTTGCAATCTCTGTTACATAATATTAAAATGAATATTATAAAATACATTTTGTAAAAAATAGTTGCAATTTGGTAAAATAGTTGTTTACAAAACTATTGTTAATCTTGGTTTATTCTTCTCGATTAATGAATTTTAAATTTGAAAACTTTATGCTATTGATTGAATTTTTTTTTCACATACCAAATGTTTAAAGTGACTTTGGTGCAAACATTATTAGTTCTTTGAGAGCAATTTCTTCAACTTACCTGTAAACTATTCCTTGTTCATGCAGATGTTCTAGTCCGCAGACTACTTCTGCGGCATAAAACATTGCTCGTGATGTTTCAAAGCCAGGTTCACCTCCCATATTATATATATGAAATTTTAAATCTCCTCCTAGAAAAATAAAAATAAATTGGTAAACTGCTGCTTAAATTGTTCTTTTTGTTTTGAGCCAAGATATTTTATTTAACTTAATTTTCAATGGGACAAATAGTTTCGAAGCAATATAAGACATATATATATATATACATATATATATATATACATATATACACATATATATATACACACATATATATACATATACACACACATATATATACATATACACACACATATATACATATACACACACATATATATACATATACACACACATATATACATATACACACACACATATATACATATACACACACACATATATACATATACACACACACATATATACATATACACACACACATACATAACATCAAGTAGATGAGAGATTTTTACATCAAAACGCATGGAAAAATAAAGATGTTTTAAAAATCTTGATTTACTTTTTACTTGATGTTACGCCCTCCAAGAAATTAATCATATATCAATTTATCAATATTGTTATCAAACTCACCATTCATTATGGTTAAAACTAAACAGAGGGCATCTTTGGTCTCATAGGCATATGCCAAATTGACAACAAATCTTGAATTAATTTTTTGTAATATTTGCTTTTCAATCAACACCATTGACTCTCCCCTTCTTTTTTTAATTCGTTTTTTTTCTAATTTTTTGCAAGCGTACATTTTACCCGTTGCCCTTACCTAAAAAACAAAATTTGAATTTTTCCTAAATCTTTTCAATTTTGAATTTAAAAAATATATATTTAAATTAAGCAGTCTTACTTGACATGCACAAACTTCTCCAAATCCTCCTTTTCCTAGAACTCGATACATTCGAAAAGTCTTGTATGTTACAGGCAATGCTTCTAGCCATTTCCATTGCAAATATCTAATTTTAATAAACCAGTATAGCAATTTTGATAATGTATAAAATATTATTTTTCTACTATTTACAATAAATATAATAAAACTGCATCACATATAATAGTTTGTAACTAAAGTTGAATTTTAACAGCCATACCTATGAAAATACATTGATGATTCAAAATCCCAGAAAGGCTCCCCTGCCAAAAAGTTTTTGATGATTAAAACACAAGGTTCAAATAGATCTTTACAACCACCTGTGAATTTATTAAATGTTTAGTTAGGAAATAAAAGTAGTAAAACTATCACCTGAATAAAACATTTTCACTCACTTGATAATTTGTTTTTACAATGCTCTATAACATCATCATTTAATACATCAATCACTGTGTTTCCAGGGTTATCACCCGATTCAATTGAACTACTTGTGAGGTATTTCTTACTTATTTCTAATGATATCTCCAAACGTGCTTCATCCAATTCCAGTTCATATTTTTCCACATCATCCAAGAAACAAATATAACGATAATATTGTGGTCTTTTCTTTTCACAAAACTGGCGAAATAATAATCTCCCAATTGGCTGCTGGTCAACTACGTAACTGTATCTTACATCTGTATAATAATTTAATAATACAAGTTTGCAACTCTTAATATTAGTGAGAAATATTTAAATAAATCATTTCATTAATATTTTAAAATGCATGTAATACCGAACATAGATTCATTTAAAGTGAATAATAGCATACCTATTTTGTTTTTTATATCTATGCATTGAGATATGTGAGGAAATTGCAGAATTTTCTTCCATTTTTTGCTTTTGCCTTTGCTGCTGTCTGATCCACCTAAGATTATGCGAATATTTAATCATATTGTAAAACATTAAGAAAATGATAATGATTGAATGATTATGAATATTGAATATAAATGAATCAGGCGATAAATATGAATAATATTGGCTCAAAAACCATTAAAATTGTTACAAATAATAAAAGTATTTTTTTTCAATCAAATACATGAATAATATACTGAAGTATATACATACATACATATATATATATATATATATATATATATATATATATATACATATATATATACCCCAACTAACTTTGGAAGGCCAATCCACCCAAAATGATGTAACTTTTGTATGGGAGACCTCTAAAGGAAGGTCCCAGCGGGTGAACCATGGGCATGGGTAGATCAGCATTCCAAACTTACTGGGGGTCGGTCATACATTTGGACATTATTGAGGAGCTCTAAATGAGCCAAAACAGGATTTTTTAAAATTTGACCCAATCTTTGGATGAATGCACCAGGCATCAGAATTCATTTTAGAGAAATGGTTTCTTCGGCAAAGTATCTTATTTTGATGCTTAGTATACGAAAAGCATATGTCCCTATGTGACTTTTACCCATACAAATAAATATACATACATATGTTAATCAGTATCTAAAAGGATATTTGCAGAATTTAAAGAAATAAATTTAAATTTATATTTAAAATAATTAAAGAATAAAAGATATACATGTCACACCAGGAAAAATCATTATTTTTGATAATTACATATAAAAAATAAACCAAACATACAATACATAAAATAAATATACAAAATAATCTACATATATATAAAAATAAGTCGGGTTTTCCTTCCTGACGATATAACTCCAGAACGCACGAACCGAATTCGACAATTTTGCATTCGTTGGAAAGGTCTCGGGCTCCACAATTTATAGCTAAGAAAATTAGTGGTGCATGGCATCGTGCCTTAATGCAAATTGCTGGAACTTCACGCACCGTATTTATCAGAATTATGCTTGGTTAAGTCAACGAGCAATTCTTGCTGCAACAAATAATGATATACACGCACTGAATTTCACCATTCAATCAAAAATTGCTGACAATTTGGTGACATACCAATGATTCCGACTGGTCTTCAGTTTGACTTCAAACGATTGCAATTTCCAGTTCCCCTTGCGTTCGCAATGACAATTAACAAGTCGCAAGGCCAATCGCTTAGTGTTTGCGGGATAAATTTCAAATAGATTATTTAGAAAATCTTTTTTTTTTCGCATGGGCAGTAATACGTTGCCTGTTCACGAGTTGGAAAACCATCCGCTTTGTTTGTGTTAACGTCAGACCAAAAAACAAAAATGTTTACAAAGAGCACTTCAATGAAACGGATAATTGGCGGGTACACTTTCATTTACTTAAAGAAGTTCAACTAAAAACACTTCATTTTTTTAATCGAAATAAATTCATTACAGTTGTGTAAATATCAAATTTTTCCTTTTCAAATATAAAACAAACAAAAAAATTCTTCATCTTTCTCACGAAACCATCTGGTGGCGAAACGGAGTTCGTCGGGTTTGCTAGTAAATATATAAATATATTTAATAATAATAATATAAAAATAAATAAATATTTTATGTATTGTATGTTTGGTTTATTATATCAAATCATTTTAGGGCCGGAACGCATTTCGGCAAAAAAAATTAAAAAATCTGCTACAACAGAAAATAATTTGATAAGTGAATTTTATAATTTTTATTTTAACTAATTTTTATTAAACGTCCTTATTATTGTAATAAACACACACACACACACATATATATATATGTGTGTGTTTATTATATATATATATATATATATATATATATGCACAAAATGGGGTTTGTAATAATTTTTGTTTATGTCCTTTTTGAACGAAACCGGAACAAACATAAAAACCGGTTTTTTAATTTTAGCGTTCCGGCAAAAAAATATTAGCACATAAAATATATATATATATATATATATAGTATATATATATATATATATATATATATATATATATATATATATATTAGCTCAATGTTAAAAAAGTAAGTTTCAACCATATTTCACGTATCTACTTTCACCTTCACGAGCTTTCAAATATACAGTGTTGGCAACAATGTTCTCCAGTTCCATTAGTTCCAGGTTGCTGATTGAACTATCCCGCTACAAAAGCGGGACACACAGTCAATTCACAACTTTTCTTTTTTGGCCCGATAATACTTCAATATAAACTACAAAATAAAGGCAACAAATTACATTATTACCAATAATATATATTGTAAATAGGTAGATATAGGTTACTTTATGAATCAGCTATGTGAGATCAGAATAAAGTCTTATAAACACAAATTAATACAAGAATCTGAAATTCATTTGTTAACCCCTTAACTTAGAATAGCCCGCGTACGAAAGCTAGGCCAAACGTAAATATCACGCACATCTGGCCAGAAGCAAATACTACTCATTATGGCCATGACCGGTACCGCAATCGCATGTATTACAAAATATTTATTTATATGAAACTATAAAGCACAAAATTATTTTTATTTTTGTGATGAACTGCACTCTGTGTGGAAAAATCGTCATGAACGCCGCGCCAGCTTGAACAAGTTTGGCCCAACAATTTGGAATCTAAATCGTAAGTTAAGGTACAACGTTTGTAAAGACTGCTCTTAGTATCAATAAAAAGACATATCTCACCTTTGGCACAAATTTTTGAGCAGCTTAATACTTTTCAGGAGCATCAACTAAAACCGCTGCAGGCAAAAGCCCGGGAACCAAAAATTACTCTCTGCTATGCACACATACATGCTGCAGTCAGTGTATAGATTGATTTATACAATTCCTGAAAAAAAATTATTTAATCTTTTTTAATAAATGTCCACTCACTACAATTCTAAGAACAATGAATTGAATCCATTCTACAAACATTTGGAATTTTATATTTTTAAATAATGAAATAATGTATAAATTAAAAAGCACAATGTGTACACAAACACATTTATATTCATTATTTTTTATCATATCTAAACAACATTTAAATTAACTCATGTTGCAGTATTGTTTCTAAAATAAATAATTAAAAAGTAAAATCATTCCAAATAATTCATTTAAAGGGGTTGTTCGGTTTTTATTTATTTATTTTTTTCGATTTTTGATATTATGAAAGCTAAAAACCTTAGAATTATTAAAAAAAAATCATCTCAATATCTATTTTTTGACGAAGTTATAGATATATATATATATATATATATATATATATATATATATATATATATATATATATATATATATATATATATATATATATCTATATGTATCTCCGCGAGCTATTGTATGCCAGCTGCCCTCTTTTTCATTATAATACCTCATGCACATGATCTTTTTAATGTGTCAGCATCTTTGAACACCATGGTGTATTTAGTACATTAAATTAAATGGTGTATTTAGTACATTGTATTAAAAACTTCAAATACGTTTTTCTCAAATTGACTTTTTTCAATGCGGTGCCACAAATTAATAAAAAAAAGTACAAGTCGGATCGACTTACATTTTTTTTAATTTGTTCACCACTGCAATACCTAGTCCTCCTACCTCAAACACTTGATAACATTACGCAAAAAAATTTTGCAAAGCTTCTCGCCCCAAAAAAAGTCCTTTTTTGACACTTTTTTTTAAATAGCTGCCATTTTTTTCCTTCCTGCTTTTTTTCTTTCATTTTGGTAGGGGGACTGGATTCAAACTTCTTCTTCAACGTAGTTTCTTTTATTGTTTCAGGCGATGCGCAACAGATTTATCTGTGGCACCGCAAAAGAGATCGATTTTGCAAGGCCGACTTTGGCGGCCCCTGGTTAAAAAATGTCAGCGAAAAAAAACAAAAAGAAAATTTCGTAATATTCTATGATTATGTAATTTTTGTTTAAAAAAAAACGCATGTCTCTATGATAAATACATTTCGAGAAAAACAAAAACAAATACCTTGCATTTTTTGTAAAAAAAAAAGAACAACCCCCTTAATTCAAATTATCTTAATCTGAAAATATATCTTGATCGTCCATCATAATCTTCAAACATTTTTTACATCAATTATTTGACCAGTTTGCCTGAAGCATTAACCCTTTCCACTTCTACGTTGCAAAAGTAATACATAATATGTCGACGAAACTATAGTTTCGACAACTTATAATGTTATTCGTGTTTATTTGTGTGTTTTGCCATTTGTGATGTAAAAAAATATATATTTTACCACTGTGCACATACTCATACCATGGAATGATAATTTCATATATATATATATATATATATATATATATATACTCAAACGTATATATATATATTAAACTTTCTTACCATTTTCTTACATTTTTAAGATACTTAACACTTTTTTCTTACATGCATATTACCTTTTCTTACGTATTACAAACATTTTTACTTTTTCCTAACTTATTACATGATTATTACTTTTTCCTTTTTATTACTTGAATTTTAACTTCTCCCCAAGGTTCTCCCGGTGTATTGACTTATTCTCCAACTCTTTTGAGTACAGGGATACAATCCGAGTACCTCTTATTTGCAAGAGGCATGTTGCTACTACAACTCTTGCACCCTCTGCATATACGTACGCTGCAGCAATGCCCACGAAAGGCCATTTTTACTTGAGATCATGTTTGAAATTTATGATTTCAAGTGAAAATTTGGTATGAAGCTGCTTTGATACCGAACCGACCGCAGTTGGATTCGTACCCGGGACTAGGATTTGCTAGCCCACGTTCTTACCACGGGACCACGGCCGGCCCATTATATTATATTAGGATACAAAATTGTAAGTGTTTATTATTATTATTATCGTTTTTTTCCTATGAAATTTCTTACATGTTTATTTAGTTTTAATTTTTATATGTCTATTGATTGCCATTGAATGAAAGCTAAGATGCTAGCCGAAACGTATGGATTTTAAATAAATTTCTAAAAACTCATACTATTTTTATTGATGTAACCCCCGACTTTTAAACTCAAATAAAATTATATCAACATCAAATTCAAGATTATTCATATATACTTATTTATTTATATTATATATTAAAGAGGAATTAGCTTTTAGTGCAAGTTTCTTAAAAATAAAAAGCTATTAATGGTATATATATAGCAGTGATAGAAAAATGCTCTATAATAGCCTCCAGTTTAGTTTTATCTCTAAATATTAAATGTTAGTAAACTTTGAATAGTTAGTTGTAATATTTGTTTTTTTTAACTGATTTAATTTTATGATTCATATAATATACTTTTAAAAGGATTCAAGATCAACAACCCTCACATAAAATATAATTTAGCCTAATGATTCTTGTGTATGAAGTGGCGATCGAGTATATAAAATAATTAACTAGTAAATTAAATAGATAATAGCAAGTTAACAAACATAAAAAAGTAACTTTAGCTTCAGTTATAAAAAAATACTATAATATAACAATTCATCGAAAGAAATGCAATAATGTTTAAAGTTGTAAGAGCTTAATGCAACGTTCGTTTGAACTCGTTTATTTAAATACTTAAATTAGTCGGTGTTGTTTTCAAGGGTAAATAATTACGTTCGGACCAACTCAATTTATTTGACGCTCATCAAGTACGAAACTCGTCATATTACCCAATGGCTTTATGTAAAAACTTGATTAAAAAAAAGTTGGCTGAAAGATTTTAGCATACACTTTATATTATTTAAATATTAGTGCAATTACTCTAAAGAATGAAGTTATTTTACAAATAGGGACAACTAAGGTAAACATATTATTACAATTCAAATCCGAAACGGGAGTTGTTTAATTTAAATATAATTTAAAATAACAAATAATAATTAAGAAAACGATAAAAATCAGTCTTTTTTTCTAAAAGAAATTAATTTTTTAAAATCAGAATTGCTGGCAGCGAGTGCAAAACTTCTTATTTTGTTTAAGAATTAACTTTTGCTTTTAAGTCTTGTATAAAATTCTGTAAAATTTTCTTTATAATTTTGCGTATAAAGTATCGCCTATTCCAAGTCGAGTTTTGTCACTTCTCTAAAGCATTTGTCTTGCAAGAAGTGTGTTTCCATATTTTAATATGGAAATGTAAGTGCGAAAATACTAAAATTCTAAGAGTTTCATATAACCATAATCGTCGTATAATTAATTTTTGGATATTTGAAGAAGTGTTGTAATTTTAAATTGTTGTAATGACGATAAGTCAATGTCAACTTATGCTTTTCAAAAATTCAGGATGATAGAGGCAAATAGTACTTTTAGAAAAAATTGTAATCCAAAGTGACAATCCGGGAATGTCCTGGACAATCCGGGGCTATCCTGATCCACCCAGTACGTATGATCAACTCAGTATAGCGGACACAATTGCAATCGAGAAAATATTTCATATTTGAACGTAATGTCATTTAAGTTAAAATTGCTGATTGCATATTAAACTACCAGAAAAAGTAAATATTTATTATACGTAAATCATCTTACGCTAAGCAAACAAAAAGCCGATATGACGCGTGAGATCATTATATTTGCGACTGTTGACATTAAAATGTCTTAAGCTGTAGTTTAATTAGTTCTAGTATTAACAATAACAATGTTGTTCTTTCGTCATAACATGGCAAAGATAATATCAGGAAAAATTTACGACATTTTTCAATATGCGGCGATGATTGACAGACCAATGAAAGAAACTTATAATATATCCTTAATACGAAAAACAATATGCTAATGACCTAGTTAGGGTTTAAATCGCGATGGTAAAGCTCGCATTAGTTTAGTAATAAAGTCACATTGTAACATCATTTAGAATATTATCTAGATCGAACAAATAAAAATGTGACACATCTATATATAATTAAAGTAAACTAATGAAAAATGCTATCCTAACAGGCCTCTTATTCTTATCAAATGCAAATTATTTAATCTTACACATATTCAATTTCTTTTTATTTGCTAATAAAATGGATTAAATAGATTTTTTAAATTAAATTTATTTATCAAACTTATTAAAAGCACTAGAATAAATACCATAATCATTTATTTATATGAATTTTAACATTTATTATATGAATATATATATATATATATATATATATATATATATATATATCTTATATATAAAAATGGATCGCAAAATGTGTTGGTAAGCGCATAACTCAACAACGCCTGGACCAATTTGGCCAATTCTTTTTTTAAAATGTTCGTTGAAGTCCAAGGATGGTTGTTACGGCGAGAAAAAAACGAATAATTGCCGGGAAAACCCTAAAAACAGCCCTTTTCTTCTTTAATCGAGAAGGCAACGCAATTTGTAAAAAAAACAATGATCTATGTCATGACATTTTGTGTGGTTTTTGATAATCTAATTTTGAATATATTTATATAAACGTAGAAATATCTTTCTATTAATCAAGCTATATTTGCAGCCAAAAATATTGATGTAAATTAATTAAATTTCAAAATTCAAGAACAAATTACAGGCGAATCAGTTGATTCGGCAACTAACCAAGACGATCCACCGGAGTTTTTTAACTCGCTCTTCAATTAAGGGTTGGATCGGCAATTATAATGTTGCGAAATATCGACTAACTATATTCAAAGGATAGTATAAAGCAGAAGATGTTCTCGCACCATGCATCCCAATGCGTTTCCAGTGCGTTATCATTAAGTGTTTGTGTATTAATTTAGAAAACCCATGTTTCTCACATGGAAAATCGTATGTTGTTTGTTCCCGTATTGGAAAACCATCAGATTTGTTTGTCTATGCGCCAGGTAATCAAACAAAAAACATCGTTTATCACAAAGCACTACAATGAAAATTGAACTGATTTTTGAATTATGATTTACATTATTAAAATTACTTACTTTTAAATGCTTATAGTCTTTTATTTAATTATTTTTAATTCACACCGAATTATTACCAGGGTGAGGGTTCTGTTCAGAATAATTTTTTGCAAAGAATAGAAAAAAGGTAGGCACAAGACACCGTCACATTACAATTTTTTTTTGACAGGACGAAGTGTGTCGGGCCGGCTAGTATATATATATATATATATGATTTAGTAGTTATTTTTGGTGAGATATATGTGTAAGTTCCTGTACATACATCAACGAATAAAAAGCAAAAATTTATAAATTAATCTTTAATTCCAAACGTTTCGACATTCAATTTAATGTCATCATCAGTGGATCTAAAAACGGTGTAAAAATTAATATAACTAGGTAATTATAAAATTCGTGGATTGGTATAGACACTATAAATTTAAGAGAAAAATTAATAGAACAGCAACACTTAACAACAAAAAATAATAAAAGACAGTAAAGTTAATAAAGATAGAAACTAGATAAATAAATAAACGTTGGTAATTAAAGATTTATTTATAAATATTAGCTTTTTATTCTTTGATGTATCGCCCTACAAGAACTTACACACACACACACACACACACACACATATATATATATATATATAATATAGTCATATTATATCAATATATATATATATATATATATATATATATATATATGTATATATGTAACATGTGTAAAGGATGGGCATATCGATGTATATTTAAACAGGAAATGAATGTTATCTTTCAATTTTGTATGTCACAAATTATTCATATGAATAATAAATGTTAAAACAAATAAAATTTTTACATGTAACAAACTAAAGACAGTCTAGCCTGAACTAAAAATTTACAGCATGTAGTCATAATAAAGTTTCATTATTTTATGCTGTTACAAAACAAACAATTTTAAGGAAAACATTCTCGATACAACAATATTCAATATAAATATTGTATAAATAATCTATATATATATATATATATATATATATTGATTGTTTCTTTTCCGAACAGTAAATCCAATAATAAAAAACAATTTGTTTTTTGAAGATGTTTAATACGACGTTTCGGAACTAGGTAGTTAGTTCCGAAACGTCGTATTAAACATCTTCAAAAAACAAATTGTTTTTTATTATTGGATTTACTGTTCGGAAAAGAAACAATCAATATATTGAAAAAATCCAGGACTTATCTATTGAATATATATATATATATATATATATGTATATATTAAATTAAAAATATGAACAGCACTCTTTTTTTGCACTAATTAATTAAATGATATTAATTTTACGAACGTTTCTACACTAGGTCTGTCTCATCATCAGTTTATTATAATTTAAAATATGAATATCTGAACTAACATAATGTGTTAACTCTCCCAACTTGTTGTCTTGTTGTTTTCACTTAAAAAAAATAATGATATTAATAATAAAAACAGTAACAACAACAAGTTGGAAGAGTTAACACATCATGCTACTTTAGATATTCATATTTAAAATTTTAAATTATATTACACTAATGATGAGACAAACCTAGTCTCGAAATGTTTGTAAAATTAATATTATTTAATAAATTACTGAAAAAAAGAGTGCTGTTTGTTAATATTTCTAATTTAATATTTAACTACTCACAATACATTTGTTATATGTATATATATATATATATACATATATATATATATATGTATATATATATATGTATATAATAATAATAATGGGTAGTGCTGCCCTAGGGCAGGTCCGTGAGCTGAGTTAAACTCCAACTCGATTCAGGGAAGAAGTAGTGTGAGAGTTTTTCCCATTTCCATATATATATATATATATATATATATATATATATATAAATATATGTATTTATCAGGGTGGTCCTTAATATGAAAGTTTTTAAATTTCTTTGTTCCCATGGCTTCTGAATTGATAAAAAAATCTCTGAAAGTTTTAGCTCTTAATTAATATTAATTTTAAGATAGTCTGCATTTCAACTAATAACATGGGAAAATTTCCATTTGTATTTTAGAGTTCAATATGGTCTGTCAGTGACAAATATGAAAAATCAAGCCAGAAAAATTATCCTTAAATGACTGTCTTGAATAGAGATTTAGAGTTTATTAAATGTTTAATTTTATTAGTTTTTATTTAATGTTATATATTTGTAATTTATATATATTAAGTGTTATGTATATATACAAGTATATATGAACTCTTAATACAACTTTTCTCATATTATCTTTAGTTTATAATTTGTACACTTTAAAATGTAATAATATTGTAGTAATGCCTTGGGTGTTGAATAAATAAATAAATAAATAAATAAATAACTCATTGACAAAAATCACACATATTCAACCAAATTTCGAGAATAACATTGTATTTGCTTATTCTGATAAAAAATAAAAATTTTACAAAAAAAATAAGATATATTTTATAAAATAAGTTTATACATAATAATTATAGATTTATTAAACTTTGATCTCAAATAACTCTTAAGGCAATAGGTTTAATGAAAAATTATAAGAAACCCTTTTTGCATCAAATTTTCAATAAAACATTACACGAATTGATACTTTTGATTCATTTGTAGCTGGAGTTATAAAATTCTAAAAAACAAATGGATTTTTTCCAATGTTACTTTCATAACAAACTTTGGTTGAAGTGCGGACTATCTTAAAGTAAATATCAGGAACTAAAACTTTCAGAAAGTTTTCTTATATCAATTTGGAAGCATATTAGCATCTGGAAGCAAAGAAATTTAAATGCATTAACACTTTAATAATTACAGACGTTTCGAGTCCTTGGAATGCCTCATCTTCAGTGTAATTTCAAAACAGTTAATTATATACTAACACATCATTTAATATTTTATTTAAATTACATGTAATTTTTGAAAAGCAAAAAACAAATTTCTTGATTTTATTATGCAATCTCACACTCCATTTGTTTACATTATAATAATATCCATCCTGTCCATACATCTTCGTCACTTAAGATTTGTTTTCAAATATTTCTGTATATATTCACATGTTTAGTACTGTGTCAAGCATTGTAAGAGATAGTTGGTGTTTTTTGTTTTTCGAAAATTAAATGTAATTTAAATAAAATATTAAATAATATGTTAGTATATAATTAACACTGAAGATGGGGCATACCATGGTCTCGAAATGTCTGTAATTATTAAATATTGTTCTATATTGTTCATATTTAACATTTAGTATATGTTCCACTCATATCACAAAATTCTATATATATATATATATATATATATATATATATATATATATACATTAGATTACTAAATACTCAGATATTTTCAATCTAGAGTTCAATAATATCAAATCATAATCTTATAAAATAATATATATACATGCCTGCCCAATATGTATATATATATATATATATATATTTATATACATATATAGATATTTTATTTTATCTTAAGATTTTTCTCGTCAAGTTCAAATTACCTGAAGATTTATATGCAACTTTTCACTTCTTAAAATACTGATAGTAATTAATATCATTTGATAAGTCAAGTCGTAAAAACTAAAAATCAAATCATTTTATTAAATGAGCTGTGTCGACATCGAGATGAATTTCAGCCCGCATATAAAATAATTGCAACAACACTTCATCCACAGGTCAATATCGCACAAATGTAATTTGCAAACACTTTTACGCTATAAACAGTTTGAATAATATCAAGTGGTTCAATATAAAAAAAAATGTACTGTACTGCCATTTAATATTAGACAATAAGTTAAAAGTTTGTCAATTTGAATGAAAGAAACGCCATCGCCCATTCGCACGACATATTGACTAGGACTAGGTTGTCTAGTAAACTACATTACTACCAACTAAATCCGTGGCACTGCCACTGCTGACAACGTGAGATCGCATAGCGCGGCGGCCCAAGCCCAAAATGCAATGGCGGACCGAGTAGTCGCGTTCGCCGGTAGATGGCACTGTATTTTACATGTCATGTCATTTACATGTCAACGGACGAAGATTAAATGACTAGTTTAAACTGTAACTGTCAATAAATATTGTTATGTGATTTTTGTTGAAGGAAAATGTTCCTTCTCTCCTTTTTTTGTTACACAATTATGGCATAATTCTAATATTCATTTATACCTTTTATTGTTTACAAAACCACGTATATGATGAGGGATACTATACTTACGGGTAAGTATCTGAACAATGTCAAAAATGTAATGTGAATATTTATATTCATTGAAATACTAGATGACCCGACAGACGTTGTCCTGTACCCATGTCTACAATTTTTTAATTTAATATACTAATATTTATAATATGAGCGATGTTAAATGTAGAACTGCTTTAAATTAAATGATGAGTCTCAATTCCCACACTATATTGAAAATTGAAGTCTTTTAAACGGTTTAGCATGACCATAACCATAACATTACACTGGTAATTCATGTTGGATTAAATTAATTTAATTTTTATTATTTAGGATATCCAAAATTGCATCTTAAACTTCTCCTAATCGATATCGTGAGGGCCGAATTATATGACTTCATCTTTACTTTCCCATTTGTTGTTATAAAGTGAAATTTTTTACGAAATATTGTATAAAGATGAGTGAAAGATGCAAAGAACTTATATATTGAAAAAAAAACTATATTAAAAATTTAATATCCAAATCTTGTGTTGGCGCCCCCTAAAGGCGTGCGCTCGTATTTTTCGCATGCATCGCATTAAAGGTAGGACCGGCCCTGATTAATACTTGTAATTTAATATGAACTTTATATAATAGCAATAAAGCTCAAATTGATTCTACGTTTTAGTTAGAAAACGTTTGTATGAGATAAAGAAAAGGGCTGTTCTTAGGGTTTTCCCGGCAATTATTCGATTTTTTCTCGCCGTAAGAACCATCCTTAAACATCAATAAACATTTTAAAAAAATAATTGGACAAATTGGTCCAGGCGTTGTTGAGTTATGCGCTTACCAACACATTTTGCGATTCTGTTTTATATATAAGATATGTTCGTTTTATCTATTTGTAACTGCCAACGATGAATGGCATCGTCCCAAGGCAAAATGCTGGTACTTCCCGTACCGAAAAAAATACAAAAAAACAATTTTTTGAAAAATTTTTAAGAAAAATTTTGAAACATTTGATTTTTTTTGTATTTGGATTATTTTTGAAAATTTTGAACATTTTTTTAAAGCAATCACGCTGCGTAGCTGATTTAGAGTCGAAATATCAAAGCGCGTAAGCGCCGCGTAATCGTCTAACGTGTAAACATTGGTACGGAACGGATATAAAAATACACAAAATCTGTACTTATTATTATAATCCAATAAAATTTAGTATATTTAATCTTTATAAAATACCTTATAATACATATGTCTAGACGCTGGACCTGCGTTCACAAAAATTTCACCAGTTGTCCATTTAGCAATACAAAAAAAATGTAATACCATTTTTGGCACTTTTTGCCCCGTATCTCCGAAACGGCTGGATCTGCCTTTACCAAAAATTAATCAGCACGTTTCCTCATCAGTAAGAATCGAATGTTTTTTAAATTATACAAATTGGATGATCCGTGTTCGTGAAATCGTCGACGAAAATTTGTATCCAAACACACAAACATACACGCGGTATGTCAAAATGTTCAGAAAGATGTTTCCGATTTTTGAAACGTAAAGATGTATACAAATTTTTATTTTTGTTTTTTTCGCTATTACTATAACTTATCCTAGGGGAAGTTAATAATTATTATATTCAAGTGTATATTAGAGCATATGTCATTTTGTAAAAAATCGACTTACGTCATTCGACTTAATCATATTAATTGAGATTTAGACATCATGATAAAATATACAACAGTTTCCGAATGATTCAGACATACTCGAACATGGGCCAGAGCGGGGCTTAAAAGTCCGCGGATAAAAAGCTCAACCACCGATATCTCAAAAACCAGTAAAGTTAAGAATTTTTTAATAACAATATTTGAAAGTAGAGACAAAAAGTTGTATGACCAGTCATCATCTTAATTCGTACGACCGCTTAAGACGTTGCTATCAGAAGATAAACGGCAATGTGTAAAAATCCATAATAAAAGTATCTTCATTCGTTGTAATGAAGCTTTTTTGTAATGTTTAAGTACAATTCTTTATTTAATTATTTTATAGAATGTATTGTTAATTTTAAGGTAGATTCAATTGTTTTTTTTTCATATAACCTCTATAAAAGCTTACACCAGGGTGGTGAAAAATTGTGAATTTTTACCCTGGCAAAGTGGTAAAAAATAAAAAATAGTAAATAAAAAAGTGAAAACAAACCATTTAACAAAAGATAAATTAAATAAATAGTTAATCCAACTCTGCTGATGAATATTTCTGACGAAAAACAAGATCAAGGTTATTTTCAGCAAAAAATGCAACCATGAAATTTATTGTTTGCATTGGTTGAAATAATTTATCCATCATTTTACAAAATTTCTTCAAAATTAAAATAAAACATTGGATCTGTTTACCCAATAATCATACTAATTTACCCCGGCATGTTTCAATTATTTTTTCTTAGCCTCGAATGAACCTGTAGTTACCATGTAGTTTTTGCAAAATAAAAATGAAATTATCAAAATTCTATCAAACACCTAATAATTGCTACAAAATTGATCGAAATCACTAGAACTTATTGATTTTACTAAAATAAGGTTCAAAAATAACATATATGTCCCCAAAAAACATGACAATGCTATCCCCAAAATAAACTTTAGAAGTCGTGGTGCACGTTTTAACTGGTTTCTGCGACAAGACTGTGGCAATGACGATCAACGTCTGACAGGATTGTGATTATAGCTTTCTTTATGTGATACAGTCGCAAAAACGTTACCAAAACTAACCAATTTTAAAATAAGGATACTGTGTCATTTTGTCCATAAGTACTATTGATATTCAAATTGAGTCAAACCATATTGAAGACAAACGATAGTCCTCGTCGAGATACATCGAATGGCTTTTAAATCTTTGAAATCGGCCCAGCCGTTTTCGAGAAAACATCGATTTACGGCAAAAAATCTGTTCACATACACATACACACACATACTTTTTCCAAATTTGGTCTCGTTCGATTCAGAATGGCTTGAAACATCGAGAAAACATAAAATTAGCGAATCGGATTTTTTGATGAAAACATAAACGTCTCCTTCGGAAAGTTAATAAGGATACTGTGTCATTTTGTCCATAGGTACTATTGATATTCAAATTAAGTCAAACCATTCGAAATCAAATTATAATATCTATTATTTCTAAATAAAACAATAATAATTCAGCGTAAAAAATTGATGTGCGTCTCTGAATTCCAATCGGTCCATTATAAACTGTTTCAATATCCAACGGCATCGTTTAGCTAGTGAAAGAGTTCTTCAAGCTCACAAAAGCTGAAACCCCGAATTGAAGTCTGGTTCTACCTAGTGGCCCCAAGTACCGGTGTCGGCTGGAGTGTGGAGGTTGAAGGTGCTAGCACAGCACAATCGACCATTAATGTCCGCGACGTCGACCAGCAAATAACGTTAATCGTCAGACGATCGATATAAAAAAAAGTGAGAGCGAAGAAAGTGACGAAGTGAAATTAATGCAATCAACTAATTTTACATTTTACACACATATAGAAAAATTACGTAATATATTGAATTGTGTCTGAAAATTAGTAACTCAAAATGTTTTGGCTGTGTCTTTTCTTATATGCTAGTTGTATGGGATTATCTTTACCAATGAAAAATACAGGTGAGCACATTTTAATGATTATTTTACTGTTCGCGGAATGTGGTTGATATGTAATCGGCAATATACGAAACGTGGTTTCAGCATCAGGATAATCATGCTATGAGCATTAACTGTTTCCATATTAATATTAATTAAAACTATTAATTACCAAATCGTAAGGATATTTAGTGATGTTTAAATACACTGACCTACACTTATTTTTTACTCGGCTCACTTTTTTATGTCACCGCCTATCTGACTCCCACATTACTCCCCCCGCATGGATCGAATTTTGTTTAGCATCTCAAAAAATTAGGGTAACAAAAAAACAGTAATTAAGCCTATATACCAAAAACAAAAAATTCTGCGACCAATAATAGTCACAGCCGCCAATAATATAAGCCGCCAATAATATAACCTGAAAATGCTATTTCAGGTTGAAAAGCCTAGAAAAGGTCATAAATATCGATATTGAATGTCTTGACAAAGTTATAGAATTAAGATATATACGTGGTAATTAACTTATGTGATAAAATTCCAAAAAATTTTAAATGTGAATTGAAAGTTATCCGGGCTCATAAAGGCTTAATTTCAGAAATATTCTGTTTATTAATTCAATTTGTTTTAAAATCCATCTACTCATGTTTGAAATGTTACCAAAAATCTTTGCAAAATATGTTATATAAAGCAAATAGGTCTAAAAGTATATATTTATTTTTGATATTCATTTACAGAAGATATTTGCTCAAGTATCTTCAGTAATTGATTTTATGCAAGTAATTCGACTCAATTCGCAAACTTTTAGTAAGTCCATCATCCCTTAAACTTATTGTTCATAGTAAGTTCAGTCGAAAAGTTCGTAGTCTTTTACTAATATTTATTTTTTTAATGCAATGAGATGAAGGCGCCAAAAATTTAACTAAAACTTGACCAAAATATTAAATATTTTTTATTACTTCTTTCAATATGCCAAATGTAAAAATTTGATGATGTATCTCGCCTAAAATTTCATTTTGAGATGGCAATTGTGACAACAATTCGTTATAGCCATTTCATTTAATCGTTAGCAATTTATATCGGTGTGTGATGCAATAAAAAATATTTGTTTGTGTAATAAAAAGATCAAACTTTAATTGATAAAAATATATAGTGCACACATAGAAAGTCATTATCAAGGTTTTGCAATAAAACTCTATGTAGTAGTTAATGAACTGTCTTTGATATTTTGGTAAATAATCCAAGGAAACAATTTTTTTTCAGAATTTGTGCTTTTTATAAAAATCTTATCCTCGTGAAGATAACCTAAAACCATATGAATTTGTATCAAGATGGCAAATTTTTGAATTTGGGTGACTTCAAATAATAATTATTATCAGCCAGAGGTAATGGTTATGAATTAGGTGTTCATAGTAATCTCCAAAAATGTCCAAAATTTTTAAGAATAAGAATAATTTCAATTCAATTCGAATCATTATAAGCATGAATAAAAAAATAATAAAGTATAGTTTATAAAAATTTTATATTCTCTAAACTATTTATAAAGCTCATCCTCTTCTATTGCAATCATTCTTAGAGCAACTTCTAATCAACTTCTAAAATCATTTCGCATCGGCGCACATATTAATAATATAATTAATTTATACTATTATTTAAGGATATGGGCGAGCATTTTTTAACTATTGCATATACTTTGCAAAATAGTTTTAAACGTTTTATGCAATACGGTTTCTTACTTTCTCACATATTACAGAAATGATACAGACATTGCGTACTTATTATTGCTAATTGCACATTTATTTATTGCATTTATATTCAGATATGTGTGCAATATGATTATATCAATTATCATATGATCTATTCATATATGACAAAGCAATTTTCTATCTGAAGTTGTATAAATGAAACACAATTAGGAAATGAATTAAAAGACGTCCAAGGATAGAGAATAGTTAATTTGAATATTAAAGCCCAAAATTGCAGTAAAAATAAATTTGGAGTATTAGACCCAATAACTTTGAAAATGAATACGAATTCTAAAAATATTCTAATCTAAATTCTAAAAATATTAGAATCTAAATTGATATTAATTGTTATCAACACGCGAAGTAAGAACAGGTTTGATTTACTTTGACTAATAATATATAATATATTGCTATCTGTATTGCAACTCTATAATTTGAATTCCCTAATGCTTTCAATATCATATAATATTTTTAAATACTTTTTTCCTTAAAAATAACAATCACAATCTAAGGGATTGGCTGAGCAATTACTAACTAATGATAATATGTATATTCGAATTGAAAGTTGATATTCAAGCATATGTATATAAATGCCCGCGTTTTATAATAATTGTCAAGTATAATGTAATCAAGGGCAAACTTTTAAAATTGGCATAATATTGAATGTAAATAATATGACAAATTTGATTGGATCGGCTTAACAAGTATAATAAATTGTATAGAACGTGCATTGATTTATAGAGGATAGTTTGCTGAAATGACCATTATCATGTTATTAGAATAGCATTATAATTTTTTACCAATTTGCGTAATAAATTCAAAATGAGCAATACCTAAGCTTTGATAATAGTATTAATTCTTGTTATAATATATTATGGAGTCTATTAAACGATAACGCCCATATCAACCATTTAAAATATTTCTGCTTTTATTTAGAAAAAAATTAACAAGTAAGTAACCCTCAATAACGGATACTCAATTTTAATATAAAAAATACTATTACAATATATATAGTACTTTAGAAAGGAGAATTAGTCATTATGTACAAAAAACTAAATAGTTGCGTAAATATTAAGAATATCCTCTATTCCATTCAACAATAGTACAATCTTTTGTTTTTGCCGCAAATTTCATCATAGTTCACTTTTATAAGATGTTACCTTATCGAGCAACAAAATTACATATACTAATACCATATGCTAATTATTTCCAAACAATACCGTTTTTTAATATTGACTATACTTCAAGTTTTGTAACGTACGCATAAAATCTTTAAGTATATATTTATTTGAATTTTAAATTGGATATGAAAAGTGGCAATTGAAATCCATGTACAGTTAGTATATTAATAAGAAGTTCTTAGAACACTATTAATGTATTCATCTTGCGTATCAATATTGCAAAAGAAAATGAAGGTTAAAAGTTATCAAGATTTTATAGATAGAGAAATAGACCATGTGCCTGGTTGAAGGTGGGGTAATAAGGACCAATTGAATCTTTAACCCAATAAATATGTAAACAATTCAAAATAGTAAACTAGTGGTGTATGGCATCTTGTCTTGGGGCAAATTGCTGAAACTTTCCATACCGAATTAAAATTTAACTAGTGTTGCATGGCATCGTGCCTTAAATCAAATTGCTGGAACTTCCCGTACCGTAATGAAATATTCGAAATATAAATGGGGCGTGACCCATAAAACTGGTTAATATCTACCCTAAAAAATGCACAAATTGTTATTAATATTTTCATCTCGGAGTAATTGAGTTTTGAATTGAATTGAGTAATTGACTTGTTTTCAAGAGCTATTTGTGTACTCATAATTCACTTTAAAACAAGATCAATATATTCATTTTTCCTTCAAACGCCAACGTGAAGCTCGATCTGTTCCATATAAATGACTTATTCTAGTTCAGCACGCGTTCAATTATTGACAATCTCCGAGAAGCCATTAATTAAAATTTACACTACACATTGAACGCATAAATAAATTTAAATAAATATTTACCATACATAAACTCGTCATACATATCAATTGATGTTTGATTCAATTATAAAATGAAACTGTGCCGCGGTTATATTATCGCATTATGTACGCTTTCTAGACAGTTTTTGTTTATAAGCAGGTTCTTGTATTCTGTCAGTTTGATTTTTGATAGCTTATATAATAATTGTGAATGATAATACGATTATATATTTTCACATTTACACATTTGCGAATTCGAAAAAAAAGATATGTTGTCCTAATGATGATTCTGTTATAAAGCAAATACCATCTTCTACTAAGAAGAAATTAAATTTACATAATAAATTTTAAGAGCTAGTGTGTGAAAACATAGGTAAAGAAGATTTATAATCCTATATATATATATATATATATATATATATATATATATCTTATATAAAAAATTCTTCTGTACAGGTGTATGATTTGATGCTTCTCCTAAACGGTTATTCGAATTTTGATAATTCTTTTTAGAGTTTGTCAAAAGAAATTTTTAAGATTTAATAAACGATAAATCTATAGTAATATTGTAGAAAAAATGGCAAATATTACAAACAAAATCACGCACCAAATCTGCTAGAAACTATGAGCCTAGATAATATTAGAATATAAGATGCAAGAAAAATGTAATGTCTACATAATTATTGCCGAAAAGCAGCTGAGATGTGCCAGAAATTAAAATAATATAAGATACAGTCAACCGTATATTTTTGGCAGATACAATTATATAATTCTGTTTAATAAATAACGCAATAAGTCCAAAATTGCATATACATTATTTTTTTAAACTTATGCATGTCGTATTTTATTATACTTTACTAAATTATTTAAAAATTTCTTTATTAAAAACATGATTTAGAAATTTGTTTCATGTGTCAAAAATTCATTTGTTTGGCAGTGAATATGGAATATTAAGCAAGTTGATCTTAGATTGAAGGGTGCTCATATGAACTAGGTTTTACAAATTAATTCACCTAAGATTTGAATATAAACAATAATGTTTATTAAATTATTAGTGGGGAAAATGTACTTTAACAATAATAATTGCCAAAAAGCAAGTATTATATCGTACGAGATTATGAAAATTATAGATCAAATTATTGAAGCAATTATGCCGTGTGGTAAAATCAAGTGTGACATTGTTTTTTACCGTAGATACTATATTATTTTGTTCTGAATTTCTTATACTGTTTGTGCTGAAACCATAATTAAATCACAAAGACGTGACATCAAATAGGATATTAAAAAGTATATGATAGGATATTAAAAAATTTGGAACTTTTGAATTGTAGACGTGAGTACAGGACAACGCCTGTCGGGTCATCTAATATATATATATATATATATATATATATATATATATACATATTGTATTATAGAAAAACGAGCTAAAAATTAAAAAAAATATATATAAGAGTAGCTGGTAAAATATTTTATATAAAGACTTATCCGCAGACGTTGAAATTCTAAGATTTTTTATATATAATACAAAGGTATAATTTGCTATCATATCAGATACATAAACAAGAATATATCAAAATAATAATAATTCTATAACATCTTATATATAAAAATGGATCGCAAAATGTGTTGGTAAGCGCATAACTCAACAACGCCTGGACTAATTTGGCCAAATCTTTTTTTAAAATGTTCGTTGAAGTCCAAGGATGGTTGTTACGGCGAGAAAAAACGAATAATTGCCGGGAAAACCCTAAAAACAGCCCTTTTCTTCTTTAATCGAGTAGGCAACGCAATTTGTAAAAAAACAATCATCTATGTCATGGCATTTTGTGTAGTTTTTGATAATCTCATTTTGAATATATTTATATAAACATAGATATATCTTTCTATTAATCAAGCTATATTGGCAGCCAAAAACATTGATGTAAATTAATTAAATTTCAAAATTCAAGAACAAATTACAGGCGAATCAGTTGATTCGGCAACTAACCAAGACGATCCACCGGAGTTTTTGAACTCGCTGGATTTGCTAGGATTGTCACCTCACAATCTTCAATTAAAGGTTGGATCGGAAATTATAATGTTGCGAAATATCGACCAACCGCGCCTTTGCAACGGCACAAGGTTAGCGATAAAAAAACTACCAAATAACGTGATGGAAGCAACTATATTGAAAGGATAGTATAAAGCAGAAGATGTTCTCGCACCGTGCATCCCAATGATTCCGACTGATGTGCCATTTGAGATTAAACGACTACAGTTTCCAGTGAGTTTATGGTATCATTAAGTGTTTGTGGTATTAATTTGAAAAACATATGTTTCTCACATGGAAAATTGTATGTTGTATGTTCCCGTATTGGAAAACCATCAGATTTGTTTGTCTATGCGCCAGGTAATCAAACAAAAAACGTCGTTTATCACAAAGCACTACAATGAAAATTGAACTGATTTTTGAATTATGATTTACATTATTAAAATTACTTACTTTTAAATGCTTATAGTGTTTTATTTAATTATTTTTAATTCACACCGAATGATTACCAGGGTGACGGTTCCGTTCAGGATAATTTTTTGCAAAGAATAGAAAAAAGGTAGGCACAAAACACCGCCACATTACAATTTTTTTGACAGAACGAAGTCTGTCGGGCCGGCTAGTATTCAATAAATAGACATAGGCATTCGTTTCAATAGAATTATATTATTTTATGTATGTCATTTACCTGTAATAGATAATAAATATTCTTGCATTCTTTGAACGCCTGTTATACCGATATACCAGATGTTAAATATTATAGAAATACTTGTAATCGAAGCAATTTATATCGGACTACTTTATTCCAATTGCATGTTATTATGATACATATATCATATATATACGTATATATATAAGTGTTACGAATATAAAATGATAATTTGATCATTTAAAATTATATATTGCTATATGAGTACATGCATAAGTGTTGCAAATAACTTTAATTTTAGTAATTGCGGAATAAATAGTAACCTATAAATAACTTTATGGTAAAAACTAATTTAGCAAAGGTATTGGAAAAATTACTATTGCTTAATTATTATGCCTTTCAAAACAATTAAAAGATTACGTTTCAACGATTGAATCATTCAATTAGAAATCATAATAGAGAATACTATAAATTTTCTTGTCGTAAGTATATATATATACATATATATATATATATATATATATATACATAGATGATAAAATATATATCAAATGATGTGATCATATTATTAATTATAGTTATGTATCGTGTTATCGGAAAAACTGCATTAGTAATTTGGAGAAACCATATTTTCGATCAAGGCAAAGCTCTAAATGTGATTTTACAATTACACATCATGTGTCTTTGAATAAGTGTAATAATATATATTCAAATTTTCCTACTATCAACTAATTCACAACAGAGTCACCACTAATTTTTGTGATGAATTTCAAATTAAAGGACTAGGTATCCAAAATCTGCATTGAATCATAGCAAATAAAGAAAAATATTGCATTCGATTTCTAAAGATTCATGTTTAAAATAGAAATTCATGTTTTCTTCTAGATTAAAAGAGAAATCATTTTCTTATATCTACATACACATGAGGCATATTACCACATTCTATATAGTTTTCAATTCATCAAATATTTAAGAGATATAAATTGCGATGTTGAATTACATTAATATAAAAATAACCTTTTGCAAATAAGTGGTCAACAGATGTAAATTGTGATCTTGAGTTATATCAGAAATAAATCAATGGGCCATTAAATTATTATTTAATGCTTATGGCGCAACTCTAAATAATACTAACTATTATATACAATGATTTTAAAATTAGTCTACTTGTCATCAAAATCACGTTAGTACGACTATGAAATCAAATTTTGCATTAATACCGTTCATTTGAAGAGAAAATCAAAAGAAAGTATTTGTCAACACTATAATTTAAAGCATTACGACTCATACGAAATCGAGCATGCGCATATAATGAATGCATTTTAAGCTTCTGGTACTTTGAAGTTCTACTTTCCAAAAGAACAATAAACACGCAAGAATGATACAGAAACAAATTTTAAATCGATTTCGAAGGTTTGTTTTATGTAAATTTGCCGCGATTGTCAATAATTACTAATAATTCATTTTTTCTTTGCATCATAAATATATTATGATTTCACACATTTTCAAAATTGCTTGCTAATAATAAGATTATTTTACATTTTAAGGAGAGCTGTGAGCAGTGTAGACTAGATTTTTTTGCCAATGTTTATAATTAATTAAAAATTTATATATTTTTACCAGAAACCCTTCATTCGTTTGCTAAACCTATGGACTCATTTAGCAAACTATTCAACGAATTTTGATTCTTCACGATTTCTTTAATTTATTCGCGGGATGACTTAATAAAATACTAGTTTTCTATTAGTGGTAAGGTTTTAGAAACATGATCAAATATTTCAGTAAAGAAAAAAAATCTGACAATATATGTTACATTGAAGTGCAATTGAAAAAATCAGAAAAGAAACTGAAAGTTACTGAAATAATTATTAAACTATTACAATTTTAATAAACTAATATAAATAAAAATCTGCCAAACAAATACTGTAACTTATATTATTTAAATTCCCGGAATATCTCAGCTTGGTTTTGCTGCCTTTCATAAAAAATAGTGTAGAGTCTATACTGTAGACATCACATTTTTCTTATTCATAATTATAAATATTATTATAATATTTCTAGGCTCATAATTTACCTTAAATTCGAATTTCAATTGAATTGACATTTTGGCAGGTGACAGTTCTTAAGTGTCAAAATGTTTTCATTGTCAAACAATAATATGTTGTTTTTCGAAATTTTTTCTATTTAGTTCTACAACATTACTGTAAATTTAATCCTAAAAATTATTTATGGATGGATGGATAATTAATTATAATTAGTCAGCATTCGAAGGGGGCGTTTGAATTCATACATCCTTACAGAAAAAAATCATATATAAGATTTCACGATGATTGTACTAGAAATGAGATTTATAAATATATATCATGAAATCACAGAATTTCCTGAAGTACCTACACCAAATTTTGTATTCTTGTGAAAGCATTTTCACAAACCTTTTTAGGAAAAATGTAAAAAATGTAGGATACCATATTCAATAAAATTTCGAACAAACTTATGGCACCAATTAAATTAACAAACGCTATGTTTAGAAACTTAATTACTAATAACCGGTAATAAAACAATAAGAGCAAACACCAAACAAGAAATTACTGAAACAAATATTAAATCCATGGTTCGTTTAACCCAGACTTTCGCACTTTGAAATTGACGTGTATAAAATGCGTTAATCACATTATTAAACTTTTGTGCATTCTCCAGATTATGTCGATATCGATCTCCAATCTGTTTGATTACGCTTGAAAGCCTCTGGGAGTAAAATTGTTTATTTTGAGCAATAAAATTTTAATGGTCCCACATAAATTAGTAAGTTATGTTAATTTTAACGTACGACTACTGATTTGCCAAAACCGAATTGGAACATGTACTTTGAAAAAAATATTTTAATTAAAGATCAATCGTTAAAAAAAAATTTTTTTTGATCATTATAATTAAAAATTAATAATCAATAGCAATTATGATAAAAATTCAAAGGCAAAGACATTACAGAAAATATAGTAAAAGCATTTAGTGTCTCATCACACAAAAAAGGATACCAATGAGTAAACTCAATTTTGGTCTTAACATTACATATTGTCATTTATAATTATTAATTTTTTTTTGTATTTTAAAAACAGATTGTAATTGTGTCTTGAGAAATTAAAAAAATGTACAACCAGTTATGAATTTTACGGATAGTCAATATAAATCAATTTTACTGATAAAAGAATTGCAAAATATATAAATATACATATAGAGACAAAAAACTAAATTAGGAATAACTAATTCCAATTAATCTTGCATACATTTTGAATCACCATTTGACTGATTTGAATTCCACTTGTTTTTAGTGCATAAACTTATAAATGATCAAAACAGATAATACAATAAATAAAATACGTGTATACTAAACAGTTTTTAAATAAAGAGTTAAATGTTTTTATTAAATTAGATACAAACAAAAATGTTGCGTTAAGAATAAGACTGACTAGGTACATACTTTCTGACGTGTTAATTTTTTTTATCTAATATAGATAAAAACAAAATTATTTATTATCAAGCCTCTTTCAATGGATATATAAAATTAAAGAGGGTTTAATAGTTATTTGACACAAAACGTCCTGCGTGTTCTGTACCTAAACCTTACACACTTATGAGTGATATCTTTGGAACGGTCATTAAATCTTAAAAATCGCTTCTGGATTTTTTGCAAACATGTTGAAGATATATTTTTAACTGGTGATTAGCTTGACCAATCATCATTTAAAATATTCTATGGGAATCTTTAAAATTGGTTAAGTGGTTGTCAAGAAAACGTTAAAGAAAAGCAAAATCTATCACTATACCTAATCCACGTTTTGGGATACTTGGAGAAAACTGACAATTAGCGAAATGGATTTCTGGCAAAATTACATTAAAATCATTATCTAATGCAATTTAATCTTTCTATATAATGTTTCTGTTCACAATTGACATAAAAAGATTTTATCGTACTGATATTTTAAATTCGACTCTGTGCGCACATCAAATTGATCGTCCATCCAGCTTCATTCTTTTCGGGCCAAGATCGTATTTTGCAAAGTATCTTTACAAACGATCGCAAAGGGAGAAAGTCGCGTATAATTATCATTATATAAAGATGAACTTTTGTACAATTTCATGTCGACATCGTATCTTTTAGCATTGCAACGAGAAGTCACGGGTGTCATAAGATCTTCCACATACACACATGAGAGTGGTATGGGACCCAGGCCACGGATTTTTATTAAACATCTGACATTTAAATGCTGACGTATATATGCGGTTTGTTATAGCAGTCCATAAATAATTGCGTATGATAATATAGCAGTTTAACTGCAATTTTTGGAATAATTAAATATCAATTAAGGAAATAAATTTCAGCGCAACAACTGGTTGATTATGTGAAGATGCTGTCATTTCGCTAAGCGAGGTCACTGCCTCCGCGTTTTCGAAATTCCAAGAAAAATATTTTTGCAGTATTATCTAAATCGTCGAAAAAATCTTCACGCTGCGATTTATTATTGATTTTCTAACTTATATTAGTTAGATTAGTTAATAAAACAATTATACCAACATTATAATAATTTCATATAATGTATGGAAAATGATTATTTGGGTACTTTCTAGTCTAGTACTTCATTAATTTTGATTTTTGTCTTATTTACTAATATGATAAATATGCATTAGAAAATCAATAATAAAATTCTTGAAAATTTATTGTTCGACTTTAAAACATCATTTGAATTACATATTTAACATCAATGTTTTGAATTAAAAATGAATATTCACTTTAAATTATAGATTTCAAAAATCATATGTATGACACCATTCAGCTAGATAATATATCATAATAAAACAGGGCTCGCCCGTAGGTAAGTTGTTAAGAGCGACGGGACTTGTTTGAGGGGTCCCGGGTTGGATACCCACTTCGAGCAGCCTGTTGTCAGGCAGCTGTGACAACGATTTTCACTTGAAAATATAGATAGCAATATGTATCCAAGTGAAAATAGCCATTGCCCGGCATTGCTGCACCAATAAAATGTCAGCCCTATTAGATTTATTCTAATAACAAAATCATCAAATATGGATGGATTAACCATTGGGTTACCATCTAAAAAAAAAATGCGAAGAAAGGAGAAGTTTCAGCCCAACAGCTCATAGGACGTAAAGTTCTGATCGCTGTTCAAAAATAATTAAAAAAAAAATTAAAAAAATAATAAAACAAATTTAATCTAGCTCTTCCAAAATAAACATCATAAAATCTTAAAAACCACGAACTGTTTTTAAAGTTAATTAATTGCAAGTTATAAAAATCGCAAGAAAATCAAAAATGAAAATTTTGTATATCTTAACGTTTTAGAAGTGTCTAAACATTTTGGCATACATTATAAAATAAATTGATGCATGTGTGGGTATACAGTGTTTATATTTGGATACAATTTTTCGTCCACGAGCAAAAAGTGCCACTATATGACAATTCAGTTTTTGAGTGACCAGAGCGTCTAATTTGAATCATTCAAAAATATTTTACTTACTGACTGAAGAATTGATAAATTTTTTTGAAAGGCAAATTTAGCGGTTCCAGAGATCCAGTAAAAAATATTAGAAGAAATGCGATTTGGCGGTCAAAAACGATCATTAGACATAGGCACATCAAATTATCAGATATTTATAATATTGTGTACTAATACTTGTTTCAAATATATATTATATGTCTCTACGAAAGTATTTCACTGAAGTATTTCCATCTAACACTGCGGAAATAAAATTTGCAAAATCAATCAAATAAATCAGATTGCAAAAAAAATGAGAAATGACCCCTGATAAATAAATAGGTATTTGCTTATGCAAATGCTGATTTTCTAGTAGACATGAACATACAGGAAAATATGTCGTGAAACAGCACATAAGAGTGTTTATTGATAGATTTGCTAATAGTCTGGTTATATAAACGTACAAAGTAGGACCGTAATGCACCGTTGCGCAATATTCTTTGAAAAGCTTTAGATAATCAAACAGGTCGGAGTTATTATATTGGAAACATTGATATATTATATTCATTGTCAGTTGCTAGAGATAAAAGCCTTTGTTAGTGCTTGTTATTATAGAAATGATTTGAGACCTTATGCCAAACATAACAACTGATTTAGTATGTCTGAAAATAGACTTATATCTGTTTTACGTCTGAGCAACCTTACTAGAGTCACGCAAAATCAACTCACAGGTATAATGAAAAATGCTTGTTGACCGAAAAAAAATCTGTTAAACTCTTAATATACTTCATATAATATAAAATATAAACTAGCTGTAAGTGGAATTCTGTCTTAAGTCAATTAAGGCATCGTGCCTTAAGGCAAATTGCTGGAACTTCCCGTACCAAAAATTATTAATTTTTTTAAAAACGATTAACATTTTTGAAGTTAACATTTACTTTGAAAAAATAAGATTTTTGGGAAACTATATATATGGACAAAAAATTACGAAAAAAAGAATTAAAAAAAAAAAAATTTAATTTTTTTTTTTGAAAAAAAAAATTTTTTTTTTTAATTTTTTTTTTTGAAAAAAAAATTTTTTTTTCTTTATTTTGACATATTGTGGAAGATCTGAACTTTTTTTTCAAAGCAATCGTACTGATTTAACTGCATAGGGACAAAATATAAAGCGCGTAAGCGCCGCGTCGCTGTCTAACGCATAAGCATTGGTACGGAACCCATGGGAATGTTAACAAAATGTATACTTATTGTTAAAATCTCTAAAAATATCTGATAATTTGATGTGCATATGTCTAATGATCATTTTTGACCGCCAAATGGCTATTTTTTTTTACTTTTTCCTCCATATCTCGGAAACCGCTAGACCTACCTTTATGAAAATTTTATCGTATCTTATCTTGACAATACAAGTGAAATGTTTTTTGAATTTTTAAATCGGACGCTCCGTTCTCTTAAAAACTGAGTTACCGTTTTCGGCACTTTTGCCCCATATCTTCGGAACGGCTAGACCTGCCTTCGCCAAAACTAATCAGCACGTCTCCTTATCAATACAAATCGAATGTTTTTTGAATTATTCAAATCGGTTGATCCGTATTCCCGAAATCGTCGACGAAAATTTGTATCCGCACATACATACACACACGTACATACATACACACACATACACACACACACACACATACATCCATTTTTTCTAAGGTATGCCAAAATGTTCAGAAACCTTTGAAACGTAAAGATATATAAAAATTTTCATTTTCGATTTTTTTGCGATTACTATAACTTACCCTACGGGAAGTTAATAAATAAGAAAGTCATTTTACTCTACAGTAATCAATAAAATAATACTGGAAAATATCCTTATTTATATATTATATTATTTCATTATGTTACCTTCTTGCATAAGTCTGCAACATTTCAATTTGCAAGAAATTTCCGAAGCATGCTCGAGGCCTCTGTACGTTTTACGCAATTTAAAGGACACGAATGGTGCTTTCCAAAAACATAAATATCGTGATTAAAAAAAAATTAAAATACAAAAAAATGTTCGTGATATGACAAGTAACATCACGATATATTAAATGATTAACCTTCCAGAATATATGCAACGTCCTTCACATCATACGTGAACATTCACATTTTTTTTTGTCTCATAACTGATATAAAATAGGTGAGAACTGATCGTCACAGATGTAGATATGATTAATGGGTATTCAGAAATATATTTAAATTTAAACTCACAAGTAGATAAATATCTTTTACGTCAAAACCAAGATTCTATGTTTCTTGTTTTATATTCGATCACTTCATAAACTAGTTTCAAGAACTATCAAGGTTTTGTGGATCAAATTGAGGTGGATGACCTATTAGTCCTAAGGCTAAAAAATATAGCCATTAACAATATTGTTATTGAATTTGTCCTCAACACTAATTAGATAATTGACTGGGATAGACTAATTATTTTTTTGTTCAGTTTGAATAAATACTTATATTTAATTTTTTATCGAAATTGGATAGGAGCATTTTGGATTTACTTCGAGTACATTTTACTTCTGAACTTACACTACTGAAATATTTATATTTTTGCGTTTTGAACTTATAGATAAATTATAGAGGCTCAATAGATAGGTAAGAGATAATAAAAGGTAATACACGTCAATAATAAATTATTTCTTATTTATAAAACCCTTTTCAGTTGCTAAAGAAAATTTATTGTAACATTTGTAAAGAATTAATTAATGATTTTAGCATTTGCCACAAAAGAGCAATTAAACTACAATAAACTTTAATTAACCTATAAATGTTAGCAATGAATCTCAAACATTTAATATACATATATTGTAAAATAAATTAGAGTAGAGAAATATTTATAATAATGTAGCTTAAAGTTTCATACAAAAGCATACATTTATCTCATAATTTGGATTCATCATAGGACTTTGATGATTTCGAATGACGTTATAGTATTTATAATAACCTATTTCAAAACATTTAATATTCCTCGAACATTTCGTTATGGTACGGGAAGTTCCAGCAATTTGTCTCAGGACACGATGCCATATACAACCAGTTTAAAGTATATAAGTGAGTTTCAGAACTTTATATTAATTAAAATCTGAATTATTTTCAATATATAAAAAATTAAAAAAATTTTTTTTTTCCAAAAGCAATTGTTTTGTCAATTTTTATAAACACAAGCAGAAAGTTTTTTGAATCATTCAAATCGGATGCTTAGTTCTCATAAAAACTACCATTTGTGGTATATTTAGCTCTGTATCTTCAAAATGGCTGGACCTGCCTTTGCCAAAAAGTAATCATTTCTCTGAATAAAAAAATCTTTAACCCAGTACAAGAATTTTTATGATACCTCCCATCGTTCGCAAGATATTCGCCAAAAACTATTTCAAATTTTTAAGTTTCAAACGGTTAAGCGCCGATAACTTTTTGAGATAGAGCTATGATGTTTATGAATGAAATATTCGTATCTGAAATATCTTTCAGCTAGTACAAAAATTTTCATGATAACTCTCACCGTTCGTGAGATATTCGCTAAAAACCATTTGCTTTCTAACGTCATAAGGAACCTATGATGAAAATATGAGCATCTTCCGAAAAAAATCGTGAAAATATTAATATACATTTTTAAACGCTTATAACTTATGAACGTAGGTATTGCTTCATTTATATTTTTTTAGCGGTTTTTAGCAGTAAGATACCACGTGTATTTATTTTTTTCCTGGATTTGAAACAAAAACATTTTACGTTTTTTCTTAAATTCGAAAATTTTGTTCGAGAAATTTGACGTAATTAAAAATACACGTAGTATTTTTGGTAGGGGAGGGGGGTAATTCTAAATTTCACGACGTATCACTAAGGGGAAAGGGAGTCAAAAAATCCCTAAAAAATTACTTGATTAATGGACGCCCCCTAGGTTCGACACCCAGTTGCTTTATAACAGTAATGAATATTCAAATATCTCAAAATAATATTTTCAAAAAAGTAGCTCACATGGCTACTCTGTCTAATATCTTGAATAAAATGCAAATATAAAATCTCATTGTGCATAACATTGGAGAAGCATTAGCAACATCTGTACTCTATCAAATAAATATCATATAAATCCGTGAAACAAATCGAGTTATAATAAATAGTAATGTAAATTACTATAATGATGTAATAGGTCACAGCTCTCCGGTGCAACGTTTATAAAACTCGCATAGAAATGTAGAAATAAAACAATATTATTGAAATATCTTCATCGTGACCTGACAAGGCCGTTTATTCATTGAATTCCTCTTTAAGATCAAGGTCGAGCAGTGAGAATGGTCGGTTCGCGTGATAGTTTGCTCTGCTGATACGATTTGTGAATTGAATACTTTTAATTTTTTTATGAACTTTTTATGAATTTAATAATGATTTTTTATTGAACGAAAAGGAATAAAACTTTTGGCGCCATCCGGATAAAATCGTGACATCGGCGTTATTGAAATTGTGTGATGGTCATCGAGTCTTTAATAAATTAGTTAATGTATTCAGATTATAGAGAAAGAGAAAATTATAAGTTTTGTAGAGTTTATATTTTTTGCAATTGGTTTAATAAGGATGAAATATAAACCAAAAATTTAATTGATTTTCTGATGAAAATTTTCTCAAACAATATGCTGGCTAAAAATGCATTCAAAGAGTTTATCTCCAATGAGATAACTCCTTTTTTTGGACGTTTCATTTAAGAATATTATAGAGATTGTATGATGATTATCGAATATATAAGATGAGTTAATATAGATGAATTAACTCAGTAGAGTTAATATTTTTTTGTTATTTTCGATTAAATAAAATTATTGGTCTATCATAATCGAATTTTTATGAACATATTTAAATTTGAAATTCAATAAGTAGCAGAGTTTCCAATTTTTTGTTATATTTTGTTTAAATAAAATGTTGGATTTAATATTTCATTTTTGTTTTTTAGCAACTAAACAATATTATTAATTAATTATTATTAAAAATATATGTTCATTTATAGGTACTCTATTTAGTTAGACTAATTGCTTAGAAAACGCTATTCAAATTATTCTATTTTAACTTTAGACTAATTGCCTAGAGAATGCGATTAAAATTATACTATTTGCTTTTTTATTATTACTGTTGCGTTTATATTTTTATATTATTTTTACAGACTGTCCAAATTGTGTAGAAGAAGAACAAATGCCACACAGGTGGGCGATGCCCCTGTTAAAACTAGGCGAGAAGAGGTACTACTTAGGAATATTTTTCAAGGTAATTTTTTTATATTGTTGTAGTATAATAATCTCATATGCACCAAAAATTGTATACCAGTAACTCATTCGACGAATTATTTAGCTAATTTTAACTAATATTATCTTTTGTACGACAATGACTAAAACCGGACTACATTCTGTAAGCATTTTTACTAGGCATCACAAAAATCACAAGTCCTATATTTGAGAGTAAATAAAACAAATGAAGATAACATCAAATCTAATTCTCAATATTTGATAATTTCCGAATTTTTCTCTTAGCTTGATTGTATTCAGATAATTTCGGCAACTATTTTTTTAAATAAAATATGTTTTTTTTCATAAATCGATTATATATTATAAAGAAGATGATGCATATTAACAACTTTTATTGTATAATTCGAAGGACAGTATCACGTGGGAATTTTAAGCGACTCAATAAACGTTTCTTGTATCTGGGACGTGCATTTTATTAAAATATCATTATGAGAAATGTACTAAATCTTTATTTTGTACGTTATGGAATTTACAGCATTGGTATGAGACCAGCAATATTATAAAATAACATGATAGCTACGTAAAATAGTCCTAGAACTGCGGTTAAATGGAAAGATAGGTGCTATATTTCCACATAGAATTAATGTTGATATATGGATTTGGATTACATGAATACAAAGAAACTGAGAAATATATCTCAGGCACGACTAGACCACTCATCTTTCAAATTTGAGGATTAATTGTATCATCATATAAATATTTCATATGATGGATACAGACACAGAAACAGCAGTCTATGTACTAATAACGTTTAGTCAGAGGTATATAAGCATGATTATTAAATTTTTACAAATATTGCTTATTCTAAAACTATTTTTGAACTCCCTTACAAAATCCACCACCCCGTAAAGACAATATCTCATGATGTCCATATTTACTTATATGTTTTTAGGTCTGTAGAATTCTTCCCAACACGTGCGAGTTACCTATGCTGCCTAATTGCTTCATTTAGGTTTATAGTATATATTGCCTTTTTTAAATATTAAGTATAGTTCAATGTGAGCAACTAATTTCATAATACTTTGTTGGTTGTAAAATATTTCCAGGAAGGGGATAAAATACCAGATAGAAGTGCGTTTTCTCGGCCGCGACCAATTTGCAGACCCCTGGCATTTGCCGCTTTATGTCAAAACAAGACGGTCATATCGGTTTGTGAACCCGAACATAAGCCAAATTTACCATTAATAAAGGTCCTTATTTAATCATTTTTATATTAAAATCCATTGAAAATCCTTTTCATGAATCGCGAATTACTGCGGCGGCCGTCTTGGATTATCATCAATTGGCTGACACGTAATTTAAATCACCAAAGAAATTCTCAGGGTCGAATTATGAGTTTATATGGCGTTCAAAATTTAAATAGGGTCAAAAAATTATTTCCGACAAAGAAATACGAGATATTTTGCCGGCGCGGTAAGTTGCAGCTCATGAAAACATAATGGAAGAATTTTGAACAAATATATAATAAATGTTGGAAGAATTTTGCACAATTTTGTACAAAGCTTTGCACTACTAATAGATATGATATACTAACTTTACTATAATTTTTATTTAACACTTTGTTTGTAAAAAGGGCGGTTATTAACAGTGATAATTTACTAAAATTAAATGGTATTCCTCAAAAATTAACAGCTTACAAAAGAAAATGAAATTATTTTGCGAATAATTCATAAATATTTTATATCAATATTAGATTTTTAATAATTACAAGTATAGCTGAAAATTTTCGGCTAACATCCTTCGATCATTATGTGGAAAATTAAGTTTACTATCCGAGTTCTAAAAAAATGACACTAAAGCCCGGCGCACACGACGCAAGTGTTTCTTGTAACATATTTTCTGTCAAGATTTTATGGTAAAGTGAGCGTTTTCAAACGTAAAATATGACTATCATTTTATTATTTCTTTACTATTATTATTTTATAAATATAAATATGAGATAACATACACGGATTTATCATATTACATATATGTTTTATATTTATATTCCAATAAACAGTTTTTGACGAATATCTTGCGAACGATGAGAGGTATCATACAAATTCTTGTACTGGGTTATAGATTTTTTGATTTAGAGAAGTGATTACTTTTTGGAAAAGACAGGACGAGCCATTTCGAAGATACAGAGCTAAATGTACCACCAATGGCAGTTTTTGTGAGAACTAAGCATCCGATTTGAATGATTCAAAAATCTTTCTGCTTGTGATGACAAAAATTGACAAAACAAGTGCTTTTGGTTTTTTTTTAATTTATTTTTGTATATTGTAAATAATTGAGATTTTAATTAATATAAAGTTCTGAAGCTCACTTATATACTTTAACTAGTTGTATATGACATCGTGTCTTGAGGCAAATTGCTGGACTTCCTGTAATAACGAAAACGTTACAAGAAATACTGGCGTCGTGTGCACCGGGCTCAATACTCAATTTACTTTAATTATTGAATTTTTTGTTTGTTTGTTGTTATTTTAGTTGATTAATATTAACACAATTATCCTCATATTATGGTGTTGCTTTATTTAATATTAGGATATCAAACTTTTATTTTACTGAGTGAAGACTGAACGGTGTTGGCCAGAAATTATGGATAACAACTTTGTACTTATTCGTACAAATTTTATTGGTGTACCACCTATCTAAATCTAAATCTTTAGATCTTTAAAAGATCTGTAAATCTTTAGAATCCGACTCAAAGTTAATGTATCAACATAAAATTCAAGATTTTACATAAATAAATATATATTTATGTGTGTGTGTGGATGTAAAGGTTAATAACGTACAATGAGCAAACATTTGTCGGCCCATTTAACGTTCTTACCGGTTTAGAAAACTGCCTGCAGTCAAATCAATTACCCTCAGAGTGTTACTGAACGGTAACATTTGCTGGACTTAAATCAATCAATATAATTTCAATGTACAAGTACTCAAGATTACGACCTTTATCGATTACTCATATGTACTGAGTAATTAATGTATAAAAACAATTATATTAATGCCAATCAATATAATAATAAAAAATGCGCCTACGATTTTTCTTTACTATGACTAATGGTAAAGTAAAAATATCACTAGCGAGATTACTGGCTAATTGGTTATTTTGTAATTCATTCAATAACTTTCCAAATGAGAATTTAGTTTATTTATTTTACAGGAAGTTCATGACTCTTGCCTTATATTAAGGCAAAATTCCACTCACACCTAGTTATTTATGATTTTATTAATTAATTTCCTAAAGCTCACAAAACGTTTTATGAGAATCTTCGTACAAAGAAAAAAATCTTAGCATGTGCTAAATGAAATATAAAATTAACTACTTTTAGAAAACTGTTAACCATTACTTGATCAAGCTCACAAGATAAAAGCACCACAATATTTTATTATTAATTTCAGAGTAGAAGAGTAATTTAAAAAGAAATAATGGCCGGCGGCTCATACGTCAAATATCAAATCTGTCAAGATTACGTTCGATTAAATTTAATAGGGTATTTTATATGAATGTTATTGAATATTATTAAAGAGTCGCTAGTCTATTATATATTCAATTTTACCTAAGGAGAAGTGCCATGTGTGTTTTATTTTAAAAAGAAAACGAACGAATTGATTTTCTCGATTTTTTTAAACGAGATTATATGATGCTAATATGATCATATTTGCTTTATAAGAAAGTTAAGCACCAAAAATCAATAAAATCTTAAAGATTAATATACCTTTTTAATCAACATTGTCCAAAGTGCGAAGTAATTTATTAACCCAGTTCGGTTATCACTTACTATAAATACTGGTGTTGAAATGTTATTTAATCTAAAAGCTCATTAAACAAGTGCGTGCGAATTATGTAACAATAACTTGATTTCTGAATAAATAAACAATAAAATGGTTAATAACACAACGAACCAGTCATAATTTATGCTGTCAATTTTGGTCACTTTCTTGCAATAAATTTACACATCGCGAAACTTTCACTGTCGAATCTCTTCTTCCTCAAGAGGTGGTAAAAAACAAATTAAAATAAATTCAAAAATTTTACAGAAATTTAAAAAAATGATTGAATCGAAATATAGTTTAATGAAATAATAATTTAAGCGAATTTTATACTTTTTGGGTATGTTTACACATTCCAACGATCACTCCTGTGACTATATAAGATATGTACTATTGCTGGTCCTGATACGTTATTTTTTCATGAATAAAGCTTGGGCGCAAATTTCATATAAATCAAAATATATTATAAAAAATAATTCTTAAAAAATACTATTACACGTCCACTACAATTTAAAACCATCTACTTCAACATGTATAACAAAATTCCAACGAGTAGTTCAATATGTAGAACAAACGTATTACTAATGCTTCCGAAATGTATCAAAAAATTTAATAGGAATGTAAAATATATTGATACGCATTTAATATGACTAATATGAATAAACTTATGCATATGATATTAGTGAAAGTGTCTTGACCACAACATGAATAACTATAACACATGCCATTATTATTTGCATGTTTTTTTTTTGGTTTTATTTATATTGTTCAGTTCTAAATAAATTTATTGTGGAATAATATCTAAATATCACATAAATCTGTCCACGATTATTTCGGAATTTATATCTATGCGTATGTATTTTTTTTTTGTTAACGGATGTTAAAAATGATGAATTTAGCACAGAAGTGATTTTATATCGATGTGATCAATGTGTAGGCGGCTGATGGAACTTTTTTATGATTATTAGAACTAATTTGTCATGATAAAATGTTTTGAGACACTGTTTTAAATTTCAAATCTTATAGTTTCGTTAAGCTTTTTGCAAATTCAGTAGGTATAAATTTACCATTCCAAGGAATTTCTAGACTTGTTTACATAAGCAAGTATAAGACAGAATAATTATTACTACTTTAGTAAAAACTAAAGATAAAAATATTTGACACTGTAATATAGTATTAAATATGTGAAATACCTACTCACAATAATATCAAGGTGAGATATTATGTCAAAACCGTATAGAAACATTTTGGATTTAAAAATGGGTTGCTAGTCTATAATATATTCAATTTTACCTAAGGAGGATTGCCTTGTGTGTTTTATTTCCAAAAAACGAACGAGTTGATTTTCTCGATTTTTAAAATCAACAATCCGAACTACTCAACTATTTGTCTTATGGTATAAGCTGTTTGTTTAAACCTATCATGAGATTTCTGATTTCAAGTAAAAATCTAGTATCATACTGCTCGATTCCAAGCTGGCCGAGGACTACAAATTACTAGCTAACTTTTTTACCTCTACTCCACCACAGGTTCAAAATTTACAAAATAAAATTAGGAATTTACCCGAAGATCCAACAATAAAATTGCTCAATAACGGCAAAAAATATTGCACAACTAAATTTGATGCAAATATTGTAGCCTTGCTTGATTGATTAATTGATTGAATACGATTAATATTTCACCAATAATTTGCAAAAATTTATATGATTTATTGCAAATGATATCAATGGAAACATTTAGCAATAAAATGAATTTTAATTAGAAATGCTAATAAATTACAATATTCGGCGCATAATTAAACATTATCAGATGCATCTTTTTTGTCATTACTGATATCTTTCCATATTAAATCCAAACCTGTATATTATGTAAACAATAACAAAAAAACGATAATAGGTGTTTTGAATTTCATTTATACAAATTCTCAGACTACTTTGATTGATATATCTATTTTACCAAAAATCTATTTTGCCAAAAAAAATTAAATTAAGTAAAGGTCAAAGATATTCTTCGGGGAATAAGCAGAAATTTATTGCTTGATATATATTGGATCAATTCATGATCTCATAATAATTCTTAAATTTTTCACAATATTTGACACCTAGAATGTTCTACAAATAAAGTCGCGTGTCTTTTAATAAAGCCATTATGCAAATCAAGAGATTTGTCAACATGATTAAATGAATAATGAATAATAATAACGAACGAACAATTTTCTATTTGTCGATACTTCAATTTATAGATTGTAAATATTACAAAGAAGTCGAATAAATTATTTTCTGGGAATTCTACGAACCGAATAACTGCATCATATTTCTTTCTTGGATATTTGAAATAGAATCAAAATTATTAGAGAATTGACTAGAAAAGAATGTTGTACCTAAATAATATAAAATAACGATTAAAAAAATAATTATGATTTTAATTTTCGTTCACTTTTAAAAGAATTAAGTAGCTGTTATATAAACAGAGTAGATACCATATTTCTAAAAGTTATTATACAAGCAAGAGATTTATAATTTCCATACATCATTGCACTCATAAGATTTAATGTACCATAATTAATAACTACATGAAGTATTAATGCTTGAATTACCATGTGTCCGGTTTTCACTAATCCGTTCTCAATTTTTTAGTACAATAAGTGCCGCAGATTTTATAAAGATTTATCAAATAAAAAATCGTTTAAAGACATTGGAAAAATTTATTGGCAACGAACTCTAAAATGACAAATTAATATTTTTATTAACGCATTATAAATGTAAACAATTATTGCGAAAAAAAATCAAGACAAAATTATAATCAAGGCTAATAAATTATGCAAATGCTATTGTTATTTCGTGAGAAGAATCGTTTAAAGACATTGGAAAAATCTATTGGCAACAAACTCTAAAATGACAAATTATTTTTTAAATGCAAAAAATTATTGAACCAAAAAAATTCAAGACAAAATTACAATCATGACTAATAAATTATGCAAATGTTGTTATTATTGTGAGAAAAATCGTTTAGAGACATTGGAAAAATTTATTGGCAACGAACTTCAAAATGACAAATAAATTTTTTTTATTAACGAATTATAAATGCAAACAATTATTGCAAAAAAAATTCAAGACAAAATTAGAATCAAAAGCAATAAATTATGCAAATGTTATTATTCCGTGAGAATACTTAAACAAAAAATCTTCAATATAAATTTATGCATAAGGAAATATGATTAACATATTGCAAATCACTAAGAGCACATTTTCTTAATCATAGCAGTCTTGTTAAAATGTATTATTTTAAATAAAAAATATGTTAAAAATACAGACTATGGCAAAAACCCGGATTCAAAAACACTTTAAAAACGTTAATTAGTTTGTCTAAGAATGTGGTTTGATTTGTAATAAATTTTCTGCACTAAATTTTTATTAATGCTGTGTTATCTTATAAACAAAATTAACTTGTTTTCCAATATATTACCATAATGAATTTTATCTGCAAAACATAATAAATTATGTTGAAATATAAATTTTATTTGCATAATTTTGTTTGTGCCATTAAAAAAATATTTTTATTAAGGACGCAGAAATAATTGCTATATATCAATTGCAATATATCAATTATGAATGAATCAAAAGGTTTTAATAATTAACAAGTAGGGTAGCATTTTTCTTTATGAGTACGCAATATTTTGAAAAATTTATGAAAATGCACATAAATAAATTGCATATGATCAAGGTCTCTATCCTAATAATTAGATAAAAAACCAAAAAACGAATACTAAATATAAAATTAAATAACTCAGTATACTATATACTTAAATTTAGTTCGTGGATAATAATTTGTACAACATGAAACTCATTTTTATATAACACTAAAATTATATTGCGATATTTATAACTTTTTTTACCATTAATTCATATGATATTTTACGATAAATTGGATGTAATATTTTCCGAAATCAAAATTTGTTTGTTTTTTTGACAGACCCAATGTTGTCCTCATATGCAAAGAAATAAATAAATATATACAGGGTGTCCCAGAACTCAACGGGAAGCCAACACGGAAAGACAGTATTGATTGTAACTATCATGAAGGAAAATGGGAAAAAAATCCCATGCGGTTTGAAAATTATGAGCTTTTTTAGGCAATAGGCTAGGAGCTTATAGAGCTTTAGTGGAACTTAGATAAAACCATTTTTCGGTTATTGTGGTTAATTTTCATTATTTTCATTCATTTAATTTTTGAAACCGTAATCCTAAATATCACTTCTAAGAGCAGTGGAAAATAATTACAACTTTGCCCTAATAGTCCATTCATTTAAGCTTAAATTAGGTAGGAATCTCGGAATACGAGATACCCAGCTGTAAATTCCTGTATATTGACACCTAAAAGTTGTCTCAAAACCTACATATGATAGGGTCAAAGCAACATATCTAGGTTTTGAGACAACTTTTAGGTGTCAATATATAGGAATTTACAGCTGGGTATCTCGAATTCCGTGGTGAACTTACTATAAGTTACTGAAAATAAGACGATTTGTTAAACTATGAATTTAAAATTTTCAAAGTTTGTCGATTTTGAAAGGGCTTCCATTAAAAATGTTTTAATGACAGACTAATGTATCTTGGCAAGTTTCATTATTTTTTGGGATTATATTTTGAGGATTTTATTTTTTCACTCATTTTTGAAAAGTTGGCATATCTGATGCCATCATCAGTGGTCTAGTGTTAAGACAGCTCTAAACTAATTATAAGAATAAACTAAATAGAGTCTTGATTGAGTCCATATCAAATGCGAATTAAACTATCCTCTAACCAGCTCAAGAAATAATATGATGAGTTTTTAATAATATTTTTTGATTTTGTCATATGTCATACGATCACTCATCATATGTCACATGATGAGTTTTTAATAATAATTTCTATGTTGAAATATATGTATCAGAATTATTATAAGAAACTCAACGAAGAGCAAGAAACTATGTTGAAATATATCAGAATTATTATAAGCTTATTCATGTACATATTCGAATTCTCCGTATTATACGTTGACATTTAATTCAGCCTGTCACTTCTAAATCAAAATTTTCCACATTCTGACAGGATTACTAATGAGTGTAAAAAATCTAAATGTAAGCAACTACGATGACTCTATCACAAAAATCAGACAGACGAATGAAAGATCTTGTGGCTTTGGAGTTACGAAATAACGTCTACATTTCTCCGATGTGATTACGAAATAAACCTAATAATGCTGCTAATTATACAATATTTCTTTGAATAACTTATATTATCAATTCTAATAAGCAAATATTTGAAAAAAAAACTAAGTGCCCTTATACACATATGGACAATTATAATACACTTTCTACATTATGTAATAAAATATGTATAATTTCATCTACCGAATATATATATTGTATCTTATATTGTTTTAATTTCGGGCAAATCTTAGCTGGTTTTCGGCAATAATATTGTAGATATAACATTTTTCTTATTCATAATGATGAATATGGATATTATATAAACTAAATTCCAATTTCGACTCAAATTTCGAGTGAATCGACATTTTTGGCAATGACTGCTCTCATGTATCAAAATGTTTTCATTGTCAAACAATGATATGTTGTTTCTTGCAATTTTTTTTATTTATTTCTACAACATTACTATATTTTTATAATCACATACATCGTAAGAAAATCCGTTAACAAACTTCAGAAAGATTTATCAAAATCCGAATAATCGTTTAGGAGCAGTATATTTACATACATCATTACAGAAGAATTTTATATATGACATATATACTAGCTGACCCGGCAAACGTTTCATCGCCATAAAAAATATTATATTTCTAGTAAAATATTTAGCATGAAAATAACTAACCAATTTCATATGTGGTGCTTAAGAGAAAGGAGCAGTTACCAAATATGAAAAGTTTACCCACTGCAAAGTACGCCACATATAAATGTTCCTTAATAGTCTTTGCAAGTGCCAACCTAATCTGAAACCGATTATATTTAACCCTTTCCACTCGGATGCCGCCGGGGCAAAATTCATATAAATCTCGGAATTCGCGAGTGGTAAGGGTTAAATTTTGATATATTATCTCTATTCTCTCCAAATTATCGTTTTTCATTAATTCAGTAATTTTTGGATTAAGAAGCAAAATCCGATAATTCATTTTTAAATTATATTGTTATGTGGCATGCCTAGCGAATTAATTTAAAAAAAATGCCAGAATGGAAAATTTTACATCTTTGCCATAGATTTGTATGGTACCTATAATTCCCTATCAAAACCTATTATATCTTCATATTTTAATATTTAAAATCCCTATTTTTTTGCAAAAATTGCTCCTAATGCAAATCATTTTCAAGTCTTTATTAGAATAGCATACGTTTCGAGAGATGATCAGAAAACAGTTCCTTTACAAGTCTTTACGAGTTAAATTAAACATTATTTTACAACAAGAATTTCATAATTAAATCTTAAAAGCGATCACTAACACATCTTACTAATAATTAACTATATTAATCTAACTAAAAATAAGAAAGTTTTAATCAGATTGTATGTAAATCATCAATCAATCCCAAATGTTGAAAAAATGTACAATTTTCTTATGTCTAAGAACATCAATCTTTACAGAATTTCTGTAATAGATTTCTCATCACTAGAAAAATATCTTCATTACTCGTTCTTAATAACGACAACTTTTGACGAAGACAATTACGGAAAAACTAAGATTTTTTTCTCAAAAAAAAAAAACTGAAAAATTCAAGGTGTTATTGCAGAACACATATTTCAAGCAGATTGCTCGGTCGGATGTTCTTAATGTCATGGTCCAAGTTTCAAAAGACTTTGGTATTATAAGTAATATAAAATTAACCAAGTTAAATTGTAACTTTCAAAACAATAAAACTTCAATAAATTTGTAAACTTGTTGAACATATTTACAGTTTTCTCATTAGTAATTTTAAATCAATATTTTTATGACCATAAAGACGACCGTTGGCCTTGACACTTAAATTCGGCGATAAAAAATTATTAATAAATTTGCATTTGAAATTAAACCTTGTATGCATTATTTTGTGCACAGGAATGTTTTTGCAACTATTATGCGAAAATAACAAAACAAGGTATAGTCTGAAAAACAATTTGATTAAATGATTTATTTGTTGTAGTTATTAAAAATTAAATAATTTTAAGTTGTGAATTAGTAGTAAATTTAACTGCTTGAATATGGAAGAAAGATTAGAATTAGAATTTTTGTAGTATTTTGTTAAAGTCATTTGTAAATGGGTTTGTGAGCGAAAAAATGTCCTCCACAGGGTAATAGAAAAATCTATGGATTCTAGATGGTAGTAAAAAATGAAAAAAAAGAAAAACCCCAAAAAAATTTTACAAAATTTTCAAATTTATAAAAGTTTATCAAAATGAGAGCATCTTCAATAAAAGTAGAGAGCTCCTGGTCTATAAAAGTAACAAAGTAGTGTGTTCACAAAATTGAAAAATTTTCGATGAAAGAGATAAAATATATAAAAGCACCAAAAGAATAAATTATATTTGCATTGTATATATAAAACAAAGCTATAAACAACAGCTAGAAAAAAATGTTTATAAGTATCAAAAGAAAAATCCTTAGCTATGAAAAATGTGATGGGTTTGTGTAAGAGATATCGATGAATTTTCGATAGATGTGAAAAATATAATAATGGGAGGCCCAAAATAAGAAATTATATTTGGAATGTATATAAGAAAAATAAATGATGAGTCTTAACTACGAGATGTCGTATATGTATGAAAAAATAATTACAGAGTGATATGTAAGAATTTCAACCTATTTAGGAACATCGTATCATTTTTGTATATAAATATTGTAATAAAATTAATCATCAATTTAGTAATATATTATTTTATTTTCACTATGCTATTTTACTTTATTAAAATGTTTCTCATTTTAGGCAAATTGGTATAGAGCAGCACAATATTGTCGTTTCCACGGTATGCACCTGGCAAGCATATCATCACAAGAAGAAAATGACAAATTAGAAAAAAATATACGAGATTTTGGTATGTAATAATTAATATAAAAAATTAATAATTATTTGTCAAAGTTTGGCTCATATACCCAGCAGGATTTTGCAATTTTAGTATCAAACGATTCAGAAAAAGTCAAAAAAATATAAAATTATCTTATGATAATAATAAGATCATTTGCAAGTTAATGAATTAAAAATAAATATAGAAAAAAAATAGATACATGAACAATTACCAATTGTTTGTCAAATTTTGGCTAACATACACAATTTTAGTATCAAACCATTCAGAAAAAATCGAAAAAATATAAAATTATCTGAAGAGACTTTCTGGAAAAAGCAAGCTCATTTGGAAGTTAATGAATTAAAAATAAACATAAAAAATGAATAGGTACATGAACAACTAACAATTATTTGTCAAATTTTGGCTCACATACCCAGCATGGGTTAGCAATTTTAGTATCAAACTATTCAGAAAAAATCGAAAAAGATATTAAATTAGCTAAAGAGACTTTCTGATGAAAACAAGCTCATTTGGAAGTTAATGAATTAAATATAAACATAGATAATGAATAGTATTTTGCCACCTTTTTCATCATCAGAACCTTAAGAAAAACGTGCTCATTAAGAATCTGATCGACACTAATTGAATAAAGCAAAGAATCCAATGGCAACAAAAACCCATACTACTATCATTTATCTGAATTGTATCTATAAATTCACAACTTCCATTACAACAATTTACAAGACGATTAATTCAAAACCAAAAAGCCTATTATGATCTTCATTGTGAAATTATTTGTAATAATGAAATTGGGAACGGTTTGACGATCCTGAGGCTAAATTCGTAATATAACAAAAAATATTTATGCAATGTTTTGATGAATTAGTACTTCGACGATTAAATCGTGTATGGAACTAATAGGCAATAATGTTTCATTATATATTTAATGGGATGAGTATACAAGGTATTAAAACGAACAAAGCGTAACCACTTTATGGCCAACTATGCCAGATATTTTTATTACTTTCGGCGGAGTTAACTTTTATAATTAAATAGTTTATGAACGCATAAATATTTCATTTGGCTTTAATATTTCAGTGAACTACAACTTATACTGCAACATAAATTTTGATTCAAGACGTAAATTGTACATAATATTTTTATTCGTCGTAAATTTGTTTTACTATTGTGTTCTGTAATTAATATTTTATCATATAGATAAACTAGATGTAAGTGGTATTTTATCTTATGGCAAGTTGCCTGAACTTCCCAGATATGTGTAAATATAATCAATAGGAATGTATAATTAGCAAGTTTTAAAGTTGTTTCCATAGACCTTTAGAAATTCTATTCCATTATTCCAAATTCTGATGATGATTTTTTAGAAGCTTTGAATTACTTTTCGTAGGCCCATAATATTTTAGGATTTGTTTTATTAATTTCAATATCTGTTACGATTGCTTAATAGCAACTAGTAATATTAGATATATAAATAAAATATAATGCAAAATAAAAGATACTGTCTTGTCTGAAAATATTTTCATTGCAATGATATCCGTATGATGATAATTTAATATGAAATAAAAAGCAAATAATGATAATAATGAAATCAATAAATAAAACTAGTTGGTATTGGTTTTTTGCCTTAAGACAAGTTACATGAACTTCCCGATATGTGTAAATAATCGACTTAATCAATAAAAAAATAAATTAATTTATGAGTGAATAAAAGTATTCCGAGTGGATTTATTACACATAATTGAAAACGAACGAACACATTAATAACTTGGAGTATTTTCGAGAAGCAAATTTTCAAAAATCAACAATTTTTATAATAGAACCAGTTTCCGCAGGACTTTAATGGTTCAGTATGTTCATTAAGACCAAGTACTCTATCGTTATACCAAGTAAACCGTCTAATTTTAATTTTAACAAACTAATTCGCACGGTTTCCACCTGAATCTTTAAAAAAGTTTTGAATTTCCAAAATTTGTTCAGTATTCTTGGACCGAAAATTATGCACTTTTCTGCTAATTCACTAATCAACGTGAATTAATTTTTTTTTAAATCAGTGTAGCAGAAAACGTCGATAAAAGAACATATACCCTCATACTTTTTGCAAGTTTGGTGTCAAACGATTCAAAATGTCTTGAAAATAACAAATAACAAATAGAATTTTATGTCGAAATCTGGGAGTTAATAAGAAAACATACATACTTCAGAAACTTATTGATGATAACAGAGAAGAAAATGAGAATATAATGACATTATTTCCATCAAAAATGGAAATATCAACAATGTTTTTATAGATTTAATTAAGAAATTAATTCATTAATTAATAGATCTATTAATTAATAGATTTACTTTCTAAATACCCCAGATCGCTTTTTCGTTTGAGAATGCAATTGAATGGAAATCCCATTTCGATATCTCTTTTAATTTACCAGTTATTTAGAATTAACTTGAAAGTTTCCTTTCGGATTATTATATAATAAAACCATACATAAAAAATATTCATGAAAAATTACCGAAAATGATTTGAACAAAGGCGAAAAAACGATTTCCACTACCAAATGATATTACTAATTAATTAGTCCAGTCATTATAGCAAGTTCACCTCGGAATTATAGATACCCAGCTGTAAGTCTGTAAATACTTGTATATTGACACCTTAAAGTTTTCTCAAAAACTGCATATGGTATTGACACCTTAAGGTGTCAATACCCAGCTGTAAGTCTGTAAATACTTGTATATTAACACCCTAAAGTTGCCTCAAAACCTACATATAATAATTATTATATGTAGGTTTTGAGGCAACTTTAGGGTGTTAATATACAAGTATTTACAGACTTACAGCTGGGTATCTCAAATTCCGAGACTCAACTAATTTAAGCTTAAATGACTGGACTAAATTGTAAGATTATTTACCGAATCAAATATTTTATGGTAAAACTTAATAATTCTACGATTTAAATCAACTTTGCAACAATTTCTCGGTATTTGAATCGTCATTGAATTTTGTTTTCGAAAAATATTTCTGAAAACAAACAAAAAATATTTCACTAACCTTTCAAATATCATCATACCAGGACTAGGACACGAACACTTCTGGACCTCCGGAACTGATCTGGCTGAAGAAGGAACCTTCTTCTGGATGGCTACAGGAAGACCTATCACTTTCACAAACTGGAACGCAGGGGAGCCCAACAATTTCCGATACGAAAACGGAGAGGAAGAAAATTGTCTTGAATTATGGAACAGAGACGGCAAAGGACTTAAATGGAACGATACGCCTTGTTCATTCGAGACTTACTTTATCTGTGAAGTTCAATAGTTTTATATTTTAAAAACAAATGGATTTACCAGTTCTACCAAATATGAATAATTAATGTAACCACTATAGGTGGATTGTAAACAACAACCGATATATATATATATATATATATATATATATATATATATATATGTATATATATATATAGATGTTTGTATAGATACATATACATCTAAGATACTAGAGGGAATATAAGAAATTCCTTATAACGTCAACAAAATGCATCTTATAATTAAATATGATATTTCTGAGAAAACAATCACTTGTATAATTAAAATTGTAAAAAGTATTTGTAAGTTAATTAAACCGTGAATTTTTGATGATACTTATCTTCAAAAAAAAGTATTCTGTACTACTACCTTCCGCATTTAATAAAAAAATAATAAATTAATTAAAATAATAAAAAATAATTAATTATTTTTAAGTAACTAAGTCAATTATTTCAGCGAAAATATTGAAAAGAATAAATAATTGTGAAGTCTTACTAACTATAAACACTTTTATATAAATAAAATCTAAAATTGTATTCTGTATATTGTTAGATACAAACTTTTTTTTTTCAATAAAAATAACGACCCACATTTCGTTATTAAGAATAAAAAGATTTTATTTATCAAGGGCCATATAATTATTTCATATGAACGCCAAAGATTCCAATGAATAATTTGGCATCAACACTTGTGCTTCCTTTTCATTTACCGAAAATAGAATAAATCAATTTATCTGAAATTATTTTTCAACATAATGAAAAAAATAGTTGAAACGTTTATAGAAATTGTACATAGTTTTAATTGTATACTAAATTAGAGTATAAGTAAATTACTTGCGCGATATATTTATAATACTGCCAGTTTGATTATGCAAACAAATGTGTATCACTCAAAAAAAATTTGAATCATTCTGGCTTGATTATTATTAGCATTGCTCATAAATAGGTATTTTGTATTATATAAGCATCCAATAAAATAAATAAAACATTGTTTATAAATTTAGCATGCCAATTGTTTATGAAATGTTTCATAGATTAAGTTTCAAATAAATTTAGTTGTATGTATGTATAATCATCAGTTTTCACTGTAACATCACATAAATATAAATTGTACATTAAAAGAAATTGTATTGAAAAAGTGAAATAAAAATTGTTAAATAAATTCATATGCAATTATGTTATGCAAGTCTGGAAATTTCAAGAGTATATATTCACTTAAGCCTGTAAAACAATTAATAAGTATCCGTTGGTTGCTATGAAATATATATTTTTGGCAATCCATATTTTGATAAAAAATTTACAATTTACATATTTATAGATAATAGTTCTACTTCAAGATATTTATACCCAGTCCCTTATATTATAGTCTTTAATACTGATATGCTCTATATTAAGTATAAACAGAGTTTTTACAAGATATTGCAGATTATTCTCCAAATATTATCAATTATTCACAAATAAGTGTATATAAAATACATTAAACTTGATCTTTATTGTGGTTTTGCAAGAATAAATCATTCAAGTCGAATTGAAATTTATATATATAAAAAAAAACCTTTTGGGTTGAAGAGAAAAGTAATTTGCAATAAAATAAAAATAAAATACTTTGTAATGGTAACACAATATGTTTGTAAACCCGGATAATAAAATAAAAGAGTAGTAAATAATTAAATGTAACTTATATTTATAGCCATTGATATATATATTTGTTCTGCATATTAAATACGCAAACCGGTAACATTTTCTAAGATTTTTGTTCACCACCGCATAGAATTTTTATAATCATATAAAAATATCAATAATGGAATGAGATAAAATCAAAACTTACAGTTTAACACAAAAATCCATAATTATCACATTTATAGTTCAAAACTTGGTTTAAAATAAATATAAATATATTAAATTATTGAAATTTACACATCATAAATTTGATCAAATAAAAATTATTTTGTTAATCATTATTCATTTCTAAAATTATTATGAACATAATAAATTTTGCTCTAAAACCATTTGTTCCATGCAAATTGTACCTGTAATCAACATTTTTCTTTATCAGTGTGGACTCAAATGTAAATATTCAGCTATAAATAAACGTAGTAATTTGTTCAGATTTTCAATAGTATTCATATCTAAAGCAGTCTTATCATCAGCAGGTGTGTGCCACACAGGGGGGAATGGTGTTGGAATTAAATGGAGAATTGGAACATCTAAAAAATAATATACAAAATAATAAAAACTTATAAATTAGATAAGTTGATGAATATTATTTTTTAATAGTCAACATTGAAAATTTTATTTATATCTTTGTTTCTGCATTTTTTGTGTTTGCATGTTTGAAATAAATAAATATAATAAATATTATTTTTTTAAATTTCATGTTTGAAATTTCATTTATGTGTTACACAAATTCTAGCAAATGTAGTATAAATTCATTATTAAAAACAAATAAGTTATTTCTATTTTGTTTGGTTAATAAAATAACTTCTTAAATCCACTGTTTAATAAATTGTTAAATAAAAATTATAGTTAATATGCAAAAAATTTGAAAATTGCATGTTTTAAATAACGACATTCGAATTTGTGGCGCAAATATGCGGATTGTTATGTGGCGCAAATTTAAATAATAAACAAATACTATTAAAAGAATGTATATAATTTCAATAATTTTACATATATATATATATATATATATATATATATATATATGTATATAAAATTCATCTTGGGCGATACATGAAATTAAAAGTTTATATATAAAATATTAAAATTTATAGATCAATTTTCAGATTTTTTCAAATATATCACATATTTAGGTCATCTATAATATACATATATATATATATATATATATATATATATATATATATATATATATATATATATATATATATATATATATATATATATATATTATATATATATATATATATATATACATTTAATTACCTCTTTGCAAGAATGGAATGTGATCATCTTCAATGCCACCATTCCTGGACCTCGGTTGGAAATATGGTGTTGGTTTTCGACAATGCGCACAAGAATGTAACAAGCCTAAGTTACCTAATCTTTCTTCAAGTCTCATAAATCTTAAGTACCATCTTTCTGTTTCTTTAAAATAGCTGTAGAATTTTGGATTTGCTGATCCAAGTAAATCCAGTAAGATCAAAACATCCTGAAAAAAATATAATGTTAAATCAATGAGTAAAATAATTATTATTTATAAAAAATATTAATTGAAAGTACTACAACAGCTATAATGTCTTTTATCATTGTCAGCATATTCTTGCTGATTTTAAGACATGTTTAGACTTTAGTACAATAATAATAATGTATCTCTTACTATTCTATCAAGCTCGCTGTTGTTTTCTCTATTATTTTTTGGATATGGAGTTGAATGCCATTTTGCAGCTAAATGTTTTGCACCATATATAGAATCTCTTGGACCCCATTCTTGAAAAGCTTCTTCGCCATCAAAGAAAATCAACTAAAAAAATGTATTATAACATAATAAGCTCTAAAATTGAGGTAATTTTAGAATTATTAGTTTAAACAAATATTTTACCTTTAAGCTAACATTATTATCTTCTTTAAAATATGGTTTCAAAATTTCCACCAAATTTAACATCATAGCACATGGTACTGCAGAGTCTGTAGCTCCTATAAAAAATAATTCAGTGTGATAAAACCAAATTTTACATTTAATATATTATGTGGAAATTATTATATTCTGTTCTTTTACCAAAGAATTCATCATCAGGAAAATATTTGCTATCATAATGGCAAGCCAGCACCACATAACGCGTAGCATTAGGATTAACTCTTCCAATTATATTCTCAAATACTAATTTTCCAAACCCAGGTGCTTCTTGTTGAAATTTATCGGTTTCCACACTAACCCCTAGTCTTTTGAGTTCACTAATTATATAACGTTTAACTTTGGTATGATTAGGAGTACCAACAACTCGAGGTATTAAAATTTGATCAAGAGTATTTTCAAATTTTGGCATATCACTTAAGTTTGAAATTTGTTCGATTTCTGAGTCAGATAAATCATAAGCATTGTGTAGCCTCTGAAAGGAAAAGAAATCTTAATTTAGTTTACATATGAACTATAATGTACATTTAAATTTGGGTTTGATAAAAAGAATTGGTATATTGATTTAAAAGTATTTAAAAAATTTCATTATGTAATTTACACTAATAATATGATTCGCAAAACATAGTTCTAAATTAAGCAATGCAGCTTAATTCAAAATAAAATTGAATAATCGTAGTAATACTAATTATTGTTAATTATACATTATTATACATTATTATACAGAATGATTGAATTTATATAAGCATTATAAAAACTTGATGCAAATGATAGATAGGGCACATTCAAATAATTAAACGTCCACATATTTTTTTTAAATTGGTTCATTAAATGTAATTAATGATATTACTTTATTAAATTATTTTGCTGTATTATATTCTTACAGGAGATAACATCAAGTAAAAAACATAAGATATCGATTTTGGCATGTTTATTATTTTAAACGTTTTGACATCAAATCGTAGATCAGCTGTAAAATAGAAAAAAAGAAAAAAAAACGCAAACTAAACATCAGGATGGAAATAGAATATAAATAAATTATGTAAATATTGTAAAAAAAAAACTTATGCTTTAAAATCTTCAAATTCTTATGTCTTCTACTTGGTGTTGTGTGTTCCAAAAAATTTATTCTATATAAAATTTTAATTAAATTAACGAATAACAATATCGTTCTGAGCAATTTTTGAAAGGTCAATCAGCACATGTCTTTATTAACTTAATAAAACATAATAAATAAAATAAACTTACTCGTTCTTCATATAACCTAGCACAGCTGTAAGTCTTCGACAACAAGATTGTGCAACAAACATTAAACAATAACGAATTAAACATTTTTCCGTTCAACAATTTGGTTAAAATCATTTTTGTCTTGTTCAGGTTAGAAAAATCTTCGCACGTCAATAATTATATACTATCATTAATATTAATCAAAGATCAATGTCATATAACTGTATTTTCTTCAGAACGTGGCGATTCACATCCCGTGAAATGAAAAACATAATGTATCCGATGATTCAAATGGTAATTTCGTGATTGGAAAGTTTATTTGTGCAGTTTGACATTGAATATGACATATTGGGTGCATTCGACTTGGACGCTTACGCGCTGTGAGCGCTCACGCTTATAAGCACGAATTTTTAGCGTTCGACTTGGCCGATAAGCGCTTAGAATCGATAACTAAATTCCGTTCGTTTTGGATACTGTGAGCGTCAATAAGCATCAAAATGGCGGCAACTGGCGGTAACGGTAATTGTGTAAATTTTATTACTTTCTGGATCATTCAGCGGGATTATAAAGAGTTTAACAATTAATAAATAAATGAAATTTGGTTTGCTTATGCTTAATTCATATTAATATTAAAATTAAAATTTAAAATTATTTAAAATTAATTAAATTTAAAATTAATTAACATTAATATTAATATTAAAAAATAAATGTGATATACAACTTGGCATTTTTGCGGGATTATAAAGAATTTAACAATTAATGAATAAATGAAATTTGGTTAGCTTAGGCTTAATTAATAGTAATATTAAAATTAAAATTTAAAATTATTTAAAATTAATTGAATTTAACATTAATTAATATTAATATTAATATTAAAAAATAAATGTGATATACAACTTAGCATTTTTGCGGGATTATGAAGAATTTAACAATTAATAAATAAATGAAATTTGCTTAGCTTATGTTTAATTAATAGTAATATTAAATTTGAAATTTAAAATTAATTAAATTTAAAATTAATTAATATCAATATTAATATTAAAAAATAAATGTGATATACAACTTGGCATTTTTACGGAATTATAAAGAATTTGACAATTAATAAACAAATGAAATGACAGATAGTAAAAACAGCTGACGCTCACGCTCACGCTGCCCTACCTCTGTGGCGTGAGCGTATGTGAGCGCAAAATATGTGCTACGAGCATCCTACGATGGTGCTACGAGCGTACTTATGTGAAACTCACAGCGCCAAGTCGAACGATGAAAGCGCGCTCACGGCGCGCTCACAGCGCGTAAGCGTCCAAGTCGAACGCACCCATTGCAAACAAGTTTTATGTGAACAGGGTGAAGTTGGCAAATGAAAATGTTTGCGCGGCAATTTTGAATTCGAATTTTGAACAAATGAATATGAAACGAACTAAAGGGTAAATAATTTTGAATGTACCTTTTATTCATTATATATTATATATATATTTGTAGACTAATTTTAGTGAACGCTCTTTAACATTTAAAGAAAATATTGATTTTATTGTAATGAGTTTTTTTTTTTATTCAAATATCATTCTTTCCTATTTGATAATAAAGAGAAAATGAACTCATAACTAAATATTGAATTTAACTAATTAATATTTTAATTCATATTTTGAAGAAAGTTCTTATAAAAATATTCTGAGGTAATATTTTAGAGAATTGTACAGAAGGAGGACAACTAATATAGCCATATTAAATTAGTTCACTTTCATTTAACATTTTTAATTTAAATGCGGGATAGTTGCTTTAAAAATACTATATGTATCGTTTTTTTAATATGATTTAAATGTGTAAAATACCAAATAATTATAGATTTGAGTATATATTTTAGAGAATTATACATGGAATGTCCATAATAACAATACTACTATATAATTAAATAATACTACTGAATAGTAGTTAATACATACAAAAAATTATGGAATATTTCAATAATATGAAATGTAAAATATATTTATAACACTTAACATCTTCAAAAATAATTAATATTTTTATAATTGTAGTGCTTACTAGTGAATTAAATTAAGTTAGTTAAAACTATCACTATAGCTGCATTAATACTGCTATATAAAATAAATGCATTTTATAAAATCATGAATAATACTCGCATGCATAAAGAAGTTAGCTTGAAAAGTAATAAAATAATTGATGAATATTCATTAAGTTTGAATGAATAAATGAACGGCAGTTTATATTTTAGTACTATAAACATGATTAAGAAATTTGGGTGCGTATGAAGCCAACTTTGAATTAAAAAAACTCGAAATAACATTCACTAAAGTATGTTCCAGCCAAATGAGGAATGTTTAAAAAATAACAATTTAATAATAAGTAGATAAACATTAACAATTATAAATAGTATCCTAAACTTTAAATATAATCTTTGATTATTAAAATTACTATTTAAACTATACGACTGTAAAAATTTAACCACAATTTTTCACGCTTGAACATTAGTTATTTGAAAATTTGTGCTTGTGCACTCAAACAATTATGTCAAGAATTAAGTTAATTTAAATAGTTGTCAAAAATACTTTATTCAATTGACCATTGTAGAACACTGGTGTCATTTCCTCCCAAAGAAATTAGTCTGGAGTCATCAAATAAGAAACGGACTGAGGTAACATGGCTGCTATGGCCCCCATAGGAATGGCAAAGAGACTAAAACAGATAAAACTTAAATTAAAAATCAAAAGTATATTATTAATTCAAAACAACATTATTAAACCAGTATCCAAATGAAAATTGAATCCAAATTTAAATATCTTCTTGAAGCTTTAAACGTTGTAAATATTATTCATAATGAAGAATTTGAAAATATTTCTAAAATAACAAATTATACCTTGAGTTGAGAAGCAGGATAAGAGTACAGGTTTACTTTTCCGAAGTCATCAGCTGTGGCAAGTAGTTCTTCATCATTGCTACGAGCACAGGAGTTAATATCTGTACCATCTGCCCCTTCAGGCCAAATGCCGATAGAGTTAAAAGCTAAAACACAATTGTGAGTAGCCCATTGTACATCACGCAAATTGCTAGAGCTTGTCACTTGACGACAAACACTAGGATTCCCTTAAAATTCGGAAGAGTATTATTACAGTTTATCCATGAACTTTATTTAAAATTTTGAAAATCAACTTACAGTATAAAATTTCATAATCTCCTGAGTTACTACGAATATACTGCCCATCTGCTGACCAGTCTAAATGGGTTACAAAACTTGAGTGACCCTGTAAATGTAAAAGAAAAACCAATGTTTATTCTTAAAAAATGTTCAAATATAAAATTATGGAAGTTTTCATGCAATATATGTAAATTTAAATACAAAATAAAATTAATATATTATCTTACCGCACAACGCCCTACTCTCGAATATTTCCTACATTCTTCACTGACTTGGTAAACATATACATAATTATCTCGTGATCCAAGAGCCAACATGGTACCATCAGGTGAGAATGCAACACATTGTATTGGTTCTTGTCCATCATGGTGTTTTGTGATCAGATCGCGACTGACCGAGTCATATACGTGCCATTCACCGGTCAACGTACCGCAGACGATTACACTACCATCCGGAGAGAAAGTGCAGCTTTGGCATTTTTCCTAAGCATATAATAAATTGATCTTATAATATTTTCATTCACCAAATTTGATATATCTCTAATTACCCCGATATCTTTGCTCCAAACAACAGAATGTGATAATGAATCCCACATCTGCAGTAGACAGTCTTGCCCGGCGGTCACAAATTGCGTCAAAGTAGGATGGGTTGCCAAAGCCCAAAGCTCATCTGTGTGTCCCATAACTGCTGGTTGGAAGGCACCAGCCGGGCCTGTTAGAATACAATTTCTAGTTGTGCCAATCAGAAGTTGAGTTCCACGTCCTTCTGATACTACACGGACACCGCCAAAGTGCCCTTCAACCTGGTAAAATAAATAATAATTTATTATTAAAAGAGTGCATGCAAAAAATTCATGAAATGTTGATTATGGATAATTAATAAAATATGAAAATTGTTTTTATTCTTTTATTAACTTACTTGTTCTTCTGAAACTTGATTCAGATCATCATCAAATGTGACCAGTCGTCCATCTTTTCCACCTCCAGTAACTAAACCGCCGTCTTTCAAAGCGCAAATTGAAAATATTGAACCCTCGTGAACTTTCCTAATCATGTGGCTAATTGTATTTGTTCCTCTTCCCCAAACAATAATATTTCCATTAGAATCACCTGCAGAAAAATTAAAAACAAATAATTATAATATTGTAGTGTTGAAATGAATCTTTTATCTTAATTATCTTACCTGTAATGACGTCACCAGCTTGGTTGAATGCTACACTTGTAACATATTTAGGCTTTTCACGGTTTTCAAAGACACCCATCTTTTTATACAATGTGCATCCATTGTCCAGTGTCCAAAATGCAATGTGATTTTTACCACATGTAATGATTCGGTTCAGATCTAGTGGATGGAATTCTGCAGAAACCACTGTGTCTACAGAGCACTAAAATTATATCATAATACCAAGATAAAGGAGTACATTTAATTAGATCTTTTTGTGAGATTTTGGATGCCGTTTGTGATTAAAAACTCACTTTTGTCTGTGTAATTTTCTGTCCATTCTCGCCCTTCTGCCATTCCCAAACGGCAATGGCATGATCAGGCGAATCGTCAACGGAACACAACATCGCACCACCATCAGCTCGGCTGAAGGATAAACAAACTACGGAACCCACAATTTCACCTGATCCTATGACTGCCATGGTGGCCAAGGAAACGGAATTCCAAACGCGAATATGAGCCTAAATAGATGGTAAAGGAAAAAAATAAACTTTGGATCCAATTGCATTTTTTTTTTTTAAAATTACCTGTGCATTTTCTTTATTGTGACCAGCACATTGACCTGTTGCAACTAACAACTTATTGGGATGCACAGCCAAACTATAGAAAATAAAGCGACAAATTTGAATATTAACTGTGATTATTTATTTTATATATCATTGTGTTGGCTGTTTATTTATTTTTGTGTATAAATAATTTACCTCTTAATATCATCAGTATGTCCGAGATAATGACGCTGGCTTTGCTCATCAACATCAAACAACACCACAGTTGCAGCTACAAAATACACCATTTCACCAGTGGGCAGTAAGTAAAGATTCGACCGGCAATCACGGCCTCTAAAATAAATAACAATTTGTAATAATTATGGTTTCTTAACATACGTTTACAAATGAATATAACAAAATATTATATATAATTTTCTGTATATATTTCTCATGCAAATTGCCTCCTACGAGTTTTATCGATATTTCTTAGACAGTAAGATGTTTTTACCAAATAAGAATATATTTACGTTGACCGTATGGTTAGCTCATTAATAAAGATTATATACTGAGGCAATGAACTTCAATAAAGTATTATGTAATTTATCATTACCTACTTGAGTTCTTTAACATTTTGAAGAATTTTAATTATAGAAGTATCAAATACAGTTTTCATTTTACTATTTAGCAAAATGTTCATTAAATTTACCAGAAAAATCTATGAAGCAAATACTATACTATAGATTATTTAGGGTGTGAATATTATAAATAGTTACATCAAAGTAATATATATTTTTAAAGTACGCAAAGTATGCATTAACTTTTCCATTTTATAACAAATTATTTATGGTGTTTTGCCAACCTGTATCCATAAACCCAATCTAGCTTGAGTTTCTTCGAAGGAGCTGCCTTAACTTGTGAAATATCATAGCCTTCTTGTTGATCTGTTGGACTCTGCACAGATATTGGGCGACTCCTAAGGAAGAATCGAACGGTACCATCTTCTTCATTGTAGGATGCTTCGCGAGAGCTGAAACCAAAGAAAACAATATTTTAAATATGAAATAGATAAATGATAAATGATAAATGATAATTGCATAAAACAATTGATAATTGATGTAAATAATTAACAACTTCAAAAAGCAATTACTTATCTGGATATTAAATTTAGTCGGATCGAATTACTGTAATGTACTCCTAAATTAAATTATACATAAAATTAATATCCCGTCAAAACGTTTTCATATAAATCGATCACATAAACTAGAGCATTATAAACAGTAGAAACCGCAACAATCAAGTCATTAGAATGAAAGCCAATATCCAATAGACCGAAGCAGACACGACATTATTATATTTGCATCATATATTGATTATATTGCTTAATATTTGAAAATAAACATATGCATTTCATTGCATATTATATTTACAAAAACCGCGAAGCATATCTTTAGATACAAATAATAGTATGTATTGACGTAGTAGAATAAAATGAGATTATAACAAAACAATAATGTACCTATGGTTTTTTGCAGATTATTTTAGATTACCATGGATAAAAATTCGTCAAAAGAATAAGGCTTCATCGAATAGGATTTTGGAATCGTCCCAGCTGTTTTTTGGAAAACGTAAGCAAAAAATCAAATTTTGGTTTATATACACATGAACAAGTATTCTTTTCAATAGTGGTCTCAAACGATGCAGAATAAGATCATAATCATCGAGAAAACAAAATTAACAAGTGGGATCTTCTGGTGGAAACAAACTTCTAAGTTAATGCATTTATGTCTTGAAGATAGTTGTACAATGAAAAGCGTTTATGTATAATAGAAATGAAAATATTTAAAAACAAATCTATCAAATAATGATAATGTTAAAAGAGCAGAGCATGAAAATAATGTGGATAAACATATAATTTTTTATATAACCTAAGAAGTTTTCAACAGATCGTATTTACATTAAGCCAGAAATTTAAAAATCCTCAGTGAATTTGTTTAAATTCATCTCAATAAAACATTTCTTCAATTATCTATACAAAATATAATTTTATTTCTATTTCCATTACTTCACATAGATTTTCAAAATTCCTGACCTACATCGCGAGATGCGGGTATTGATCGCGCCGCAGATGTAAAGAGCTACGGTGGAGACGCCAGCTGGAAAAGCTGCAGCTGCTCAAGGCCTTGACCTTGCTAATGTTGCGTTGGTAGAGAAATAATCGCGTTCGTACTAAAAGCTGGTATTAATTGGCAAATACTGCCAATTAACATGAAATGATGTAATAACAGGCTTTTGAACCGTTATTTTTTCAATATAAGCGGTATAAGTTTCTAATTTAAAAAAGATATAGGTACCGAATAGGTACAATGTTCAGAAGTAGCATAAAGTAAATTGTAATCACAATGGGCAACTATAGATATTTATTTATATTAACATTATTGAATAAGAATCACGAGTTGCTTCGCAATGTGTACTTGTTAAGAAAGTTTCCAAAAAATATTATATTATTGATGACCTGTTATTACGAATGACAGCCGCACCAACCAAAAATAGTATGAGTACACATTTGCCTTCACTAGTGAATGAATAAATAATAAATCACAGAATTCCATTATGTTATAAAATACTTATAGTATAATAAAATGTTTTTAAAGATCCCTCTATATTTAAATAATAAAATGATAAAAATAATCTATATAGTTAACATAGACTGAATTAAATACAATTGTAGATGAAACTGTGTAATGTACTATTTTATTATGTGTTGAAAAAAGATATGGTATTGATTTTATTTGGATTTCAGACAAATAGTTCAAAAGTTAAATAGTTTGCAGCTCATATTTAAGTAAATACTTCGTTGGCAATTGGATTATGCATTGAGCTTCGGTATTTCAGACATTTTTTAAACTCAAAGGTCAAACACGAGCTATTGAATTTCGCATATTGTTCTTTCTGCAAAACAGGTAAATTGCAAATTGAATTATCTGGTTGAATTAAGTTTTAATTTAGCTGTCTGTAATAATGACAATGGAATTACCTAACTGATTTTTAGTGATTAAATTAGTTTTCACTAAAGCTCAACAATTGTTTAAGTATTTATTGTATCCAAAGTTTGGAATCTTGATTAAAATATATCTTCGTAATAGGAAAAATAAATTTATACTATCATTTTGTTTATAGTTAAATAGATACAAAATGAAAAAAATACAAAATATAAATTAAGTGATAAGTGTCATACTAATTGGTTCTTAAATACGATTTCGAACGATTTTTTAAAGACAAGGTAGATATATGATTTTCATACTGTGACTACTAGTGTAAAAATCATTAAAGTCATTTTAAAATAGATGAATATTATCTCTCATAAGGTTACCACTAGTCAAAAATTCATTATTGATATTTAATTTATATTGTCTAACGTGAGTTGCTAAAAATTTTAAAATAAATTACTATATTATTTTTATTAATATAGAGGTAAAAAATAATACTTCAATTTCCATTTGAGCGGATACTAATTTATAATATACTTTGTTGATTAACAATATTTGTTTAAGAATGAAATATTAAAAAAAAATGCATGAACAGAAATTACTAGAAAAGCTTTCAATAATTGATCTGAAAAAATTTGACTTGACACTTTTGCGAATAATAACAAACACTTTCATTCTATTATTATCCATTATTTTCCATTATTATCGTTAACTAACATTGTCATTTAAAAATTACTATAGCAAGCATTCATATGAATATCACCACAAATTTATTGGCTTTTATCTAATTAGTATGATTCATTTAAACATAGAATATGCATTACTTATAAAATATGCATGCAAAAGCTCGAACATTAGTCATGTATTTGAAGGAATAAGGGATGATTGAGGTAGATAGATATTATCATGATATAGTATATGTTGCAATCAGGGACAAAACAATGGAAATGACCTAGATTTTTACGAAAAATTATTATAGGATATAAATCGAATAAAGTGATTTGTCAATTTTTTATGTCAATAAAATAATATATTAATTGTAAATAATTATAATGAAGTTTGTTAATGTAAATATTTAGTGCATTGAATTATGTCTAGATTATTGTACAATCGACTCGATCATATAATGTATATTACAAAAAATTCATGGAATTCTAGTTCACTATTTATTTAACTTGTCAAAATTTTTCTCGTATTTAGATTTTTGATTATCCCTAAGTATAAACTCATATTTGGTGACAGTTATTATAATGCTAGAAAATCTAAATATCGTTATTTGTGAAATCGCATGAGGTTGAATAACATTTGAATTTGATAGACAAAAATACTTCCTTAATATGTTTTAAATATCATTTCATAGCAAAGTTTCTACTCTATGATATTCACATACATTTGTCATATATTGTAGACCAGAAACTTGCTTTATTGCTGGTCAATCGCTAACAATCGAAACTTTTATTCAAGACAAAAATAATTGAAGTGATGCCATAGTAATTATATTACCATAATTATATTACTTTCAATGTCAGCTTTAATAACATTAGTATCGACTGAATGCATGTTGTCTAGGTGAGAGAAGAACAAAACACAATTTTTCATCAAAAACCATTGTATATATAAGTGAATGTTGATATATATTTTCGTTGTCACCTATAAATAATGATATACGAAGGAGTAAATAATTACTTAGGCATTTCTACACAAGCATTGTTTTATTTCACATAAATCAGGTCACGCCTTCAGAAAAATTTGACGCATCACAAAAAAAATACCTTGTATAAGGAAGTCTATTAACAAAAATTCTAACTAGTAATATTTTACAAAGACCGGATTTTTTTAAAAATCCTCATTTTGAAAATAAATGAATTGTGAGCAGTATTATAAAATAGGTAAACAATTAAAGATGATCATCCGACTAATACGTGTTCTACAATGTAACGGCTATATGAATAAATGATAATTGTAGTATTAGCAAGTCTAAACGAAAAGACCTTGAGACAAATTATTATGTATTCCGGGAAAAGTAGTGATTTCGAAACGTTTAATAACCATTAATTTTTATATGGGGATTTTAAATGGGATTTAACAATTATTCATAAACTATAATCGACAAATAGTTATATACGCACACTCATAATAATTTGTTTTTTTCCACAACCAACTTTATAGAGCTAAAGATTTAAACATTTAATTTTCATACATCCTCATAAAGCTGTCTGTTGATTTATTTACTTAATAGTTATAAACAAATCAAAAATTTAGTTAAGTGAAATTAGAAAAATAATTAATTGATGTCATTTTAAACCAAATCAATTTTTAACTTTGATTCGTTGATTCACAGGCTGCTCTAGATAAAATCTGATGAGATCAGTTAAAAACAACATCAAGTATTTTTTATAGTGATCAAAAAAAATAAAATAAGATTTTATTTGCTATAACATATTTATTGTAATATTAAAATAAATATTTTTAAACTCTAATATCGTTGAGAACCCCATAATTATTATAATTCTTATGAAGTTATTTTGTAGATTGCACGCACGAGTTAGCATTATTGCTTATTCTGATCGTATATCTTTGTATAAAACAACAGTTCGTTATATGCCAACGTGATTTCAATAAAGGTTCGTTTTTTATTCTTATTAGAATTAGAAACCACAATTTGAATCCAGATCACTTAACATTCAAGTTAAATCTACAGCTACACTTTCCGTTTCAACTCACAAACAAAAGTAAATACTGTATTGATGTTTTTGTGAAACAAATAAGTAATCTAAAATCATATCATAAAATATTTGTGTAATTTGCATCCATAAAACAGCGATGCAAATATATTTACGAGATAAAATAATATTTAAGTTCTATAACATAATTTTTGGGTAACTCAATATACATGTTGAACGTCATATTATTAATTTTTTTAATTACTCTGATTCCTGAAACAATACTTTCTATTTCTCAGAAACTTGTTACTCATAGGTTCTAATAATAATGTATTGCAAAATAAGATGCCCAAGTATAAATAGAACACATTGCTTAATACAAGTTCATGAAATACATACTGTGTTATTGTTTTAATAGAAACTATATTTTTATCCAAATAGATTTGCCATAGCTTGTGCAATTGATTTATATAGTTCAATACACTGAAGTTGATTTTTTTAATAAACGACGAATTTTATATAACTTCAAAAAAATTAATCATAAAATCTGTTTAAACTTAAAAAATATTTCTCGTGTTAACACCTTATGGTAAAAGTTGTAAACTAAATGAAAAATAACTAATTTAATAAATTTAGTAAATTTTAGAATTAACGTATTTTCATCATATATTATTATTATAAACAATAATATGTATGTTTTATAAAAATATAAAATGTTATATGAAATGAGAATAAAATTATGTAAATACAATTTGAATACAAATTATGTAAATCCGGCATTATTAAAAACCTAAAGATGTCAGATTACTGGAATATTCGAATTACTGGATTAGTGAATGAGTCTTGATTTTTAACAAATGATACTGGTAGTAACGTTAAAATGTCCAAAGAAATCAAAAAATTGTTCTGCGCTTCGTTCACGATGGTGTCGGATTAATGACACTCTACTGTATGTAAATAGCTTGATGATCCAAAGATCTATAGCCACATATTTTTTTTTATTATATATATTTTTAACAGCAATCAGAATCTTACGTCCTATGAGCTGTTGGGTTGAAACTTCTCCTTCGTATTTTTTAGATGGTAACCCAATGGTTAATCCATCCATATTTGATGATTTTTGTTAATAGAATTAATCTAATAGGGCTGACATTTTATTGATGCAGCAATGCCGGATTAAGGGCTATTTTCACTTGGAAACATATTGCTACCTATATTTTCAAGTGAAAATCGTTGTCACTGCTGCCTGACAACAGGCTGCTCGAAGTGGGTATCGAACCCGGGACCTCTGAAGCAAGTCCCGTCGCTCTTAACCGCTTACCTACGGGCGAGCCCTAAGGTGTAAAAATAAAAACTAAATGAAATAAAATTCATGATAAAAGGTAAGAGACAATAAATTCCACCTCTTCTGTAGTTATTTATTTAACTATAAATAGTTTCATGACTGTCCGCAATCAACTTTTGTGATAATATATAAATAACACGCATACAATAATTGTTACCTAGTTATCAAAAAATCTAATTAAAATAAACGTTCCATTTTTCGTATAAGATCATTTAATATTATACCATAATTTCGCTGATTTTAATATTAAACTATCAATTTCTCACCTCATTTTCTGGATATATCAGAACAGAGTATACGTCTTAATAAAAATCGCTCACTTTCAAGGATACACCAATTAGCGAAACAATTCCAAGCAACAAAAACACACCGAACTAACAGTCTGCCGCCCGTTGAAAGATTACGGTTGGACTAATCCAATTTCCTATAAACAATAACTAGGAGTGCTCACGATGATAAAACGAACACCGACGGATCTCAATTCGAATGGTTCGCGGCGTGGATCCGTGTCGCGTGACCGAGCCGCCGGTTTGAATTTCTGGCTTCGTCGGAACTCGGAAGCGGTCGGAATGGTAATGGACAGTGGCGCACTTTCTAATAAGAATATGGTGTAATGAGAAAAGTCTAATAAGACTGGTGGTGCATGGCATCGTGCCTTGAGGCAAATTGCTGGAACTTTCCGTATCATAATTTTAAAAAAATTGGCATTAAAATTTTAAGATAGATTGAAACAATTCAATTTTCTTGAATTTGATTTTTTTTTTTTTAATTTCAATTTTTTAAGCATTAAACATTATAACTCTTGGTATGGAACCCATAAAAATGTAAACATAATTTGTATTTGTTATTAAAATCTCCTCAGGACCTTATACATGTAGTATAAGGTATATGGTATATGCTACCTTATACATATAGTATAAGGTATATGCTAGTGGTGCATGGCATCGTGCCTTGAGGCAAATTGCTGGAAATTTCCGTATCATAATTTAAAAAAAATAGCATTAAAATATTAAGATGTATTGAAAAAATTCAATTTTCTTGAATTAGAATTTTTTTAAAATTTCGATTTTTTAAACGTTAAATATTATGAATCTTAATACCAAAACTTAATTTAGACAAAATTTAGTACATTAATAAAAGGTGAACCACTGCGTTTTTCTCTTAAAATTCTATGTTATTTATAAAATTAATTACTAAATGTTTTCCTATATAGACAGATTGTAATTTATACGAAAAAAAAATATGAATCTTAGTATGGAACCCATAGAAATGTAAACAAAATTTGTATTTGTTATTAAAATCTCTGTAAAATATCTGATAATTTGATGTGAATATGTCCTAATGATCATCTTTGACAGCCAAACGACATTTTCTTCTTGTTTGATTGGATATTTGAAACCACTAGATCTGAATTCTCAAAAAATTGATCGATACCTAATTTCATCAATACAAATTAAATGTTTATTGAATCATTCAAATCGGATGCCCAGTTATCTCCAAAACTAAATTACGAAATATTACTTTCCCTGAGAAAGTATTCTTATATTTTAAGAAACACGTCTTAAATAAAGGTGACCATGTCATTTTTTAAAAAATCGACGCAAAATTTTATAGCTAATTAATTTAAATAAATTAAATATGAATTTTGAAATGGTTTTTACTATAAATTGTTCCTAACAAAAACTAAACTGAAACTAAAATATAAAAATAATCAGTAGCGCACTTTCTAATAAGAAAGATATAATAAGAAAATTTTGTAACTCTAAATATCACTTTCCCTCAGAAAGTATTCTTACATTTTACAAAACACGTGTTAAATAAAGGTGACCATGTCCTTATTATTTAAATATATTAAATATGAATTTGAAAATGTTTTTTACTATAAATTGTTCCTAACAAAAACTATGAGAATATATAAATAATCAGTAGCGCAATTTCTAATAAAAAAAGTTCAATAAGAAAATATTGTAACTCTAAAAAATCACGTTTCCCCAGAAATCATTATGATATTTTAAGAAACACGTCTTAAATAAATATGGCAATTAATTTAAATAACAAAAATGATTTTTTTACTGTAAATTGTTCCTAACAAAAACTATGAGAATATAAAAAAAACAGTAGTGCACTTTCTAAAAAGAAAAGTTGAATAAGAAAATTTTGTAACTCTAAATATCACGTTCCCCCAGAAATCATTCTGATATTTTAAGAAACACGTTTTGAGAAAAATTGATCATGGCTTCTCATTTTAAAATCGGCATGAATACTATAAGTAGCTAATTAATTTAAATAAATTAAAAAATGATTTTAAAAATTATTTTTCAATAAATATAGACTTAACAAATACTTTGAGAATATGAAAATAATTAGGTTATTTTAAAATAAATAATTAAAATTTAATTAGAATTATTTACAAAGTATTGTGAGTAGAAAACTTTTATATCATCCAGAAATATGAATATCTTTCAGTCGGCCTTTTTTGGCTTTAAGCATTGTATAAAAATATATATAATTTACTTCACAATTAACTTTAGTAATTATGTAGTAACTGTATATTATGTATATAACTGTAGTAATTTTGTTTTTAATGTGTCTATTTCAAATCGCGTATTTTGGAACGAAGAATCCAGGACCGTTCGGGTCTGAATAAATGAAAAGTTATTGCAATAATTTTGTATTTTAAAACTTATATGAGTAAAAAAATAAAATATACGAATATACAAAGTGTCGGTTCAAAACAAAATTAGCTCTCTTGGCCTTTGCGATACTATTTAGCTACATATATATATTTTTTATTCAATAATTATAATGGTATCATTTTAATTGTAAGCACAAGTCATCATACCGTAAAAAGTGTAATAAAGGTGAAAATGTATGTTGAACAAAGTGCGACACTGAATTGTTTGACTAGATAATACTATGACTTAATAATGTAACATCACGTTCAAAAAACAGATGTCATGAAACGTAAGTTATTAAATAATTATTGTTTTTATTCGTATAATTGTATTATGTTTACGTGGGACACTTGGCATGTGGGTGAATTCAATAACCAAAATCAATAACCAGTGACCTAGTGACACCTATTTCCGGTAAAATGATAAAATTCATTAAATAAAGTAAATTGACAAAGAAATAGAATAATAGAGTTAATGATCAATGACATCAGAACATCATCGGCATCGACTTTAAAAAGAAAGCAAGATTTTGTTCGTAACAAAATCTACAATCTACAATCCTACTTTTTTAATTAAAATCATTAAAATAATTCAATACTTCTGACTTCATTTTCACAAAAATATGGTTGGACTCGTACCAGAATTGTATTGGAATATGAGAGAGAAGAACTTGATTAGATTATCACATAATTCACTTATTACATTATTGTTAGATTATTACCAGAAAAATATTAATGTTATTAAAATCATATTATTAGTAAATTCTCGCCAGATGGTTATGAGATACCTATCAGAATCGTACCCGGTTATTGTTAAAATCTATATTAAATTCTTACCATTGCACCCTGCCGCATTTTAAATTTTTTTTTAAGACATTATTGCGACGCAATCAATTAGAATTTACTTTGTGATATAAATAATAAATGAACAAAAATAAATAAGTAATTGCTCGACTAGATATAAACAAATGATTAGTAAAATTATAAATAAATAAAGCTGATAAACAAAAAAAAAACACATACCAACTTCTGGATGGCGTTCCATTTTGTGTGGGTTTACCATATAAATTCAATAAAGACTTTGTGTTGAATCTAGAAATAATATTATAAAAAAATAAAAAATAAATATAAAAGAAATAACTAAAATAATTATAAAAATACGCCTGACTATAGTGTTCAGTTGTAAATTCTGAAGATCATTCATACGATATTGCATGACAAACAGTTCCTTATATAAAATAAATTTGGAACATCTTTTTGCATTTTTAATAATTTACACAAATTTTAATGGTTAATCAAAATTTGATATCTTCAATCAATATGTAAAATGATTTAATAGTTCAGTCATTTAGGCTTAAATTAGGTAAGAATCTCGAAATTCGAGATACCCAGCTTTAAGTCTGTAAATACTTGTATATTGACACCCTAAAGTTATCTCAAAACTACATATGGTATTGACACCCTACTATATGTAGGTTTTGAGACAACTTTAGGATGTCAACATACAAGTATTTACAGACTTACAGCTGGGTATAGCTCGAATTCCGATGTGAACTTACTATATTGACTGGACCATACTATACTTGTTTATCTATGGACTGGACTATAAGTTTAATACTTGTAACAATATTTTCATTTATTTCAAACAAACCTCGATATGGAAGAATTGCCGCCAGCGGCTCCAAAATCTCCTGTCGAACTCCACCGTTTTCCTAAAGAGGCTGTGGTACGCCTTGGAACCCTTGGAGGTGGTGCTCTGAGAGAGGGCGGTTGAACCGAGACACCACTTCCTGGTGATGGACTCGGAGCTGGTGATGCAGAACTACTGCTGGGACTATCTGAGTGCAGAGAGGTAGTAGACTGGTGATAATGGACGGAACGTCTGTGGATAAAAGATAATAGTCAGTTTTTTTGTCAAACATAATAGGAATGACTTAATATTGATATATGAATGCGTTTAATTGTAAGCAAATATTAGTTTCTATCAGCAAATTCCAGTTAACTATGATTGACGAATATATTTTTAATCTACATTCCAGTTAAGTATGATTGACAAATATACTCTTCATGGAGAAGTGGAAGAATTTTTTGTATCGATGAGTATATTCATCATGCATACAAATCTTTGACTAATATAAAATAAATAGTTGTGAGTGGCATTTTATTTCAAAACAAAATTGAATCTTAGGTCACAATTACCTGGTTAATAAAAATATTATTTATTATAAGATAACTCAATTCGATGTAATTATTTCCATTGAAACAATACTTTATGACTATATATAATAATATAATAATCAAAAATCTTAAAAATCCTATGACTCTCGAAAAAGATATTTCTATTAGTTTTACAAATCAGTCAAAAAATATTATGAAAGTAACTTGAAAATATATTGCAACTAGAATCTTCTACTATGGTGTTGCCTTCTAAATATCCATCTTTTAAAAATAGCAGAACAGTTATGAATGTCTGCATAATAGAAAGAGTGTAATTCACAGAAAAATGACTTTTCCGTTTTTTTATTTATGATTTCTTTATTTATGATTACACCAATCAAGATGGTATAGGCAAATATTTTAAACATTATTCAGATTTAACTACCTGTTCATAAGATTGCTATCAGAATTTGAATTGACACTGATTTTAGAATGTTCGTTGTGATTATTAGTGATGTTATGATATTCCAGTGTTCTGGAAGCACTAGGAGACCTCTGTGGGCGGAGTTGGTAAATATTTGGAGTTCTTGGTGGAGCTGAACCTAGAAAAAGGAATAAATTAGAATAAAATAATAATAGACACAAAACTTATATATAATCATAGAATTATAATCTGATATTGAAAACTTTTCATATTTTTGTACTTTTGTACGATTTTCTGAATTGATTGCATTGTTGCAAAGATAACTGCGTCAAAATACAAATTATAAGTAAGATACATTTGGATAACAGATAAATAATAAAAATCAGCTATTTGAATTACACTGGATTATTGGCTTAAAATCACAAGTTTCTGCAACTAATAAATTTCTAATTTACAAGACAATTATCAAGCCTATCTGGACTTACGGTATCCATTTATGGGGTGCGGTAAGCCAATCTAATATAGCATTATTGCAAAGATTTCTAACTACAATTTTAAAACATATTGCAAGCGCTCATAAATATGTACCAAATGGCTTTTATACCAAGATTTGCAAGTACCACAATTGAACAATAATTATGGATAAATAATATGATTTATTTGTATCATATAGTAAGAATCAGCCAAAGGCTAGTTATCCTTCTCGCGCTATTGTATATTTGTCTAAGATATAGTTTAATATAATAAAAAATTGAAACAAATATTTATTATCAACAACTATTGACTTGTTTTTCCAACATACCATTGTAATATACAACGTTCCTATTATGGCTGACAATTTAAACCAATAAATTTGCTAAATGTCCTCAACTGGACAGTTATAAATATAGTAGTAAATAAAAAAAAATTATTATCAAATATAATTTATTATTTACCTAAAGAATTTCGGCCAGACAATGAATGTATGTTAGTACCAACATTTCTTGCGCCGGTAGTTCCATTGGCTTCGGCAGTGCTGCGAAAGTTGTCGATGCGATTCAGGCGCCTCAACATATCAGCCAAGGTGCTCCGAAGACACACCAGCTCATCTTCTTGAGACAAAACCTTTCTTTCGAGGTCCATGACTCTCCCAAGAAGCCCATGTTCATCTGACTCCGTCATTTCATCTAAAGTGGAGAGCATTACTTGTTAATTCGGCGGTGGATAAATATCAACTGATTAATATAATCCATAATTTTATAAACTAGCTGCCTGAGAAAATTCTGATTCATACTTAATCGCAATCAGTGACTCAGATATAAACAAAATTACGTGTGCGATTGTAATAAAAACATATTAAGTAAATGGTAATTATAGAAAATAAATAATAAACAATGTGAACCCGTGTTCAAAATTAACGGCGTATATGATTAACTGGATTGTTTATTATCGCGACACATTCAAATCGAACAATTTATAATATATATATTTCCCTTTCTAATATCGTGTTGGTGCATTTAACATTTGCTTTAATAGATGAAGATTTCTAATCCACGACAACTCGCTGTATTACTTTTTTGAAAAGTTGACTACAGTAAATCCTAAGTCATAAATATAGGGTCTATAAGGGAACCAGCCAGTTCACTATCTGAGTAGTATTCAATCTAATAAAAAGTTGTAGAATCTTAAGTAGTTTTTTTATTCCACAGACAACAATTTCTGGGAAACACTTAAATCATTATTTGCAGTGTTATATTACGTAATGGAATATGCATTCAAGATTAGATATGCTAATCATAAAACATGCGGCATAGTGAGCATACTAACGCTATCAGCAAATTAGTTCTCGATTTTTTCCTGAATAAAATATCATATCAAGACAGAGCGTGTCTGCAGAAGCAGTAAACAAAGCGATGGTATTTTTCAGTCTAATGATAATGAATTTAATTATATGTGATATAACATTTATTAAGATATTAGTCGACAACAATGGATTATATAAACAGCACTTTTTTGAAAGTGAAAGTGAAGTAAAATAAAATTAAAAATAAAACTGTACATTGTTCTTTTTAACCCTAGAATGGTATCTGCACGCCTCCGAGACGTATATGCAAACAAAAATGAATGCTGATGGTACTTTTGTTATGAAAATTTTGAAAAAATAAAAAAAAAATATTTCTTAACTAGAGTTTTATATTTTCTGATATAACATTTGTTGATATCACAAAGTATACAATAAAAAATACGGAAAAAATTAGTTTGTTAACCACAATACCATAATAGGGTTAAGAATTTGGTAAATATGAAAAAAATACCTGACTTTTTTGTTATTTCGCAATCTAAATTAGATGCTCTATGAGCTGTATTGAGCACTATAATAACTTTATTATTAGTAGATAATCTATTGATTAAGTTTGCCATCTGAGCTGTATTTTTCATACTACGGCTAAGTTTTACACTGAATCCAATTAGAAGGCAACCCCGCAATTGCCATTCTAATTGAAAAATTGCACTAATGCCCTGCAAGGTCATTTTGTCTTGTAAACTTGGATATTGCTATCTACATTCTCATTGAAAAACTAATGTTACTACTGCCTTATATCAGGCCGTCCGAAGCCGTAATAGAATCTGGATCTTCTAATTGGAAGCCTATAGCTCTTATTACTAAGCCACGTTGGAGTCTTATAACGAATATTGAAGTTGAGGCATTTTATTTCATTTAAAAAATAAATCATATAGTAACCACTCTACAAGTTGATTGATACATAAAACTTGATAGCTATCAATTTACTTACATCGTTATGAATATTTATGATAAACATATTCAAAATTCCTGCATATGCATTCACAGTCCATTTCTTATTACACTCTTACATGTTATTAAAATTATTATTATATAAGTGGTTTAATGGCCGGATCACGCATGCATACATTAATTTAAATTCATTTAAATTCATATAATCTAGTTTAGATGGTTATTCATTTATTCTTTATACATATGCATATATAAAATGATGAATTATTTTCTTTTTTCAAATCGTAGAAAGCAAAACTTTAGCCTTTATCTAGCGAAACGAGCACATTTATTAATATTAGTTTGCTAGTTATATATCTTAAACTAGATTTTATTTTTTTATAACATTTTTTTTTTCAATCAAAACTGAAGGAATCTTATTGAAATGATAGAGTCGAAGAAAGAAGAAAAAATGCAGTAAATTGAATATAAAACAAAATAAGAAAACTAAGATTGAATAATAAACATTCGATCATGATTCTAATATTGTTAGTAGTAAAATTAGTTAATGTTTAATAATAACAATAACAAAAATATTTTTTTAAACGAATCTTGTAATCATGTATTATTGTCATTCAATTCATGTATTCAACAAATATTATTAGAGAGAATATTAAAAAGTATTATAAAAAAGACTTCGACCAAGATATAGACATATATCAGAATATATTCAATTATTGAATTTCAATACCTCATATTTTAATATCAATAACGATGTTGCATCATAAAACAATTATATGTGTACTTTTATACGTATCTTTTCCGTATTCGAAAGCGAAGACTTTCATATAGTGCAAAATCGTCACGATTTCATTTTTTATGTTATTCAACACTGTTTTCATGTAACGAGGAAATAACAGTGTTATCTTTTTCGCTTTATCAGCCAACAATCTGTTTTGTTTTTGTTACAATATAATGATCGTTAATTTGATGGCAGGTTGGGTAAATGTTTGCTTGTTATCTAAAATATAGGTAGAAGTTTGGCATGAGACTGAAAACATCTCTTCTAGTAGAAGAAAAAAATCTCTACTAGTAGCAGAGGATCTGAAAAAATCTCTAATAGTAGCAAAAAATGGAAAAAGATTTCTACTTTTTCTATCAGCCAACAATCTGCTTTATTTTTGTCACAATGTAACGATCGTCAATTTGATGCCAAGTTGGGTAAATGTTTGCTTAGGTAAAATTTTGGCAGGGGACTACACACATCTCCACTAGTAGCAGAAGATCTAAGATGATCTCTACTGGTAGCAAGAGGTCTTAAAAAATCTACTTATACCAAGAGATAGAAAACGATATCTACTTTTTCTATGAGCCAACAATCTGCTTTATTTCTGTTACCATCTAATGATCGACAATTTGATGAGTAAATGTTTGCTTGATATCTAAAGCATATGTAGAATTATGGCAGGAGACTATAAAGATTGTCACTAGTAGCAAAAAATCTGAAAAGATCATTACTAGTAGCAGAAGATTTTAAAAAAAATCTACTCGTAGGAGGAGATCCAAAAAGATCTCTACTAGTAGCAGGAGATCTAAAAAGATCTTTACTAGTAGCAGGAGATCTAAAAAGATCTCTGCTAGTAGCAGGAGATCCTAAAATATCCCTACTTGTAGCAGGAATCCCAAAAAGATCTCTACTAGTAGCAGGAGATCTAAAAAGATCTCTGTTAGTAGCAGGAGATAAATTTCAAAAAATGATTTTACTTACAGTTTGCTGTATAAAACATTATAATAATGTTTTAAATGTTAATCACTCCTAAGATTACTCCATAGTACAAATATTGCTAGATGATACTCATAACAGAGAAATCCGTGAGCATTCACTTTTATTTATTTTTTTAAAATTGCATTCTGCATGAAGCACATACTGATTATATTCATGTGGCACATATGAATATTGACTAAAATTTTCAACTACAGTTGGAAAAAATATACCTATTAAAAATGGCTGTCCGCACCATAAATTACAAGTTCTATTTGCAACGATCCTTAAATACAAGGCGCCCAAGCAAAATCTAATTTCCTTAATGCTCCTAATTTAACCTAATGCATTTAGGTCAGTGAAAAATGCTTTTAAGTAAAAATGCTGATTACAGATCAAAAAGTATGGTCAAGAACGTATTAAGGCTATCAGTCTGATTAGGCAAAGTGCATAAATAGAAAAAAATAGTAAAAAACTTTATAGTTCTGCGTTTTTTGTCCTAGGACGTATTCGCTAAATATTTGTGTAAACTCCATGCACCCAAATATGCTATTTTATTTATTCACTGGATATGCAAATTGTGAACTTCCGTAATTGTGAATGAATAGTGAAATAACAGTACTAGGTTTATTCGCAACATTTAGAAAAATATAAATTTATAATGAATATAGAATTACATTAGAATCATCTTATGAAAGTTTCTATATGTTTACAAAGTTTTATAGATGTTAAAAATTGATTTTGAAATAAATATGGCTAAACCACAAAGGCAACCATATTTTTTGGGCAACACCATAGAAAGTGGTAATTTTGGAGATAATTTTCGTTGCAGAAACCGCAACTTTCAATATAAAATTAGATAGAGCTTATAAATATAAATGTATGATTAAAATAAAAATCCGCAGAAATACTATATATATTTTTTTCGCTATATCGTTTCCATTTTAAAATATAGAAACTATTTCATTTTTAGTATCTTTTTTTCTTTCAAATTTGGTTTTATAAAAATGTTGAAGATAACATCAATTACGAATTAGTTTTATATAGAAAACTAGTCCATAATAGATAAATATATCTTATTGTAAGAATGACTAAAATATTTTTTTTTATTAAGAGCATTCTCTAAATAATTGTTGGTAGCACTTTCCACTCGCTAGTGAGATTAATATGTATTTTGCCCCCGGAGCGGCAGCATCCGAGTGTAAAGGGTTCCAGTTATAATATTCATATAATAAATGGAACTAAAAAGTTCTTTGGTACCGTCTTCGCACAACTAAATTTACAAACGCATCAAAAAACTTTACATAATTATCAATCATTACATTACATGTCAATCTATCATAAACTTAAAACTTGATTTTTATGCGTTTTTGCACGCTTCATAATATTTCATACATTGTGAATAAATTCAGTAGTAGGTAAATGTCAACAGCTATTATATAAATGCCACGGTTTCCAGTATATGCATATTAAATGTTAAAATAAATGCTGTTCTAATGAGAACATCGAGTTTTTAGATAACCTGATTAGTTGGCCTAATTCTGCATATAAGATATTGTATGAGAATTTATAGAAGAAAGTGGAAGAGACATTAAATTATGCATCGGTGATAAATGATAATCAAATTTCATTTTCAATGATTCTAAAATTCTTCTGTACAGATGTATGAATTCAAACTCCTTCTACATGGTTACTCGAATTTTGATAAGTCTTTTTGGAGTTTGTTAAGAGAAATTTTTTAAGATGTCACGAATTATAAAACTATAGTAATATTGTAGAAATAAATGGGGAAAAAAGACAAAAAACAACAAATCATTGTTCAACATTGGAAAGATTTTGATACATGAGGACTGTCATCTGCCAGAAATTTTAATTCAGTTTAAATTATAAGCCTAGACAATGATAGAATATAATATATTCATAATTTTAAGCAAGAAAAATGTAATTACTACTTTGACAATGAATTCTTATGGAAGTAACTTAGATAATCCATGTTTTAGTAATGAGAGTAAGAAAATAAATTCGTTTTAAAAAAGTGTAGTTTTTTTGTATACAATTTTAATGAACATATTTCGATATTTATCTATTTAATTGCAATTTAAGTGTAGAAATTGAGACTCATCATTTTATTTAAAAGAGTTCTACATTTAACATCACTCACAATAATGAAGTATTATAAGTTTCAACAAAAATTAAAATTAAATTAATAAACTAACCAGTATAGCCTAAGTACTGATAATCTGTCTCGAAAGTTGTATCATTGCCTGGCTTCATCTTGATAGGCTTCAACTCAGACATTGCTTTTAGGTCGTAAGGCACATAAAACCTGAAAAAAAATTTAATAATTAATTTTATCATCATTAAATACACATCAAATTCTTAGTTAGATAACATATTGACAAGACCGTTTATTATCACGCCTAAAAAGATTAATAGTGATTAATCGAGTATCTATTTGCGTATGATGATATTTTATTTCTTCTCCAGATGATTTACGATTTTAGTATTATTTACAATTTTACATAACCGTGGTGGTATTAACTTATGATCCATGTGTAGCATCATAATTTAATCTAATCTCGACAATCGTATTAAAAACAAAGAGCACAATAAATATTTTTATTTTAATAGCCATTGTATTGATAACAAGATACTTGTAATTAAATGGACGATAAGTAGGTGCGTAGTGGAAGAAATAAATAAATAAATAAATATTATATTATATATATATAATTGCGCTCTATCCAAAAGACAGTATTGAGAGCTAAAACTTTCAGAGAATTGTTTTTTATCGATTTGGAACCATTCGAGCCCTTGGGAGCAAGGAAATTCGAAAATGTCCTTATTAAGGACCACCCTAGTATATATACATATATATTTATACAGTTGATTCAGGCTTTAATAGAACAAAAAAAATTAATTTCAATATGAGTTAAAATTTCGCATGTTTTATATTTTTATTCAAACTTGCTATCAAGAAAATTGAGGATTTAATAATGCTTGAAGATAGTTCTGTATTTTGTTTCTAAAAATGAGTTTAAGATTCAGACTTTTACTCTTAATTTATAAAGTAATTATATTCCAAAATAGCTCCTTCATTGGGACACCAGGAAATAATAAAGAAAGACTCACTGCCAAAAAATCCAAAAATTTTGGCTGTAATTTTTCCAAAAAGGCTTCAAAGGACAAACCAAATAGAACTCCTCTACATATAGCAATTTAATTAAATGTCTCTTTTTAATTGATATAAAAAGCTATTTTTACACTTACCAAATCCTAATATTATTTTTCATATAAACGCTGGTATCTTCTATTCATTGTCATTTTTTTTATAATATTTTCTTTATTATTTTCCTAGATGTCCACTAAGGACAGTTGATAATTATATGGTAAAATACATATAAAAAAATTAATTTGTATAAAATAAGTTAGTTAAACAAACAACAATTGCGTAATTTAAAATCACAGAAAACAGCGTTGAATAAAACAATTTTTTTTTGGCAACTTCGGTTCAAAATACCATCATCGCAAAAAATACTAACATTCTTCATATTGTTCACAATATACTGAATGTCTAATGTGCCCAGTCAATGGTGAATTTAGAATGAAGCAGACCGGTTCCACGGTTCTATTAAAAAACACATCCACCGATTTGAAAATAAATTAAGTATTTTCTCACAATCAGAAGTAAACGTGAGAAAATAATACAGTAATTATAAAACAACAGTACGCTTACTTGTTGAATTTATAACAAATTTCAAACTATCTAACTAAATGTATCTCATGAATAAAACATTCTGGAGATAATATAGAGAAAACTAGATTGTTCGCAAATATTTAGACATGGAGGAAACGACATCAATTGATGAAATGATGGATCTTTTGGGTATAAATATATAGATATATATATATATATATATATATATCCAACAGTGTGTGTACATATCAACTTTCAATTCAAGTCTATTACATAAGATATTTGAACAAAGTCAAGGTGTCAATATTCTACCAAGGTGCATATACTCTACCAAGTACATGGCATTTTATTTCAAGATTAGGTATGCCTCCGGTTAAATTGGAATATTTGCAAATTGTTAATTTAAATTTACGTCGGTATTAAGAATGTAGTAATCATTCACTTCAGAAAGTGATTAATTAATTATTTCTCAGACCGCAAATAATTATGTGATATCTCGGACATAGATCTTAGAAAGTGGATCAAATATGGAGTTCAATATGAATTAAAATTAAAAGTAGCAGTAAAAAATGCAAAAATTCTATATTTATTTTATGAATATAAAAATATAGAGTAGCCAAACGAATCTACAGCATCATTATAAGAAGCATAATGTTGCTAAACTGTGTTATAAAATAAATAACGTGGTAAGTTTTAGAGGGGAACATAAATATCATTAAAAAATCATACTTCAGTTCCAATATCAATAGTCAGTATAACATCAAATAGATCAATTTATTGGCATACACTAGTTGTAATTACTAAATCTGGTCGATTTGGTACTACATACCTAGTTGACTAATTTGATCATCACCAAACCACACCTGTAAGGTGATTGACCATAAAACCTCGGTGTAATAAGTATTTAGTAATAATGCATTAATTAACTATTATCCGCATATTTATATTACGATTTATAGAGTATACAATCTTAAAATCTCATCCACTGATTTTGAATCATGTGAACAATTTTTTCATATTTTTCCAAAAATTCCATTTTTCCTTTAACACTAATAATAAATAATGGGTAGTACTGCCTTGAGGCAGATCTGTGAGCTGAGTAAAATTCCAACTCGATTCAAGGAAAAAGTAGTGTCAGAGTTTTCAATTGGAAACATATTTTGATCTATATTTTCAATTGAAAATGAACATCGAATCATCTTTAACACTAGACTCAATAAAAGTTTGATGACTATATACATTGATACATACAAGTATGGCGATATCACTTGATCAAGTGGTGAAAAATGTTTATTTTGAATTTTTTGATAATAAACACATCATTTAAATTGCTTTGGACCTATTTTTTTAAAAAAAATCCATTATTTGCATGAGCTAAATTGGCTCACTTAAATAAAAATAAGTATATAATCAATATCCGAAAATATAGTGTTAATTGCTATTTTATTTTGTTAACCTCACCTGCCATAAATATGATTCTTGAAATTGATGTAAACCGATGAAATGTAATTTGGAAGAAGAAATTTTAATACCGTTAGATATTTCTTATAAGAAGTCTAATGTTTTGATCAAAAGAACATGTTCTCAGTAGGAAAATTTTCAATACAAAGCTTCCAATAATTATATAGATTGTCGAATATAGACAATCTCTCAATTATGGGCATAAATAAATAAGAAAGCGCAAAACTTTTATTTCTCAAATAGGAAACAAAAATGAATATCACCATTAAAATTAAAAATTAATTTGAAAAAAAATGTTAATGAAGTAAGTAAGTAAAAATTCGTAAAAATTCCTCAAAGCAATTTTGAGGAATTCTTTACAACAGGATAATTTTAGAACCTAAGCAATCCTCTTCACAGTACAAAATAGTAAGAAGGCAGCCATTAATCACGTGAGGTTTTTAGGGGTAGAGGGGGCTTGAAAAAATCACAAAATATCACGTGGGGAGAAGGAGGGGTATAATAAAAAATCATGTGTATTTATTTTTCACCAGATTTTTTTTTTTTAAAAATGGCGGAGGATGGGGGATGTAATTTTAAATATCAGCAAAGAGGAGGGGGGCCCAAAAATTCTTAAAAAATAGATCACAAAGAATCAATCTAAATAACTGATTCTATTCTAAAATTTGCAATTTATCCATATTATTTAATAAATCCCGCATTGCAGATTACGTGTATCGAATCATCGAATAAACGATTTCATATTTCGTGACTTACACAATTTAGCACATACGGTGCTAAATCTATTAATAACACAAAGTTACTTGAATTATTTATCTTATCATACGAAATGTTCGAAACATAGATCGTTATGCAAATTTTTGTCAGCTGGAATTTACGTTGGACTAATATTTAATTTATTAAATTGGCGTTACAAGTGCCAAAAATAAGATTAACTTCAGTAAATTCCTCAAGAGTCAAAAATTCTTGTATATACTCTATATTATTTGGATATTGATATGTAAACTTATTTATAATATTACTTTATTTTTGAATAAAAAAGAGTTATTTACTTGCATTACTAAACTATTCAGCATATCACGAAACAATTTTTTAAATTTTCCTAAAAAAATATTTTTTGTTAAGAATATTTTTTACTTACATAGAACAGGTCACCACTTTATAGCTCAAATAATTTAGAAATATCCTTACTGATATGTTTTTCATATAATATAGCAATAAAGTAGTATGACCTTTAATAGCTCTACTAATCCATCAAAGTAATGAATAATATGTTTTTCATCGATAAACGTATATAAACTAACTTTAATATGAGTCATTTCAAAATATACTTTAATTTATCAACTTTAAATAATTCCACGTTAACTGTTTTCAAATAACAAGGTGATATACGTTCATTTACAATATTTGTATGAATCATAATAATCAGAACTATTTCAAAACTCGATGAATTAATTTTGAAAAAAATAAGTTCAATATAAAATGGTGTTTTGATTTTGTGAACTTCGAAAGTGTTTTTATTCTTTGTATTTGCTATAAAAATACAAAAACCTGTTTGGCCAAGCAGACACATAAAAACAATAGATTTAAATTTTGCAAGACATTAATGATCAATCAAATAAATCGGTGATAAAGTCAATGCAAATTACAAAATTATAATAATAAAACTATGTTTAAAAATGTTTATACATTTTACAGATTTGCTTGTTTTCGAGCCTTATAAGTTTTAATCGAATCAAAAAATCGTCGATCAAGAGCAAATTTTATGTATTATTATCATCATTAGTTCTAGATTAAGGTGTAAAATCATTGTAGATTATATATTGAAAGTTGAGTTCAATTGATGGTGTATATCATCTCTTTCCTGAAGAAGTTTGTTTTTGCTATCAAACGAACCTTCTCTTAAATCGTAATAATAAATCAAGATTTTAATAATTAATTGATCCTTTTGTTAAACTTAGGGTGAAACTAGTAAAAATCAATATTTTTTTCGTTTCCACTTGAATTTTTAAGTTATGCCATAATTGTATTATTTATAACAATAGCAGTTTTATCTTAAGGAATTTTAATTTATTAATAAAACTAAATTTTCTGCTTCTGCTCATAAAACCATATCGAAATACCTATCTCATTACTGGTATTGTGCGCAATTTGCTTTGCAACATAAAGTATTGTAACTTATTACTATGTCTTCGCCATAAAAGCCATTTGGCAATCTCAGTTTTTTATTTCTTCCTGTGTAATTCGATCCAAGATGATTTTTTGTTTGTGATATTGTATATGTCAACGTTCTCAAACTCGCCTTTTTTGGATATTCATCAAAGATTTTATTTGTTTGTACAAACGTAATCGCATGTGAAATATGAAAGCATTTTTTAGCGGACGCAATTAACGTTTACGTAATACGGTAATGTTCATTTGTTGAACATCATAATGTTATACCATATCGTATTACATCATTTACCAGTTTAAATTTTTTGTCATTGAAAGCTTTTTCTATTTATAGTTACCACTATTTTAAATATATTCTAGCTTACATTATACTTATTAAGTGATAATTATTAAACATTTAAATTACATCAATTATTTGAAAATCATAAGCATTCAAAAATTATATGTATGCTCGGTTAGCATGGTCTTAAATTGTTTAGTATTTTTTAAGTTATTTTTATCTTGATGAAAGCGTTTACTCAGGTTTCAGCTAGTTCCTCCGATATAAAAAGGCTTGCAATTAGAGCAATTAATCTGATATACTAAGTGCCTGAGACAGTGAGAATTAAACTTGGATTTAATTTGTGTAAAAATGGAACTAAGGGTTGTATCGCAATTAAACACCAGCACACAATTTATATATATATATATATATATATATATATATAAATTTAAATACTTAATATGTATATAATTATTATTACCATGTTTTATTGCAATAATTATAATTATTTATCGATTACACAAGGTTTTGCTGAATCCATTCCGAAGCACCAACTTATATGTTAATTTTAAATCTACAATGGATCATAACTATAGGAAGAATATTAGTAGCTATTGTTCTCAGTGCATAATTTCTATACGATTTGCCCATTGGCAAACTGCATTTTTATTCTAAACATGAGTCATGTTTTAATTATAAATCGAATTGATTGATAAGTTCTCTAAGGTGAGCATGAGTTGTAATATCGAGAAATGTAAATATGTAAACCGTCTTATCGTGAATTAGAAAATTTAGTGATTCTATGGTTTAAAATTTTGCTGTTGTTGAATAATTTATAATTAATGATGAATTAAATATTTATAAAATCAATAAATTGCAGTTATATTTATAGAGAAATCGGTTAATCAATAAGAAGCCGATCTTGTACATAAAACATGTTACCCGTTATACGCCTCACTTACTAAATATACATTCTTCGTCGTCAACATTCGAATAATTCCCTAATTTTTTATATAATGAATTGTGAATATGGAAAGTTAAAAATAATTATTTTATTGAATTAGTCGCCAGTGGAATTTTGCCTTGAGGCAAGTTATATGAACTTCCGGATGTGTGTAAATAACCGATACAATTTTAAATTTTGGCGGTCTCTGAACTTTAATGAAACTCTTTAATGAAATGTAGATAAAAATATTTCCAGCAAAATAGCTGCATTATGTTAAAAATATACCATCACTATTAGAAAAAATGTTATAAAAAATAAATCAAATAAAGATTGTGATATTGAATCATTGATTTGCCTTTTGAAAAAGCCACGCAGGTAAGAAGAGATATTATCACAACAACTTATGGAACTCTTAAAACAATATGAATAATAATGTAAGTTCTATTTGTTGTTAAAAAAATTAAAAAAAGGTAATACTATTGAAGAAATGGCTTCTGCGAGGATTACTGGTTAGAGCTTTGACCTTCTGATAAGTCCTGATGATGCTCTAATAAAGAAAAAACTATTGGAAAAATATATAAAATAACTATCTGATAATAATCACTAGAATTAGTATAATATATATTAATAAATCGAAATTTGGCTTAAAGCAAATTGCATAAAACTAATCTACATCGTTTGTAACCATCTGCAAATCTTAAAAATCTGTCTTTATAGTTTCCTCAAAATAAAAATAAAATATTGTCTATTTATTAACTTCCTGAAAGAGCTCATGTTTTCACCAGATTATTCAATTATATAAATGCATATTTTCGTGACGTTTCAAGTGATTCTGAATATTTTGACACCAAATTTAGAAAAAGTATATACGTAGGCCAAAATTTGACCTTTCATGACCAAAAATTAATACAAAATATATTCATCTTCCATTTAAAGCATATGCAATCAAAAAGTCCATAATTCCTCCATGGCTAAATAGTAAATTTCAAGAATGTTACTTCTTGTCTGAATGAATGACAATACAATGAACGTAGGCGTAATAAGTGCCGTAATGGAAAATAATGAAGTATTCTGAGTAAATATACTTAAGCTGACGTAACTGTTTTATATCTTCTTGAATAGCATAATATATTGTATGTAAAACTGAAAAATACATAGTCTAAATCAAGCAATATCTTTGTAAGTAACCTTATTAGTTTGCATAAACTGCAGAAGTATTTTCGCCAATAGCTATTCTCATCGATCGTTTTCTCACAGATTTGTCTTATTGTCTGCCAAAAATAGAGCAGGTCTTACTTAATCGGCGAAAGCAGATTAAGTTCACGTAATTTTACGATATATAATCCGGCGACATTTCTTTAATAATGTGAGCAATAACAAATTTTATCACAGACATAAATCTTTCTGGTCTGATGACGGCGCCATCGTAAGCGAATATTAATGATCTGATTATAAAATACCGATCACTGTGATGCAAATATTTGGAGAATTCGCACATTGTCGCAAAACGCTCAAGGGCTTTAAGTAATATGATATTACATAAAAAATGGTAGAATCAGAGAACACTTTGATTAGGTAGAGTCAGAGAACACTTTGATTAGATCATCATTCAATTGCAATATCTATAGTAATATAATTTATTTTACTAAATTGATCAAGCAAAGTTAGTTTGTAAGTTTTGATGAATTTAATGTAATAAGTAATGATGTAAAATTTGATGTATTGAGCTATATTTATATCTATCAATTGATTGTACTAAGCTCAGAAAATGGCAATACTTTAAATAGAGAATAGATCGAAGATGCAATTTTTTTTTAATATGTAGTAATTTTTACACCTGTCCTGAAATGGACAATAAGTAAAACCGAAGGGAAAAAATAGCTAGAAACTATAAAATCTTCTTACCATTGTCAGAGATTTTGAAAATTGGCATAATTGACATTGAAGATTTTTATATATTATACAAATATGTATATGTAGCATAGCTATGTACGGATCAGAGACATGGACTCTGAGAAAAGCCGACAAGAACTATCTGAAGAGTTTTGAAATGTGGTGCTGGAAGCGAATGGAGAAAATAAAATGAACTCACAAGATAACTAATGAGGAAGTCCTGAGAAGAGTGAGCGAACAAAGGATTATGCTAAGCACGATCCTGTAAAGAAAAGGAAACTGGATCGGACCCATTCTTTAAAAAGAGTACCTCCTACACGACGTCATTGAAGGCAAAATAGAAAAACTGAAATTTATTATTATTGATTATGTATTTAATGTGCTATTATTAAATCAACTATTAATATTTGTTTTTTAGCAATCAAAACTTGAAAATCCTATGAGCTGCTATGGTAATGTCTCCTAGCTAAAATGCATTAGGATGAAATGCATTTTTTAGAAAACAACCCAACAGTGAGTCCAATTTTATTTGATTTATTTTTATTATTAAAACTTCTCTAATACTGAACAATATTTTTAAATACTGAAAAGCTATTTTCACTGACAATGGTTGTTTTGGATCTTAGAAAAAGGAATATCACTAATTCTTGATATCAGGATGATCGGGTAGATATTACACTTGGATCTTCGGTTTGTAAGGGACTATTAATTTACACAATATTTTCTGACTAATATAGAGATCAATTTCGGCGCCAGACATGCATTATGTTATATATAAAAGGGTTCAAAACAAATATAATTTGATATAGACGTAATATAATATGATAGAGTGTGATGTCATCATGAAAATGAAGGCGTATCATGTCAAGCAGAAAATGAATGAGCGGTAAAATCCGATAACATTTCATATTTTAGAATATAATCTGAAGTTTTTGTTTATTCGATTTCCATATAAGTTTGAAGAAATTTAGCAATTGTAACATATATTGAAATAAAAAAGAAAAGTTTGAAGAAAGCAAGTCTCGTCTGGTATCTGGAAGCAAGTTTTCTCATTTTTTCTGATAGTCTGTACATATTGGAGTCTTGGTAGATCAGCCAATTTGGGACATACTTGGGTGCCCCCAATACTTCTTTAAAAAATTTATTTCGTGACCTTTGCAAAAATTTTATGTTGGTTTGACTTGAAAATCAATCTTGAATATGTCTGTGAGAATTTGTTTTCAATGTAAAGTATACACAAGATTTAATATAAGCATATCAATATATAGAAACATCCTGAAAACATGAATTCATAACTAATTATAGTTGAGTCCTTTACTATGTGAACTAGAAACAATTTCTGTTCCAATCATCCTACATCTAATCAATTAACTAATTATGTCTTCTAATTACTCTTTCGAAATCAATTTTGTCATTTTGTAATCCTCGAACTGTTGACAACATCCCATGTGGCAGAAAAAAACAGTACGTGAGCGTTTGCAAAACGCGTCGGCCTCATATGCCATTGCTGGTTTAGCACAATGGACAATGTACGACCTCAAAAATTCAACAATGAAATAACTAACGAATCACACTAACGTGCCTTGCATAGTAATAATCATCTAAATATTGAATCAGTAGATAGATGTGATATATATTTTTCGAATATGAATTTTGGTAAAATAGTATAAATAGTATAAATATATTAATTGAAGGCTTTGCTGAAGTAGGAAATATAGGCAAAGTATTACTACGCTTCCGCGGGGGATGAGTTACATAAAAGTTGAGCGTAGTGCGAAACAGCGCTAAACGAGGCTATGTTTACATGGAAATATTGGGGTTAGGGGAAGATGGCTAGAAAATTGGTCATGTATTGAATTTAAAAAGTATATTTTTTTTAATAAAAGAAAAACCAAATATTTATATCTTAAAGCCCAAATTAATATCACATTGATATATCTTGCAAAAATAGAAACAAAACTAATGGTGTATGGCATGGTGCCTTAAGGCAAATTCCTAGAACTTCCCGTACCGTAACAAAATGTTCGAGGAATATCAAATGTTTTCAAATAGATTATTATAAATACTGTAACATTGTCTAATATTTATAAGAATTATATAGGTAAACTGAATTGCAAAGTTAAAATTATTTATTTAAAGTATATAAGTGAGCTTTAGAACTTTAGCCAAAATTAAAATTAAATTTTGAATTATTTTAATTATTAATTTTAATTTTTTTTCCAAAAGCAATTGTTTTGTCAAAACAAGCAGGAAGTGTTTTGAATCATTCAAATCGGATGCTTAGGTCTCTCAAAACTGCCATTTTTTGTACATTTAGCTCAGTATCTTCGAAATGACCAGACCTACGTTTGCCAAAAACTAATCACCAATTCTCCTAATCATTACAAACTGAATATTTTTGGATCATTCAAATCGGATACTCCGTTATCTCAAAACTCGATTTGTATTTTCTGCAGTCTTTGCTCAGTATCTCCGTAACGGCTGGACCTGCCTTCGCCAAAAATTATTCACCACTTCTCCTAATCATTACAAAATTAATATTTTATGGATTATTCACATCGGATACTCCGTTTCTCAAAAACTCGTTTCTATTATTCTACACTCTTCGCCAAAAACTAAT
>NW_020537646.1:11292073-11344037 GCF_003426905.1 Ctenocephalides felis | reverse complement strand
TCGCTAGTCTATTATATATTCATTTTACCTAAGGAGAAAGTGCCATGTGTGTTTTATTTCTAAAAAGAAAACGAACGAATTGATTTTCTCGATTTTTTTAAACGAGATATATGATGCTAATATGATCATATTTGCTTTATAAAAGTTAAGCACCTAAATCAATAAACTCTTAAGATTAATATACATTTTAATCAACATTGTCCAAAGTGCGAAGTAATTTATTAACCAGTTCGGTTATCACTTACTATAATACTGGTGTTGAAATGTTATTTAATCTAAAAGCTCATTAAACAAGTGCGTGCGAATTATGTAACAATAACTTGATTTCTGAATAAATAAACAAGAAAATGGTTAATAACACAACGAACCCGTCATATTATGCTGTCAATTTGGTCACTTTCTTGCAATAAATTTACACATCGCGAAACACTTTCACTGTCGAATCTCTTCTTCCTCAAGAGGTGGTAAAAAACACAATTAAAATAAATTCAAAAATTTACAGAAATTTAAAAAAATGATTGAATCGAAATATAGTTTAATGAAATAATAATTTAAGCGAATTTTATACTTTTTGGGTAGTTTACACATTCCACGATCACTCCTGTGACTATATAAGATATGTACTATTGCTGGTCCTGATACGTTATTTTTTCTGAATAAACTTGGGCGCAAATTTCATATAAATCAAATATATTATAAAAAATAATTCTTAAAAAACTATTAACATTACACTTCCACTACAATTTAAACCATCTACTTCAACATGTATAACAAAATTCCAACGAGTAGTTCAATATGTAGAACAAACGTATTACTAATGCTTCCGAAATGTATCAAAAAATTTAATAGGAATGTAAAATATATTGATACGCATAATATGACTAATATGAATACACTTATGCATATGATATTAGTGAAAGTGTCTTGACCACAACATGAATAACTATAACACATGCCATTATTATTTGCATGTTTTTTTTTTGGTTTTATTTATATTGTTCAGTTCTAAATAAATTTATTGTGGAATAATATCTAAATATCACATAAATCTGTCCACGATTATTTCGGAATTTATATCTATGCGTATGTATTTTTTTTTTGTTAACGGATGTTAAAAATGATGAATTTGGCACAGAAACGTTTTTATATCGATGTGATCAATGTGTAGGCGGATGATGGAATTTTTTATGATTAATAGAACTAATTTGTCATAACAAAATAGTTTGTGACACTGTCTAAAATTTTAACTATTGCAAATTCAGTGAAGTATAAATTTACCCTTCCAAGGAGTTTCTAGACTTATTAACTTATTAACATTTGCAAGTATATGACAATAAATATTACTACTTTAACAATAAATATAACTACTAAAAACTAAAGATTATAATATTTGACACTGTAATATAGTATTAAATATGTAAAATACCTATACAAAACCATATAGACCCTTTACATTTTAGATTTAAAAATTTTTGTAGAAGAGTAATTTAAAAAGAAATAATGACCGGCGGCTCATACGTCAAATGTCAAATGGTCTTGATAGATTACGTTCAATTAAATTTAATATGGTATTTTAGATAAATATCATTAAATATTATTAAATGGGTCGCTGGTCAATAATTAGTCAATATGGTCGCTAGTCTATATATTCTATTTTACCTAAGGAGCAGTGCCATGTGTGTTTTATTTCGAAAAAGAAAACGAACGAATTGATTTTCTCGATTTTTGAAATCAACAATCAGAACTACTCATAACTATTTGTCCTATGGCATAAGCTGTTTGTTTGAACCTATCATATTCGAAATCTTTGATCCCAAGTGAAAATCTGGTGTTATACTGCTTGATACTGAGCTGACCGAGGACTACAAATTGCCAGCTAACTTTCTTTATCTCTACTCCATGTCAAGCTCAAAATTTACAAAATAAAATTAGGAATGTAGAAAAATATTCAGCAATAATTGCGCAACAAAGGCAAAAAAATATTGCATAACTAAATTTGATGCAAACATTGTAGCCTTACTTGATTGATTAATTGATTGAATAATACGATTAATATTTCACCAATAATTCGCAAAAATATATATGATTTATTGCAAATGATATCAATGGAAACATTTAGCATTGAATTGAATTTTAATTAAAAATGCTAATAAATTACAATATTCGGCGCATAATTAAACATCATCAGATGCATCTTTTTTGTCATTACTGATATCTTTCCATATTAAATCCAAACCTGTATGTAAACAATAACAAAAAAACGATAATAGGTGTTTTAAATTTCATTTATACAAATTCTCAGACTACTTTGATTGATATATCTATTTTACCAAAAATCTATTTTGCCAAAAAAAAAAAAAAATAAGTAAAGGTCAAAGATATTCTTCGGGGAATAAGCAGAAATTTATTGGTTGATATATATTGGATCAATTTATGATCTCATAATAATTCTTAAATTTTCACAATATTTGACACCTAGAATGTTCTACAATAAAGTCGCGTGTCTTTTAATAAAGCCATTATGCAAATCAAGAGATTTGTCAACATGATTAAATGAATAATGAATATAATAACGAACGAACAATTTTCTATTTGTCGATACTTCAATTTATAGATTGTAAATATTACAAAGAAGTCGAATAAATTATTTTCTGGGAATTCTACTACGAACCGAATAACACATCATATTTCTTTCTTGATATTTTGGATAGAATCAAAATTATTAGAGAATAAACTAGAAAGAATGTTGTACCTAAATAATATAATAACGATTAAAAAATAAATACGATTTTAATTTTCGTTCACTTTTAAATGAATTAAGTAGCTCTTATATAAACAGAGTAGATACCATATTTCTAAAAGTTATTATACAAGCAAGAGATTTATAATTTCCATACATCATTGCACTCATAAGATTTAATGTACCATAATTAATAACTACATGAAGTATTAATGCTTGAATTACCATGTGTCCGGTTTTCACTAATCCGTTCTCAATTTTTTAGTACTATAAGTGCCGCAGATTTTATAAAGATTTATCAAATAAAAAATCGTTTAAAGACATTGGAAAAATTTATTGGCAACGAACTCTAAAATGACAAATTATTTTTTTTATTAACGGATTATAAATGTAAACAATTATTGCAAAAAAAAAATCAAGACAAAATTATAATCAAGGCCAATAAATTATGCAAATGCTATTGTTATTTCGTGAGAAGAATCGTTTGAAGACATTGGAAAAATCTATTGGCAACAAACTCTAAAACGACAAATTCTTTTTTTCATTAATTGTAAATGCAAAAAATTATTGAACTAAAAAAATTCAAGACAAAATTACAATCATGACTAATAAATTATGCAAATATTGTTATTATGTGAGAAAAATCGTTTAGAGACATTGAAAAAATTTATTGGCAACGAACTTCAAAATGACAAATTAATTTTTTTTATTAACGAATTATAAATGCAAACAATTATTGAAAAAAAATTCAAGACAAAATTATAATCAAAAGCAATAAATTATGCAAATATTGTTATTCCGTGAGAAGACTTAAATAAAAAATCTTCTATATAATTTTATGCATAAGGAAATATGATTAACATATTGCAAATCACTAAGAGCACATTTTCTTATTTATATCAGTCTTGTTAAAGTGTATTATTTTAGTATATTATAAGCAGATAAAACAAAAAATATGTTAAAAATACAGAAGACTATGGCAAAAACCCGGATTCAAAAACACTTAATTAGTTTGTCTAAGAATGTGGTTTGATTTGTAATAAATTTGTTTGTTTTTCAATATATTACCATAATGAATTTTATCTGCAAAACATAATAAATTATGTTGAAATATAAATTGTATTTGAATAATTTTGTTTGTGCCATTAAAGATATCTTTTGATTAAGGATGCAGAAATAATTGCTTTATAACAAATATATCAATTATCATAAATGAATCAACAGATTCTAATATTTAACAAAGAGGTAAACATTTATGTATGAGTATGCAATATTTTAAAATTTTTATGAAAATGCACATCAGCAAGTTGCAATTAGCAAATGATTTATTGGGCAAAATCTATATATCCTAATAATTAGTTAAAAAAAGAAATACTGAACACTAGATATAAAATTAAATATCACCGTATACTTTTTAATAAAATTTAGTTTGTGGGTAACGATTTGTAGAACTTTGAGCTTATTTTTTCAAAATATTAAAAGAAAATTTCTATAATCATAGCTGAATTTGCCATTGATTTTATAATATTTTCACGAAAAATTGGATGTGATATTTTCCAAACCCAAAATATAACATTTGGAATCATGCGAGCTTTGTTTAGTTTCTAACAGACTCAATACAAAGAAATAAATGAATCAGAGTGTCCCAGAACTCAACGTAAAGCCGACACGGGATGACAGTATTGATTATAACAATAATAATAATTGCAACATTGCCCTAAGTTTTCTGAAATTAAAACGGTTTGTTAAATATAAATTTAAAATTTTCAAAATTTGTCGATTTTGAAAGGCCTTCCATTAAAAAAATGTTCTAATGACATTAGAATAAAGGTGCCATGGCAAGTTTCATTAAATATCGGGTTATTTTTAGGGTTTTATTTTTTCACCCGTTTTTGAAAAGTGACATATCTGATGCCATCATCAGTGGTACTAGTGTTAAGACAGATCTAAACTAATAATAAGGATAAACTAAATAGAGTCTTGATTGAGTCCATATCAAATGCGAATTAAACTGTACTCTATCCAAATTCAATGATGAGTTTTTAATAATATTTTTGATTTTGTCATATGTCATATGATGAGTTTTTAATAATAATTTCTATGTTGAAATATATGTATCAGAATTATTATAAGAAACGCAACGAAGAACAAGAAACCATGTTGAAATATATCAAAATTATTGTAAGAACTATTATAAGCTTATTCATGCACATATTCGAATTCTTCGTATTATACGTTGACATTTAATTCAGCCTGTCATTTCTAAATCAAATTTTTCCACATTCTGACAGGATTACTAATGAGTGTAAAAATCTAAATGTAAGCAACTACGATGACTCTATCACAAAAATCAGATAGACGAATACGAAATAACGTCTACATTTCTCCGATGTGATTACGAAATAACACTAATAATGCTGCTAATTATACAATATTTCTTTGAATAACTTATTTTATCAATTCTAATAAGCAAATATTTGAAAAAAAAACTAAGTGCCCTTATACACTTTGTGTTTAGCAATTATACACATATGGGAATTATAATACACTTTCTACATTATGTAATAAATATAATTCCATCTGCCAAACAATTTATATTGTTTTAATTTCTGGCACACCTCATCTGGTTTTCGGCAATAATATTGTAGATATTACATTTTTCTTATTCATAGTCATGAATATGGATATTATATACTAATATTGTCTAGGCTCGCTTATACTAAATTCTAATTTCAAGTGAATCGACATTTTTGGCAGATGACTGCTCTCATGTATCAAAATGATTTTCAATATAAAACAATAATATGTTGTTTTTTGCATTTTTTCCATTTATTCTACATTATTACTATATTTTTATAATCACATAAATGATAAAAAAATCCCTTAACAAACTTCAGAAAGATTTATCAAAAACCGAGTAATCGTTTAGGAGGAGGATATTTGCATACATCATTACAGAAAAATTTTATATATAAGATAAATATATATATATATACTAGCTGACCCGGCAAACGTATTGCCATAAAAATATTTTTTCTAGTATAAAATGTTTAGCATGAAAATTACTAACTGAATTCAAATGTGGTGCACTCAAGTGAAAGAAGCAGCTACCAAAAAATATATGAAAATGTTTACCCATTGCAAAGTATGCCACATATAAATGTCCCTTAATAGTCTTTGCAAGTGCCAACCTAATCTGAAACCGATTATATTTAACCCTTTCTAATCGGATGCCGTCGCTCCGGCGACAAAATTCATATAAATATATGAATAATTCCCTATCGAAAACTGTTATATCTTCAGATTTTAATATTCAGTATCCATATTTCTTTGCAAAAATTGCTTTTAATGCATATCATTTTCAAGTCTTTTTCAGAATAGCATACGTTTCGAGAGATGATCAAAAAACCGTTCCTTTACAAGTCTTTTTTACTTATTTTATTTACTTTTTTTAATATTTACGAATTAAACTTTTTTTATTTACAAATTTAATAGCAATTAGGATCTTATTACTCTATAAGCTATTGAAATATATTTAAACTCAAAACTGAGTTCGCAAATGTTGCTTGTTTAGGATACTCTCCAATGAGAACATTATTTTAGTACAAGAATTTCATAATTAAATGTTAAAAAAAATCACTAGCACCTCTTACTAATAATTAACTATATTAACCGAAATAAAAATAAGAAAGTTTTAATCAGATTGTATGTAAATCATCAATCAACCAAATGTTTTACACATTTCTTACGCCTAAGAACATCAATTTTTACAGAATTTGTCTAATTTACAAAAATGTCTTCATTACTTGTTCTCAATAACTACAAAAACGACAACTTTTGACGAAGACAATTATGGAGAAACTATAAGATTTTTTTTCTCAAAAAAAAAACACAAAAAATTCAAGGTGTTATTGCAGAACACATATTTCAAGCAGATTGCTCGGTCGGATGTTCTTAATGTCATGGTCCAAGTTTCATAAGACTTTGGTATAAGTGATATAAAATTAACCATAATTCTCAGAACAATAAAACTTCAATAAATTTGTAAACTTGTTAAACATATTTACTGTTTTCTCATTAGTAATTTTAAATCAATATTTTTATGACCATAAGGACGACCGTTGGCCTTGACACTTAAATTCGGCGTTAAAAAAATTATTAATAAATTTGCATTTGAAATTAAACCTTGTATGCATTATTTTGTGCATAGCTTTCGCAACTATTATGCAAAAATAACAAAACAAGGTATAGTCTGAAAAACAATTTGATTAAATGATTTAAAAACTAAATAATTTTAAGCTGTAAATTAGTAGTAAAAATTTAACTGCTTGAACATAGAAGAAAGATTAGAATTGGAATTGCAAAAAATGTCGTCCACAGGATAATAGAAAATTCGATGGATTTTAGATAGTAGTGATAAATATTAAAAATAAAAACCTAAAAAAAATTAATTATTGCATTAATGTATATAAGAAAAATAAATGATTAAGCCTAGAATATAAAAGTTGTGGGTATAATATGAACAAGGTAAATATACCTAATGTAAAAAATCACACCTGTGAAAATTATTATCAAATAAGAAGTTAATATGTTATTTACCGTTGTTTTTTTTTTAATTACAACATTTATTACAACTGTTAAATAGTTTAACACCTAGCAATAGTGATAAATAATAACATAAATTTAAATAAATAAGAGTGCAAAGAATAGAATTTACATTAAAATGAAATCCGTAGTATGATGATTTAATATAAAATATAAGCAAATAATAATAAAAATAAATAAAATAAATAAAATTCGAATTCAATGTCATCATCGTCTTTATGACCACATAATAATAATTTGAAATTACAAATAAGAAAAATAAATATGTTAAACAATTTTACAAATTTATTGGAGTTATATTGTAATAAAAACTATAATTTAACTTTGTAAGTTTTAAAATAAAATTGATAAAAATTTGGTAAAATTATAAAATTTTATAGTAAAATTGAAAAAGAAAATTTTTTGATATGTATTTGAGAGCTTCTTCAAATTTGGTCTAAAAAGTTAACAAAGTAATGTGTTAAAAAAATTATAAGTTTTCGATGAAGGTGATAGAATATAAGAAGGCTCCAAAAGAATAAATTATATTTGCATTGTATATATAAGACACATTATATAAACATCGCCTAAAAAAAAATATAAGGAAAAAATAGTCCTAAGCTATAAAAAATGTGATGGGGAAGAAAAATCGATGAATTTTCGATAGGTGTGAAAAAATATAATAATGAGAGGCCGGCCCGAAATAAAAAAAATATATTTGAAATGTATATAAGAAAAATAAATGATGAGGCTAAAATATAAGATGTCTTATATGTATGTAAAAATAATTAAAAAGTAAATAAAAAATAAGAATTAAATAAGAAAAAATATAAGAATTTCAAACCATTTCAGTAAATCGTATCATATTTGTATATAAATACTGTAATTAAATTAATTAAAAATTTAATTCTATATTATATTATTTTTGCGATGCTATTACACTTTATTAAATTATTGTTTCTCATTTTAGGCAAATTGGTATAGAGCAGCACAATATTGTCGTTTCCACGGTATGCACCTGGCAAGCATATCATCACAAGAAGAAAACGACAAATTAGAAAAAAATATACGAGATTTTGGTAAGTAATAATTAATAGCAGGTAATAAAACATTTTCTGAACCTGAAAATCGCAGGTTTTAGCAAAAATGTGGACAAAATATTTAACCTTTTTCTACTAATTATAAAGAAACGGCAGATCATCTCGCAATCGAGTTACATCTAATAACTTTAAAATTTTTGAAATCGGTGCAGTCGTTTTTAAAAAAAACACAGAAGATATGGTGAATCTTGGCTCACATACACACACATACGTTTTAAAATTTTAGTTTAAATGATGGTTAAAAATGATTTGCAATGTCTAGTAAATGTAAAACTAACAAGTCGGATTTTCTGCTGAAACCATAAACTTCTCCTTTGGAAAGTTGCTAAATTAATGCAAACAACCCCGATATAAAATTATTAATTTTATATCCAACGCTCTCAAAATGTATAATTTACTTATTTAAATATTAGAGTCTCGTCGATACTGTTAGAGCAAAGCAAAGGAATCCAATAGAAACAAAAACTATACTATTATTATTCATCTAAATTGCATCTATAAATTATTTCACAACTCTCATTACAACAATTTATAAGACGATTAATTCAAAACCAAAAAGCCTATTATGATCTTTATTGTGAAATTATTTGTAATTATGAAATTGGGAACGGTTTGACGATCCTGAGGCTAAATTCGTAATATAACAAAAAATATTTATGCAATGTTTTGATGAATTAGTACTTCGACGATTAAATCGTGTATGGAACTAATAGGCAATAATGTTTCATTATATATTTAATGGGATGAGTATACAAGGTATTAAAACGAACAAAGCGTAACCACTTTATGGCCAACTATGCCAGATATTTTTATTACTTTCGGCGGAGTTAACTTTTATAATTAAATAGTTTATGAACGCATAAATATTTCATTTGGCTTTAATATTTCAGTGACCTACAACTTATACTGCAACATAAATTTTGATTCAAGACGTAAATTGTACATAATATTTTTATTTGTCGTAAATTTGTTTTACTATTGTGTTCTGAAATTAATATTTAGCTATAGATAAAAGAGGATGTAAGTGGTATTTTATCATATGGCAAGTTGCATAAACTTCCTAGATATGTGTAAATATAATCAATAGGAATTTAGAATTAACAACTTGAAACTTTTGGAAATTCTATTCCATCATTCCAAATTCTGACGACATTTTTTTACAAACTGCAAATTACTTTTAGAAGGAGTATAATATTTTAGGATTTTTTTTATTAATTTAAATATCTGGGACAATTGCTTAATAACATCTAGAAATATTAGATATACAAATAAAATATTACAAAATAAAAGGCTTTCGAAATACTCCAATAAATGGATGTAAAATGATATCCGTACGATGATAATTTAATATGAAATAAAAAGCAAATAATAATTTAGATAATAATAAAATTAATAAATAAAATAAATAAAATTTGTGAATAATAGAGAAATAATACTAAGTACAATAAAAACAATAAATGACAAGTAATAATAAATTAAACTTGTGCAGTATGGCATCGTGCCTTGAGGCAAATTGCTGAAACTTCCCGTACCGTAACGAAATGTTCGAGTAATATTAAATGTTTTCAAATAGATTATTATAAATACTGTAACATTTTCTAATATTTATAAGAATTTTTTAAACTGAATTACAACAAAATTATTTTTTTAAAGCATATAAGTGAGCCATAGAACTTCAACCAGAATTAAAATTAAAATCTGAATTATTTTCGACCAACTCGATTTCTTTTTTCTGCACTCTTTTCTCCGTATATCCATATCAGGTTGACCTGCCTTTGTCAAAAACTAATCAGCATATCTCCCTATCAATAGGATTCTAATATTTTTTCAACCATTTATATCGGATGATCCGTGCGTCCAAAAACGTGGACAAAAAATTGCAGACACATAAACACATCCATTTTTTCTGAGGTATTCCAAAATGTTCAGAAACCTCTAAAACGTAATGATATGCAAAAATTCTCGTTTTCGATTCTTGGCCCATTACTATAACTTATATAATAATAATAATAAAATGAACTCAATCATCACAAGAAATTTCATCAAAAAATTCAAAAACTTCCAAAATTAATTATGAAGAAACGGACCAGTTGTTCTTTACTAAAAACTAGTTTGCACGGTTTCCATCTGAATCTGTAAAACAGCTTATGAATTTCCAAAATTGGTTCAAGGTTTTTGAACCGAAAATTATGCACTTTTCTGCTAATCAACGTAAATTAATCCTTTTTAAATCAATGCAACCGTTTTTTTTTGGAAAACGTCGACGATAGATCAATTTTTAAACATATAAACTCATACTTTTTGTAATATTGGTGCCAATAAACTATTCAGAACAGCTTCCATTGTGAAGAAAAGATAAAATTAACAAATCAGATTTTATGGCGAAGACTACTTTTTCTGGAAGTTATTTAATATAAATACTTAAAAAACTTAACGATGATAACAGAGAAGAAAATGAAAATAAATTGTTTCCTTCCACAATGCGATTTATTTGTTGAATATATAAAAACACATGTTTTTATGGATTTACTAAATAAATTGATAGAAATACTTTCTCAATAACCCAGATCCCTTTTCCGTTAGAGAATGCAATCGAATGGAAATCCCATTTCCATATCTCTTTTAATTTGCCAGTTAAATTAGAATTAACTTAAAAAGTTTCCTTTCCATACTATTTATATAATAAAAACATACATAAAAATGTACATGAAAAATTACCAAAAATGATTTGAATAAAGGAAAAAAAAGATTACCACTCCAAATGGTATAACTTGTTAATTCTACATTTTAAATCAACTTTGCAACAATTTCTCGGTACTTGAATCGCCATTGAATCTTGCTTTACGAAATATATTTCTGTAAACAAACAACTGCAAAAAAAAAACAAAAATGTCACTAACCTTTCAAATATCATCATACCAGGCCTAGGACACGAACACTTCTGGACCTCCGGAACTGATCTGGCCGAAGAAGGAACCTTCTTCTGGATGGCAACAGGAAGACCTATCACTTTCACGAACTGGAACGCAGGGGAGCCCAACAATTTCCGATACGAAAACGGAGAGGAAGAAAATTGTCTTGAATTATGGAACAGAGACGGCAAAGGACTTAAATGGAACGATACGCCTTGTTCATTCGAGACTTACTTTATCTGTGAAGTTCAATAGTTTTATATTTTAAAAACAAATGGATTTACCAGTTCTACCAAATATGAATAATTAATGTAACCACTATAGGTGGATTGTAAACAACAACGGAATATATATATATATATATATATATATATATATATAATACATCTAAGATACTAAGAGGAATATAAGAAATTCCTTATAACGTCAGCAAAATGCATCTTATCATTAAATATGATATTTCTTAGAAAACGATCACTTGTATGATTAAAATTGTAAAAAGTATTTGTAAGTTAATTAAACCGTAAATTTTTTTCAACATGATACTTATCTTCAAAAAAACGTATTCTGTACTACCTTACGCATTTAATAAAAAAATAATATTAGTTATTTTTAAGTAACAAAGTCAATTATTTCAGCGAAAATATTGAATAGAATAAATAATTGTAAAGTCTTACTAACTATAAACACTTTTATATAAAGAAATTCCAAAATGGTATTGTGTATAATGTTAAATTTCAAACATGATTTGTTTTTTAATAAAATTAACAACCCACATTTCGTTGTTAAGAATAAAAAGATTTTGTTTACCAAGGGCCATATAATAATTTTATATAAATTAAATGTTATTCACGCCAAAGATTCCAACGAATAATTTGGCATCAACATTTTTATTCCTTTTCAAATACCGAAAATAGGCTAAAATCAACTTATCTGAAATTATTTTTAGCGTTTATAATAATTGTACATAGTTTTAATTTTATACTAAATTAGAATATAATTAAATTACTTGCGCGATATATTTATAATACTGCCAGTTTGATTATGCAAATAAATGTGTATCACTCGAAAAAAATTTGAATCATTCTGGCTTGATTATTATTAGCATTGCAGATCAATAATAGATATTTTGTATGATATAAGCATCAAATAAAATAAATAAACATTGTTTATAAATTTAGCAAGCAAATTGTTTATGAAATGTTTCATAGATTTAGTTTCAAATAAATTTAGTTGTATGTATGTATAATCATCAGTTTTCACTGTAACACCACATAAATATAAAATGTACATTAAATAAAAATTGTATTGAAAAAAGTGAAATAAAAATTGTTAAATAAATTCATATGCAATTACGTTATTCAAGTATGAAAATTTCAAGAGTATATATTATTCACTTAAGCCTGTAAAACAAGTAATAAGTATCCGTTAGTTGCTATGAAATATATATTTTTGGCAATCCATATTTTGATAAAAAATTTACAATTTACATATTTATAGATAACAGTTCTACTTTAAGCTATTTATACCCAGTCCCTTATATTATAGTCTGTAATACTGATATGCTCTATATTAAGTATAAACAGAGTTTTCACTCCAGAGTTTATTCCTCCAAATATTATCAATTATTATCAAAATATATTACACTTGTTCTGTATTGTGATTTTCCAAAGACAAATCAAGCTGGAATTTGAATTTCAAAAAAAATTGTTTGGGTTGAGGAAAAAAATAATTTGAATGGTAACACAATATGTTTTCAAACCCTGATAAAATAGCAGAGTAGTAAATATTTAAAAGTAACATATTTATAGCCATTGATATATATATTTGTTCTGCATATTAAATATGCAAACCGGTAACACTTAATATGATTTTCGGTCACATCCGCAAAGAATTTTCATTATCATATAAAAATATCAATAATGGAATGAGATAAAATCAAAACTTACAGTTCAACACAAAAATCCATAGTTATCACATTTATAGTTCAAAACTGGGTTTAAAATAAATATAAATATATTAAATTATTGAAATTTACACATCACAAATTTGATCAAATAAAAATTCTTTTGTTAATCATTATTAATTTCTAAAATTATTATGAACATAATAAATTTTGCTCTAAAACCATTTGTTCCATGCAAATTGTACCTGTAATCAACATTTTTCTTTATCAGTGTGGACTCAAATGTAAATATTCAGCTATAAATAAACGTAGTAATTTGTTCAGATTTTCAATAGTATTCATATCTAAAGCAGTCTTATCATCAGCAGGTGTGTGCCACACAGGGGGGAATGGTGTTGGAATTAAATGGAGAATTGGAACATCTAAAAAATACAAAATAATAAAAACTTATAAATTAGATAAGTTGATGAATATTATTTTTTAATATTCAACATTGAAAATTTTATTTATATCTTTGTTTCTGCATTTTTTGTGTAACTGCATGTTTGAAATAAATAAATATAATATTTTTTTTTTTAAATTTTATGTTTTCAATTTCATTTATGTGTTACACAAATTGTAACATATAATTGAAAAAGCATTATAAAAATCATAAATATGTTATTTCTATTTGGTCTGGTTAATAAAATAACTTTTTAAATCCACTTCTTAATAAATTGTTAAATAAAAATTATAAAACTGCAAAAAATTTAAAAACTGCACTTTTTGAATAACGACATTCTAATTTGCATTGCAAATATGTGGATTATTATGTGGCACAAATTTAAGTACTATTAAAAGAATGCATATGCTTTCAATACTTTTAGATATTTATTTATATTTATGTTTATATTTATATATATATATATATATATATAAATATAAATTAGTATGATATATATATATATATATATACATTTAATTACCTCTTTGCAAGAATGGAATGTGATCATCCTCAATGCCTCCATTTCTGGACCTCGGCTGGAAATATGGTGTTGGTTTTCGACAATGCGCACAAGAATGTAACAGGCCTAAGGTACCTAATCTTTCTTCAAGTCTCATAAATCTTAAATACCATCTTTCTGTTTCTTTAAAATAGCTGTAGAATTTTGGATTTGCTGATCCAAGTAAATCAAGTAAGATCAAAACATCCTAAAACAAAAAGAGAATATGTATATAATTTCATAATATTTTAACATATATAAAATACAGAAGTAATAAATATATCCATTTCGCATAAAATTGTCTTTTAGTTTATTCTTGCTGGTTTCTAGACAATTTTAGATATAAACAATAAAAATAATTTAGCTCTTACAATTCTATCTAGCTCGCTGTTGTTTTCTCTATTATTTTTTGGATATGGAGTTGAATGCCATTTTGCAGCTAAATGCTTTGCACCATATATAGAATCTCTTGGACCCCATTCTTGAAAAGCTTCTTCGCCATCAAAGAAAATCAACTAAAAAAAATGTATTATAACATAATAATATCTAAAATTGAGGCAATTTTAGAATTATTGGTTTAAAAAAATATTTTACCTTTAAGCTAACATTATTATCTTCTTTAAAATATGGTTTCAAAATTTCCAACAAATTCAACATCATAGCACATGGAACAGCAGAGTCCGTAGCTCCTATAAAAAATAATTCAGTGTGATAAAACCAAATTTTACATTTAATATATTATGTGGAAATTAATATATTCTGTTCATTTACCAAAGAATTCATCATCTGGAAAATATTTGCTATCATAATGGCAAGCCAGCACCACATAACGAGTAGCATTGGGATTAACTCTTCCAATTATATTCTCAAATACTAATTTTCCAAACCCAGGTGCTTCTTGTTGAAATTTATCGGTTTCCACACTAACCCCTAGTCTTTTGAGTTCACTAATTATATAACGTTTAACTTTGGTATGATTAGGAGTACCAACAACTCGAGGTATTAAAATTTGATCAAGAGTATTTTCAAATTTTGGCATATCACTTAAATTTGAAATTTGTTCGATTTCTGAGTCAGATAAATCATAAGCATTGTGTAGCCTCTGGAAGAAAAAGAAATCTTAATTTAGTTTACACATAAACTATAATGAAAATCGAAATCATAAACTATAATGAAAAAAGAATTGGTATATTGATTTAAAAGTATTTAAAAAATTTCGTTATGTAATTTACACTAAAAATATGATTCACAATCATAGTTCTAAATTAAGCAATGCAGCATAATTTAAAATAAAATTGTATAGTACTAATAATACTAATTATTGTTAATTACACCTTTACAAAATGATTGAATTTATATAAGCATTATAAGAACTTGATGCAATTGATGGATTGGGCACATTCAAATAATTGAAAAACTATATAAATGTCCATATATATTTTTTAAATCGGTTCATTAAATGTAATTAATGGTATTACTTTAATAAATTATTTTGCTGTATTATATTCTTAAAGGAGATAACATCAAGTAAAAAACATAAGATATAGATTTTGGCATCCTTATTATTTTAAACGCTTTGACATCAAATCGTAGATCAACTGACAAAAAGAAAAATATGCAAACTAAACATCAAGATGGAAATAGAATATAAATAAATTTTGTAAATATTGTAAAATAAAACTTATGCTTTAAAATCTTCAAATCCTTCTGTCTTTTACTTGATGTTGTGCCTTCCAAAATAAATATTCTATATGAAATTTTAATTGAATTAACAATTAATAATATCGTTCTGAGCGATTTTTTGTAAAAGGTCAATCAGCACATGTCTTTATTAACTTAATAAAACATAATAAATAAAATAAACTTACTCGTTCTTCATATAACCTAGCGCAGCTGTAAGTCTTCGACAACAAGATTGTGCAACAAACATTAAACAATAACGAATTAAACATTTTTCCGTTCAACAATTTGGTTAAAATCATTTTTGTCTTGTTCAGGTTAGAAAAATCTTCGCACGTCAATAATTATATACTATCGTTAAAATTAATCAAAGATCAATGTCATATAACTGTATTTTCCTCAGAACGTGGCGATTCACATCCCGTGAAATGAAAAACATAATGATCCGATGATTCAAATGGTAATTTCGTGATTGGAAAGTTTATTTGTGCAGTTTGACATTGAATATGACATATTGCAAACAAGTTTTATGTGAACAGGGTGAAGTTGGCAAATAAAAATGTTTGCGCGGCAATTTTGAATTTGTTAACAAATGAATATGAAACGAACTAAAGGGTAAATAATTTTGAATGTACTTTTTATTCATTATATATATTATTATATATATATATATATATATTTGTAGACTAATTTTAGTAAACGCTCTTTAGAGAAAATATTGATTTGATAATAAAGAGAAAATGAACTCATAACTAAATATTGAATTTAACTAATTAATATTTTAATTCATATTTTGAAAAAAGTTCTTATAATAATATCCTGAGGTAATATTTTAGAGACAACTAATATAGCCATATTAAATTAGTTCACTTTCATTTAACATTTTTAAGTTAAATGCGGGATAGTTGCTTTAAAAATACTGTGCATATGTATCGTTTTTTTAATATGATTTAAATGTGTGAAATACCAAATAATTATAGATTTGAGTATATATTTTAGAGAATTATACATGGAATGTCCATAATAACAATACTACTATATAATTAAATAATACTACTGAATTGTAGTTAATACATACAAAGAATTATGGAATATTTCAATAATATGAAATGTAAAATATATTTATAACACTTAACATCTTCAAAAATAATTAATATTTTTATAATTGTAGTGCTTACTAGTGAATTAAATTAAGTTAGTTAAAACTATCACTATAGCTGCATTAATACTGCTACATAAAATAAATGCATTTTATAAAATCATGAATAATACTCGCATGCATAAAGTTGGCTTAAAAAGTAATAAAACAATTTATAAATATTCATTAAGTTTGAATGAATAAATGAATGGCAGCTTATATTTTAGTACTATAAACATGATTAAGAAATTTGGGTGCGTGTGAAGCCAACTTTGAATTAAAAATACTCAAAATAACAATCACTAAAGTATGTTCCAGCCAAATGAAAAATGTTTAAAAAATAACATTATAATATAATAAGTAGATAAACATTAACAATTATAAATAGTATCCTAGATTTTAAATATAATCTTTGATTATTAAAATTAAACTATACGACTGTAAAAATTTAACCACAATTTTTCACACTTGAACATTAGTTATTTGAAAATTTGTGCTTGTGCACTCAAACAATTATGTCAAGAATTAGTTAATTTAAATAGTTGTCAAAAATACTTTATTCAATTGACCATTGTAGAACACTGGTGTCATTTCCTCCCAAAGAAATTAGTCTGGAGTCATCAAATAAGAAACGGACTGAGGTAACATGGCTGCTATGGCCCCCATAGGAATGGCAAAGAGACTAAAACAGATAAAACTTGAAATATGTATCCAAATTTAATTTAATATTATAAACAAGTAATTTGAATCTAAATTTGAATATATTCAAAATGCCTTAAACATTGTGAATATTATTTACAATAAAAAAAATTAAAAATATTTCTAAAATAATAAATTATACCTTAAGTTGAGAAGCAGGATATGAGTACAGGTTTACTTTTCCGAAGTCATCAGCTGTGGCAAGTAGTTCTTCATCATTGCTACGAGCACAGGAGTTAATATCTGTACCATCTGCCCCTTCAGGCCAAATGCCGATAGAGTTAAAAGCTAAAACACAATTGTGAGTAGCCCATTGTACATCACGCAAATTGCTAGAGCTTGTAACTTGACGACAAACACTAGGATTCCCTTAAAATTCAGAAGAGTATTATTACAGTTTATCCACAAACTTTGTTTAAAACTTTGAAAATTAACTTACAATATAAAATTTCATAATCTCCTGAGTTACTACGAATATACTGCCCATCTGCTGACCAGTCTAAATGGGTTACAAAACTTGAGTGACCCTGTAAATGTAAAACAAACATCAATTTTTATTCTTAAAAAGTATAAGATAATAAATAAAGTAAATGTAAAAATAAATATATTATCTTACCGCACAACGTCCTACTCTTGAATATTTCCTACATTCCTCACTGACTTGGTAAACATATACATAGTTATCCCGTGATCCAAGAGCCAACATGGTACCATCAGGTGAGAATGCAACACATTGTATTGGTTCTTGTCCATCATGGTGTTTTGTGATCAGATCGCGGCTGACCGAGTCATATACGTGCCATTCACCGGTCAACGTACCGCAGACGATTACACTACCATCCGGAGAGAAAGTGCAGCTTTGGCATTTTTCCTAAACATGTAATAAACCGATTTTATATTTTCACTCAATAACTTATACAAAATTTGATATATATCTAATTACCCCGATATCTTTGCTCCAAACAACGGAATGTGATAATGAATCCCACATCTGCAGTAGACAGTCTTGTCCGGCGGTCACAAATTGCGTCAAAGTAGGATGGGTTGCCAAAGCCCAAAGCTCATCCGTGTGTCCCATAACTGCTGGTTGGAAGGCACCAGCTGGGCCTGTTAGAATACAATTTCTAGTTGTGCCAATCAGAAGTTGAGTTCCACGGCCTTCTGATACTACACGGACACCGCCAAAGTGCCCTTCAACCTGGTAAAATAAATAGTAATTTTTTATTAAAAGAGTGCATAAATAATTTAAACATATTCATGAAAAGTTGGCTTTTGATAATTAATAAAATATTACCATTGTTATAATTCTATTAGGGGCTGTTCAAGTATTACGTAAGCACTGCACTATAGAGGGGCGGGGGGGTTATTGATTTGCTTATTTTGGGTAAAAACTTTGGCTTACTTTTGCTGACAAAGGGGAGGGAGGGGTAAATAATTGTAATAAATCTGCTTGCGTAATATTTACTAAGGGAACGATCCCTTATTCACTTACTTGTTCTTCTGAAACTTGATTCAGATCATCATCAAATGTGACCAGTCGTCCATCTTTTCCACCTCCAGTAACTAAACCGCCGTCTTTCAAAGCGCAAATTGAAAATATTGAACCCTCGTGAACTTTCCTAATCATGTGGCTAATTGTATTTGTTCCTCTTCCCCAAACAATAATATTTCCATTAGAATCACCTGCAGAAAAATTAAAAACAAATAATTATAATATTGTAGTGTTGAAATGAATCTTTTATCTTAATTATCTTACCTGTGATGACGTCACCAGCTTGGTTGAATGCTACACTTGTAACATATTTAGGCTTTTCACGGTTTTCAAACACACCCATCTTTTTATACAATGTGCATCCATTGTCCAGTGTCCAAAATGCAATGTGATTTTTACCACATGTAATGATTCGGTTCAGATCTAGTGGATGGAATTCAGCAGAAACCACTGTGTCTACAGAGCACTAAAATCATATCATAATAATCAATTGAAGAGCCTAATTTATTATGTTATCAATTTTGACCAAGATAAAAAGTGCATTTAATTAAATCTTTCTGTGAGATTTTTGATGCCGTTTGTGATTAAAAACTCACTTTTGTTTGTGTAATTTTCTGTCCATTCTCGCCCTTCTGCCATTCCCAAACGGCAATGGCATGATCTGGCGAATCGTCAACGGAACACAACATCGCACCACCATCAGCTCGGCTGAAGGATAAACAAACTACGGAACCCACAATTTCACCTGATCCTATGACTGCCATTGTGGCTAAGGAAACGGAATTCCAAACGCGAATATGAGCCTAAATATATGATAAAGGATAAAAATAAACTTTGGATTCAATGGTATTTTTTAAAACATTTTTACCTGTGCATTTTCTTTATTGTGACCAGCACATTGACCTGTTGCAACTAACAACTTATTGGGATGCACAGCCAAACTATGGAAAATAAAGCAACAAATTCAAATATTAACTGTGATTAATTATTTTATATATCATAGTGTTGACTGTTTATTTATTTTTGTGTATAAATATTTTACCTCTTAATATCATCAGTATGTCCGAGATAATGACGCTGGCTTTGCTCATCAACATCAAACAACACCACTGTTGCAGCTACAAAATACACCATTTCACCAGTGGGCAGTAAATAAAGATTCGACCGGCAATCACGGCCTCTAAAATAAATAACAATTTGTAATAATTATGGTTTCTTGACATACGTTTATAAATGAATATAACAAAATATTATATGTAATAACCTGTATATATTTCTCATGCAAATTGCCTCCTACGATTTTTATCGATATTTCTTAGACAGTAAGATGTTTTTACCAAATAAGAAAATATTTACGTTGACCGTATGGCTAGTTCATAAATAAAGATTATACATTGAGGCAATAAACTTCAATAAAGTATTATGTAATGTATCATTACCTAATGAGTTCTTTAACATTTTGAAAAAAAAATTATAGAAGTTTCAAACAAATACAGTTCTCATTTCACTATTTGGCAAAATTTTTATCAAATTTACCAGAAAAGCTCAATTTTTTATCAAATTTACCATGTCATAGATTATTTGTAAAGTGAATATTATTAACAGTTACCTCAAAGTAATATATATTTTTAAAGTACGCAAAGTAGGCATTAATTTTTGCATTTTGAATATAAAAAGTTATTTATTATATTTTGCCAACCTGTATCCATAAACCCAATCTAGCTTGAGTTTCTTCGAAGGGGCCGCCTTAACTTGAGAAATATCATAGCTTTCTTGTTGATCTGTTGGACACTGGACAGATATTGGGCGACTCCTGAGGAAAAATCTAACGGTTCCATCTTCTTCATTGTAGGATGCTTCGCGAGAGCTGAAATCAAAGAATTTAATAATCTAAATATTTTTTTATTTATTTGAATGAAAATAGAAATTTTAAGCATCTCAGATAGACGAAAGTGTCTGGTATGAGAGATCGTACAAAATATCTACACAATAGTATATATTTGTTTTCTACATGTCATTATTATATATATGTAAGAAAAATATAAATATGAAAATAAATATGAAATTGATAAATGTTAAACGATAGAATTATAAAATAATTAATAATTATTGTAAATAATTAAAAACTTCCACGAGCAATTACTTATCTAGATATTAATTTAGTCTGATTAAATTATTGTAATATACTCCCAAAATAAATTACACATAAAATTAATATCTTATTAAAACGTTTTTATATAAATCGATCACATAAACTAGAGCATTATAAACACGACCAGAAACCGCAACAATCAACTCATTACAATGAAAGTCAATAGACTGGAGCAGACACGACATTATTATATTTGCATCAAATATTGATTATATTGCTTAATATTTGAACATAAACATATGCATTTCATTGCATATTATATTTAAAAAAACCGCAAGGCATATCTTTAGATAAAAATAATAGTATATATATAGATTTAGTAGAATCAAATTGTAGATTATAACGTAAATTAACATATAAGGTTGCAGATTATTTTAGATTGCCATCATAGATCTTATATTATGTAATATAAGGGGTATGATTGTCATGAATAAAAATTTATTTTTACGTTTAATTTTCACTGCCTGCTACTTTTTATCAAAACGTCAAAAGAATTTTCAACTATTAATACTACTAATCAACTAATAAGGTTTCATCGAATCGAAATTTTGAATCGCCTCAGCTATTTTATTGAGAACGTGAACGAAAGATCAAATTTTTGCTTACATATACATGAACAAGTACTCTTTCGAATTCTGGTCTCAAACGATTCAGAATGAGATCATAATTGGGAACAAACGATCGAAGTAACAAAATTAGCAAGTGAGATCTTCTAACGGAAAGAAACTTCTAAGTATAAGTTAATGTAAAGTATAAGTATATCTTGAAGATAGTTGTACATATTTTTTTAAATGAAAGGCATTTATGTATAGAAGAAATGAAAATCTTTAAAAACAAATCTATCAAATAATTATAATGTGAAGAGAACAGAGCATAAAAATAATGTAAATAAACATATAATTTTTCATTCGGTTTTGATATAACCTAGGTAGATTTCAACAGATCGTCTTCATGTGCATCGAAGAATTCAAACATCAGCAAATTTGTTTTTTATTCATCTTAATAAAACATTTCTTCATTAAATATAATATTATTTTATTTTCCATTATTCCTGACCTATATCGCGAGATGCGGGTATTGATCGCGCCGCAGATGTAAAGAGCTACGGTGGAGACGCCAGCTGGAAAAGCTGCAGCTGCTCAAGGCCTTGACCTTGCTAATGTTGCGTTGGTAGAGAAACAATCGCGTTCGTACTAAAAGCTGATATTAATTGGCAAATACTGCCAAATAACATGCAATGATGTAATAACAGGCTTTTGAACTGTTATTTTTTCAATATAGGCGGTGTAAGTTTCTAATTTAAAAAATTATAGATACCGAATAGCTACAATGATTAGAAGTAACATACAGTAAATTGTAATAACAATGAGTAACTATTTATACATCATAGATATTTATTTATATTAATTTAGACATGACATTGGATAAGCATTATTCATTGAGAATCCCGAGTTGCTTCGTAGCTAAGAAAGTTTCCAAAAATCTCCTTATATTATTGATGACCTGTTATTACGAATGACAGCTTCGCCAACCAAAAATAGTATGAGTACACATTTGCCTTCACCAGCAAATGAATAAATAATAAATCATAGAATTCCATTATGTCATAAAATACTTGAAGTATAATGAAACATTTTTAATGTTCCCTCTATATTTAAATGATAAAATAATAAAAATAATAAATCTATAAAGTTAATATAAATGGAACAAACTAAAATCGTAAATGGCACTGTGTGATGTACAAAATATTTTATTGTGTGTTGAAAACCTATATGGTATTGATTTTATTTGGAATCCAGACAAATAGTTCAAAAGTTAAATAGTTTGCAGCTCATATTTAAGTAAATACTTCGTTGGCAATTGGATTATGCATTGAGCTTCGGTATTTCAGACATTTTTTAAACTCAAAGGTCAAACACGAGCTATTGAATTTCGCATATTGTTCTTTCTGCAAAGCAGGTAAATTGCAAATTGAATTATCTGGTTGAATAAAGTTTTAATTTAGCTATCTGTAATAATGACAATGGAATTACCTAACTGATTTTCATTGATTAAATTAGTTTTCACTAAAGCTCAACAATTGTTTAAGTATTTATTGTAATCAACGTTTGGAAGCCTGATTAAAATATATGTTCGTAATGGGAAAAATAAATATATACTATCATCTTGTTTATAGTATAAATAGATACAAAATGAAGAAAATACAAAATATAAATTAAGTGATAAGTGTCATACTAATTGGTTCTTAAATACACGTCGTACAATTTTTTTTAAAAGACAATGTAGATATATAATTTTCATACTTTGACTACTAGTGTAAAAATCAGTAAAGTCATTATGAAGTAGATGAATATATTCATATGTTCTCCCATAATTTTACTGATAATGAAAAATTTATTATTGATACTTAATTTATATTGTCTGACGTAAGTTCCTAAAATTTTGAAATAAATTACTATATTATTTTTATTTAAAAAGAGGTGAAAAATAATACTTCAATTTTTATTTGAACAGATACTAAATAAGAATATTTTGTTGATATGATAAAGAATAAAATATGCAAACTAAAATAAAATGAAGTATAAAAATTACTCAAAAAGCTTTTAATAATTGATCTAAAAGAATTTTCGAATTCATAACACTTTTGCAAATAATAACAAACACTTTCATTCTATCATTATCATTATTATCATTAACTAACATTGTCATTTTAGCAAGCATTCATATGAATATTAACACAAATTTATTGGCTTATCTAATTCGTATGATTCATTTAAACATAGAATATGCATTACTTATAAAATATGCATGCAAAAGCTCGAACATTAGTCATGTATTTGAAGGAATAAGGGATGATTGAGGTAGATAGATATTATCATGATATAGTATATGTTGCAATCAGGGACAAAACAATGGAAATGACCTAGATTTTTACGAAAAATTACTATAGGATATAAATCGAATAAAGTGATTTGTCAATTTTTTATGTCAATAAAATAATATATTAATTGTAAATAATTATAATGAAGTTTGTTAATGTAAATATTTAGTGCATTGAATTATGTCTAGATTATTGTACAATCGACTCGATCATATAATGTATATTACAAAAAATTCATGGAATTCTAGTTTACTATTTATTTAACTTGTCAAAATTTTTCTCGTATTTAGATTTTTGATTATCCCTAAGTATAAACTCATATTTGGTGACAGTTATTATAATGCTAGAAAATCTAAATATCGTTATTTGTGAAATCGCATGAGGTTGAATAACATTTGAATTTGATAGACAAAAATACTTCCTTAATATGTTTTAAATATCATTTCATAGCAAAGTTTCTACTCTATGATATTCACATACATTTGTCATATATTGTAGACCAGAAACTTGCTTATTGCTGGTCAATCGCTAACAATCGAAACTTTTATTCAAGACAAAAATAATTGAAGTGATGCCATAGTAATTATATTACCATAATTATATTATATTACTTTCAATGTCAGCTTTAATAACATTAGTATCGACTGAATGCATGTTGTCTAGGTGAGAGAAGAACAAAACACAATTTTTCATCAAAAACCATTGTATATATAAGTGAATGTTGATATATATTTTCGTTGTCACCTATAATAATGATATACGAAGGAGTGAATAATTACTTAGGCATTTCTACGCAAGCATTGTTTTATTTCACATAAATCAGGTCACGCCTTCAGAAAAATTTGACGCTCACATATAAAAAAAAGGAAGTCTATTAACAAAAATTCTAACTAGTAATATTTTACAACGACCAGATTTTTTTAAAGATCCTCATTTTGAAAATAAATGAATTGTGAGCAAAATTATAAAATAGGTAAACAATTAAAGATGATCTTCCGACTAATACGTGTTCTACAATGTAACGGCTATATGAATAAATAATAATTGTAGTATTAGCAAGTCTAAACGAAAAGACCTTGAGACAAATTATTATGTATTCCGGGAAAAGTAGTGATTTCCAAACGTTTAATAACCATTAATTTTTATATGGGGATTTTAAATGGGATTTAACAATTATTCATAAACTATAATCGACAAATAGTTATATACGCACACTCATAATAATTTTTTTTCACAACCAACTTTATAGAGCTAAAGATTTAAAAATTTAATTTTCATACATTCTCATAAAGCTGTCTGTTGATTTATTTATTTAATAGTTATAAACAAATCAAAAATTTAGTTAAGTGAAATTAGAAAAATAATTAATTGATGTCATTTTAACCCAAATCAATTTTTAACTTTGATTCATTGATTTACAGGCTGCTCTAGATAAAATCTGATGAGATCAGTTAAAAACAACATCAAATATTTTTTATAGTGATCAAAAAAATTAAAATAAGATTTTATTTGCTATAACATATTTATTGTAAAATTGAAATAAATATTTTTAAACTCTAATATCGTTCAAAACTCCATAATTATTATATTTTTTATGAAGTTATTTTGTAGATTGCACGCACGAGTTAGCATTATTGCTTATTCTGATCGTATATCTCTGTATAAAACAACAGTTCGTTATATGCCATCGTGATTTCAATAAAGGTTCGTTTTTTATTCCTATTAGAATTAGAAACCGCTATTCGAATTCATATCACTTATCTTGAACAGTAAATATATAATACATCGGCGGTTACACTTTCTGTTTCGCATAATTTGCAGAGGAAATTACTTTATTAATGATTTTGTCAAATAAAATAATAATTTTAAATGATATCATAAAATATTTGAGTAATTTGCATCCATAAAACAATAATGGTAACATAAACACAAGAAAAAGTAATATACACCCTTCAAAATACAATTTTTGAGTAAGTCAATAAATGTTAAACGTTATATTGTTAATTTCATAAATTACTCTGATTCCTGAAAAAATACTTTCTATTTCTCAGAAACTCGTTACTCATGGGTTCTAATAATAATGTATTGCAAAATAAGTTGCTCAAGTATAAATAGAACACACTGATGAACACAAGTTCATGAAATAAATACTGTGTTATTGTATTAATAGAAACTATATTGTTTATCCAAATGGATTTGCCAGCTTGGCAATTAAGTTATATTATTCACTACAATAAAATTGACTTTTTTTCTTAATAAATAGTGAATTTAATATGACTTTTAATAAAAAATTTGTTTCATATCATATTGTTCGATTTCAAAAATCTGTATGTTAACATCTTATGATGGAGGTTGCAAACCGAATAGCAAATGGATCAAAATAACAAATTTGATCTTACTTAAAAAAAGAATAATTCTTAAAATTAGAAATTTAAAGTTATTGCCAATATCAATGTATCACTACCTCATAGCAGTGTTTTCCAAACTGTGGGACGAGTGAATTATCAGAAAGACATGCCGATATTACCAAAATTCTATATTCGGATATAAACCCAAAAAGAAGAATTGAAGTAAAACAATAAAAAAAAAATTGATATAATATATCACACATACAAATATGTACATAAATATGTACAAATATGTAAATATGTACATAAAAATTATGTACATATATAATATATTATATTAATGATTGACTCGTTAAAATTTTTCCAAGCATATAACAGGTCTCGATAAGAAAAATTATTTAAAACCTTTTTTAAAACTTTTTCATTTATTTTATTTTAATTTAATATTTATTTTAATTTAATAGTTATTAAAAATCGTGTTAAAATAACTTGTTATAATAATTGATGCATTATATTTCTCGTGTTTTTTGTTTTTTCTTCAAATTATTTGTAAGTACTGAAAATAGGTCAAATCAGGACCCAAAACGTTTGACAATAAAACATTTTACTTGAATAAAATAGTTTCAATTATCGGATAGACGCCAAAGAAAAACTTTATTATAATATATTATATTATATATGTGCATAATTTTCATTTATCAAATATTGTATATTATTTGTAGCCCTTTAAATATATAATAATATTTGAATAGTTTATATTCATAGCTACAAAATCATATGCAATATTGGGCATACAAATTATGTGCTTATAGTTTTTGAAATTATAGATTTTTAAAAAATCAAGGAAGAGCAACTTTTTTAACTTTTCTAAACTAAACGTTTATGTTTTCATAAAAAATCCGATTCGCTAATTTTATGTTTTCTCGGCGTATCAAGTCATTCTGAATCGAATGAGACCAAATTTGGAAAAAGTATGTGTGTGTATGTGAACAGATTTTTTCCCGTAAATCGACGTTTTCTCAAAAACGGCTGGGCCGATTTCAAAAATTTAAAAGCTATTCGATGTATCTCGGCGAGGACTATCGTTTGTCAGTTTTGTGGGACGATCGGCCGAGACGTTTCTTTATAAATGGCAGAAAAGTGAAAAAAAATTCGTCTACGTTTTAGCCCGCAATTCTGAACCGATTATAAAAATTCAAAAACCGTTCGAAAGATATTGATTGGGAATCGTGCTGATTAGTTTTTGGTAAAGATCGGCCGGGACGTTCAAATTCATCAAAGTTTGAGAATATGAGTAGTTTTTTTAACGTTAGCTAAAATTAAGATAAAACGATTTACTTGGTATAACAATATAGTACTTGGTCTTAATAAACATACTTAACTATAAAAATCCTACGGAAACTGGTTAAAAATGTATTGATTTTTGAAAAGTTGCTTTTTGAAAATACTCCGAGTTAACGGAGTAATCCTCTCGGAATACTTCTAATCACTCATAAATTAATTTGTTTATTATTAATTAGGTCGATTATTTAAACATATCGGGAAGTTTATGTAAGTTGCCTCAAGGCTACATACTAAACCAACTAGTTATGTGTGATACAAGAAAATCGTAAGCCACATAAAAGTAAAAAATGACAAATTTAATAAATTTAATACTAATTTAGATAAATTTATAATGATATTTTAAATTACCAACATATATTACTAAACAATAACAATAACGCGTATTTTGGATAACGTGTAAATTAATGAAAATTAAATAAAATAAAATTTATGATACAGGTAAGAGACAATAAACTGCACCTCTTCTGTAGTTATTTATTTGACTATAAATAGCTTCATGACTGTCCGCAATCAACGTTTGCGACAATTTATAAATAACACGCTTAGAATAATTGTTACCAAATTACCGAAAAATCTAGTTAAAATAAACGTTACATTTCTCGTATAGAATCAATTTATATAAACCCTAGTTTCGCTGATATTAAAATATTAAACTATCAATTTCTTCAAATCCGCACTCACCTCATTTTCTGGATATATCACAACAGAGTATACGTCTTAATAAAAATCGCTCACTTTCAAGGATACACCAATTAGCGAAACAATTCCAAGCAACAAAAACACACCGAATCAACAGTCGGCCGCCCGTTGAAAGATTACGGTTGAACTAATCCAATTTCCTATAAACAATAACTAGGAGTGCTCACGATGTTAAAACGAACACAGAACAGATCTCAATTCGAATGGTTCGCGGCGTGGATCCGTGTCGCGTGACCGAGCCGCAGGTTTGAATTTCTGGCTTCGTCGGAACTCGGAAGCGGTCGGATTGGTAATGGACAGTGGCGCACTTTCTAATAAGAATATGTGGTAATAAGAAAAGTCTAATAAGACTGGTGGTGCATGGCATCGTGCCTTGAGGCAAATTGCTGGAACTTTCCGTATCATAATTTAAAAAAAATTGGCATTAAAATTTTAAGATAGATTGAAACAATTCAATTTTCTTGAATTTGATTTTTTTTTTTTAATTTCAATTTTTTAAGCATTAAACATTATAACTCTTGGTATGGAACCCATAAAAATGTAAACATAATTTGTATTTGTTATTAAAATCTCCTCAGGACCTTATACATGTAGTATAAGGTATATGGTATATGCTACCTTATACATTATAAGGTATATGCTAGTGGTGCATGGCATCGTGCCTTGAGGCAAATTGCTGGAAATTTCCGTATCATAATTTAAAAAAATAGCATTAAAATATTAAGATGTATTGAAAAAATTCAATTTTCTTGAATTAGAATTTTTTTAAAATTTCGATTTTTTAAACATTAAATATTATGAATCTTAATACCAAAACTTAATTTAGACAAAATTTAGTACATTAATAAAAGGTGAACCACTGCGTTTTTCTCTTAAAATTCTATGTTATTTATAAAATTAATTACTAAATGTTTTCCTATATAGACAGATTGTAATTTATACGAAAAAAAAATATGAATCTTAGTATGGAACCCATAGAAATGTAAACAAAAATTTGTATTTGTTATTAAAATCTCTGTAAAATATCTGATAATTTGATGTGAATATGTCCTAATGATCATTTTTGACAGCCAAACGACATTTTCTTCTTGTTTGATTGGATATTTGAAACCACTAGATCTGAATTCTTAAAAATTTGATCAATACCTAATTTCATCAATACAAATAAAATGTTTATTGAATCATTCAAATCGGATGCCCAGTTATCTCCAAAACTAAATTACGAAATATTACTTTCCCTGAGAAAGTATTCTTATATTTTAAGAAACACGTCTTAAATAAAGGTGACCATGTCATTTTTTAAAAAATCGACGCAAAATTTTATAGCTAATTAATTTAAATAAATTAAATATGAATTTTGAAATGGTTTTTACTATAAATTGTTCCTAACAAAAACTAAACTGAAACTAAAATATAAAAATAATCAGTAGCGCACTTTCTAATAAGAAAGATATAATAAGAAAATTTTGTAACTCTAAATATCACTTTCCCTCAGAAAGTATTCTTACATTTTACAAAACACGTGTTAAATAAAGGTGACCATGTCCTTATTATTTAATAAATATGAATTTGAAAATGTTTTTTACTATAAATTGTTCCTAACAAAAACTATGAGAATATATAAATAATCAGTAGCGCAATTTCTAATAAAAAAAAGTTTAATAAGAAAATTTTGTAACTCTAAAAAATCACGTTTCCCCAGAAATCATTATGATATTTTAAGAAACACGTCTTAAATAAATATGGCAATTAATTTAAATAACAAAAATGATTTTTTACTGTAAATTGTTCCTAACAAAAACTATGAGAATATAAAAAAACAGTAGTGCACTTTCTAAAAAGAAAAGTTGAATAAGAAAATTTTGTAACTCTAAATATCACGTTCCCCCAGAAATCATTCTGATATTTTAAGAAACACGTTTTGAGAAAAATTGATCATGGATCCTCATTTTAAAATCGGCATGAATACTATAAGTAGCTAATTAATTTAAATAAATTAAAAATGATTTTAAAAATTATTTTTCAATAAATATAGACTTAACAAATACTTTGAGAATATGAAAATAATTAGGTTATTTTAAAATAAATAATTAAATTTAATTAGAATTATTTACAAAGTATTGTGAGTAGAAAACTTTTATATCATCCAGAAATATGAATATCTTTCAGTCGGCCTTTTTTGGCTTTAAGCATTGTATAAAAATATATATAATTTACTTCACAATTAACTTTAGTAATTACGTAGTAACTGTATATTATGTATATAACTGTAGTAATTTTGTTTTTAATGTGTCTATTTCAAATCGCGTATTTTGGAACGAAGAATCCAGGACCGTTCGGGTCTGAATAAATGAAAAGTTATTGCAATAATTTTGTATTTTAAAACTTGAGCAAAAAAATAAAATATACGAATATACAAAGTGTCGGTTCAAAACAAAATTAGCTCTCTTGGCCTTTGCGATAGCATTTAGCTACATATATATTTTTTTATTCAATAATTATAATGGTATCATTTTAATTGTAAGCACAAGTCATCATACCGTAAAAATAGTGTAGGTGAAAATGTATGTTGAACAAAGTGCGACACTGAATTGTTTGACTAGATAATACCATGACTTAATAATGTATCATCATGTACAAAAACACAGATGTCATGGAACGTAAGTTATCAAATAATTATTGTTTTTATTCGTATAATTGTATTATGTTTACGTGGGACAATTGTCATGTGGGTGAACTTCAATAACCAAAATCAATAACCAATGACCTAGTGACACCTATTTCCGGTAAAATGATAAATTTCATTAAATAAAGTAAATTGGCAGAACTATGGAATAATAGAATCAATGATCAATGAGATCAGAACATAAATGGCATCGGCTTTAAAAAGGAGGCAAGATTTTGTTGGTAACAAAATTTACAATCTACAATCGTACTTTTTTAATTAAAATCATTAAAATAATTCAATACTTCCTACTACATTTTCACAAAAATATGGTTGGACTCGTACCAGAATTGTAGTAGAATATTACTAGAGAAGAACTTGATTAGATTATCACATAATTCACTTATTACATTATTGTTAGATTTTTACCAGAAAAATATGAATGTTATTAAAATTATATTATTAGTAGATTCTCGCCTAATGGTTATGAGAATCCTATCAGAATCGTACCTGGTTATTGATAAAACCTATATTAAATACTTATCATTGCACCTTGCCGCATTTTAAAATTTTTTTAAGACATCATTAATGCGACGCAATCAATTAGAATTTACTTTGTGATATAAATAATAAATGAACGAAAATAAATAAGTAATTGCTCGACTAGATATAAACAACTGATTAGTAAAATTATAAATAAATAAAGCTAATAAACAAAAAAAATAACACATACCAACTTCTGGATGGCGTTCCATTTTGTGTGGGTTTACCATATAAATTCAATAAAGACTTTGTGTTGAATCTAGAAATAATATTATAAAAAAATAAAACAAACATATAAAAGAAATAACTAAAATAATTATAAAAATACGCCTGACTATCGTGATCAGTTGTGAAGATAATTCATACAACATTGCATTACAAACATTTTTGTATTTTTAACAATTTACACAAATTTTAATGGTTAATATAATGGTTAAGCAAAATTTGATATCTTCAATCAATATGTAAAATGATTTAATAGTTCAGTCATTTAGGCTTAAATTAGGTAAGAATCTCGAAATTCGAGATACCCAGCTGTAAGTATGTAAATACTTGTATATTGACACCCTAAAGTGGTCTCAAAACTACATATGGTATTGACACCCTACTATATGTAGGTTTTGAGACAACTTTAGGATGTCAACATACAAGTATTTACAGACTTACAGCTGGGTATATCTCGAATTCCGATGTGAACTTACTATAATGACTGGACCATATACTTGTTTATCTATGGACTGGACTATAAGTTTAATACTTGTAACAATATTTTCATTTATTTCAAACAAACCTCGATATGGAAGAATTGCCGCCAGCGGCTCCAAAATCTCCTGTAGAGCTCCACCGTTTTCCTAAAGAGGCTGTGGTACGCCTTGGAACCCTTGGAGGTGGTGCTCTGAGAGAGGGCGGTTGAACCGAGACACCACTTCCTGGTGATGGACTCGGAGCTGGTGATGCAGAACTACTGCTGGGACTATCTGAGTGCAGAGAGGTAGTAGACTGGTGATAATGGACGGAACGTCTGTGGATAAAAGATAATAGTCAGTTTTTGTAAAAAATAATATAAATGATATAATATCGATTTTATATATTGTAAAAAAATATTAGTTGCTATCAGGAAATGAAGTTCCATTCTTTCCAGCTAACTATGATTGACGAATATACTCTTCATGAAGAAGTTGAAGAATTTTTTGTATTGACGAATATATTCGTCGCGCTTTTAAATATTTGGTCAATATATAATAAATAGTTATAAGTGGCATTTTACTTCAAAACAAAATTGAATCTAAGGTCACAATTAACTGGCTAATAAAAATATTATATATCACAAATGAGATAACACAAATCGATATAATTATTTCCACTAAAACAATACATATCTTTATCATAGAATATAATCAAATGAAATCACTCTTGAAAAAGAGGTACCTATTAGTTTTTACAAATCAGTCAAAAAAATACTATGAAAGTATTCTGAAAATATATTGCAACTAGAATCGACAACTACTGTGTTGCCTTCTAAACATCCATCTTTTAAAAAATAATTTAGTTACTGAATATGTGCATAATACAAAGATTGTAATTCAACAAAAAAAAGGAAATAAGAAATGTACATTCCTTTTTTGCGTTTCTGTATTTAGCTTTACACCAATCAAACTGTATAAGCAAATATTTTAACTTTATTCAGATTTAACTACCTGTTCATAAGATTGCTATCAGAATTGGAATTGACACTGATTTTAGAATGTTCGTTGTGGTTATTAGTGCTGTTATGATATTCCAGTGTTCTGGAAGCACTAGGTGACCTCTGTGGACGGAGTTGGTAAATATTTGGAGTTCTTGGTGGAGCTGAACCTAGAAAAAGAAATAAATTAGAAGAATATAATAATAGATACAAAACTAATTTATAATCATAATATTAGTATAATCGGATACTGAAAACTGTTTTTCATTGCTCAGTTAATTTTGTATTTAACACGAATTTGGAAACTTATTGAATTCTTGCAAAGATAGGAAAATACAGATTAAATTTAGATAGAACACCCACTTGGCATGTGAGTGTAATAATAAAAAACAGCTAGTTAAATTGATTCGGAGACAATTGCACTGGCTTATTAGCTGGAAGTCGAAAGATTCTACAACTAATAAATTTCTAATTTGCAACACAATTATCAAGCCTATCTGGACTTACGGTATCCAATTATGGGGCGCAGTATACCAATCTAATATAACATTATTGCAAAGATTTCTAACTAACATTTTAAAACAAATTGCAAACGCTCCTAAATATGTACCCAATTGGGGAAGGTTGAATAGAATTAAAATTCGTATTGAGAGCAAAAAATTGAAGAAAGAGCATGAAAAAGTCAAATTGAAAGAAAAATAAGTGAAAGGAATTGAAGAAGAAAAAATAAGAAGAATGCAGATTTGCATATAGATTATACCGATTGAATAAGATAAAAACAAAATAGTATAGAATGTAAGTGAATAAAATGTTGTAGGTGGCTAAATGCTCGGAGAAAGCGAGGCCTAATAAAATTATAAAAAAATGTACCCAATTGGCTTTTATACCAAGATCTGCAAGTACCCACAATTGAACAATAATAATCGGTAAAAAATATGCTTTATTGTATCATAAGGTCTGTCAAAGGCCAGTTAAGGATAACTGGCTAACGCCATTTTATATTTGTCTAAAATTATGTCTAATTATTATAATAGTTATTATTAATAATTATTGAGTTGTTTTTCCAGCATGTCATTATAATATACAATGTCCCTATCACGGCTGACCATTTTAAACCAATAAATTTGCTAAATGTCTTGAACTGGACAGTTGTAAATATAAAAGTGAATAAAAAAAAATTATTATCAAATATGATTTATTATTTACCTAAAGAATTTCGAGCAGACAATGAATGTATGTTAGTGCCAACATTTCTTGCGCCGGTAGTTCCATTGGCTTCGGCTGTGCTGCGAAAGTTGTCGATGCGATTCAGGCGCCTCAACATATCAGCCAAGGTGCTCCGAAGACACACCAGCTCATCTTCTTGAGACAAAACCTTCCTTTCGAGGTCCATGACTCTCCCAAGAAGACCATGTTCATCTGACTCCGTCATTTCATCTAAAGTGAAGAGCATTACTTGTTAATTCGGCGGTGGATAAATATCAACTGATTAATATAATCCATAATTTTATAAACTAGCTGCCTGAGAAAATTCTGATTCATACTTAATCGCAATCAGTGACTCAGATATAAACAAAATTACGTGTACGATTGTAATAAAAACATATTAAGTAAACGTAATTATAGAAAATAAATAATAAACAATGTGAACCCGTGTTCGAAATTAACGGCGTATGATTAACTGGATTGTTTATTATCGCGACACATTCAAATCGAACAATTTATAATATATATTTCCCTTTCTAATATCCTGTTGGTGCATTTAACATTTGCTTTAATAAATGAAGATTTCTAATCCACGACAACTTGCTTTACCACTTTTTTGAAAAGTTGACCACAGTAAATCCTAAGACATAAATATAGGGTCTATAAGGGAATCAGCCAGTTCACTATCTGAGTAGTATTCAATCTTTAAAAAAGTTGTAGAATCTTAAGTAGTTTTTTATTCCATAGACAACAATTTCTGGGAAACACTTAAATCATTATTTGCAGTGTTATATTACGTAACAGAATATGCATTCAAGATTAGATATGCTAATCATAAAACATGCCGCATAGTGAGCATACTAACGCTATCAGCAAATTAGTTCTCGATTTTTTCCTGAATAAAATATCATATCAAGACAGAGCGTGTCTGCAGAAGCAGTAAACAAAGCGATGGTATTTTTCAGTCTAATGATAATGAATTTAATTATATGTGATATAACATTTATTAAGATATTAGTCGACAACAATGGATTATATAAACAACACTTTTTTGAAAGTGAAAGTGAAGTAAAATAAAATTAAAAATAAAACTGTACATTGTTCTTTTTAACCCTAGAACGGTATCTGCACGCCTCCAAGGCAGACAAGAATGAATGGTGATGGTACTTTTGCTATGAAAATTTTGCCTTTCTAATTGGAAAATTGCACTAATGCCCTTGCAAGGTCATTTTGTCTTGTAAACTTGGATATTGCTATCTACATTCTCAATTAAATCTAATGTTACTACTGCCTTATATCAGGCCGTCCGAAGCTATAATAAAATTGGATCTTCTGATTGGAAGCCTATAGCTCTTATTACTAAGTCACGTCAGCGTCTTATAACAAATATTAAAGTTGGGGCATTTATATTTCATTTAAAAAATAAATCATATTGAAACCGCTCTACAAGTTGATTGATACATAAAACTTGATAGCTATCAATTTACTTACGTCCTTATGAATATTTATGATAAACATATTCAAAATTCCTGCAAATGCATTCACAGTCCATTTCTTATTACACTCTTACATGTTATTAAAATTATTGTTATATAAGTGGTTTAATGGCCGGATCACGCATGCATACATTAATTTAAATTCATTTAAATTCATATAATCTAGTTTAGATGGTTATTTATTTATTATTTATGCATATGCATACAAAAAATGTTCAATTATTTTCTTTTCAAATGATAGAAAGCAAAACCTTAGCCGTTATTTAGTGAAACAACCATTGATAATAATAGATAAATTAGGTTTTACATTTATTGTAACAATTTATTTTTGTCAATCAAAACTGAAACAGTCTTAGTCAAACACATGGAAGTTTGGAAAAAAATGCAAAAAATGAATATGAAACAAAATAAGAAACCTAAAACTTAATAGTTACAATAATAATAATATAAATAGAAGGATGACATGGTAAATGCCTGCAGACTAATTCAAACCAGACACAATCCTTCATTCATAATTAGAAATTGTTACTCACAATATTAGTCAGTTTTTTAATGAAAAAAAATTTTTTTTAAAAAATCATGTAAAATTAAAACTACATTTCTTGTTTTAGTTATAGTGTCGAATGTACTCTTCTAGAGCCCATTTGTTGTTCACTGTGTAAACAAATTCCATTATCAATACCTCATATATTTTAATATCAATAACGATGTTGCATCATAAAACAATTATATGTGTACTTTTATACGTATCTTTTCCGTATTCGAAAGCGAAGACTTTCATATAGTGCAAAATCGTCACGATTTCATTTTTTATGTTATTCAACACTGTTTTCATGTAACGAGGAAATAACAGTGTTATCTTTTTCGCTTTATCAGCCAACAATCTGCTTTGTTTTTGTTACAATCTAACGATCGTTAATTTGATGGCAGGTTGGGTAAATGTTTGCTTGTTATCTAAAATATAGGTAGAAGTTTGACAGAAGACTGAAAACATCTCTTCTAGGTAGCAGGAGATAGGGAAAGAAATCTACTAGTAGCAGAAGTTGGAAAAAGATTTCTATTTGTTCTATCAGCCAACAATCTGCTTTGTTTCTGTTACAATCTAATGATCGACAATTTGGGTACAAGTTTGCTTGTTATCTAAAGCATAGGTAGAATTTTAGCAGAAAAATAAAAGGATCTCTACCAGTAGCATGGAATCTAGAAAGATCTCTACTTGTTCTATTTCTATATATAGTTGGGTAAATGCTTGCTCGTTATCTAAAGCATATGTAGAATTTTGATAAAAGACTGAAAACATCTCTTCTAATAGCAGGATATTTAAAAAAAATCTCTACTAGTAACACGAGATCTAGAAAGATCTCTACTAGCAGGAGAAGATCGAAAAAGATCTTCACTTTTTCTATCAGCCAACAATCAGCTTTGGTTACTATCTAAGGATCAACAATTTGATGGGAAAATGTTTGCTTGTTATCTAAGGCATATGTAGAATTTTGGCAGGATACTACACAGATCTCCACTAGTAGCATAAAATCTGAAAAATCTCTAATGGTAGCAGGAGATCTAAAAAAGTTTCTACTAGTAGCAGGAGATCTATAAAGATTTCTGCTAGTAGCAGAGAATCTAAGAAGATCTCTGCTAGTAGCAGGAGAATTAAAAAGATCTCTACTAGTAGCAAGTTATCTGAAAAGTTCTCTGCTAGAAGCAGGGGATTTAAAAAGACCTATACTATTAACAAGAGATCTAAAAAGATCTCTACTAGTCTATCTATATAAACTATAAATTGCGAAGTATATTTCAAAAAATGATTTTACTTACAGTTTGCTCTATAAAACATTATAATAATGTTTTAAAAATTAGTCACTCCAAAGATTACTTCATAGTACAGACATTGATAGATAATGCTCATATTAAAGAAAATCATGAACGTTCACTTTTTTTAGAAAAAAAAACTGCATCCAGAACTTGTTGATTACATTCATGTAGCACATATGAGTATTAACTAAAACTTTCAACTACAGTTGGAAAAAATATACCATTTGTAAAATTGCTATCCATAAATTACAAGTTTTATTTGCAACGACCCTTAAACACAAGGCGCACAAGCAAAATCTAATTTCCTTAATGCTCCTAATTTAACCTAATGCATTTAGGTCAGTGAAAAATGCTTTTAAGTACAAGTACTGATATAAAGGCAGATTAAAAAGTATGGTCAAGAACGTATTAAGGCTATCAGTCTGATTAGGCAAAGTGCATAAATAGAAAAAAATAGTAAAAAACTTTATAGTTCTGCATTTTAAATTTTTTTTTATCCTAGGACGTATTTGCTAAATATTTGTGTAAACTCCATGCACCCAAATATGCTATTTTATCTATTCACTGGATATGCAAATTGTGAACTACCGTAATTGTGAATGAATAGTGAAATAACAGTACTAAGTTTATTCGCAACATTTAGAAAAATATCAATTTTTAATGATACAGATATTGAAATAGAACAGTTATCACTTATAGAATCATCCTAAGAAAGTTTCTATAGGTTTACAAAGTTTTATAGATGTTAAAAATTGATTTTGAAATAAATATGGCTAAACCACAAAGACATTTTTGATCGACACCATAGAAAGTGGTAATTTTGGAGATATTTTCGTTGCAGAAACCACAACCTTCAATATAAAATTAGATAGTGCTTATAAATATAAATGTATGATTAAAATAAAAATCCGACAGAAATAGTCTATATTATTTCCACTATATCGTTCTCATTTTGAAATACAGAAACTTCATTATCGACAATAATTTAATTTTTTTAGACGTTTTTTTTTCTTTTATTTGTATACAGTATTCTGTTTTATAAAATTGTGAAGGTAACATTAATTACGAATTAGTTTTATATAGAAAACTTGTCCATATTAGAAAAATATATCTTATTGTAAGAATGACTAAAATATTTTTTTTTATTAAGAGCATTCTCTAAGTAATTGTTGGTAGTCCTTTCCACTCGCTAATTGCGAGATTAATATGATTATGCCCCATGAGCAGCGGCGGCAGCCAAGTGAAAAGGGTTCCATTTATAATATTCGTTTTATAAATGAAACTGAAAAATTCTTTGGTACCGTCTTCGCACAACTAAATTTATAAGCGCATCAAAAAACTTTACATAATTATCAATCATTACATTTCATGTCAATCTATCATAAACTTAAAACTTGATTTTTATGCGTTTTTGCACGCTTCATAATATTCCATACATTGTGAATAAATTCAGTAGTGGGTAAATGTCGACAGCTATTATATAAATGCCACGGCTTCCAGTATATGCATATTAAATGTTAAAATAAATGCTGTTCTAATGAGAACATCGGGTTTTTAGATAACCTGATTAGTTGGCCTAATTCTGCATATAAGATATTGTATGAGAATTTATAGAAGGAAGTGGAAGAGACATTAAATGTATCGGTAATAAATGATAATCAAATTTCATATTTAATGATTATAAAATTCTTCTGTGCGGATGTATGAATTCAAATTCCTTCTTCATGGTTACTCAAATTTTGATAAATCTTTTTGGAGTTTGTTAAGGAAAATTTTTAAGATGTCACGAATTATAAAACTATAGTAATATTGTAGAAATAAATGGGAAAAAATGCAAAAAACAACATATCATTGTTTAACATTAGAAACATTTTGATACATGAGAACTGTCATCTGCCAGAAATTTGAATTCAGTTCATTTGAATTATGAGCCTGGACAATATTAGAATATAATATATTCATGATTTTGAGTAATAAAAATGTACTTACGATAAAAATCTACTTTAACAATGATTTTTTGCGGAATTAACTTAGGAAATCCATGTTTTAATAATGTGACTTGCTCGAGAGTTGGAAAAAAATTTAGTATGAAATTTTTTGGTGCAGCTTCTTTTGAATAAAATCACAAATATTCGCAATAATTTTGAAACAGAATATATGTTTCACATAAATACTAAATCATATGAATATTATAAATTTCAACAAAAATTGAAATTAAATTAATAAACTAACCAGTATAGCCTAAGTACTGATAATCTGTCTCGAAAGTTGTATCATTGCCTGGCTTCATCTTGATAGGCTTCAACTCGGACATTGCTTTTAGGTCGTAAGGCACATAAAACCTGAAAAAAAATTTAATAATTAATTTTATCATCATTAAATACACATCAAATTCTTAGTTAGATAATATATTGACCAGACCGTTTATTATCACGCCTAAAAAGATTAATAGTGATTAATCGAGTATCTATTTGCGTATGATGATATTTTATTTCTTCTGCAGATGATTTACAATTTTAGTATTATTTACAATTTTACATAACCGTGGTGGTATTAACTTATGATCCGTATAACATCATAATTTAATCTAATCTCGACAATCGTATTAAAAACAAAGAGCACAATAAATATTTTTTAAATATCCATTGTATTGATAACAAAATACTCATAATTTAATTGATGATAAGTAGGTGCGTAGTGGGAGAAACAAATAAAATAAATATTATAATGTTATATTATATATATATATATATATATATATATATATATATAAATTAAGGTGGTCCTTAATAGGGACATTTTCGAATTTCCTTGCTCCCAAGGGCTGAATTGGTTCCAAATTAATAAAAAAACAATTCTCTGAAAGTTTTAGCTCTTAATATTGTCTTTTAGATAGAGCGCAATTCAATCAAACTTCGTACGGAAATAGCATGGAAAAAAATTTGAAAAATAAAAAAAAAAAATAAAAACTTAGCGACAAATGAATTAAAAGTGAAAATTTGTCTAATAGAATTTTTGAAATTTTTTTCATGCTATTTTCATACAAAACTTTGATTGAATTGCGCTCTATCTAAAAGACAATATTAAGAGCTAAAACTTTCAGAGTATTATTTTTTATCAATTTGGAACCATTTGAGCCCTTGGCACTCTTGGCAGCAAGGAAATTCGAAAATGTCCATATTAAGGACCACCCTAATATGTATACATATATATTTATACAGTTTCTTCAGGCTTTAATAGAATAAAGAAATTTAATTTCAATATGAGTTAAAATTTCGCATGTTTTATATTTTTATTCAAACTTGCTAACAAGAAAATTGAGGATTTAATGCTTGAAGATAGTTCTGTACCTTGTTTCTAAAAATTGGTTTCAGATTTAGACTTTTACTTTTATTTTACAACGTAATTATATTCCAAACAGAATCCTTCATCACGACACCAAGAAATAATAAAAGAAGACTCACTGCTATCTGAATTAATTAACCAAAAGTAAAAAGGCTTAAAAGGACAAACCGAATAGAACTCTGCTACGTATAGAAATTTAATTTAATATATCTTTTTTATTTAAAATAAAAAGCTATTTTCACTCTAACCAAGTCCTAATATTATTTTTCATTTAAAATACAAGTAACGCTGGTATCTTCTATTCATTGTCATTTGCCTAAAATATTTTCTTTATTAAATTTCCTGGATGTCAACTAAGGACAGTTGATAATTATATGGTAAAATACATATAAAAAAATTAATTTGTATAAAATAAGTTTGTTAAATAAACATCAATTGCGTAATTTAAAATCATAGAAGACAGCGTTGAATAATTTTTTTTTTTTGGCAACTTCGGTTCAAAATACCATCATCGCAAAAAATACCAGCATTCTTCATATTGTTCATAATATACTGGATGTCTAATGTGCCCAGTCAATGGTGAATTTAGAATGAAGCAGACCGGTTCCACGGTTCTATTAAAAAACACATCCACCGATTTGAAAATAAATTAAGTATTTTCTCACAATCAGAAGTAAACGTGAGAAAATATTACAGTAATTATAAAACAACAGTACGCTCACTTGTTGAATTTATAACAAATTTCAAACTATCTAACTAAATGTATCTCATGAATAAAACATTCTGGAGATAATATAGAGAAAACTAGATTGTTCGCAAATATTTAGACGAGGAAACGACATCAATTGATGAATGGATGGATCTTTTGGATATATATATATATATATATATATATATATATATATATATCCAACAGTATGTGTACATATCAACTTTCAATTCAAGTCTATTACATAAGATATTTGAACAAAGTCAAGGTGTCAATATTTTACCAAGGTGCATATACTCTACCAAGTACATGGCATTTTATTTCAAGATTAGGTATGCCTCCGGTTAAATTGGAATATTTGCAAATTGTTATTTTAAATTTACGTCGGTATTTAGAATGTAGTATGTAATCATTCACTTCAGAAAGTGATTAATTAATTATTTCTCAGACCGCAAATAATTATGTGATATCTCGGACTAAGATCTTAGAAAGTGGATCAAATATGGAGTTCAATATGAATTAAAATTGAAAGTAGCAGTAAAAAATTCAAGAATTCTATATTTATTTTGATCATATAAAAATATAGAGTAGCCAAACAAATCTACATCACATCATTATTATTGTTATTATTATTATAAGATGTATAATGTCGCTAAACTGCGTTGTGAAATAAATAACGTAGTAAATTTTAGAAGTGTATATAAATATCATTAAAAAATCATACTTAAGTGCAACCAAGCAATTTTTTATCGTTAAATATAAATAGTCATGTAAAATATGAAATAAATCGATTTATTGGCATATAAAAGTCGTAATTACTAAATCTGGTCGATTTGGTACTACATACCTAGTTGACTAATTTGATAATCACCAAACCACACCTGTAAGATGATTGACCATAAAATCTCTCTAAATAATGCATTAATTGACTATTATCCGCATTTAAATTACGATATTTTATAGTATAGAATCTTAAACTCATCCACTGATTTTGAATCTTCTGAACACTTTTTCCATATTTTTCCAAAAATCCCATTTCCTTTAACACTAATAATACATAATGGGTAGTACTGCCCTAAGGCAGGTCTGTGAGTTGCGTTAAACTCCAACTCGATTCAGGAAAGAAGTAGTGTCAGAGTTTTCAATTGGAAACATATTTTGATCTATATTTTCAATTAAAAATGAACTTCGATTTATCTTTAACACTAGACTCAATAAAAATTTCATGACTATGTACATTGATACATACAATGGCGATGTCACTTGATCAAGTGGTGAAAAATGATCATTTTGAATTTTTTTATAATAAACACAGCATTTAAATTGCCTTACCTATTTTCTTTTTAAAAAAATCCATTATTTGTATGAGCCAAATTGGCTCACTTAAATAAAAATAGGTATATAATCAATATAAGTAAATCTAGTGTTAATTCCTATTTTATTTAGTTAAATAAATTAGCAATGATATTTTATTTTGCTATTTCATTTCGTTAAATATGATTCTTGAAATTGATGTAAACCGATAAAATATGATTTGGAAGAAGAAATTTTAATACCGTTAGATATTTCTTATAAGAAGTCTAATGTTTTGATCAAAAGAACTTGTTCTCAGTAGGAAAATTTTCAATACAAAGCTTTCAATAATTATATAGATTGTGGAACATAGACAATCTCTCAATTATGAGCATAAGTAATTTTTCAATATGGAGGCATATAACTATTAATTCTCAAATAGGAAATAGAAATGAATATCAGATGAAATGTAACTTGAAAAACAACCTTAATGAAGTAAGTAAGTGAAAATTCGTAAAAATTCCTCAAAGTAATTTTGAGGAATTCTTTACAGGAGGATAATTTTGAAACCTAAGCAATCCTCTTTACAGTACAAAATTGTAAGGGGGCGTCCATTAATCACGTGAGGTTTTTTAAGTAAGTAGGGGGGCGGATTTGACAAAAAATCACAAAAAATCAGGGGGGGTTCCAAAATTTCTTAAAAAATCGATCACGAGGAATCAATCTAAATAAGAAATAAAACTGAGTCTATTTTAAAATTCATAATCTATCCGTGTTATTTAATAAATCCCGCATTGCAGATTACGTGTATCGAATCATCTAATAAACGATTTCATATTTCGTGACTTACACAATTTAGCACATACGGTGCTAAATCTATTAATAACACAAAGTACTTGAATTATTTATCTTATCATACGAAATGTTCGAAACATAGATCGTTATGCAAATTTTTGTCAGCTGGAATTATCGTTAGACTAATATTTAATTTATTGAATTGGCGTCACCAGTGCCAAAAATAAGATTAAATTACTTCAGTAAATTCCTCAAGAGTCAAAAATTCTTGTATATACTCTATATTATTTGGATATTGATATGTAAACTTATTTATAATATTACTTTATTTTTGAATAAAAAAGAGTTATTTACTTGCATTACTAAACTATTCAGCATATCACGAAACAATTTTTTAAATTTTCCTAAAAAAATATTTTTTGTTAAGAATATTTTTTACTTACATAGAACAGGTCACCACTTTATAGCTCAAATAATTTAGAAATATCCTTACTGATATGTTTTTCATATAATATAGCAATAAAGTAGTATGACCTTTAATAGCTCTACTAATCCATCAAAGTAATGAATAATATGTTTTTCATCGATAAACGTATATAAACTAACTTTAATATGAGTCATTTCAAAATATACTTTAATTTATCAACTTTAAATAATTCCACGTTAACTGTTTTCAAATAACAAGGTGATATACGTTCATTTACAATATTTGTATGAATCATAATAATCAGAACTATTTCAAAACTCGATGAATTAATTTTGAAAAAAATAAGTTCAATATAAAATGGTGTTTTGATTTTGTGAACTTCGAAAGTGTTTTTATTCTTTGTATTTGCTATAAAAATACAAAAACCTGTTTGGGCAAGCAGACACATAAAAACAATAGATTTAAATTTTGCAAGACATTAATGATCAATCAAATAAATCGGTGATAAAGTCAATGCAAATTACAAAATTATAATAATAAAACTATGTTTAAAAATGTTTATACATTTTACAGATTTGCTTGTTTTCGAGCCTTATAAGTTTTAATCGAATCAAAAAATCGTCGATCAAGAGCAAATTTTATGTATTATTATCATCATTAGTTCTAGATTAAGGTGTAAAATCATTGTAGATTATATATTGAAAGTTGAGTTCAATTGATGGTGTATATCATTTTTGCTATCAAACGAACCTTCTCTTAAATCGTAATAATAAATCAAGATTTTAATAATTAATTGATCCTTTTGTTAAACTTAGGGTGAAACTAGTAAAAATCAATATTTTTTTCGTTTCCACTTGAATTTTTAAGTTATGCCATAATTGTATTATTTATAACAATAGCAGTTTTATCTTAAGGAATTTTAATTTATTAATAAAACTAAATTTTCTGCTTCTGCTCATAAAACCATATCGAAATACCTATCTCATTACTGGTATTGTGCGCAATTTGCTTTGCAACATAAAGTATTGTAACTTATTACTATGTCTTCGCCATAAAAGCCATTTGGCAATCTCAGTTTTTTATTTCTTCCTGTGTAATTCGATCCAAGATGATTTTTTGTTTGTGATATTGTATATGTCAACGTTCTCAAACTCGCCTTTTTTGGATATTCATCAAAGATTTTATTTGTTTGTACAAACGTAATCGCATGTGAAATATGAAAGCATTTTTTAGCGGACGCAATTAACGTTTACGTAATACGGTAATGTTCATTTGTTGAACATCATATAATGTTATACCATATCGTATTACATCATTTACCAGTTTAAATTTTTTGTCATTGAAAGCTTTTTCTATTTATAGTTACCACTATTTTAAATATATTCTAGCTTACATTATACTTATTAAGTGATAATTATTAAACATTTAAATTACATCAATTATTTGAAAATCATAAGCATTCAAAAATTATATGTATGCTCGGTTAGCATGGTCTTAAATTGTTTAGTATTTTTTAAGTTATTTTTATCTTGATGAAAGCGTTTACTCAGGTTTCAGCTAGTTCCTCCGATATAAAAAGGCTTGCAATTAGAGCAATTAATCTGATATACTAAGTGCCTGAGACAGTGAGAATTAAACTTGGATTTAATTTGTGTAAAAATGGAACTAAGGGTTGTATCGCAATTAAACACCAGCACACAATTTATATAAATATATATATATATATATATATATAATTTTAAATACTTAATATGTATATAATTATTATTACCATGTTTTATTGCAATAATTATAATTATTTATCGATTACACAAGGTTTTGCTGAATCCATTCCGAAGCACCAACTTATATGTTAATTTTAAATCTACAATAGATCATAACTATAGGAAGAATATTAGTAGCTATTGTTCTCAGTGCATAATTTCTATACGATTTGCCCATTGGCAAACTGCATTTTTATTCTAAACATGAGTCATGTTTTAATTATAAATCGAATTGATTGATAAGTTCTCTAAGGTGAGCATGAGTTGTAATATCGAGAAATGTAAATATGTAAACCGTCTTATCGTGAATTGGAAAATTTAGTGATTCTATGGTTTAAAATTTTGCTGTTGTTGAATAATTTATAATTAATGATGAATTAAATATTTATAAAATCAATAAATTGCAGTTATATTTATAGAGAAATCGGTTAATCAATAAGAAGCCGATCTTGTACATAAAACATGTAACCGTTATACGCCTCACTTACTAAATATACATTCTTCGTCGTCAACATTCGAATAATTCCCTAATTTTTTATATAATGAATTGTGAATATGGAAAGTTAAAAATAATTATTTTATTGAATTAGTCGCCAGTGGAATTTTGCCTTGAGGCAAGTTATATGAACTTCCGGATGTGTGTAAATAACCGATACAATTTTAAATTTTGGCGGTCTCTGAACTTTAATGAAACTCTTTAATGAAATGTAGATAAAAATATTTCCAGCAAAATAGCTGCATTATGTTAAAAATATACCATCACTATTAGAAAAAATGTTATAAAAAATAAATCAAATAAAGATTGTGATATTGAATCATTGATTTGCCTTTTGAAAAAGCCACGCAGGTAAGAAGAGATATTATCACAACAACTTATGGAACTCTTAAAACAATATGAATAATAATGTAAGTTCTATTTGTTGTTAAAAAAATTAAAAAAAGGTAATACTATTGAAGAAATGGCTTCTGCGAGGATTACTGGTTAGAGCTTTGACCTTCTGATAAGTCCTGATGATGCTCTAATAAAGAAAAAACTATTGGAAAAATATATAAAATAACTATCTGATAATAATCACTAGAATTAGTATAATATATATTAATAAATCGAAATTTGGCTTAAAGCAAATTGCATAAAACTAATCTACATCGTTTGTAACCATCTGCAAATCTTAAAAATCTGTCTTTATAGTTTCCTCAAAATAAAAATAAAATATTGTCTATTTATTAACTTCCTGAAAGAGCTCATGTTTTCACCAGATTATTCAATTATATAAATGCATATTTTCGTGACGTTTCAAGTGATTCTGAATATTTTGACACCAAATTTAGAAAAAGTATATACGTAGGCCAAAATTTGACCTTTCATGACCAAAAATTAATACAAAATATATTCATCTTCCATTTAAAGCATATGCAATCAAAAAGTCCATAATTCCTCCATGGCTAAATAGTAAATTTCAAGAATGTTACTTCTTGTCTGAATGAATGACAATACAATGAACGTAGGCGTAATAAGTGCCGTAATGGAAAATAATGAAGTATTCTGAGTAAATATACTTAAGCTGACGTAACTGTTTTATATCTTCTTGAATAGCATAATATATTGTATGTAAAACTGAAAAATACATAGTCTAAATCAAGCAATATCTTTGTAAGTAACCTTATTAGTTTGCATAAACTGCAGAAGTATTTTCGCCAATAGCTATTCTCATCGATCGTTTTCTCACAGATTTGTCTTATTGTCTGCCAAAAATAGAGCAGGTCTTACTTAATCGGCGAAAGCAGATTAAGTTCACGTAATTTTACGATATATAATCCGGCGACATTTCTTTAATAATGTGAGCAATAACAAATTTTATCACAGACATAAATCTTTCTGGTCTGATGACGGCGCCATCGTAAGCGAATATTAATGATCTGATTATAAAATACCGATCACTGTGATGCAAATATTTGGAGAATTCGCACATTGTCGCAAAACGCTCAAGGGCTTTAAGTAATATGATATTACATAAAAAATGGTAGAATCAGAGAACACTTTGATTAGATCATCATTCAATTGCAATATCTATAGTAATATAATTTATTTTACTAAATTGATCAAGCAAAGTTAGTTTGTAAGTTTTGATGAATTTAATGTAATAAGTAATGATGTAAAATTTGATGTATTGAGCTATATTTATATCTATCAATTGATTGTACTAAGCTCAGAAAATGGCAATACTTTAAATAGAGAATAGATCGAAGATGCAATTTTTTTTTAATATGTAGTAATTTTTACACCTGTCCTGAAATGGACAATAAGTAAAACCGAAGGGAAAAAATAGCTAGAAACTATAAAATCTTCTTACCATTGTCAGAGATTTTGAAAATTGGCATAATTGACATTGAAGATTTTTATATATTATACAAATATGTATATGTAGCATAGCTATGTACGGATCAGAGACATGGACTCTGAGAAAAGCCGACAAGAACTATCTGAAGAGTTTTGAAATGTGGTGCTGGAAGCGAATGGAGAAAATAAAATGAACTCACAAGATAACTAATGAGGAAGTCCTGAGAAGAGTGAGCGAACAAAGGATTATGCTAAGCACGATCCTGTAAAGAAAAGGAAACTGGATCGGACCCATTCTTTAAAAAGAGTACCTCCTACACGACGTCATTGAAGGCAAAATAGAAAAACTGAAATTATTATTATTGATTATGTATTTAATGTGCTATTATTAAATCAACTATTAATATTTGTTTTTTAGCAATCAAAACTTGAAAATCCTATGAGCTGCTATGGTAATGTCTCCTAGCTAAAATGCATTAGGATGAAATGCATTTTTTAGAAAACAACCCAACAGTGAGTCCAATTTTATTTGATTTATTTTTATTATTAAAACTTCTCTAATACTGAACAATATTTTTAAATACTGAAAAGCTATTTTCACTGACAATGGTTGTTTTGGATCTTAGAAAAAGGAATATCACTAATTCTTGATATCAGGATGATCGGGTAGATATTACACTTGGATCTTCGGTTTGTAAGGGACTATTAATTTACACAATATTTTCTGACTAATATAGAGATCAATTTCGGCGCCAGACATGCATTATGTTATATATAAAAGGGTTCAAAACAAATATAATTTGATATAGACGTAATATAATATGATAGAGTGTGATGTCATCATGAAAATGAAGGCGTATCATGTCAAGCAGAAAATGAATGAGCGGTAAAATCCGATAACATTTCATATTTTAGAATATAATCTGAAGTTTTTGTTTATTCGATTTCCATATAAGTTTGAAGAAATTTAGCAATTGTAACATATATTGAAATAAAAAAGAAAAGTTTGAAGAAAGCAAGTCTCGTCTGGTATCTGGAAGCAAGTTTTCTCATTTTTTCTGATAGTCTGTACATATTGGAGTCTTGGTAGATCAGCCAATTTGGGACATACTTGGGTGCCCCCAATACTTCTTTAAAAAATTTATTTCGTGACCTTTGCAAAAATTTTATGTTGGTTTGACTTGAAAATCAATCTTGAATATGTCTGTGAGAATTTGTTTTCAATGTAAAGTATACACAAGATTTAATATAAGCATATCAATATATAGAAACATCCTGAAAACATGAATTCATAACTAATTATAGTTGAGTCCTTTACTATGTGAACTAGAAACAATTTCTGTTCCAATCATCCTACATCTAATCAATTAACTAATTATGTCTTCTAATTACTCTTTCGAAATCAATTTTGTCATTTTGTAATCCTCGAACTGTTGACAACATCCCATGTGGCAGAAAAAACAGTACGTGAGCGTTTGCAAAACGCGTCGGCCTCATATGCCATTGCTGGTTTAGCACAATGGACAATGTACGACCTCAAAAATTCAACAATGAAATAACTAACGAATCACACTAACGTGCCTTGCATAGTAATAATCATCTAAATATTGAATCAGTAGATAGATGTGATATATATTTTTCGAATATGAATTTTGGTAAAATAGTATAAATAGTATAAATATATTAATTGAAGGCTTTGCTGAAGTAGGAAATATAGGCAAAGTATTACTACGCTTCCGCGGGGGATGAGTTACATAAAAGTTGAGCGTAGTGCGAAACAGCGCTAAACGAGGCTATGTTTACATGGAAATATTGGGGTTAGGGGAAGATGGCTAGAAAATTGGTCATGTATTGAATTTAAAAAGTATATTTTTTTTAATAAAAGAAAACCAAATATTTATATCTTAAAGCCCAAATTAATATCACATTGATATATCTTGCAAAAATAGAAACAAAACTAATGGTGTATGGCATGGTGCCTTAAGGCAAATTCCTAGAACTTCCCGTACCGTAACAAAATGTTCGAGGAATATCAAATGTTTTCAAATAGATTATTATAAATACTGTAACATTGTCTAATATTTATAAGAATTATATAGGTAAACTGAATTGCAAAGTTAAAATTATTTATTTAAAGTATATAAGTGAGCTTTAGAACTTTAGCCAAAATTAAAATTAAATTTTGAATTATTTTAATTATTTAATTTTAATTTTTTTTCCAAAAGCAATTGTTTTGTCAAAACAAGCAGGAAGTGTTTTGAATCATTCAAATCGGATGCTTAGGTCTCTCAAAACTGCCATTTTTTGTACATTTAGCTCAGTATCTTCGAAATGACCAGACCTACGTTTGCCAAAAACTAATCACCAATTCTCCTAATCATTACAAACTGAATATTTTTTGGATCATTCAAATCGGATACTCCGTTATCTCAAAAACTCGATTTGTATTTTCTGCACTCTTTGCTCAGTATCTCCGTAACGGCTGGACCTGCCTTCGCCAAAAATTATTCACCACTTCTCCTAATCATTACAAATTTAATATTTTATGGATTATTCAAATCGGATACTCCGTTCTCTCAAAAACTCGATTTCTATTTTCTACACTCTTCGCCAAAAACTAATTAACTATTCTAACGTGGACAAAAATTTGCGGACATACAAAAACACACACACAGCAATTTTTTCTGAGGTATGATTAAATGTTCAGAAACTTCTGAAAAGTGATGATATGCAAAAAAATCATTTGGTTGCTTTGACTTGAAATTGGTTGGTTCGATTCGAAAGCTCTTACCACTAATCCTCCTTGTCTACTAGTGGTAAAAGCTATGGAATTAGAAACAGAATGTCCAAGTTCTATACTCGCCTGGGACAGCCTGATAACAAGCATAAAAAGCCAGATCAGCACGAAAATTCATCATTCAACTTATGAATAATTGGCATAAAAAATTGAAACAACAGTAAGCATTGGACTTAATTTTAACTTACATTGTGCATTATTTCATGTAGTAAAGAATAATTGGCTGGAGTTCTTAAATATCGCTCTTTTATATATTGTCTAAATTGCTAATAGAAATAGGGCTCTATTTCTGCTAGCTAAAATGTAATAGAGTTCAAAATAAAAAATCAATATAATGTCTTGAGCTCGATAAAAACAAAAAAAATCATGTTTTATATATCAATTAATTCAAATAGAGTTCTGTTACAGAAACCAAGCCCGAGCATGCTTT
>NW_020537646.1:11231197-11291073 GCF_003426905.1 Ctenocephalides felis | reverse complement strand
ATGTAGCAGACGAACTCGACATGAGCAAAAAATGTAATAAAAATTTCCTGCTACCTTATGGGAAATAATAATAAATAGGTTGATTTACTACACGAATTTATATGATATTTTGGAAGATTAAAATTAAAACTATTTTTCCTATAATTGCAAAACTCCAAATTATATTGTACTGAGGCCAAGTGCAGTGTTTTTGGAGACATAAAAAATATACTTAGTATAACTAATGAACAGATATTTTGGTACACAAAAATTTGAACATTTTTTCATTTAATTACAATCAAATATAGTAATCAAGTTATCATATCGTTAAAAAAATTATATTGAACAAATTTAGTAATGGTTTGTCGTTAAAACAAATACTATTACTCATTCGAGTGCTATTATATTTACAAACACTTGTATATACTCTCGTACTATTATATTTACAAACACTATTATATACTCTTGTACTATTATATACACAAATACTATTACTCATTCACGTACTATATTACATTTACAAACATGGTTATATACTCTCGTACTATTATATACACAAATACTATTACTCATTGACGTACTATATTATATTTACAACCACTATTATAGACTCTCGTAATAGTATATACACAAATACTATTACTCATTCCTGTACTATACTATTGTATTCCTGTCTTACTATTATAGACACAAATACTATTACTCATTCACGTACTTTACTATATTTACAAACACTGTTATATACTCTCGTACTATTATAGACACAAATACTATTACTCATTCACGTACTTTACTATATTTACAAACACTGTTATATACTCTCGTACTATTATATACACAAATACTATTACTCATTCACGTACAATATTATATTTACAAACACTGTTATATACTCTCGTACTATTATATACACAAATACTATTACTCATTCACGTACTTTACTATATTTACAAACACTGTTATATACTCTCGTACTATTATATACACAAATACTATTACTCATTCACGTACAATATTATATTTACAAACACTGTTATATACTCTCGTACTATTATATACACAAATACTATTACTCATTCACGTACTTTACTATATTTACAAACACTGTTATATACTCTCGTACTATTATATACACAAATACTATTACTCATTCACGTACTATATTATATTTACAAATATGGTTATATACTCTCGTACTATTATATACACAAATACTATTACTCATTCACATTACACATACACACATACTGTATGTGTGTGAGTGTGTGTGTGTGCGGATACAATTTTTCGTCAACGATTTCGAGAACACCGATTAACCGATTTGGATAATTCAAAAAACATTCGATTCGTATTGATTGGGAGACGTGCTGATTAGCTTTTGGCAAAGGCAGGTCCAGCCGTCCCAAAGATAAAGAAACTGCCAAAAACAATAACTCAGTTTTTAAGAGAACGGAGCGTCCGATTTTAATAATTAATTAAATAATTAATTTTTTGGGAAGGCAGGTCCAACTTTTATGGACTCTCAATAAAAATAAGTTTAAAAAATGTCATTTGGCGGTCAAAAATGTTTATTGGACATATCAAATTATCAAATATTTTATAGAGATTTTAATAATGTGTACACATTTTGTGCAATTTTTTTTTGGGTTCCGTACCAAGATTTTTATTTACGGTACGGGAAGTTCCAGCAATTTGCCTTAAGGCACGATATCATGCACCCCACTAGTTTCAATAGAAATTTTTTACAAATAAAATACATAGATTCATTTTTTACTTAGATTTATAGTTTATTCGTGTATTTTATGCAATTTTTGTGGTTATAAAAGATCAGGTTTTGATGATCCTGAAACATTCAGTAATATGAATTTGCAAAAATACCGAAACAAAAAATAATATATGAAGAGTTATATAAAGATATTTTAATTATAATAGATATTATATTACTGAAATAGTCAAATTAAATGTATATATAAAATATAAAAACTGTTTTTATAATCTCTCATACCAGGCACCTCTGTCTGACTGAGATATGAAAATAATGTATATATTTAAATTTTTAAATATATATATATATATATATATATAGAATTTTATGATATGAGTGGAACGAATATTAATTGTTTAATATGAACAAAACAGCACTCAGATTTGTTTAACACAACTTTATTTTATGATTACAGACGTTTCGAGACCATGGTGTGTCTCATCTTCAGTGTAATTTCAAAAACAGTTACTTATATACTACACATTCTTTAATAATTTATTTAAATTTCATTTAATTTTTGATATACAAAAATATATATATCATATATATATATATATATATATATATGAATAATTAAATAATAATTTATTTAAATCATATTAATAATTAATATTATTTAATTCATATTAATGAATAATTAAATAATAAAAATGTTGTTTAAAAAAACTAAAGTTAAAACTTTAATGTTGTTCAAATATCAAGGATATCAAGGAAAATATCAAGGAAAAAATTCTCAGTTACCTTACACAAGCTTGAGTAAGTCCTTTATGGATTAATATTCAGCATTCTAGCTAATGTAGCACAATATCATTTTAACTAGCACAATAATTAATGTTATAATGTTTTCTTCACAACAAATCTCAATGAAAAAACCATCACTTTTAACTTTCTAGTTCATTAGACACAAGTCATATAAAACTATGTATATATTTTACAACTCAGGTTTAAAATTGCAACAGGTGAAGGTTTGGAAGGTGGAAGAACTAACAATAAACTCTCGCAGGTAAACAAGTCGAAATTCTTCATGTATGTTCGAACATAAATTAAATTAATTATTTCCAGCCTTGAAATTCTAAAGTTTTGCCGGATTTAATGTTATCTTAATTCATTAACAACAAAGTTTGTGAGATTCGGAAACAATTTTTAATAAAAATTTTGCAATGGCAGGTTTGTGGATATATTAATAAAAATATTATTTATGACATAATTAATAAATCACTTTACAGAATGGTAAATATAAAATATTGACATTTGCAACAAATAAAGAACAACAATAAAATTCCACAATGACAGCTAAAACAAACACACACCTCACTCCAACGAAACACGAAACCGAGTACTGGAGTAGTAGAGTGTAGTGCAAGTGGTTCATTCTACTATGTGAAGCTGGAACAGGGCCGTACTAGGAACACTAAAAAATATTATATTTTATTTAAAAAAAAAAAACAATTATAAAAAATATTACAAGAAATGCTATAAACACATACACATAGGCCTACACGTACACTTGCGTAAATATACACATATAAAAAGATTAATATTAATAATACAATTGACTACATAAAAATAAAACTAGTGGTGTATGGCATCGTGCCTTAAGGCAAATTGCTGGAACTTTCCGTACCAAAAAAAATTTTTTTGAAATTTTATTTTTGAAAAAAAATTGACTTCTTTGGAAAAAAAGATTGAAAAAATGTTTTATTTATTTTGAAAGATTTTGGAATTTTTTTTCAAAGCTAAATCGTATTGCTTTAGCTGCATAGAGACAAAATATAAAAGCTTAAACATAATTTATACGTATTATTAAAATTTCCATAAAATATCTGATAATTTGATGTGCCTTTATCTAATGATCATTTTTGACCTCCAAATGGCATTTTGTTTTACTTTGATTACTAGATCTCCAAAACCGCTAGACCTTCCCAAAAATTTAATCAGTTTTTAAAATTGACTAGACCTGCCTTCCCAAAAATTTAAAATGTTTTTTGAATTATTAAAATCGGACGCTCCGTTCTCTTAAAAACTGAGTTACTGTTTTTGATACTTTTTGCCCCATATCTTCAAAACGGCTAGACCTGCCTTTGCCAAAAACTAATGAGCACGTTTCCTTATCAGTAGGAATCCAATGTTTTTTGATAGATCCATATTTCTAAGGCATGCCAGAATCTTCAAAAATCTTATTAATTAGATCGTTATTACCGTATTTTTTCTTCAACTTCATTTTGTATTTAGTCAAATCTATGATTAGTTTTATTTAATCCGAAAGCTTGTTGTGTAATCAACTTGCGTTCATTGTGCTCCACAATAAATTTGCTTGCCCTTTCTTGTTTTTCCAGTGTTTAACTAAAAAAAAAATATGTTTGTCTAGTTCCATGGTCATAAATATCCTGATTTATTTAAATTATTGTCCATGTTTTAATTTCATAATTTTTTATCTTATAAATTAAAATATTACAATTTTAATTATGATCAGATTCTTTTAACCCAGCGCGGTCCTGGTTGTTCACACAGGTGATACGGATTCAATAACAATTGTATTGAATTCCTTATGTTGGTGTGCTTGACAAAGAGCGCCGGTTTGAATGTTGACTATTAATGTTTAAAACCTTTTTTTGTTACAAATGTTTTTAAATTCCGAAACAGAATTCAGCTGCGTTTAAATTTGTATAAACACGAATTCCTTAATGAATCTTTGCAATTATTTAGTTACAAATCCACAATTTACAAGGCATTTTTGTAACAGGTTTGTTTGATATACACATGATGATTATAATACGAGTAAATAAAATCAAACAAATTTACTAAATTATATTTTATTAAGTAATTTAGGTACCGTAACAAAAACTATATATACAAAATATTTGCTTATTATTTCAGGTGAACTTATATATGTAACATCATCAATTATGAAATAAATATATATTTAATCATGTCATCTCTCGTAGAGTATTTCTTTAATATAAATATATTTCATATTATTTTTTATATTTAATATTATTTTATGAAAGCCTCTGGAGGTATTTTATTTTCTTTGCTCAGTTCTGTGAAAACAAATACAGCTCTTTGGAGTTCCCAATTAGTCTCCATCAAACATCTGAAATAAATGTTGATTTTTATTGTAATAATAGAAAAAAAAACAAACAGACATAATATAAATATTTTGGAAATATTTCTTTGCTACTCACTTTTCTGACCACTCAAGGTTCATATTGGTATGCGCTGATAACTGCTGAATAATTTGTTTTTTAGTGGAATCATCAATCACAGCCGGATTTGGTATTACTACAGCAACTGGTGGAGCTGATACAGGTACAGGTTGCACAGAGGTTCCTGCTACAGGAGCTGTTGGAGCTTGAAAAGCTCCTTTAATTTGAGAAGGTGTTGCAGTATTTATAACCATTTCTTCACTTTTGATACAAAATCCAGATCCAGCAGGTACAATAACCATAACTCTAAGGAAGCATCGAATTGGTGGATCGTTTTCACCATTTAATTCTTTGAAAAGTCCAGATACGGACAGGAGCATCATGTCAGGCTGTGAAAAAATTACATAACTTTCATTTCGAAATGTACAAATGCTTCAATTACATAGGTATCAAATATTTTCAGAAATTCTTCAATGCTTCAATCTATAATTTATAAATGTTTCTTAAAATATCACTAAACTACTATCAATCACTGTGTTTCAGATTTTAATATTTATACTTACGGTACAAGCAGTCAGATCTACTTCGAATGATGTAGGATCATGTTGCGTTTTTGGTAATTCTGTTAGATGTGCTACAACATGCAAGCGGCCTTCTTTTAGTGTTCTGTGTCTTGAATCAATATCTCGACAGCGAAACAAATTACGATTAACTTTATGGTACACAGTATTCCTAGAAATTAAGCAAAGCATTAAAAAAAAGTAAAATATGATTGAATTGTAACGGAAACCATTCTTACTTTTCAGTGGTGAAGAAAACAGATACGGACATTCTTGCATTTTCATGATATGCATCTAGCAAGGGTTGTCTGCTCTCAGAATCATAAATAGTAAAATATTGCTGCAAAAATTGCCGAATAATACCCTCAGCACCCGCATTGCAAAGAAAAGAAGCTTTAGATGTAGGTAAGTCAACAGCTTCTCCCAAATCAAATGATATCTCTGGTGGAATTTCTGCTCCGTCCTGAAAAAAAATAAATTCAATTAATATGTTCAAAATATTTATTTGTAAATGTAATATGATTTTATAAAAAATATCTATCATCTTACCAATTTCACCAACTTTGGAAACAATTTTCGAATTTCTCTGAAAAAGAAAATGGACAGACAGTCCTTTGATCAAATTGGTCATGATTAAAATATGATGTATTATAAACCTATTCAATGATTTTATACATTACCCCTGCTGAAAACTCTGCAAAATAAGATCTGTAACATTAACTACATCAATAACATTCATTTAATAGTAACCATGAGTTGAACAGTACTGCATATTTTGGATTATAAATTTTAATTAGATAAGATTAAATTAATAGAAGAAATTTGATTTAGAACTTTCATTTGTTTTGATAATCTAGTCTATGAACATTTATCGCTAACATCACTGATCAAGAATGAGATACTAAACATAATTTCTTAAATTTTTTGTAATATCCCTTTTTGCAACATAACTTGTTTATGAATTCCTTAAAATAAATAGAATATACCTTATAATAATTGATGAGAAAATATACATTAAAGATTCAAATTTCTCTCACCACTAGAGTGACGATACAAAGAATTATGTTTGATTACAGTTATATAACAGAAATAAATGCCAAAATTGGAATGAATTATATACAGTTTAGATGGGCAATATTATTTATATAGTTACAACAACCTTTTGCTTCAAATAATTTAGATATAATACATCAGTTGGTGCATAGAATGGAAAGATGGAACAGCAATCATGTGCAAATGTAGCTTCTTTTATTTTTTTTCATTTTGTTTGTGATATATTTTGTTAACAATATTTGCCAGATCTTCTACAGCAATATGTGTTCAAGAAATATCACAAATTTAAAATGGAAAAATGAAAACAATAAGAAGATAAAATTCAATTAAATAATGAAGACATCTATTGTATCTCTTCACAAAAATGTTTATACAGATAAAAATAGCTACTATTTTTGATAACTGCCAGTACTTGATTAATTTACAAATATATATATATATATATATATATATATATATATATATATATATATATATATATATATATATATATATATATATATATATACATATATGTGTATTTAGTTATTAATTATAGTGTGTATTTAATTATTATCAATTAGTAAGCTAACACAAATTTTTAAAAAGTGTAATAATTAATGTTATGTAGTAATAATGCAATGTAATAATGTAATAAATGAATAAAATCAATAGATCAATTAAAATAAATAAATGATATAGATACACATTATTTGATATATGAGAGTTCATAATAAAATCTTAATTTTGAGATAAATTTTAGTTGTGCCCACTTCACATATTTTCAAGTATTAAATATTTTATTATTTTTATATTTATAATTAGTTAAGTAAGTCAAGTCTATATTGTAGTATATTAAGTATAACAGCTTCAATCATCTCGATGGCAAGTATTCTAGAATTTTGGAGAAATAAAGTTATACATCTCCACACAGTATGAAAGCATATGATTTGACTATCTGTAATATAACAGAAAAGTCAACATATTATTTTGCTTGATCAAACTGCCACCATTTATATTTTTTTCTCAGGACATATTAATTAACAAATCCTTTAAAATGGTGCAAATTCTCTTGCCATTTTCATAAAGCATTTGTAGGAGGAAGATGAAGGAATGAAAGTCAGATTTAGATGTTAGATATTTTGTTTTTTTTTTCAAATAATTATCAATAACATCACTCGTGCAATAATCGCTGCATCATTCATTCAATAATTCAGTATCACACATATCAGGATTAGATATTTTACTGTCTTCCATAAAAGAGAATTAGAAGTAGGTATAGTTCAGTCCCATTAGTCATTGTATTATATTATTAATCAACAAAGTAACAGGAATAATCATTTTCGTAGGCACAAATAAAATTTATAATTTCTTGCTTATTGCCAAAATTATGTTAACATGATCACCAACAACTTTAAAGTAAAATGTAGTCTTTCAATTATTTAATATTTGTTAGAAAATAACATTTGATGCATGTAAATAATACAAAACAAATATTAAATGCAGACACAATTTTGCATAACCATAGAATAATCAATCATTAATCAAATTTAAATATTAACATAATACAAATCATTCAATAGTTGATTAATAATCGATAATATCACAATCAGCAAAATATATCTTAGGCTATTTTATTTATTTCTTGTAAAATAAAAATATAGCAGTTTTAAATAAATAATATGAGTAATGGTTTATTAAATTAAATCATGCAAAATAAATATTCAGTGTTAATATCCTGAAAGTGAGTCGCATTTTGCTAAAACCAAATAATAACTTTATCATAAGAAGTGCGAATCGCATGTATACGAATTTGTCCAGAAGTCGTCAATTATGTACAGTGCAGAATTAAAAATCTGGGAATAATATCTTCCAGACAAAAAAAGATGTTTACTCTTCAAATCAAAAAATAAATAATATGTTTCTTTAACAAAATGATGTTAGGACTGATTAAATTCATACAAACTGTATTAATTATTATTGCCTATAAAAAATTATAATAATGCAGCGTAAATTTTAACGAGCACTAAACTGCCAACATATTTTTTATTGAATAATTTGAAGAATTATGCAGCCATTAAAAATCTTTTTAACAAAGATTTCTAATTTTGGCCAATAAAGTGCACTGTACATATTAGTATCATAAGTCTCGATTATTATGTACAAACTGAATTTTTCTTTTTAATCAGAGAGTACTATATTATTTGGTATTAACAATTTAAAATTAAACTCGATTTTTTCTTGAATATTAAAACTGAATAGTTGCACAGAAACATGTTTAAATAAAATGTTCCGCAAAGTTATTAGTTTGGAAGGTGTTAATAAAAAGAATTGATGAATAATATTACTTGATGGCAAAACATCCATTGTCTTTATATTTTATATATACATTAATAAATAAATAAATATATGAACTATTTCTAAATATTTATGTTAGCTTTGTTATGATATTAATGTTATAGTGTAGTGAATAATATAATTAAGCTTTTGACTGACAGTTACAAAATTATATTTTTGCAAACTATGCATGTTCCATATTTCTCTCATACTATTTATTCAACTTTATTTACATCACACATGAGCTAAAAAGTTTTTGATCTCAGCATTGTTCAATCTAAAACCATCAAAAACTTTCCAGACTGCCAGCCTGATGTAATATTTTTAATGAACAAAAATATGGATAATAAAATTTATTTAAATGTAAAAAAATAAAAAATAAAATAATTTATATTATAATAGTATACAAACTATTATAATAACACTTATTTTAAGGAATTCTGAAATGGTTAGTTGAAGAAAGTCATATGAAATATGTAGCAATAAAAGTTATAGCTCAGACATAGTTCACATTATTCAATATTGATACATCTATTAAACTCATGGCTACTAATATATAAAATATAATAAAAAGATATGAAATCAATAATGCATGTAAATAATACGAGTAATGATAATGCATGTAAATAGTACAAATCTTGTTTTCACAATAAAGATAACATCATTCATATTAATCTTTGCCATGACTCAAGCTTTCTCTCAACATCACCATTGAATTTCTTTTTTAAATTAGAAACCTGGCTGCCCTTCTTGATGCTTATAAACAATTCATAGAATACATAAGATCTTACCTTACATAAACACTAGGATCTCTAAATTTGCCTTTTAATGGATTTCCTTCTAAAATCAGTTCCACCAACGGTAGCTTTTTCAAAACCTCTAAACGACTTGTATGTAGCAACTGCAATTTTTTTTCAGTATATAAGTACATTATTGTTTCTTAATAAATTGATTAAAGTCACCCACCTTATTATTTTTTAAATGCAATATTGTGATATTAGGTAATTTTTCAGTTATACATTTCATGTGATCTGTGATATGAATTTTATTGCTGTCTAAATTTAAAGCTACTAAATCTGGTATTCTAGAAGCTATTATACCAATAGCTTCAATCATAACTTGTGGTCTAGCCAAAGAACAATACACATCAGATAATTCAGGATCAGTATGAAAGCTAGACAAGTCTAATGCTTTCGCAGCTGGGTTATATCTTTTAGCAAATGCTGCAATCATTTTTTCACGAAGGTTTTCATTGATGGTAAGTTGAGGTATCCCCGATCGAACTTTTATTATCATTTTGTGTCCATTTGGTAAAGTAATTAGTCTATCTAGCTTGAAGATTTTTTCTGCAATAGGAAAACTATCAACATAAAAGATAGCTTTATCTTGATCCAGTTTGAAGTACAGAGGATGAAATGGATCAGGTTGTATACGACTATGAATAGTTTTAATTATGAAATCCTTGTCATAATTTCTCATGTATAGTATCTGGAAGAATACAAATGTTACATTTTAATTTATAAAATTATTAGCTCTTTGTAGATTGTCAATTTTATATAGATCCTGGAGGCTACGTTGGATATACATTAACCAACAGCATAGCAAAAACGCACCATCACTTCATAGAAACCTGATGGTCCTGGTAATAATTTTTTATTTGGCAATGGCGAATTACGATTTCGTCCCTCATGTCTATCTCCTCTCCTGTTTCCTCGATTTATAGGTCTGACCTGAAAATTATAAAAAGTTTACAGAAAACTTTAAACCTATTTATTTACAAAATAAAAATTAACCTGGGATGTACTCAATCCAGTCATGTCAATATCTTCATCCAAAAGGTGTGCTCGGACTGACACTTCATAGTTTTTAAATTTTTGACCACCATGATGACGATTTTGGTTTGTCTTGAAGCTAACACGGCGAGTGCTATCTTTTGTTCGGTCATCATGTTCTAGAAAGGCAGAGTATAATTATGATAAACATATATAACTTGGTTTAATTAAATATTCTATATAAATGAGAAATACCATCTCTAAATCTGCTATTGAAATGTGTGGAATTCCAGCTTCCCCTATTACCATTGCCCCTGTTACCACCTCTTTTAGGCATGATTCCGTGGCAATGTCAGACTGCTTATTAAAAATTTATACAAATAAACAATTATTTAACATAAAGAAAGATCATTTTACTTCAAATAACATATATAACAAAACGATATGATTCTCATAACTGTATCTAACCTTTGCAGTATAGTATTTGTTAATTTGCTAGCAATTGCTGCAGTTTCATATACGATTGAATGCCTTTTCCGATACTTCTCGATAAATAAAAATCGTATTATATAGATTTATGAGTTATTAATCTTATTAAGAGATATTAATTGTAACTTAATTTCACAGAGAGACAGAAAACAACTAATGTCAAATATTAGGTAGCCATTTTGTTTAAGCATTTAATGCATAGTAGGCGTGAAGTTCGCTGATTTTACAACAGAGTGAGCCACAGCACAGCCAACTTCAGGATAAAGAATGCAAAATGCAAAAAAGAGCGAATGAGGACCTGGACAAACTTCCTGCCAGATAGGCCATGTCGAATAGTTTTATTAACGCGCCTAGACAATATAATAAGACGTTATTTATTTTTTTGTATTTACTTCTTCGATCTAATAATTGTTTTTTAGTGTAACTTGTGTTTTTATACGTTGCAAGTTAGTATCATCTTATCGAGTTTTCTAAGGTTTTTCTTTAATCATAAGTTTAATCAGTTAAAATTTAAATGTTTATAAACACTACAAATATGATTTACATTTACTTTCAAAATGGCGAGCGTTGCAAAAACTGTTTTCGCAACTGTGAAGTCAAATGTTATATTGTCATGTAAAAGAGCGAAAAAAGTTCTTTCCGCAGATTGTGTGTAAATAGAAAAATACCTAAAATTGTTAGATGGCTTTGTTGCAAGCATAGGACACTGTGAAAGCTTGCTTTAAATACATGTGAGTAATTTTATGCAAAATCTATATTGTCACAGAATTTTACACAAACACTTGATATATTTATACACATAAATCAATTTGTAACAATGTGTTTTGATATTTTGAGTACTTTTCAATGTCACGTAGATCAATTCCTGATAGCTCTAAACTAGAGGTGCATGGCATCATGCCTCAAGCCAAATTGCAGGAACTTCCCGTATTGTAATTTGCAAGCAATTGCTGCAGTTTCATATACGATTAAATATCTTTTTCGATACTTCTCTACAAAGAAAAATCGTATTATATAGATTTATGAGTTATAACCTTATTAAGAGCTCTTAATTTGTGACTTAATTTCACATAGAGAAAGAAAACAACGAATGTCAAATGTTAGGTAAACATTTTGTTCAAGCATTAATTTAGAATTTTGAACTTATTAATTTGGATTTTTTTTGAAAATTTCGAAAACAATTGAAAAATTGAACTATTGAGACAAGTGCCTTTCTAGAAAATGCTAATATTTTTCGAAAACTTAGAAATTTTTTGAAAGTTTTGGATACCCTTTCAAATCCAAATTGATGTTGATTCAAATTACAAAAATATCTGAATTTCCATCGCCAAACGGCATTTTTCTAACCTTTTTCTTCTGGATCTACGAAAGCGCTGGACCTGCCTTTGCAAAAACTTAATCAACTTTTCATTACATCAAGTGAAATGTTTTTTAAATCATTCAAATCGCAGGCCTGGTTCTTTCACAAACTTAATTGCCATTTCCTTCACTCATTGGTCTGTATCTCCAAAACGCCCGGACCAATTTTTGCCAAAAACTAAACCACTCTTCACAAACATTTTCAAAAATTATAAACAAATTCATTTTATCTTCCTGGTCTTTTTGTTTCTATTGTACTCACATGATTGTAATAAAATTAATTACAATAAAGCTGCGAGAATGTCATGGATTGATTAAAAGAAGTACCACATTTTTAGTATCAACACTACTATGATGTCTATATTTATAACTAATTAGTTACAAATATATGTATATTCCAGTTTACATGTGGAAAACACTCTGTCATTTTTTTGGGAGTAAAAGCTCACATTTCTTTTAAAATTGTGTATTATTGAATTATCTACACAATAGTTTACATTCAACAAAGCATTTCATAAATAATTTACAATAAATTTAAATCAACATCTGATATCATTGACCGCTGTCATAAAGTGTTAAATATTTCTGTATTTATCTATTGTACGAGTATTTCATATTAACTATCTTTTAGGCCCTTTTAGTTAGGCTATTGAGATTAGTGCGCAAACTATTTTGAGCAAGGATGAATAATAATCAATACTGAAGGATTAAACTATTTCAAAAGGTATTAGTTCAAAGGATACTGTTTAAGCATTATAACTAATAATAAAATAAAAATTACTCATGTTAGAACTAAATTTTACAAAATCTTACCAAGCTATAGGTCAGAATTTAACTAATTTCTTGGATTTAGCATGTTAAATTTATTTCATTGCGGTTAGAAAAACCATGAATAAATTATGGGCATATAGAAAAAGATCATGAAAGTAAGTATAATATATATGTCTAAATAATAATTTACAATTTAAAGTGTAATTTAATTAATACTTGAACATTCTTTAGCGAATGGGAAAATATATGTACTACGTTGGTGCCAACCATATATACGTTTTATGTTAAACATACATTTTCATTATTAAATTGTCTATTACATATTACTATTAGTTGATTAGTTGAATTTTAATATGCAATAATATTTTTACCAGAATGAATAAAGTATTAAAATTTTGGGCCCTTGTTGATTTATTTTGCTAAGTAGAATTATATATTTAAATTTGGATTTACACAGTTAATGGATAATTAACAAAATAGTCATCGCTAAAACTTAATGAAACAAACTATCGCTATCAGATAACATAATTCGAATATAAAAATATGTTACAAATTATTCACATACAATTTGTACTATAATATATATGTATTATATGTTTGTTCAGATTGTATTTGAAAGTAAATGATTCTATAATCTTGTTAATAAAACTCTATAAGATTACTAAAGCAGATTTTGTTAATTGATATGCGATGTATACCTATTATGGAATAAAATCAATGAAATAAATATATTATAGTCTTATGGAATGCACCATCAATATTTACAAATTAATTTAAGTTAGTCGTTTCTAATAATATTTCATTTATAGGTTTCAACTATTTATTAAAATCTAAAAGTAATAATAATTTTATTTATATATTATATTTATATAATATTCTGCACCATACAGAGATATGTATTTAATTTTTAGTCCAGCGTGTATATTTTAGGCAATTTAGGGAAAATATATTAACATCATGTTTAAATCTATTAATCATGAGCGATTGAGACGTAGTTCTCTTCTAAAGTAAATTTTTGATCTACATCGAAATTTTCACCTCAGATATGCCTTGCTGCTTTTAGATTTCTCAGGAACTAATCCAATATTTATGATATTCAAATATATAGCGACCCCAATTCTGGTGAATAAATAAGTTCCGATAATGCTAATATTTAAATATAATTTTTATGATCATGTGATATAACAGAAGTCATTTGTTATGTTAATATGACTGATATTGATCAATACATATTTCATCAATGCAATCACTGCGGTAAGAAATGTCTAATCTACTATTGTTGTCAATCGCTTTTTTTGAATCGAAATATTTTATTAAAGCAATAAGATGTTTTGTTATTTTCATTAATATCATTATAGGGGATTTTCTTGAAAAATTCACGTGCGTTAACTTACTTCCTACTAAGTGTCTATAAACTAGCACTATAATATTATTATAAATATAAATTCATAGTGTTATATATTATCAATGGCCAGCGACAAAATTCGCAATAAGATCACATTAAGCTTAACATCATATCAACTTGCCGACGACGACCTACAATACGCATTTTGCCTAATTAATCAATTTACCAATCAAAGAAAGCGCATTCGTGATATAGCAATGAATATTGTCCAGAAGCCTTCACCATACCATAGTCTGAATCGTGCCTTTTTGCATTAATCAAAATGATAATTGATAAATAATCGTATTTTTCATCTGTGCGACAATAATTGAACATGTGAATAATTACTAATATTTAAACCAATTGAATAGGTTCTTCATAAAAAGTTGAGTAATATGAATTATAATTTTTCAATATTATTGGTCGGTCAGTTCTAAATTCCCAATTTATATATATATATATATATATATATATATATATACATATAAGTACACAGTATGTATCGAGCGACTTGTAATGGATAACACAAAATGCTAAATTATATTTCCATATTTTAAATTTTAAATTATAACACACTGATGATGAGACAAACCTAGTCTCGAAACGTTTGTGAAAATTATTATTTAATAAATTAGTGCAAAAAAGAGTGTTGTTTGTCCATATTTCCAAATTAATATAAGTACACATGTGCACATGTATACACAGTTTTTAATTTAACATATTCAAATTGAAACTAGTTGAATTAACGTTAAAATGACGTTTAAGTGAATAATTTTTTTATTATCAATTAAAATTATTTTGATTAATGCAAACTCCTCCATAGGCCATTTATATGTTTATTATAATCATAAATATGCTATAAATGTACGAATGTTTTGTGTGCCAACTTGTGCTATATGTTTTTATTCGTGTTCAACATTGAGACATTCTATCTAAATAGGGTGCTAACGTCTATTTTACTGGCGCGCCTATAATCCAACACAATTGCAATTCGTATCATTTTGTCTAACTTATACATTATATACCTCAAATTCAATTTAGGTCTTTATATTTCTCGAAAAATTTTCATCGCTTCCATACAATTCTAATTAATACAAAGAACACAACAGTTTTTCTGTGAGGACTTTGTTTTTTGTTTTGTTCAAACAAAATTTATTGAATTCGGCTCGCTTTATACTCGCTAAGAACTACCAGCGTTTCACAAATATTTCTACTTTTTGGGAAACCCTATGCGATAATATTTTCTAGAAATAACTCATAGTGTATAGTTTATATTTCGGATATAATAAGAACCAGCGTTTGAAAATAAAAACACGTTTAAAAACAATTGTAAAAGTCGATCATATTTCGCACAATCGTGTATTGTCACAGATCCAAGTCTCAAGCAGAAGCACTAGAGTATGCAAGAGTAATTCAATTTTTTATTAGTTTCTTAGGGTTAACCGCTATAGATTATATTAAGCCGCGTGCCTCACGTCTGATATATATGATGAATGCATTGAAATGTATTAAAATACATTTTCACATGTTTTACATTTTGTTTTAGTTAATCGATGGTTTGTCGATTCTGTCGTCGTTCGATCTTTTAGAGCGGCGATCTGTGCAATATAGCGCAGAGGAGCAGGAAGAGGGCGATGACTGCTCCGCAGGCTGATGGTGCAGGAACTCCGGACACACACTCGCTTCGGACTGAAGCAGTTGTATTTTCTGTAAATTATAATATGGTTTTAAAAATTTGATCTACAGAAATTAACACAAAAGTATGTACGTAAATATATGATCCATTCAACAGAATTACAGGAACACAAGTTAAGTATCAATTGCCATACATTGATCCTTTGACTATTTATTAACTTCCCGAAGTTTGTTTTCATTAAAAAATCCGATTTGCTAGTTTTATGTTTTCTCGATGTTTCAAGCCATTCTGAATCGAATGAGACCAAATTTGGAAAAAGTATGTATATGTGTGTATGTGTGTGTGTGTGAACAGATTTTTTGTCGTAAATCGACGTTTTCTCAAAAACGCCTGAACTTATTTCAAAAATTTAAAAGCCATTCGATGTATCTCGATGAAGACTACTGTTTGTCAGTTTTGTGCGACGATCGGCCAAGCCGTTTCTTTGTAATTTTGGTCCACATTTAAGATCATACTACCGAATCAATTTTAAAAAATCAAAAACTGTTCGAAAGATATTAGTTGGGAATGAAATTGATTAGTTTTAGGTGAAAATCTACCATGCCGTTTTCTTGTAATTAACTGTTGAAAAAAAAATTAAGCCGATTTTTATGGAACTTTTTTCCGCGAAATATATCATGGTCGACAAGTAGTTTAATTTTAAAAATTGATCAAAGTTTGAAAAAATGAGTAGTTTTTTTGACGTTTGCTAAAATTAAAATTAGATGATTTTCTTGGTATAACGATAGAGTACTTGGTCTTAATGAACATACTAAACCATTAAAGTCCTACGGAAACTGGTTCAGTTATAAAAATTATTAATTTTTGAAAATTTGCTTTTAGAAATACTCCGAGCCAACGTGTTCGTTCGTTTTTAACTATGTGTAATAAATTCACTCGGAATACTTTTAATCACTCATAAATTAATTTATTTTTCATTGATTAAGTCCATTATTTACACATATCGGGAAGTTCATGTAACTTGGCTCAAGGCAAAATACCAGTACCAGCTAGTTATTATTAAATTATTAATATTTAATAATAGTTTTTTTTCGTAATATACTTACTCGTGGCAATGATAAGCTGTGGCAGAAACTGTTTCCAAAATGCACATTGCCTAAGTCTTGGCCCTTTTCCTAATTCTGAATCGTTCACGCCTAGAGTCAAGTATTCCTTATGCTCGACTGTGTGCTTAGGCCAGTATATTGGTTCATTACCTGGTCCCGGATTAGGATCCCTACAGTAAATAAGACAGGTAATACAAAATAAATGGACATATGATTAAAGAAAATTCTATTCATTATATTAAGACATGGTAAAAGCCATATATTAACTATGATCAATATAACAATAAAATTTTCCCGATAGCAGATTTGATGAATTTGTGTTTATCACTATATTACTTACAATATTTATCAATTTACACTTACCCCGTTTTGGCAAAGTTTGCCCAATAGCGCATCATGCGCTTGCTGAGAGCAGCTTCAGCATGGGTATAACCGCGACTGGAGTCTTGGGGCTCTCCGAACACATAGCTAATTTCATCCCCATGCATAACTCCCGTCCAACGTGGCCAAGGGTTAATTCGGGAACGATGAGAGAATAAATACATATACACGTTCAAACCTTCAGATGCATACCTGGAAACAAAAAATAATTTTAACTTCATCACAAACGAAAAAATCAAGAACAAGGATTTTACTAAAAATAAGAAGAAATATACAGATTTTTTTACCTGTGCGCAAATTCGTTTACATTGCAAGTGAACTGATAATCTCCGACAATTTTATCCAAAGCATCTCTATTTCCTAGTGGATCTTCTGGATCTAACCAGTCAGTATATTCAAATACTATAGCTTGGGTGCCTATTGGTCCTACACGTGGATTCAAATCTTTCACAGCCTGCAAAAATTGCTCACGTGTGACGTTGATGCCTTCTTCTTTTTTGAACAACTCGGTTAAATAGTAGATGATGAAATAATACCTAGTAAAAGAAATATTAAACCTTATTTTCAAAAACAAATCCAAATTAGATCGCTAAGTGGTTCGATTAAATTATCCATACCAAACTATAGAAATTATACGATTTAATTATAAAGTCATTAAGTATTAGTTAGGATAGTAGTACGGAATATATAATTGATATGCTGCTACATTGAAATTAAAGTAATTATCTATTAATTGTGATCGATTCAGCCAATAATGCATTTAAAAATTGATATGTTCCTATTGATTCCATAATAAATTTTAGGTGTTTGGATAAAAACATGTTTTTGTTGGTTTCCGAGCAAAATATTTACCCTTCTTCCGTATTGCTTCCTGTGAGTATATCGGTTTTCTTAAAATTTCCACGCTTGAGTGCTCTTTGTGGACTTTCATCAAGAAAAGCGCCGTCCACTACCGGCACAAACGGAAATTCACAAATGCCTAGGTCATTCCATTCGTTATTTACCAAGTCCCGGCTATCTTTTTCTAAAATATATAATATATTTTTTTGAAACTTGATATTGTCTGTAAACTAAATAGTAAGGTTTTTTAACTCATCATATAACATTATCTTATAAATTTCTTGATGATTTTATAATATTATTTTATGCATTGTTATGTTATAAAATAATATAATTGTATTATTATATTAAATATTATTACAAATGTATTTTTATGTCCCCCTAGAGCTACCCTGTGGGCTATGTAAAAAAACTAGTGGTGTATGACATCGTGCCTTAAGGCAAATTGCTAGAACTTCCCGTACCGTAATTAAATGATCGAGGAATATTAAACGTTTTCATATAGATTTTTATAAATATTGTAACATTGTCTAATATTTATAAGAATTATATAAACTGAATTGCAAAGTTGAAATTATTTGTTTAAAGTATATTAGAATTTTAGTCAGAATTAAAATTAAAATCTGAATTATTTTCGATATACAAAAAAAAGTTCTTGAAAAAAAGATATATATATATATATATATATATATATATATTTATCTTTTTTTCAAGAACTTTTTTTTGTATAAAAAAAAAATATATATAATTTGGTCTGTTAAGTATTTCCGGAATTACTAATAATTAAATTTCGCGGGTCTGGATTATTGTCAAAAGTTGAAATTTAATTGAAAAATATCAATGTAAGTAATGAACATAAGAATTTTATATATGTATAAATATATTTGTTTCTGTTTAACACAAGTAGCTATTTATTAACGTTGTAAAAGAAGTGCACTTTTTTGAAAAAATATTTTTTACACAATATTTTTGTATAAATTGTTAATAATTAAATTAGGGTTTTGTACAGCCTATAAAATTTTCTTTGTGATGGTATACATTAATGTATACCTTACTTAATAAAATACATTCATATTTTGTTTTTAAAAATTATCGTTATCGTTTCTACGCATTTTTCTTTAGGCAACATATTGATTTCTAATTTGTTTTACATCTTTATTACCTTTTAGACCATTTAATGTAAACGAATGTTTATTTCGGAAAATGTGTTTACAATTAAACGATCTACAATATTTATTAACACGCTATAACGAACTATAGCAACTTTATATACTTTAAAAACTCCTTATAAAAAATAACCATCAAAATTTATTTATCCATTATACTTGAGATGAGCAACGAGATGTTTTTTTACAATTAAATAAATTTTTAGATGAATGTTGTTCTGCGACCAATCACAATACTCGAAAATGACGTGTGTTTTTAGCGCTAATTGTGATTGGCTAATTAATGTTGTTCGTTTTTTTTCGTTTTTCTTCGGCTTTTTTGCATAGTCTATAAATAGGGGGTGCGCGAAGGAATTCTTGGCAGTCGCCGGCCGTGGCCGGCGCCGGTGTCACCTCGGGTGGCACTGAAAGCCCCCGGGGCACCAGACCGGTCGCTCCCTTTGGAGCTGGACTGGACAGGAGCTCCGGGACTCCGCCGGAGACTCCCGGCTGCGGAGACTCCTGGCAGCTCCGCAGGGAGACTCCCGGGACTCCGGGCCACGAGACTCCCGGCTGCGGAGACTCCGGGCCACGGAGACTCCCGGCTGCGACTCCTGGCCAGGAGACTCCCGGCTGCGGAGACTCCGGGCCACGGAGACTCCGGCGGAGACTCCGTCCACGGAGACTCCCGGCTGCGGAGACTCCTGGCCAGGGAGACTCCCGGCTGCGGAGACTCCCGGCTGCGCTGAGACTCCCGCTGGCGGAGACTCCGGCGCAGGAGACTCCCGGCTGCGGACTCCGGGCCAGAGGATCCCGGCCGCGGGACTCCGGGCCACCGAGACTCCCGGCTGCGGAGACTCCGGGCCAAGGCTCTCCCGGCTGCGGAGACTCCGGCCAGGAGACCCCGGTCGACGATCCCGGGTCGCGGGGCGCGGGATCCGGCTGCGAAAGCACGTTCAAATTGTATTCTTACAATTTTAATTGGATTTTTCCGACGCCCAGAGTCTCCGTGGCAAGGATTCTTTGCGTGGCCCGGAATCTCCGCAGCCGAGTCTCCGCAGCCGGAGTCTCCCTGGCGGTAGTCTCCGCAGCCGGAGTCTCCGCAGCCGGGAGTTTCCCTGACCGGGAGTCTCCGCAGCCGGGAGTCTCCCTGGCCGGTAGTCTCCGCAGCCGGGAGTCTCCGCAGCCGGGAGTCTCCCTGGCCCGAGTCTCCGCAGCCGGAGTCTCCGCAGCCGGGAGTTTCCCTGACCAGGAGTCTCCGCAGCCGGGAGTCTCCGTGGCCAGGAGTCTCCGCAGCCGGGAGTCTCCCTGCCAGGAGTCTCCGCAGCCGGGAGTCTCCGCTGGCCAGGAGTCTCCGCAGCCGGGAGTCTCCGGCGGAGGCCCCGGAGCTCCTGTCCAGTCCAGTCCCAAAGGGAGCGACCGGTCTGGTGCCCCGGGGGCTTTCAGTGCCACCCGAGGTGACACCGGCGCCGGCTCGGCCGGCGACTGCCAAGAATTCCTTCGCGCACCCCCTATTTATAGACTATGCAAAAAAGCCGAAGAAAAACGAAAAAAAACGAACAACATTAATTGGCCAATCACAATTAGCGCTAAAAACACACGTCATTTTCGAGTATTGTGATTGGTCGCAGAACAACATTCTAAAAATTTGTTAATATACTCCAATTAATATATAAAATTTATTTCTTCAGTAACAAGGATAAAATAAACGAAAGAAGTTTATCAAAGAAGCCCGAGTTTCTCAAGGAATAGTACAAATAGTATTAGTATTAAAATTCAAAAAACCTTGATTTATAACGAAAAAAATAAATCGAAAAGTGGTCAAAGAGATTCTTGATCAGTATTTAAACATATATAATGTTAAATATGAAATTAATTAGATGTAAGTGGCACTTTGCTTTAAGGCAATTTGCATGAAAGGGGTAAATAATCGAAAAGAATTGTTTTGCGAGCACATTTTTCGACATTTATTTTAATTGTGGAAAAATTTATTTCAGCACATAAATTTTATTTTACATAGATGAAAAGCTTATAAAATTTTCTACATAACTGCATTTAACGATTTTTAACTTTCGGAATAAAATCATGACGATCAAAATCGTCAAACTTTAAATTCGTATAACTTCGCAAACAAAATGTTTGTACGTTTTTTAATATTTGATTAAAATGTGCATAAATTTGTTAAAGCGCATAAATTATATTTTGCGTAGATAAAAAGCTTATAGAATTGTTATCACAATTTATTATTATTTTCTCAATTTATAAAAATATATATCACATTTTGTTTATCACCTGAAATTACGATATAGTATACAGAACTCAATGCCAAACCGAAACGAGGTGATAACAAAAAATTAGAGAACAAATGATTAAAGTGTAGTTTGAAAATTATGAGCTTTTTAGTACAGTCTAGAGCGTTGATCAAAATGTGATTATTTTTCTCTTATTTTCATTATTTTTGTTTATTTCTATTTTGAAACCATAAGAATAAACTAGTGGAGCGCATGACATCGTGCCTTAAGGCAAATTGCTGGAACTTCCCGTACCGAAAATTATTATTTTTTTTAAAAACGATTAACATTTTCGGAAAAAAAATTATTTCGAAAAAATTAGATTTTTGAGAAACTATAAATTTGACAAAAAATTACTTTTTTTTGAAAAAAAAAATTTTCTTAATTTTGCCATATTTTGAAAATTCTGAAATTTTATTCAAAGCAATCGTACTGCTTTAACTGCATAGAGATGAAATGTCAAAGCGCGTAAGCGCCGCGTCGCCGTCTAACAAATAAACATTGGTAGGGAACCCATAGGACAGTAAACAAAATTTATACTTATTGTTAAAATCTCTATAAAATATCTGATAATTTGATGTGCATATGTCTAATGATCATTTTTGACTGCAAAATGGCATTTTTTTACTTTTTTTATTAGATCTTCAAATCCGCTAAACCTGCCTTCATGAAAATTTGATCAATTCTTCATCTTGTCAATGCCAGTAAAATGTTTTTTGAATTATTAAAATCGGACGCTTCGTTCTCTTAAAAACTGAGTTACCATTTTGGCACTTTTTGCCCCGTATCTTCGCAACGGCTAGACTTGCCTTTGCCAAAAACTAATCAGCACGTCTCCTTATCAATACAAATCGAATGTTTTTTAAATTATTCAAATCGCTTCATTCGTGTTCCCGAAATCGTCGACGAAAATTTGTATCCGAACACACACACATACACGTACACACACACATACACGCACACACACATACACACACACACATACATCCATTTTTTTTAAGGTATGCCAAAATGTTCAGAAGGTTTGAAACGTGAAAATATATAAAAATTTTCATTTTCGATTCTTTTGCGATTACTATAACTTGCCCTACGGGAAGTTAATAAGGTAATAAAATAATATGATTTAATATTACATAATGCTTATCACCTGAAATGCTAAGTATTTTATCTTGAATAAAATAAGTTAATATAAGTAAAATGAAAAAAGAGAACTTCCGAGAAACACACTAGGCACAGCATGTCCCTTTGGCGCAGCGGATAGCGCGTTGGACTTCTAATCCAAAGGTCGTGGGTTCGATCCCCACAAGGGATGTTTTTTATAACATAGTTATTTTTTTTTTTCAAAAAAATAACTTAGAATTGTTCGTGTGCTTAATGATGTGTTAATAAATATTTGTATACAAATATATTTTGATTCTTACACTAGATTTTAGGAAACTACAATCCTCACGCATAACATTTGAAGTATACGATCATTTAAAGTAAAGTAAGTAAAAGTGACAATAGTATTATAATTATCCAACTTACGTCTTAAACATTCCGCTGTAGCCGCAAGATCATCTGGCGAATGAGGGCAACCCACAGTCTTAGCAAGCAAAAGTGACCTATTTAACGCCTCTTGCCTGCTTCTGAGAGCCCATGGAGCAGTAGGAGATCCGCTCTCCAATATGGCACGAGCAAACAAATCTTTAGAAAGCGGTGATAGTAAATGCATAGACACTGAAACGGCACCAGCACTTTCACCAAATAGTGTGACTCGATCAGGATCACCGCCGAATGCTCGGACGTTGTCACGCACCCATCGCAGGGCTAGCAGTTGGTCGAAGAGGCCTGCGTTGCCTGGTGCATCAGGAGTGCCTAAGAATAGGAAACCGAGGGAGGCCACTCGGTACTGCATTGAAACCACCTGGGTAAGGGACACAGCTACATTAAATATATTTATTTAAAAATATATTTTTGAATTTTTTAAAACAATGGTTCTGAAGGAATCAGTATTTCAAAATAATATTTAAAATACTGTATTAATTTGGAATTCTTTAAATCAAAAAAAGATGAAAAAAACTACAAAAATTAAATATAGTGAAAGTTTATGCACTAGAAAATTACTTATTATAAAAATAAATATTTATTTATAAAAAATGTGCAATAAATCCAAGTTAAATCCATTAATTTTTCATTATGATAGATCGTCTGTATTTTGAGGTAAGCTGATTAAAGGCTAGAATGAAGTTTTTAACATTTGAATGCATTTTATTTACCAGAACTCCTTCTTCTGCGGCTAACGTTTTTGGATCATATACGTCCAGAGTTGAAGAACCACTATAGAAACCTCCACCAAATATCCATAACATTACAGGACCATTTGTAGGCCTAGGTTTAGGAGCCACAACATTTACGTACAGGCAATCTTCTGATATAGGAGTATTTGGGTTCCACATCGTTGCACCTAATTCAGATGATACATACAATCAATCAAAGTAAGGAGCAAATGACACATTTGAAATGATGAATGACTTTATACTGTTTTAGTAATTCAGTCTAGTTAAAATTATGTTTATGAACAAAAATGATTACTCTTATAGATTTTGGATTTAAGTTTGACTTTTTTTCAAATAATCGATCTGTGATATTATTTCTTGATATTACTCTATTGCATAATGATTTTTTATAAATTTATACATACTCTTATTAATTTTTCATTTTATCATAGAGTTATTTTTCATTGTAAGTTTATTATTTCACAAAATACATTTTATGACACTTGTATAACTTTGCATAATGTAAATTAAATATCATGTCAATACATTATAGTTTCAATCAATTAAGCTCTTTGACTTTCTGGCAGCAATCGTACGCCTTGCTAGTTGCTATTTTAAATCTAATATGAAATATGAAAAATACTATAGAATCATCAAATTTCAACGAAAAATTAAAGCAGTCACCTGCTGCAGACACAGATAAATCTTGAGAATATCGATTATTTAAGAGATTTGAAAAGAAAAGAAAAGAACTACTTAAGGGGGTATTCTAGTGTAGAAATTCAATAAAATCGATTTTTTTTAATTTTATATTTTCAAAGTTTAACTATCTAAGAATATGGGTACGAGAAGGTTTTTGAAAATTTGAATTATTTTCAGAGATATAGGCATTTTACTGACCCGGTCTCCATACTGGTTTGGCTTCACGCAAAACTTTAAATGCGTTTTTCTCAGAACAGACTTTTTCAGTACTGTTGACACGATTTCTCGAGTTTTAATCGACCGATTCACTTGAAATGCTCAGAGAGTCTTGTTTATAGACCTATCTATAGCCCGAACTAGAATTATCCCCAAATTCAAATTTTTACTATTTCTAAAAAAATTCGAGAAACTCAAAAAACAGAAAAAACACTCTTTTTTTCAAACAGTCGCCAATTTGTAAAAAAATTTTTTTTTGCTCATCGCTAGTTCGGGCGATTGCGACATCATTGTAGATTAATAATCTTTTTATTTTTTGTATTTCCGATGACTAGGAGGGCTGAAATCATGTCAAGACTAAGGTGCCAATTTTTTGAGACCATCCACTTCATCAGCTGCCAGTTTTTACAATTTTCAACTTTTTTATTTTTTAATTTTTGTTTTGTATTTCAATAATATTAATAAACAAGTGGTAAAACAATGGATAGTACACTTTAAAAATGTCTTAAAATTCATCGGTCTACACTAGAATACCCCCTTAACCTTACATGTCCTATAAGCTGTTTGTTGAAGACTTAACCTAATGATTTATGAGAGGCAATTCATCGGTTAACCATTATCCTATCTGTGGCGTATATTAGCTCTTACGTCTAATAGTTATCATATAATGGGATGTTGCAGCTATGCCCATGAAAGGCGATTTCCACTTGAAATTATATCGAGATATATAACCTCTAGTGGAAATTTGACATCAAAGCTGATTGATGTCGAGCTTTGTTCATGGCAAAAACTGAACGAGCAAAACGGAGACTAGTTGGCGCTAGCTTACGTTTGAACCGATTTAGCCACTTTTGTGCCCATTTAAAAAATGACGATACTACCATTGATAATTGTTAAGAATTCAAGAATCTTGTGTATTTACCAGGAAAGTCTCCAAACAGCGTGTCGACTATCTGAACGCACGTGTTCGGCGGCGATGTGGCATTTAGGACGCCCTGCCAAGGATCAGCCGGCCGCGGGTGTCGGAAGCGTAGCGCCCCGGAAGGATTTCGGCCGTACGGTATGCCGAGCCACGCATCGACGTGTTTGCCCGTCGATGACGTCAACGTGGTACCTGTGAAATAAATGGACAAATGACGGAATTGACAAATAATATGAATAAACCACTACTTTATTGGGTTCCTATTTGTGGAGTCTCAAAATTCATGTCTAATTAGTGAAATCTGCATAATGTTGCAGCGTAGGGAATGCAATACCGATGGAAAATTTCAATACCGGTATTTCGGTAATTTTTCATTTTAAAACCGTAATATCGGTAAATTACCGATATTTTTATTATCTTAAACAAACATAAACAAAATTGAAAGTTACTAGTACAAATATAAAAAAAATGTATGTACAACTACAACTATATTCAACTAAACAATAAAAACGATAAAATAAAACAAGTTATCACTATCGAGTATATTGAGTACTTTTCACCAAAAACTAACTTATGAGTAAGAAAGACCAAAAACTTATAAAAGATCATATTACATTATTATAATAAACTGTATATAATAAATTGTCTGTGTCCGATGTGTTAATAGCAAAATCTCCAATATTTAAAAAATTTTATAAAATACTATTTTATAGGGGTAAATAACGGTAAAAATACCACCGAAAAACCGGGCGGTTTAACGGTAATTCGGTATACCGGTAAACCGGTATTGCATTCCCTATTGCAGTGCATATATGAATAATATATCCTATAATATAAATATATAATTTTGCATATTTCTTAAAAAATACAAGAAAATATTTATACTTAATAAACAAATGGATATTATCACAGATACCGAAAAAACGAACTAAAGATACAAATAAAATTTTCTTCATTAAGTTACCTCTGACGAGTCCTTTGTTAGTCCTGACTACTAATGGATCATCTTCGGGGTGCCGAGAGCTTTCCCTCCGCGTTTTACCTGTCGACGACCTGTATTCTCTGTGGCGTTTGGCTTCCCTTTCCTCACCTAACTCCAATGTACCCAGATCAGGGTCTAAAACTCGCACACTTTCGCCATGCCCCATGTACGGAGAATATATTCCTGTAAAATAAAAAAATATTAAAAATAAATTACTTCAAATGTAGTTTTACATTGTTTTTCTATATGACAAATTTAAAACATAATGTTTGTATTTACGTGAAGGTAAATAACAACATATTCATGCTATATAAAGATCTGCTATTATAAATATGAAAATGAATATCTGACCCATTTAGCCACGCAAAATTTACAATAACAAAACAAATAGATACGAGTCTGTCACGAACATTTAAAACGGTTAAATGTGATCGAAAATATACTGAATGCGAAATAACATTATGTATTTGATACAATTGACATTCGGATAGAGAATATCAATATTGAAAACAAAGCAAAGACTAAAAATAGAAATGTAAGCTTTAATTATATTTTGCCTGGGTCTGAAGAGTGTTTGATTATGTCTTCAATGAATTGTCTAATAATAAAATAAACTTTCCTTTAAAATAATAGGAGATTAAATTATTTTTGGCTTTTGCTTATAGTATTTTCTTCATTCTTCAATCTAAGAGCTAGTATTTTTAACTTCCCGTAGGGTAAGTTATTGTAATGGGCCGAAAATCGAAATTGAAAATTTTTACATTTCTCGACGTTTTGAAGGTTTCTGAACATTTTGGCATACCTAAGAAAAAAATGGATGTGTATGTGTGTATGTATGTATGTATGAATACAAATTTCCAGTCACGTTTTCGGGCGCACGGATCAACCGATTTGAATGGTTCAAAAAACATTCGATTTCTGTTGATAGGGAAAAGAGCTGATTAGTTTTTGGCAAGGGCAGGTCCAGCCGTTTCGAGGATACGCAGCAAAGAGTGCAGAAAATAGAAATCGACTTTTTGAGAGAACGGAGTAATCGATTTGAATGATCAAAAAAACATTCAATTAGTAATGATTGGGAGAAGTGTTTATTAGTTTTTGGCAAAGGCAGGACCAGCCATTTCGAAGATACGGAGCTAAATATGTGAAAAATGGCAGTTTTTGAAAAAACTAAGCGTCCGATTTGAATGATTCAAAGAACTTTCTGCTTGTCTTAACAAAATAATTGATTTTGGAAAAAAAAATTTGTTTCAATTTTTTTTTTTTTTTTAATTTTTTGTATATCGAAAATAATTCAAATTTTATTTTTAATTCTGACTACAGTTCTAATATACTTTAAACAAATAATTTCAACTTTGCAATTCAGTTTATATAATTCTTATAAATATTAGACAATGTTACAATATTTATAATAATCTATTTGAAAACATTCAGTAATCCTCGAACATTTCGTTACGGTACGGGTTTTACGGTTCCAGTAATTTGCCTTAAGGCACGATGCCACCCACCCCACTAGTTTTTTTATCAATTTGGCAAGAGTATGAGAATTATGAAGTATAAACCTGATTTAGTAAAATAATTATTCAAGATATTATTTAACTAATGAACTAATATCATTGGTTCCACTTCTACAATACTTTCTTTTCTGTAAATGTTAAATAATCTACTCGATCATTCAAATACATTTTCACGTCAAATTCACAACGAGAACAGTTCCTCCCGACTGGGAGCGTGGCGTCTCCTGTAATCCGGCTACTCGGAAGTCAGATTTCGAGGATGTCTTGAGGTTGGGAACAACTGTGGCCTGGTTGTGCATGTTGACTGGACGTCCGCACTAAGCTCGCCATCGACATGGGCACCCTGGGGGAGCTCGGGGTGTTCAGGTTGTCTAAGGAGGGACGTACCGGGCCAGAGAGGACACTCAGCAGCCAAGAGTCTCCGTGGCGAGCAGTAGTGGGATCGCGTCCGGGAGTGTGCACCTTGTCATAGCCCGATCAACATAGATAGACCAAAATCTTCTTTTTTTTTTATTGAGAAATAAGGTTAAATATATATTTAAGTGGATTCCGTTGAAATTTTTTCTAAGCTATGAAAAATAATTAAATAAACACCAAAATTAATGTTTATTTTTTGGACACGTATGTTGCTATGAAAATTGCATATCTATCACGGCGATATTTTTAACCGGTTTAATTGCTTAATTCTCGTGAATGTATCTTTTCTACCAAATCCAAACCATTTCTACGTGCCTTTAAATATGTAAAAAAATTGTTTTACGTAACTGAAAAACTATTTTAAACTAGTTGGTTTGGTATTTAGCCTTGAGGCAAGTTACATGAACTTCCCGATATGTGTAAATAATCGACTTAATCAATAAGAAATAAATTAATTTATGAGTGATTATAAGTATTCCGAGTGGATTTATTACACATAATTGAAAACGAACGAACACTTTGACTCGGAGTATTTTCTAAAAGCAAATTTTCAAAAATCAATAAATTTTTATAATTGAACCAGTTTCCAGGACTTTAATGGTTTATTATGTTCAAGACCAAGTACTCTGTCATTATACCAAGTAAATAGTCTAATTTTAATTTTAACAAATGTCAAAAGAGCTACTTATTTTCTCAAACTTTGATGAATTTTTAAAATCAAACTATTTGTCGTAAGGCCTTAATATTTCAGTAAGTTCTATAAGACCATGGTACATATCGCTGAAAAAAATTCCATAAAAATCGGCTTAAATTTTTTTTTCAACAGTTAATTACCAGAAAACGGCTCGGTAGATTTTTACCTAAAACTAATCAGTATCATTCCCAATTAATATCTTTCGAACAGTTTTTGATTTTTTAAAATCGATTCGGTAGTTTGAGCTTAAATGTGGACGAAAAGTTTAACACTTTTTTTCAAATTACAAAGAAACGGCTCGGTAGATCGTCTCACATCTACATACATCAAGTGGCTTTTAAATTTATCAAATCGGTTCAGGCGTTTTTGAGAAAACTTTGATCAAAGGTTTAATTTTGTCAAATGTCAAAGAAACGATACTAATTTTTGCAAACTTTGACGATTTTTCAAAATTAAACGACTTGTCGTAGGGCCGTAATATTTTAGTATGATCTACAAGACTGTGGTATCTACCGTCAAAAAAAATCATAAAAATCGTCGAAATTTTTTTTTTAAACTTTATTACAAGAAAACGGCCCGGCCGATCTTTACCAAAAACTAATCAGCACGATTCCCAGTCAATATCTATCGAACGGTTTTTGAATTTTCAAAATCGATTCAGAATTGCGGGCTAAAACGTGGACGAAAAATTTTTCACTTCTCTGCGAGTTACAAAGAAACGGCCCGGCCGATCGTCGCACAAAACATAGAAACGCTAGTCCTCATCGAGATACATCGAATGGCTTTTAAATTTTTAAAATCGATCCAGCCGTTTTTGAGAAAACGTCGATTTACGGCAAAAAATCTGTTCACACAAACACACACACACACACATACACACACACATACTTTTTGTCCAAAATTCGGTCTCATTCGATTCAGAATGGCTTGAAACGTCGAGAAAACATAAAATTCACGAGTCGGATTTTTTGATGAAAACATAAACTTCTCCTTCGGGAAGTTAATAAATGTGCTTATCCATTACAAATGATGTAATTACCCGAATAAACTATGCAAGAAGGTTCTGCGTCTCTGTTAAACACTATCTGTGATAAACAAAGGATTTGGCGCGCTAATGCATGACCCAAACCATGAATTTCGCACTGGGTGGAAGCGTGGAAGCGGAAGCCTATTCTGGAACGATCGAACGTAACCTATTTATCGATACCGCCGAGAAACAGCTATAGCCCGCGGCTCTCCAGTGCTATAATCCCTATATGCCGGTGTTATGTTTAATCATAGGGTCTCGCCAGTAACGGATATGACGCAATATTATATGTCCGCACCATGATATGTACATATGTGTTCCGGATATTGCCGTTTTTGTCCCCGATTCGATGGGTATTGGATTACTGGGTGTAAAGCTCTGCGGATTCGATTCAATTTTGTTCTATATTCATCGTATTAATCGGGATAACTTCATCATTCTAAACATATTTTTTACTACCATATATGCCCAACAAAATTTTGAATTTCAGGATGCTAAATTCAATAAAAAAATTAATGAAGAAAAAAATTTATTTTTGTGGTATATTTAACTTGTACACTCTTCAATGTGGCAAAAAACTGAGCAAATGTAGGCAAGCAAATTGTTAACATATAGGAGAGACTGGATACGGTTGTGCCAGGGTACGGTAGTCATAACAGCTAAATTATTTTGAGATAGGGTCTAAAGAAAGGGAGAACAGGTTGGTTTGGTATTTAGCCTTGAGGCAAGTTACATGAACTTCCCAATATGTGTAAATAATCGACTTAATCAAAAAAAAAGTGTAAATAATATACTTCATCAATCCTACTTTAAAAAAAACGATAATATTTGTAGCAAAGTTTGACGAATATTTAAAATTAAACTACTGTCGTAATATTACAGTAAGTTCTATAAGACCATGATGTATATCGCCAAAAAAAGTTCCATGAAAATCGGCTTAATTTTTTTTCAACAGTTCATTACAAGAAAACGGCTCGATAGATTTTCACCTAAAATTAATCAGTACCATTCCCAACTAATATCTTTCGAACATTCTTTGATTTTTTAAAATCGGTTCGGTAGGATGAGCTTAAATGTGGACGAAAAGTTTAACACTTTTTTTCAAATTGCTAAGAAATGGCTTGGCAGATCGTCGCACAAAATTCGGGAAGTTAAAAATGAAGTATGATTGTTCGAACAAATTTACATTATTGATGCTTATCAGTGTGAGTATGTAGGAAAACAGTAGTAGAATCCCTGAAACGTAGAAAAAATTAAAAAAAAACACATTTTTTTTTGTTTTTTAAAAATGAAGCCCTTAGTTCATAAAATTTAAATCATGCAAAATATTTATATTATTTGAGTGTGTGTATACGTATGTGAATATGTATATAGTTGTATATAAATTATTTCCTCATCTCAAAGTTTACCAATTATTACATTAAAGTAAACATTCTATAGGTACATATTCTTCCTCTAGTCATACTATAACAAACTTCTTCTAATCATTATTTCATTCATGTAATCTCAGATTGCGCTAATGTATCTAACATGAAAAAATTAACTATATCAAAATTAAAACGAGTCATTGAAAACCCTTGCACAAAACTGGTTAATGGGGTTTTTGCGCGGTAGTGCTTGCACATTATAATTTATATAGTGGCATGTCACGGCATTCGTTGGCTCAGCTAACGTTCGATACCGTCAAGTAGCTATTGTTTTAATATGTGTACTACAATTTCATAACTGGAATGCCTATTGGCACGCATACTCGTTAATATTCCGAATATAAATTATAAATTTCTTGCTCACAGGTCGAGTTGAAAATGTCAAGAAGTGTGCTATCCGCATTTGATAATGAACTCTTTTAAAAGTTAAATCATTTTACTGAAAAGACTGAAATGATATTTAGTATTACTGATTACGGTTTGTTTATAAATAAGTAATTAAAGGGCCAATACTAAGATAAAATAAAAATGTTATAGTAATGCTATGTTACGGGTCTATCACCGTATGATATGGTATTAGAGAATTGTCAAAAAGCTTTGTATTTGCTGTGCAATACAATAAGTAATAACTTTCTGGTTTCTCTTTGATAAAACATTTGAGAAGTTAAGTTTTATGTGTAAAACCTCTGATACATAGGTTTTTGCCAGTTTTTCACTACCAACTCATACAAATATAAATCCGTAACAAGCATCACCATAACATTTCTATTTTATCCGAGAATTAGCCCCTAAGTTTATATAAATTGCAACATCCTAAACTAAATTATCATGCTAAGAAATACATAATTTACATATATTTTGGGGTATTTATTTTAGAATTTTATAATAATCCATTTGTTTCTTTTTTGGATATTTTCAAAAACTAAATATTCAAGAATTTGAGAACAAGAATTTTTTTCAGATTGCAATTTTATTTTAAAATACCTGTTTGATTAAATATTTTATGAAAAATACCTGTTTGGCTACGATAATCCTACTCAGTTTCCTCCTTCCGCAAAAATTTAAATGCGTTTGTTTTAATCTTTTTATTTTTGCCCACAATATCTTAACTTCTACTGGGTACATTTACTTGAAAGTTTTTAGTTTTTAAAAGAGTTTTTTTATAGACTTTTCCTTACAATTAGTATGAACTACGCTCATCCCTAAATTAAGTTTTTTATTATTTTTAAGAAAATCGAGAATATAAAAAATAGTTGTATTTTTTTACAGACAGTAGCTATCTTGTGAAAAATGATAGTTCATACAATTGAGACAATATTCCAGGTATGAATATGATTATGTGCCAAATTTTTTGAGCTGCCCACTTCATCATCTTCTAAAATGAACTATTAAATAACTAAAACTTTAACTATTAGATAACAAAAACTTTACCTATTTTATTTTTTTTGTATATTTTCTCAAAACATTAATTAATAACATGTGACAAAAATTGAAAAGTGAAAATATAGCTTGCCTTTTTTGCGGCCTTTCAAAAATCGCATAAAATGCATGCCTCTAGACCAGAATACCCCCTTGCATTCATTTTATTTATTATCACCAAATCCTATCAGCTTCTGTTAATCTCTTGAATTTTGTAAAAAAAAATAGTCTCATATACCCAGTAGTTGCTCTTGCCTGGCAAATTGTATGAACGATACTTTTATCACGATCATAACTGCAGGGCAGAAGTAATACGTTAAATGTAAAGGGATCTCTATGTTAAAGAGAAACACGGGGTCGTTGAAAGCTTTTTTCTTTAAAGCTATTGCGTTATTGCGCGCTTTTTATCACGTTTAGTCGCTGTTGTGAAAACTCTGCAAAAAGATAAGCTTTCTGTGTAAATTATTTTTTCAAAATATATACGCAGCATGGAACAGAACAAAAGCAGATAAAATAATGCACTCTGGTTATAATACATACATAGATTCGAGTTTGGTTCCACCAGTATTAAATTCCATGAAAGCAATTTTAAAGAAAGATTTTTTTTAAATTAGATAATAAATCGTAATCATAATTAATTTTTTTTAGTAATACTTTTTGAGTTATGTGTTGAACTGTCCACTTACTTCCACGTAAGCACAATCAATTAGTAATTTTTGATACTAACAATTTTCTAGAAATATTTTTTATGTCTAAACAACGATTGCCGGGTCAGCTCGTATATATATATATATATATATATATATATATATATTAAATATACGTTTGAATTATGAATGACACGATCTTCTACCAATATGTAAATTTCATTCTAAAATAAAAAAGTTTTTTAATATATAGAAGAAGTTGCTCGATTTCATGAATATATTGATTTATACATTTATATTTATTTGATTATTATAAGGTAAATATGAATATAATATGTGAATTTTTATAAATACATGAAATTCATTACGATGAATTTTAAAATATTCATGTTTAAGTTATAGGCAATATAATTCGTTAGATCTTGACACCAAGGCACCTTTAAAAATAGATGTTATAGAAGAAAATTAATCAATTATAAATTTTATTAATAATATATATAAAATTCTAATTGATATATTTCTTATCATATTTAATAAATTGCAAATTTTTGATATAAATCCGTGTTTATTAAACTTAGTATTTTTTTTTAATATTAATTTGTATGTAAGAAATTTTGAACATATTAAAAATCATGAAGTTTTTATATCTTTTATACTTGAAAGGTTTAAAAATGTTTTAAAAATGAGTCGAATGTGGAATATACTATTCTACTATTTTGTCTAGCATATTTGCACTGCATAATACAAACATTTGCAAGCTCTATTTATTATATAAATACTGCATTCATATTTTTACCCCACGGTTAATTTGAAAGCTTGCATTTTTCAATCATATGCATATTTTAATTAACATGCGGTTGCAAAGCATTGTAATGTGTGGATAAATAAAACACATAAACAGGATATATTTCTATAGTACATGAAATTTGATATTTTGCTAAAATTCATAATTAGTTTGTGTTTATGTTTGCGTACCGAAGTTTGCTGAACTAATTATTACAATCTAGAATGCGTTACGGGAGATGTATTTGAAAATGATATATGTTATGAAATTGGTTAGCAATGTTATTTGTGTGTAAATTCAAACAAACAATTTGATTTAGTGTGACGGGCAAAAAATAGATTAGAACACGTCGAGATAAACAGAAAAATGAAGAAATAAGGGATGATGGAATTGAATAGAATTAGAAGTTAGAAGATAAAGAGACAAGAATAAAGAAATGAAGGAAGATGAAAGTTGAAATAGAATTAGAATTGAAAAGAAAAATAGATTAGAACATGCGAAGATAAAAAAGAAGAATGAAGAAATAAAGCGAGACAGAAGAACTTGAATATAATTAGAAGCTAGAGTAAAAAACACAAGGTGAAGAGCTAAAGGAAATATGACGTGAGTGGAATTCGAAGTTAGAAGATATAAAACAAGAATGAAAAAATAGGGGAAGATAGGAGTTAAACGATAAGAGTTGAAAATCTAAAATGAATAAATAAAGAAAGATAGGAGAACTGGAGGTAAAAAAACACTAGAATGAAGAAAAATAAAAAAAGAGGAGTTGAGTGGCATTAGAAGAAGAAGAAGAGAGAAGAAGATAAGAAGATGACTCTTTGTGAGTGAAGTAAAACTGAGTTGTTAAACTGATTGTGAGATAAAATTAAAAAAAAAATCAGAAAAAAATAAGAATAAAAGAATTATAGTTAAAAAGAAATTACAGTTATAAAGAAAATTGGGTAGTAAAGGATATATAAAGATAACATATGACATAATAAAATAATGTATGATGTTATAAAGGATAGTATATGATATAATAAAGATAACGTAAAATAAAAGAAAGTTATAAATGTGACTAAATGCTCTGGAGCTAATTTAAAAAAAATTGATCTTGCGTAAAATTTGTTGCAATTTCAGTATAATAATATTCACAATCACTTAAAATTGACATTTGGACTATGTTTAGTTCAAGTTATTATTGTTTATATAACTAAAGTTTATATAAAATTTAGTTGAAAAGTTATCAGAGTGCAATGACAGGCCAACGTAATTGCAACATAATTAGAAAAAAAAACCTGTAAAATTTAGTAACTATAATCATAATATAAACCTAAACTGCAACGTTAAATCGACCGTATTAAAGATGAATGAGTTCTGACACAACGTACATTATTATTATTATTATTATTTTAATTATTTTTTAAAATTATTTTTGAACAGCAATCAGAACCTAATAATCCTATAAGCTGTTGTGCTGTTTTCAATACTAGACAGATGGCAGCCCAATCAGTTGCCACATCTCCGTATGATATATTATTATTACAATTTCTATAATAGGGCGAATATTTTTATTAGTGCAGCAATGTCGGGTGAGGGCTATTTTCATTTGGAAACATATTGCTATCTATATTTGCAAGTGAAAATCGTTGTCACCTGTCTGACAGCAGGTTGCTCGAAGAGGAATCGAACCCGGGACCCTGATCCAGATGCCGTCGTTCTAGCCACTTACCTACGAGCGAGCCCAACGTGAAAAGTGAATATGTAATATTTTCAAACCATTTTTTAAACAGCGATGAGAAGTTAAGAGTTCTATTAGTTATTGTTCTGTATTGACGGCAACCTAAACAGTTGTTTCATCTCTGTACGATAAATTTATTGGTAAATTTCTGTGATAGAGCGAATATTTATTGATGCAGCAATGTCAGATCAGGACTATTTTCATTGGAAATATATAGCCACCTATATTTTTAAGTAAAAACTAATATCACTACTACTGGGTGAGTGCAATTTTCACTTGGAAACATATTGCTATCTATATTTCCAAGTGAAAATTGTTATCACTACTGCTTGACAACAGGCTGCTCGAAGTGGGTATCGAACCCGGGACCTCTGATTCAGGCCCCGTCGCTCTTAACCGCTTACCTACGGGCGAGCCCATGTTATTATAATTACCCAAAATTTACAAGAAAACTTACTGACATTAAAAAAAACACCCACAAGTTTTCTTAAAACAATTCACAACGGTTATATTTATCGTTCGTTCTTATTTCAAAAGTTTATTTACTTACCGTGTTCATCGGGCAGTTCTGGTCCCATCTGTTCGTCGAAGTCCGCGTACGCGGGGGCTGGTGCCGCCGGCGCTTCGCGGCGTCGCGACGCCTGTGCTACGACCGCCAGCAGCGACAACAGAGCGCCGCACTGCATGCTGACACTCCTCTGCAATGCGGTCAACACATTGTTATTAAATGATTTAATTTTTATTTATTATATCCTGTAAATAATACAAAATGTGTAAAAAAATTACAGAATTTGAATGGTTAAATTAAATTAGAAGTAAGAAGAAAAATAGATTAGAACACGCCAAGACAAAATAGAAGAATGATGCTAGGAGATGAATAGAATTAGAAGTTAGAAAATAAAAAACATAAGAATGAAGAAATAAAGGTAAATACTAAATAGGAGTTAAATGGAATAAGAAGTTGATTTCATTTTTATTAATTATATCCTACAAATATACAAATTGTTGGATGGTGAAGATAAATTAACATTGTTAAAATTAAAAATTACAGAATTTGAATAGTTAAATTAAATTAGGAGTAAGAAGAAAAATAGATTAGAACACGCCAAGATAAAATAGAAGAATGAAGATATAAAGAATAAAAAGAGTTGAATAGAATTAGAAAGAAAAAAATATATTAGAACAGCCAAGATAAAATATAAGAGTGAAGAAATAAAGAAAGTTAAGAGTTGAATGGAATTAGAAGTTAGAAGATAAAACACATAAGAATGAAGAAATAAAGGAAAATAGGCGTTGAATGGAATAAGAAGTTAAAAGATAAAAAAGAAGAATGAAGAAATAAAAGAAAAAAAGAGTTGGGTAGAATTAGAAATAAAAAAAATATATTAGAACAGCTAAGATAAAATGTAAGAGTGAAGAAATAAAGGAAGGAATCTAAGAAGTTGAATAGAATTAGAAGTTAGAAGATATAAAACATAAGAATGAAGAAATAAAAGAAAATAGAAGTTGAATGGAATAAGAAGTTAGAAGATGAAAAACAAGAATGAAGAAATAAAGAAAGAAATAAGTTGAATAGAATTAGAAGATGATAAACAAGATTAGAAGATGGAAAAAAATAAAGAAGAATGAAGAAATAAAGGAAGCTGGGAGTTGAGTAGAACTAGAACTAGATTGAAATATAAAAAACATAAGAATGAAGAAATAAAGAAGAACATGAGTTGAATGGAATAAAATTTTGAAGATAAAAAATTAGAATAAGGAAGTAAAGAAAGAATTTATTTGAATAGAATTAGAAGATTAGAAGATAGAAAAAATAAAGTAGTGAATAATGCTACGTGAATGAAGTAGAATTTGAAAAAGTAAGGTAAAGGTGAAGAAATAGACAAAATTTAATTTAATCCAATGATATATAAGAATCATTTATTTACTCAACTCCAATTCAAATTATTCATTTCAAAAATTTAAAAAAAAAATTAAGTTATGTTATGTATGTTTATAATGGATTTTACATTCTGTAGCTGAACATATATTTTAGGAGATAATTTTAGAGAACATATTCTTTCAGATATCTAGTCTCTCTATACTCTAAAATTTAATAAAATTAAAAATAAAATGGATTGGCAAAAATTATTTTATACCACTTTTTTAGATACACATATGTGCTTTACATTAAATTCTATATTTAGATTTACTTTAATTATCCATTTTTCAAGCTTTAATAATATTTGTTAGAAAAATTAGAATCTTTTAGCACAGGACCTGTTATAAATATTTAATTTTCATTCTCTCTAGAGTCTTGATACCATTTTATTTTTAATTTTATTATGCATAAAGATGAATCAACATAAATAAAAGATGCAGAATAAAACGACATATAAATCGATATATATGATTATCATATAATTTTCTCAAGATTTTCTAATTTTCCTTGAATTACTAACTCGCCTATAGGCCAAACCGTTTAAAATACAAAGTTGCGATATATGAGAAAAAAACTAAGAAATTCGAGACTTTTCTAACGATGTTTAATACTTCTTTGTGAAAAGATCCAATAGTGTACATAATTGCTCAAATCTATCTGCACTTTGCATTTTAACATTTGAATATTCACACAGATTCTATACTATAAGCTAAACCGTAAAAGATACGTGAAAGCTTTGTTGGGTTGGCTAATATCAATAAAAAACAAAATATTCATAAAACAAAAAAAGTAAACAAAATGTCATTATTTTTATCTGATTAACTTACGATGTTCCGCAAAGTTTGATCGCAGTGCATTTTATTTTCTCCTTTGAAATGTAAGTTTTGCATCACTCTCAATACTAATTTTTGCCATATAGATTTTGTGTTAATTCCAAATTCAAACTTTCATTTTATTGAAATTGATATCTATTTGAACTAATTGTCAGAATACCTTTGTTTAAAAATATAAAATGTGCAAAAACTAAAATATTTAACTTTAAACAATATTTTTTGATATATAATCTTAATAATTTATAAACTAATTTAATGATTGTTCCTAGATAATGATTTCAATAATATATGAAAATCAATAAAGTAATTATCTCAAAAATCTTCAAGTCCGGTGGAAACTTTTAATAGGCATATCTCCATATATTTTAGGTAGTTGGTTCTGTTTAAAGCTAAGTAAAATTTAATAATATTAACAAATTAATAGTTTTAGTATTTAAATTAACAAAATATTACACTTCCAAAATATGACTTATTCACAACAAATTTTTCATATCATTCGTTTATTGTTTTATGTTGATATGTTAATAAAATATTACCATAGTTATTTCTACGAGACTACTATACTAGAAACAGCCCCAAATAATGTTTTTCTTTTATTGCACTTTATGAAAACTTTAATGTAGTTGGCATAAAACATTAACGCTTTCGAAGGCTCTGCCTACCATTGCAAGATATAAAAGCATGCATCGTTAAAATTTCAACTTCCCATAATTCCTGTTTCAAAAGTAAAGAACATCATTCTACATCTTTATGAATTATCAATAGTGATAAAATTTTATTTTCTGTACGTTCTAGTAGGTGCAAAGCTGGAGGAAAATTTGCTGGGGTAAATGAGATATAGGTCAAATGACTTGGGACAGACATTTTAGGTCTCCAAAACTAGAAAAGCTAATGATTCACTTTGACAGAAATCGTTAAAACAATTAATTTAATTAAAAAATATAAAATTCAATCTTATTTTCTATAGTTAGCACAAAACTTGTCCAAACAATAAACTTTAGTAGTATGAAGGTTATGGAAATTCTAATAGTGCACCTGGCACCAAGCGATTTATTTATTTGAGTACAATATTATTGGAATAAAATTTATTTGTTACATAAGTAACAAATCAAGTCAAGTATTTAATTAAATACTTGATGTACTCAGCATTTAGCTTTCTTTTTACTTAAAATTAGTATTCCACCATTTGTCCTGTTAAACCGATTTTCAAATAACTACAGAGGATAACATTATTTCTTAAATGTATTATATATATATAGAAATATTGTATTTTTTGAATTTTATATTGACCACCCGATTTAATCTTCGATATTTTGTAAATGGCGAAAGATATGAAGGCAATATCGACCTTTCATAGATAAAACGATGCTATCTTTCACGCGAAAAATATTTTATGCAAGACATAAAGATATATAACAAGACCGGAGCGCCCTGAATATGTTGAAAAGAGTATGGAATCAAACATTGATGTGTATTGAACCAAAAAAGATTATTGGAATAAAAAAGGAAAAACGAGTATAATTCACCGACAATGAAATATTAATAGACTCGTAAGATATTTGTTATTTCGCCAATTTGTATGCAAATTTTATTTTAAGACACAGAATTTCAATGGATAATAAATTTTAGATATGAAAAGAATTTTAATAAATGAAATTATCAATTGTTCAATAAAAAAAGCAACTGATTTTTGTATAAATATATCTTAGATTATTGTCGTCATTAAGCACCTATCAAGAACTTCTTCTAAGTCTATTAAGTCTAGTGTTGTTTCGCAAAGTTTTACAGCCGATAATTTGTGCAAAATTATATTTTTTTGCATTATTTTTAAATAAAATCATAGTAAACCCCGTAATAGTAAACCAACTAGTTGATAGAGATAAATAACTTCAAGCTCTACAAAAAATGTGTTTTAACAGATTTGTAATAAGGAAATGATTCATTTGTTATGCACTTATTTATTAATTTAATTATAGTTAGTAATTTTTACTTTATAGATTCCAAGGTTGGAAATTGAGCAAAATAATTTGCAGAAAAGTTAATAAAAACGACAGTAAAAATTTTATATTAAATATTGAATAAAATTTCTAATATTCATATTAATCTCATTACCAGTAATATGCAGATCAGGAGGCGTTCATTAATCATGTGATCGATTTTTTAAGGATTTTTGAACTTCCTCCCCCTTGGTGATAGATGGTGATACTCAAAATTAGAACCTCCCCCCTACCCTACCAATCATCACGTGTATTTTTAGTTACGAGAAAAAATTGTATTTTTTTTATTTCTTTTTGAAAATGTTTTTTATTAAAAAAATTCTGGTGATTTCTGGTGATCACGTGATTTCTTACTATACCCCTCCCTCCCCCACGTGAAGTTTTGTGATATTTTGTGGAACCCTCCCTTCCCCTAAAAACATCTCGTGATTAATGAGCGCCCCCTCATCTGAATTTCATAAGAAAATATGGATTTCTATTTATTTTGCTAATAATCTAATTTGTAATAATAAAATCAATGTTATAAATTATTGATAACCAATTGTACATTATGGCTTAAAATGAGAAATTCAACAAGAACTAAGGAAGTAAGATAGTAAAATTTGAATTAATATATAATTATTGATTAATATATCATTTCCCAAATTTGATACAATATTATTACATCCTTATTATTATTCTAACTAAATTCAACTGAGATTCCAATTGAATTTTTCTCAAGTTTTCATCAGATTCTTACCGGCACCTTTTCTTATTCTTATTAGATTCGTACTAGTTTCTCATAAGTCTCTATTACAAGATCCTCACAAGATCCATGGTGGATTTTAACCAAAATCCCTCCATTCTTTTGCTAAATATTTGGACTCATTTAGCGAACTATTTAATAAATTTGGTTTTTTGTTTGTTTTTAGACAAATTAATTAATTTATTAACAAAACCAGCAAATTTTGTTTGTTTTTTTGCAAAGATTTTTTTTAATTTCTTCTGTTTATTGTTTAGTCAAATAAATTAATTTATCTCAAAACCAGTAATATGATTCGTGTTTTTTAGCAAAGAATAACTTTTATTTATATCGCTATGAAACATCCATAAATATTAATACAAGGAAATTATGACGATTCATTTTTAACATCCAATTTAACAAGCGGCGAAATGGGACGCATGGGAACAACAAGCTAAATGAGCGCAATCTGCGAGACTGAAATTCAAAAGTTTCCTGGCAATGTAAAATAACAGGCAGGAAGGTTATGTAGAACTGGAAGAACACTTTATTTTTCATGTTTCCGCATTGTGTGAAAATATCTTGTCAGATAGGTTTTCACGGGAGCTCATATGAACATAAAACTGAACTTCAGACTGCATATAAGAGAGAAAATGCATTGGAATGAAGGCGATTTAGAGAAAAATATGGTGGATGTCGTATATATGTAAATATATATATATATATATATATATGTGTGTGTGTGTGTCTACTTATTTATATGATTAATTATTTATTATACTGACCGTATGTCAACAGTATGAACGGGATCCTCTTCTCAGCATATCACTAGATACTAAGTTACTAAATCACACTACACTATTTCTAACACTTCAGTAACTGTATAAAAATATCACTAGTTTAAGTAAAAGAATATTTAAATGAACACTATATATTAGGCCAATAGAATAGTTTTAGATCACAAAATTTGGAATTTTCACACTTGTTGAAGTACTCATCACATTATCTTGATATAACTGCATTTATTCTGAAAAAAAAAAATCATGAAATTTAATTTACTACATATACATATAAATACAATCTATGTTAAATTAGTATACATTGGATATTTCTTTTGACTTTAATAAATAACAGAGATAAATTTTAGACCTGCATTACTATTTAATTTTAAAGTTTTGAAACTATACCAACAATTATAATGTTTGATTTTGTAATATTGGAACAACATTAACCAATTCTAAGTCAACTTGTTTTATTAAATTTTTCATTCCATTTTTCCACATAATTGCAAATATTATAATTCCATATTATGGTGAGGCTCAGGCTTAGCTTTAGTCTTGTAACCTCAGTTCGATGCATAATCATGCCAACCTGGTATCAATAGGTCGTGATATTCGATTTCACTAGAAAACTTAAGCCTAAAATTTGCCGTGCCGTTAAAATAACCGTTTGCCGTCATTACTGTGTCAAATTAATATCGATATGGCATTAGTATTAAAAAAATTCTAACAGCAAATAGAAATAAGTCAACGTTGGCCACAACAGATCATAGAACTTTATTAAGTTCTGATGGCAGTTTAAAAGTAATAGTTAATAAAAATGTTGAATATAAAATTTAGAATCATTACTATGAATTTATAATTTTTATAGAAAAATTTTTAGTTTTGTAGACAACTGGATTTTAAAAAAATACATCATAAAAGGTCATCATAACTTGTGTGCTGATTTTATCTTTTTTACCAATATATTTTTCAAAGGCAAACATCACAATTAGCAAATTTATATATTAACAAACTGTAAAAAGTATAGAAAGAAAGGATATGTGATCATTTAATTTGATCATTTTGTATTTAAGCTTTTAAATTTCTTGATCGATATATCAAAGTGCTCAATGCTAAATAAATTTCTTTTGAGTGCGTAAAGTACATAACCTAATTATACCACATAAATATAGTTTGTGATGCGGTTACTTATATATTTTATAAGAAAAGTCATTAAAAATATTTGTAGATATACCCACAATTTAATCTTATAAAAATACGATCCACAAAATCAGATATTGCTAAAGATATATATCAACTATAAAAAATAAATTTTTAAATATTTATTTGGTTCAACAATGGTCATAAATCATATATTTAAGAATACATATTTATGGTTATTTTGTTAATACAGCATCCTAAATATGGTTCCTAAAATTCAAATTTTTAGATTCCTTGACTGATAAATTAAGGGGCACACCTAGTGTGACAACCTAAAAAAAGTCATGTGTGGGAATTAAAAAATAATAAAAACTAGTGAATCAATCTATTTAAAATTTTGAGGGTATATTTATACATGTCTTGAGAATACACAGTGAAATTTATAAATGTAAATATTAAATATTTACATATATGGCATGCAATCTCCGGCGGCGCCAAAAAAAAGGTCCGCCACTGCTGCAGTGATTGCAGCCTTCTTTGTTGATAAAACATAATAAAAAAAATCTCAAACTAGATAATATTGTCTGTACAATTGACCTACGATAAAAAAAGTCAAAAATTGACAATATGGCGGCGTTTTAAAAAAGTTAGTCGGATTTTACCCAAAATTTTGATCGTTTTTGGCCTGCCAATATTCGATTTTTGATCAGATCAAAAAATCGATAGTTCATTGTACGAAAAACTATATATAGAACATGTAAAAAAAATTGATAGTGATCGGGTCATTTGTTTTTGAGTAGTCACTGCAGCAAATTCGGAAAATGCTGTTTCGAGAAAAACGCGTTTAAAGATAAAATGATCATTATACTATATACTACTCTTTAAATGGCTGTGACTCAAAAACTATTTAAGCTATCGATTTAAAATTTTGGTATGTTATTTTTAAAGGTATAACCTATCGAAATATGGAAAAATTAAAAATTCGATTTTTTGAAAATTTCACACTAGGTGCGCCCAGTACATAATGCCAAATAATGCATATCCCATGCACAATACTGAATAATACATATTCACCAGAAATGATAAATTTAAATTACAGAATTGTGAAATAACAATGCATTAGTTTTTGACTCTAACAAAAAAGAGTGCATCTCTCAAAATTCAAAACCTTACTTAGGACTGATATAATATGTAGTAATATTGGTATAATATAGTGATAAATTTCAATTGCGTTCATAAAGAAGATAATTTCACCTAATTATACTGTATCAATATAGTTTGTAATGTAGTTAACTATATATTTTTCTAGTGGTGCTATCAAAGGAAGTGCATAATGAACCGTATCGAGCTGCTCCAGTTTCCGGAGTGCACTTATAGACGCCGTTGTTTGCGTGAAGCAACGGATTAGCCGTTGTCATTAATTATAAAGTCCGCCGAACATATCGCAAGTTATAGGTCTTTAATCCTCTTCGAGAACATCAGGCGATGGCGTATTAATGCATCGTGACGTTTTATTAAAGACAGGATAAAATATACAAGAGCACGAGCACGAGCACTAAATAGTAAGTTTGTTGCTATGAAAACTAAGTGATTTAAGGTACTGAGTAGATTGATTGCGTCTGATCATAAATTAAACAAAATATGTAAGGAGAAAGATTGTTTGAAAACCCTTCGGCTTATGATGACATAGTTGGGGGGCGTCCATTAAACACGAGATCGATGTTTAACGATTTTTCAACCCCTCCTCCCCCTTGGTGATACGTGGTGATAGTCAAAATTACACCGCCCCCCCGCCCTCCCTCAAAAAACCTGTGATGTGTTTCTTTACTTAACAATTTTAAATATTCTTAAATTTACAGAAATTACAAAGAAATTAAGGTAATTGTATTATACAACATTTATAAAAATTATTTTATCAATTTTTATTTTGATATGTCTAAGGTTATGAAATTAAATGTATATGCTCGTGTTAATACTAATATATGTTTGCATTTAAGTAATAGCGAATTTGCTTAGGAAATCAAGGACTTTTTCCATTTTATTTTTTAAAAATAATGTTTATGGTACTAAATAACGTTATTCTGTAATTAATGACATTTTGCAACCATCAGTTTAATCAGTTCATGTTCACAATTCATATGCGGAGCCACAATGCTTAACATTTTTACAAGTTCTCAACATTTCTACATTTATTAGCAAAAAACTCAGGAAATCGGGAACGATTTAACAAAATGTATAATAAAGTGTATCTTTAATTTAAAATGTAGAAATACTTATTATGCAAAAAGAAAACTACTTGGCTTAATGCAAGACATTTATAGTCAAGGCTTATTCGTTGGATTATTATCCTTCCACTTTTTAAATAAGTAATTGAGAAAATAATTAATATGAACTGCATCAAAATAAAATATGATTTATTTCTCAGTAATTTTTGCACAAACAAAATTTCTTATTGCATATTTTTTCAAAAAGTAAATAATGCATGTGCTGATGAACAATTGATTAAAAATAATTGATTATATTAAAATAGATATAATAAAAAAATGCGATAAATATACAATTTTCCTCGAAGCTGTTGAAAATGCAAATACCAACATATGTTAATATAATATTTATATTAAAATGAGAATAAAATTAAAAACTATCATTTTTAAATTTGAATATGACTTCGTATGCAAACGAGTGGAAATGCAATATTTCAGCATTGTTATAAAATATAACTACATGAATTCCCAAAGGAAATACGCATATGCAATAAAAATTTATGAATATGACTGTTCTCGTAATATGACTTTATGAATATTCACCTCTAGATTTTAGTAGGCAATATGTCGAGATGCGAATAATTTCATGGTTTGAAAAATATTTGTAGTTTGGAATTAAATGAATATGTGCATACAAAGTTATTTCATATTTAACTTTGTATGCTTGTATGCATGTAATTTTCATATTATATACAATTGCACAAAAAATAAACTAAACAAATACTATGCCAAGCGATGTTCTGTTATTTTTTATCAGCTCTTTTTATTTTGCAAGCAACTCTAAAACATTTGGTTGCAAGTCCAAAAACTTAAGATTTTAATTTCTAAATCTGACTGCATATAAAAACTAGCATCATTAAAATATTATTTGTATTGTAAGGTTTCCCTACAGTATTCCCTTCAATATATGTTACATATAATATAGGACTGAAAATAAATTTAAAGTATTTTGGAACAGTACTTCTGTAGAAAAAACTTCTTTTATTAATACGTATTCTGAACTGCAGAAAAACTTGAAGATATTTATTTAACATATCCATACTTTGTATGTGCAAAGTAAAAATAAATTATATTTTTCTGCATTTTTCATTGCGCATTATCAAATTTCTGTTTAATAGTGCAATGTGCAGATGTTCTAGTTCATGGTTTCATATTACGATCCTTAACCGAGAGCTTTTGTAAGTCGAGCTTTAGATGTTTGCATTTCCGCCGCAAGCAGATGCACTCGATAGTTTCCACATAGATTGCGCTTATCGAAGTCTATAACGAAAGCTCGTGTCGTCGATTGCGAGAGCTTTTGTCCCATTTGCGCAACCGATATTCATCAGAATGTAAAAATGGAAAATTAGATAGGGGGACAGATATCAAATAGTGAATATTATTAAAAATCTATCAAAATTGCATCAATCAAATTATATGCCAAAATATGTATTTATACTATAGCGCACAAAATTAAAATATTTCTGCACATGCTTTTGTGTATTATGTTTAAGGGGCACACCTAGTGTGAAATTTTCAAAAATCGAATTTTGAATTTTTCCATATTTCGATAGGTTATACTTTTAAAAATAACATACTAAAATTTTAAATTGATATCTTAAATAGTTTTCGATTTACAGCCATTTAAAAGAGTATATATAGTATATAGTATAAAGATCATTTTATCTTTAAACACATTTTTCGAATTTGCTGGAGTGATTACTCGAAGACAAATGATCCGATTGCTATCAATTTTTTTTGCATCTCCTCTATATAGTTCCCAAACGATGACCCCCCAGTTTTTTGATTTGTTCAAAAAACAAATTTTGGCAGGCCAAAAACGATCAAAATTTTGGGAACTTTGGGAATTTTTTCAACATGCCGCCATTTTATCAATTTTTGATTTTGTTGTTTGTCCGAGGGTCATCGTACAGACAATATGTTCTAGTTGAACGAGATTTTTTTTTATTATGTTTTATCGAGGCTGCAATCACTCCAGCAGTGGAGGACCTTTTTTGGCGCCGCCGGAGATTGCGTGTCATTTCAAAAATATTTAATATTTTATTTTAAAAATTTCACTGTGTATTCTTAAAACATGTATGAACATACCCTCAAAATTTCACTAATAGATGGATGGATTCACTAGTTTTTTTATTTTTTTAATTCCCATAAATGAACTTTTCTAGGTTGTCACACCAGGTGTGCCCCTTAAGCATCTATTTTCTTAAAATAGTTCATTTTGAGCATATTCGTCTTCGCTATTATTTTTTGCTTTGAAATTTAGAAAGCATTCATCTACGTTTTAGCCCACAACCTTAAAATAAAATAAAAAGTAAAATAAAAATAAAAATAAAAATTCAAAAACCGTTCGAAAGATTGGTTGGGAATTGCTTCGATTAGTCAACGATCGGTTGGGGCCAATTCTTCTAAATGTAGAACATATACCATAATAAGTACGTTTAAACGACATACGAATATTATATTATTATATCGATTATTTTTTAGTAAAATAAACAATTGAACATTTTACTAAAGTTTTCTATTGATTATCTTGATTATAGTACGTATCGGGAGGTAATTAAACTTGCCTTCGGGTAAAATTTTACTTACAACTAATTGAAATTTAATTCAGAAGATACATTTATCTAAATAAAACTATAAAAATATTATTAAATGAAATTTTATATAAAAAACTAACAATAAAAGAATATCTGCTACAAAAGTAAACTAGAAATCAATGTAAAACCATGCGCACGACACCATTATTGTTCATTTTTTTGAGCAATAAGAGCGTTTATATTTTAAATGCTTCAATGAATAAATTTATAAGCAAATTATTCGCAATTCGTATAAAAACTAAAATATCAGGAAACAGTTCCTATTTTCGCAAGAGTAGGTTACTGGTGGGTCCCATGTCCCAAGCGCTATTGGGACAACATTGTTATGTGTTCCGGTGGCAATGACGCGTCACGGCGTATTATATAGAAACTGGAAATAATGTAAAATATTCATGACACAACGAACAAACAAAACATCAAATGCACGACATGACCACACATGTGAACCTATTAAACTTTAAAGTAACAAACGATGTTGCCGAATATGAAACGTCATAAACACGACCTCTGTTTCAAATGTATTAATTTCTACATGGTGGAAATACACTCTTGATTATAATACAGCCTGTAATAATGAAGTTCTCATTAGGTTAATCATTTGATGTCAAGAAAAATATAAATTGATATCTGGTAAAATAACAGAAACAATGACGATTATATTTGTATTCATTAAAGTTTTCGATTCACTGAAATTTATGGAAAGGGGGCGTCCATTTTACAAAATTTTACAGTTTTTTCTTGTAACTAAAAATACACGTGATGTTTGATGGGGGGTGAGAGTGAATTTTAAATATCACCAGGTATCACCAAGGGAGAGACCAATAATCCTTAAAAAATCGATCACGTGCTTAATGGATGCCCCTACATGTGATGCTTTCGAAATTAACGAAAGTTATCAAAAATTATTCAATTGCTAATAATGAAAATATCAAGTTAAAATTTGACGTAGATAGGAGATAGGATAATAGTAGGAAGGAGTAAGGAGATAGGATATTGAAATAGAGTTAGTTAACTAAAATTTGAAATTTTCGCCGGTTGAAAACAAAATTTGTTTATAAAATTCACTACCAGTTCATCAGTAAATGTTACCATTTTCATACCAGATATATTTCTAATATGAAGTTCTCTCTATTTATCGTGTTTCATATTATAATTGTCCCGTGAATGCAATTTGTGTTATTCGCAATGATATCCTCTGGCGACCACTCGCCGCCGACATAAAATGCATGGGCGACATGTTGTTACATTGCAAATGTTATTCCACATTTCAGTAACAATATAATAAGCGGTAACAAGAGCAAAATGTGCATATGATAGTATCAAAATTTGAAATATATATTAAATATTTTCAACCATATGCTATTGAATGATAAATTGTTTTTGTTACGTTAATTTATCTGTGGCAACTGGCGCAGATGCACATTAATTAATTAAAATATATTTATCATAATAACATATATACACATACATATATTTTTATATTATATATCTATAGTTTCAATAAAGATATATCAGTTGATATTTATATTTTAATTAAAGTATTAGTTATGCTTTCTATATATTTTTTTAATTTTTCTTGGGGTAAACTAATTAGAGAAAAAAATTTAAAATGTTTTTTTGTATTTTTACGATGAATATTTTTGCATACCTTAAAAAATATAGACGTGTGCGTGTTAATAATGTATGTAGTATATATGTATGCGTGTTTAAATAAAATTAAAAAAATATTGTTCCTATTCAATTTTTTTTGTAATTTTTGAGTAATGGAATGAATTTGATATTTATTTTGCAGATAATGATAATTATTTTTATTTGACAGTATTGAGGACTTTCTTCCTTTGAGAAGCTATGCCCTAATTTCTCTTTTTACTAGCGGGCAACTCAATGGTGATGAATTTATATTATTTGAATTTATCAATAGTCAATATATTATTTATCAATGATATCTTATTTAATTAGATGCAGCAATGTCTGGAAAGAACCATTTTTATTTAAAAAAATATTTTGAATCTATTTCTATTTGAAAATGGAATAAAATTACTAATGCTTGATATCAAGTTGCCGTAAAGAATATCGACCTATATATTATGGTATTTTGATAAATGTCTAACTCTTTGGAATATTTAAATAATATAATTTTCTGTTTGGAGAACCATAACTAAGTTCTCTATAGCAAGAAAAAAGTACATATTTATTTCACGATTTCTAAAATATGATTACCAAATTTTTATCAAAAAAAATACAACAGCTTGAGATAAAAACCAAAAAGCTTTACTGGTTACTGGTTACAACATCCAAACTAAGCTCATACAATAAGCTACTTTTATATAAATCTTTATTCAAACCAATTTGGTACTATGGTATACAATTGTGGCGCAGTGCTCATAAGACTAATATAGAAATAATACAGAAATTTCAAAATAAATTTTTGAAAATTGCCTTAGGAGCTCCAAAATATGTTCCCAACTGGTTGATTCATGTCGTCACGAATACACCTACAATACATTAAGTAATAACAAAAACAGCACATAAGATAAAAACAAGCTAATCAGTCACCCAAATTCAATAGCAAACTCCTTGTTAACAGAGATCATCCAAGAAGATAGAAAAGAAAAGCTGAATTTAAGCCATCAACTCTCCCGATAAAAAATGGAAATAACTTAATCATTATTTAAAAGAATTTATTTTATAAGTAAATAGTTAAAATTATATAATTAACAATAAAATATTGTGAATTTTATATCGAATGAGAAAACAACTACTGAGTTGTTTTTCCAACATGCCCTTTTAATATACAATGTCCCTTTTCGGTCGACTATTGTAAATTCATCAAATTTATTAAATGTCCTTAACTGGACAATTGTAAATAAAAGAGATAATAATAAAAAAAATATATTTTTTTAGATTTTATCTACAGTAAAGCATTAAAGAATTAATAATAATACCAGAAAATTAATAATAATATTTGTTCTAGAAATATTTACGATCCGTCCGCAAATTGTAAACCGTTGCTAACGACTAGCCTCTAATATTACAACAATATATTCGAAATGAATTAAATACGAATATTAATTTTTTAATTAAAAATTGATTAATATTTGATTTAAATTACCAGTTAATAGAAAAATACAATTTTATTATCTGATATTCGCAGCATTGAAATGAATTTCATATATATTTCCACATATTTCAATAGCGGCAATAAATTGTTCTCACGGCGCAAATATGCAATCATGCTTAACGCATGGTTGCATAATCCAATGTATGACGCCAAATATTGATTATAATCACAAATTCAACGCTTGATTTGCAATTTCTAGATTTCACAGCATGCGCACTCAATTTAATAATATACGAGGTGCAGGTATATATAGGCACAGAAATATATTTTCCTACATGTGTGTATATACACACAAGTATAATATTTAAATTTTCTGAAGAACTACTATTTTAGATTATATACAATAAAAAACCAACTGTTTATTTTTAAAAAATCCAACAAAAAACTACATTGTTTCCTTGAAAGAATTGGAGTTTTCACTTGCCTACTGCGTTCGAATAGTTAAGTATTAAAAGCATTTAGAACAGTGTGGTACGATAAGCGAGCAAAACTCCTGAAATTTAGGAAAAATTAGAAAATCTCAGGAAAATGATATGCAGCCATTTTTCAAAATATTTTTCCATTCGTATTATTATTACCCATTTTTTTCCCAAACATACTATTTAGGTAGGTCTAACCGTTTTCCGTGTAGCTTAATATTTGTGTGAATAGTTACAAGTTAATTAAAATACTGTATGAATTATTAAGTAAGCATGAAGTGTTATATACTGTTAATCTGGAAATTTTTAGTTTTCTTCCATATATCACAACTTTCTATTTAGCACCGTATGGACGAAAGGCGGACAAGGCCCCAAAAGTTATGAAAAATTGAAAAATCTCAATAATATTATAGGCAGACATCTTTTTTAGTAAATTCTTAAAAAATGTCGAAAGTAGCATAAAGTGTTATATACCGTTAATCTGGAAAATTTTAGTTTTTCTTCCATATGTAATACCTTTCTATTTACAACTGTGTGGACGAAAGGTGAACAAGGCTCCTAAAAGTTACAAAAAATTGAAAAATCTTAGGAATAATATATTCAAACATCTACCTTGATAAATACTATTATTAAAGCATAGCTGATTTTCCTGTAATTTATTCCACGGATATTTTGAAAAATTGTGATAAATTAATTTAATTATTATGCATTTTATCATTTCAATTTATATATTTCAAAGTTGTCTTGTCATTTGTTAATCTGGCAAAAATGCATGATTTTTATCTTAAAGTAATAGTTATGAAATATTAAAGAATATGTTTTGCATTTAATAATTTTACTTTTATGACAAACTTTTCAACTTCTTCTACTAAATGTTGTTTATGCTGAAACATTCACCATTACTCCAGCGTCAGCATCGTGTATAAAATAAAAACAATGAGTAATATCATGAGAAGTTTTAAAAATATGATGCCTTAAGTTGTTGTACAGAATAGTCATTTCTTACGAAAACTTAACTAATATTTTTGCAGCTTGTGACTCTTTGTCTACATATTTTCAGACAAAATTGTCCGCGCTTTCATATCCAGAGCACATAGCTCATTTCGAGCGAAAGCTATTAGGAAGCTCGCACCGGATCGGGAGTTCTGAAAAGTTACAGGGTTTCGGTACAAAGTACCCAAATGAAACTCTATTGTAATAACTACTTTGTTCGTCATGATGCAAAATATGGTAAAATTGATATGAAATTCAAATTGTAAAATTAAATGTCACTTGGGAAATCACATTTAGGATTGAGTATGAATAACTAAAATAAGAAAAGATTAAAAAAATTGTTATGGATGCAAATGTGAACTAACAAGTGTATAGATGTCCTATGAGACCTTCGAATTGTCGAAAAATGGTGATATCTTATATCAGAATTATTTATTCTAATGTGATGAATTCTAAAATGTTCCGAAAATACTTTATATAAATGTACTAGAAATCAAAAAACTTACTACCTTCCAAATTGCTAGATTTAAAGATGTTGCCTAATGTTATACCAGAAAAAATTTCTCAGATAAATATTAGTGATTGAAAAAGATATAGAAAATATGTAGTAAATATTCAAATATTATCAAAAATTTTATGATTTTTACCTTCTTAGTATAAAAGTTACACTTATCTATATAATTGTTAATTGGTTATGTTATTAGTTTTATAAAAAATATTTATAAATTTATAATAAATATAGTTACATTTGTATATGATTTAAATTCAATTATTATCACAAAAATTACTATTTTTCTTATTAATCTAATTAAATATAGTAATAAAATTTTCCAAAAACTGTTAATGTTTTCAAATAAACTATAATGAATAAATTAACTTTATTTACGAATATCTTTCATTATTCGTATTTTGTAGACAAAATATGAAAGCTCATAAATTGAACGATGATGTTCATATAAGATTGCATAAGAAGTAAATAAACAAAATTAAATCAAACTTAATCAGTAAACTGAATTGCAAAGTTAAAATTATTTATTTCAAGCATATGAGTGAGCTTTAGAATATTAGCTAGAATTTTTTCTGTGCATTACCCTTAAAACAATCGTTTTTTCAATACAAGCAAAAGGTTTTTTGAATCATTCAAATCGAATACTTTGTTCTCCCAAACATTTTAAACACACATTTTTTAACACAAAACGGCTGAATATGCCAAAATGCTCAAAAACCTCTGAAACGTGAAGATATGCAAAAAATTGTTATCGATTTTAGGACGATTACAATAACTTACTGTACGGAAAGTTAATAAACAATGCAAAAAAATAAAATAACTTATTGTTAGACTTTTTAGTTAAACAATCAGAATCCACCGCAATTCATAAGAATATTTAGAGCAAACTATATTATAGAAAGTATTTAGAAATTGGTTTAAATAGATTTGATTATACTCTTACAGTTTTAAATTTATTTTTTAACATAAACTTTCTCTTCGGAAAGGTAAAAAATATTTTATATATTCATTTTCCGACTCTTTTATAATGAAATCATCATAACTTAAAACTTTAATATAATCTGGTTTTTACATTTAATTTTTCTAGAGTTTAAAAAAAATTTATAAATAAATTCAATACTATTAATAATATTTAAGCTAATACGCTTGGAAATGTGTCTGGAAGTTGTATATTATTCGAACAAGGTCTATGTTTTGTATGAATTTTCCCCATTAAATCTCTTCCTTTTTTTTGTATTTTCCAAAACTTGTTGCTACCCATTGCTACCCAAGTAACAAAATTAATTTTTACAAAAGTTCGAAGTAAAGTTATAAGTAAATTCAAAACTATGATTAATATTGAAGATAATATACTTTAAAAAAGTGCCTGCAAGTCGTGTGGTTATTTCAACAAATTTCATTTTTCGTATGAATTTCCCCCATTCAATCTTATTCATATTTTTATATTTCCCAAAACTTATTGCTACCCATCTAGCATTCGATTGCCCCGAAAGGCACGGTACGGTGGCTTTGCGTCCGTTTAAATAATTGATACGCTTGACAAACAACACAGTTCTCCACTCCGAGAGAGGGCTCGGCCCGTCAACCCGGAGTCACCAGTCACCAGCCGACCCCTCCCAGAAAACTTCTCGTTCTGGACGGATTCACTTTCCAAAATCCCTTATCATGATTAGCTACACTCTTACGTAAACATGTTGCTACACTCATACGCTTTTCCTAAAGGAGGGATTAGGGACCACGGTTTCTCAAGAAACGGGGGATAGTAAAGAAAACTTGACGTGGGATATAGAAACTGGAATTAGAAATAGTTTTTAAAATCGAGAGTTAATAACAAAATTATAAATTGATTTTATAATTTGATTGTTTCGAACTATAAGCATTCAAATGATGTTTTCTAGATTTTTACATTGTTTATCTAGCTAATGCTTTTGCCTAAAAATAAACAAATTCAAAACTAGAATCTAAACGATTCTTGAAAAAAATTCTGAAATTTGTTTTAACAGTAACTTGAAACAGTTTCTCTTCATAATATGGTTTGCTGGTGTATGCACATATTTATTTTCTCTTAAAAATTACCATTAATATTGCTTATATTTTTAGTACTAAAACTGTATTGTCCAATCCAGTTATTTCAAACTTTTAGCAATAGCTTTTTTGTATTTCTTTCTAATGATTCGTTTAAAAATTTGAAATATAAAAGCAGCAGTTCTAAGGATTCTATTAAAAGATATAAGAGCTTTTATTAGTCTCTATTATATCTGCTAACAAATTAATATTTTTTATTGCTTATATCTCATCTATTCGATTTCGAATTTTTACAAAATCAGTTATTTTGAGAAATACTGATTTTGTCTATAAGGTTTTGTGTCTGAATAATAAAAGGAAAACTCTACACGTGTCAATGTCTTATACGTTTTGTAAAGCCTTATCTTTAGCTTAAAATAATACTGACAGGCTGTATATTGCATTCCTCAATATATATATATATATATATATATATATATATAATATATATATATATATAAAACACAAAAATAAAATAAATATTATCAAATATCAAAGTTGATAGAAAATTAATTGATTTTTTAACTTCCCGTAGGGCAAGTTATAGTAATCGCAAAAAAATCGAAAATGAAAAATTTTATATATCTTTACGTTTCAAAGGTTTCTGAATATTTTGGCATACCTTATAATTAGAAAAAATGTATGTATGCGTGTATGTACGTGTGTGTATGTGTGTGTATATGTGTGCGCGGATACAAATTTTTAAATTTTCTATGACAAAAGGTAACTAAACCTCTATTACCTATTACTTTGTTAAATGAGAATGAAAAAAGTTTTCACGAAATACATACATCTATTTGCAATATAACGCTCATTCTTTATGATTATTATATTTTATTTATAAATTATTGAAGTTTACGCTGGTATCGATATATTTGATAAACAAGCATTTTTTCAAAAGTTTTTATATAGTATTTAAATGTATTTTTTTAAATATATTTGTTGTTATACTTGTATTTCATATTTTTCTATATATCATATATATGTACGGGTATATATAAACAGTACAACCTCGTTAAGACGATTATGCTCAATACGATTTCCCGCATAATACGCTAACGGAGGCTGGTTATGATACTTTGTAATATGTTAATCCTATTCCGCATAATATGCTATCTCGTTCAAATGTGATTTTAGTGCTATTTCTGAGAATTCATCCTAAGGGAGTTTTACTGTATTAACCCAGTCAAATTAAGATTTCAGTTAGGAATAATTCGCATAGAGCTGAAAATTGGTACAGATGTTAAATAGGCCATTACAAATAATATTTCAAAAGTCCCCATCGGTCCGACATCTGCGATTTTTTTAATTCAAGGTCAAAGGTGCAAAATTATAGTTTTACCAATTTTCCGCCGAAACCATAAGAAATTTGAAAAAAATATGTTAGATAGGTTTATTTATTATAAAATTCTCTATTAAATTGTTATTATTAATTTTTTTCGTTAGATTTACCGTTTCTTAGATATTGCTGTTTGAAAAGTTGAAAAAGTCATATTCTTCATGATATGCAGCCTTTATACGTCATCAAACGTGTAATATTATATAAGTAAAAGATAAGAGTCTATTAGTTTGTGTTTAAATAGTATAAGTTTAATGAAATTTTTGAAGTATAAAACTATAATGTCAGCCCCTAATTACCTTAGTTCTTGAGCAACACACGCCACCTATGTCATTTTTCTAGTGTGGAGGGTCACTATGACTGTTGAATGAATGAATATAGTATATTGATATACAAATGTTGTTCTTGTTCTAATTGTTCTTTGATTTTGATTTTTAAATTTTAGCTGGAGGACCAATACAGATAGAAGTTACTCTGTGCTTAAGAACTGATAGCGAGTTTCAATAAATCCTATCTAGAAGTGGCATCTAAATTGCTTAACTTTATATCCTTTTATATCGTCTATCTAGCATTTAATTCAGTTAGTCACCCCAAGTCCGTCCGTCCGTCCGATACGATTGATACAAGGAGAGCCACGCGCGTCGCTCCTTTGACGATGCAATTTGGTAAAGTGCACGCGCCTTAGACAAATTGCAAGAGTAGAGACGAGAGTATTCTGTATTTTTCCTGAAGACTTTTCTCTGTTAGGCGACACCGGTCATTCCGACCGAAATGGACATTTCGATTTATATGGCCGTAGTTCAGAGAAGCAATTTAGCGAATACGCATCTGTCGCATCCCCGCATCTCCCGTTTAAAAATGGATAGGTTCTTTGGTTTGGTCTAAGAATATTAGAGAATTAAATACAAGAGAATATTATTGAAGAAGAACTTTTTTAGGCACGACTAGGAGGTAAATCTGTGAAAATGCAACGAAAGTTGCGTCACGCCCAAACTGTTCGTTATTCGCTCTCGATGAAATCATTTTTATACGGGTCGATTGTGATTAGTTGTCGTGTCGAGCGAATAGAATAGAGATCTCTCGTTGTATGCGTACCAACGTACATCAACGAGGAGATCGGAATGTCATTAGATCTTAATGTTACAACGTAGTACATACTTTATTTAATAAAAAATGCCTGAATCAGAAGAATATTTTACCCTGTCCTCCGTAAATAATTATAATAAAACTAATAAAACAAATGAAACATTTGTGCTATGTATGAAACGTAAGTTTATTAAAATAATTTGTATATTATTCATAGTTTCTAAAAATCTTTGAAGTGGAATATATTTTTATATGCAAACAGATATTACGGTTTGCTCAAAGAATGAGATTGTGTCGCCAGCGAAAAAGTAAAAAAAATACAAGCAGTCAATTAATGTATGTTAATTTTAGTTACATGAAGTTCTTCAAACACAATTACATGATGAGTGAAATTGTAAAAACAATATTTATTTAGGTGTTGTTCAACATAATCCACTGTGTGAACGAATATTATAGAATTTATTAATCAACAATCACTCCATTTCTCTAAATAAAGTTCAAGACTTAAACGCTAATTACAATGACAAACCGATCATGTCATATTAGAAGTATGACTTTAATTACATTATTGTTTTCAAATATTATAAATATTTTTAATGCTATTATAAATATATAATTTATATTTTTTTATTATATAAATATGTATAATGATTGACAGTAATAAATGTGTACATCATGAGTGTTACCATATTACAAATAAACATTATTCATAATTGTTATATGATGTATTAATTTTTACGGTTTAATAATTTATATTTACTAATTGCGAAAAATTTATTTTGAAATATAAATATATAACGATATATATGAATAATAATTATATATATAAAAAGATTATAACAATTGTATAATCATTTTCAAATATCATACAATTCAAATATAAATTCAATTAAAATAAAAAATGCTATAATTTAGTAATTAGAACTACGTGCTCGAGTTGTGTTCGCTATCGTAAATCCCGTAAACCCAACCTAGCATTTTATCCGAGAAACCTCCTATTTTAAGTATGCATTATATGTATTTATTAGATATGCACATCTAATAGCGTTTGTTTGTATATGTTGCAGCAATGCCCATGAAAGGCAATAGAGTTATATAACTTCACATGGAATCTTGATATCACACTGCTTTATATCGAAGTGGCCTACATTAGGATGGTTTTGTGCAACCCGACGTTCTCAACTTTATACTATAATCTGTTAAAACACTACAAACTACTATAAATATGTAAATATAAATACTGAAGCATTGGTCCATCAACCGCTCTACAAAAGATTCTCGAATACATTAAAAATTTTAATACAATACATAATTATTCAGATCTATGTATTTAAATTTAATTCAAGAAAATATGTACATAATATAATAG
>NW_020537646.1:11203832-11230197 GCF_003426905.1 Ctenocephalides felis | reverse complement strand
AATAATTCAAAAAACATTTCACTTGTATTGACAAGATGAAGAATCTATGAAATTTCATAAAGGTGGTCTAAGCGTTTTCGGAGATATAGAGGAAAAAGTAAAAAAATGAGCCATTTGGCGGTCAAAAATGATCATTAGACAATGCCACATCAAATTATCAGACATTTTATAGAGATTTTAACAATAAGTATACATTTTGTTAACATTCCTATCGGTTCCGTACCAATGCTTATGCGTTAGACAGCGACGCGGCGCTTACGCGCTTTATATTTTGTCCCTATGTAGTTAAAAGCAGTACGATTGCTTGAAAAAAAAGTTCAGATCTTCCACAATATGTCAAAATAAAGAAAAAAAAAATTTTTTTCAAAAAAAAAAAAAAAAAATTAAAAAAAAAAAAATTTTTAAAAAAATTTTTTTTTCAAAAAAAAAAACTAATTTTTGTCCAATTTATAGTTTCTCAAAAATCTTATTTTTTCAAAGTAATTTTTTTTAAAAAATGTTAATCGTTTTAAAAAAAAATAATAATTATCGGTACGGGAAGTTCCAGCAATTTGCCTTAAGGCACGATGCCCTAATTGCTTTAAGACAGAATTCCACTTACAGCTAGTTAGAATTTATTTTATTGAATGTGTCGACTACACGCGCAATCTAGTTTTGTAGAATGTTGCTATGAGCAAAGACAGTTGCGGCGCTACGAAACTTCAAAGCTAATTGGGACGAATGAGGATTCATTAGAAATTGAATGCTAGAAATGCCTTTCTAATGAGAGAATACTGTGTATCAATGTTCAGTAGGTACTTCAGAAAATCACTTTGTAATAGTAATATGAAACGCATACCAATATTTATAAATTCTACTTCTAGGTCGGTTGCATTTTGGGCAATAGTGTATGAAAGCTAAGTTTTTTCCTAAATTAATAAAATAATCTAGAACCTTATATAAGATCGATTAACTTAAAACATTTAGCGTCGTCATAAAACCGTTTTTATGGCCAATAAAGGGGTGGAATAAACTTGAATACGTTCGGAAGCTCTTGAGATAGGTTTTAACTATTGCCAGCAATTAAATTAATCCAAAGAAACGTTATTAAGTGATCTATAAAAAAGTTACTTTAGAATAATGAATATAATTAAGAAAACTCTTTTGGTAAGTGAAGACGATGATAGTATTAAATTAGTGACAAAATTTGCAGATTTACAAATTCTCACAAGTAGGGTAGAGCTGGACTTAAAGGTCCGCTGGTAAGAAGGTTCACCACCGATGTCTCAAAAACTAATAAAGTTAAAAATTTATTAATAACAATATTTGAAAGTAGAGGGCAAAATATGTATAACCAGTCATCACATTGATTGGCAATGGTAGCAATTATAAAACAAGAGTTGTTACTTTCGTTGTTAGTTTTTTGGCAGTGAGCACTGTTGTTCAGTTTACGAGGCCTTAATATAATATTTAAGTATACGTTATTTAATATTTTTTTAAGATTTATTGTTAATTTTAATTTAGATCCTACAGATGATTTTATATAACCGTTACAATAACTTACATGTGGGTAGGGTAAAATTGCATGACCTTTACCCTGGAAAAGGCGTAAACAACAAAAAATAGTTAATGAAAACTAAATTAAGTTAAAGAAAGTAATTTTATAAGAAACGAATTAAATTAATAGTTATTTCAATTACGGTGATTTCTGACAAAATACCAGATCAATGTTATATACTGTGTAATTTTTGTTAAATTTTTAAACTTTGTTATGTGGCCATAAAAATTTTATTTCGCATTGGTTAAATAATTTATTTATTTAACGTATTTATTTAGCTATTATTTCTTTGAAATTAAAAATAAGACCGATGGCTGTCCCTTTTTACCCAGCCTATGGGCTAAGAAGAGACATATGACAAATTCTAACATCATGTATATTTTATTTTATTTCATGCTTGATCCATTGAAAATCGAAAGTTAAAAATAAATTTAAAATATACTTTTTCACATCAAAATACGTGCTTGTTGTAACATAATTATCGGCTTGTTTTTATATATTAATTATTAATACATGAAAACAAGAAGCAGGTCGATTGAATAATGAAAGAAAAAATAGGATTTCCGAAAATTACATATATAAATATATATATATATAAATATATATATATATATTTATATATATATATATATATATATATGTATCATATTAAAATTAAATCAAATATAAAATAAAAATCTTCCAACAAAATATGTACTAGAATGACAAATCTCGTTCTATGATTTACGAAACCTTTTTTGGAAGAATATCAAAAGTCAGAGGAAAATATTTCTATGTCAGTGATGTTTAAATATAAAGAAAAATCTACTGATGTTGATGTCTTTTCCGGGTACGTGAACTTGCTTCGAGGATGGAAGGTTTTTCTTGTCCTTTTCTGTCATCTATTATATAACACGGCATCGTTTGTGCAGCTTGCCTTTTAACATGGCTGGAAAATTTTATTCGCAAAATAAATTAAATTTTTATTTAGATTTTCAATTTAATGGTAAATAAAAAATAAATTACTCTATATTAACGCATTAAACTACTTGTATAGATGCATAGTTATACTAATAAAATAACTTCATATAATAAAATAAAATCAGATATATTAGATCATTATATGATAGTTAATAAATATCAATAAACAAATAACATCAAGTAGAAGATCGAGTATCATATAATCAGGCCATATATTATTTTGTAAAAATTTTATCTTATTTTTGGATAATGTAGAAAAATTACAATTAAAAGCAATAGATAATGTACATAGTACTGTCATTTGTAATCATTGTATGAACTGAAATTATTATTATGAAGTATTATTATGAAGTAACTTATTTAGAAAACACACAATACAAATAATAAAGTAAGTGGTTTTGTGTTTTAAGGCAAGTTGCATGAACTTTCCAAAACGAATACATAATTAACTTAATCAATAAGAATTAAATTTCAGCTATTTAGATAAAATGTGCAACTGCTATTTCGGAAATAAAATTTTCACTCTGACTAAAAATAATCAATACGAATTCCAATTAAAGACTTTCAAACTTATCTATAATATATGTATTTGTATGAATTAATAAATTGATTTAATAACTTTCATTCCTCCTCCTCTGCGCCTATGGATTAAAAAAAAAAACGGTTCTACAAATTTATTTTTATTAAAGTGTGGACGTCAACTGTAATCAGTAGCTATCTACGAAACGCGAAACGTATATAGATGTTCGGAATAGATTCGGATTAGAACCGCTTAAGCTCACAGCAAAATTTTAAAATTTAATTTTCATAATTCTCTACTGTATCGCAGTCCTATAATATTTTAGTATATTATTTCAAACTACAAAATCTATGGTTGTACAAAGTTTTATCAAAGTCGCCAAAATAACTAATTAAAAAAAATTTAATTACGATGAAACGGCCAGATCGATTTTTACCATTTATCAACGCGATTCCCAACCAATATCTTTCGAACAGTTTTTGAATTTTTTAAAATCTATTCCAAATTGTGGTCTAAAACGTGCATGAAAAATTTTACACTTTTCTACTAATTGCAAAGAAATGGCTTGGGTGATCACCGCAAAAAGTTGACAAATGCTTGTCCTTATCGATTTACCTTCAAAAATGGCTTTTGGAAAAGATAAAAAATAGGCTCATATACTTTTTCAAAATTTCATTCAAAATGGCTTGAAACGTCTACAAAACATAAAATTAGCAAATCGGATTTATTTGCAAAAACATAAACTTCTCCTTTGAGAAGTTAATAAATAATTATGCACAAAAATGTAACGATTACTCTAAAAGAAAAAATTGAAATAGTCGTTACGCCTAAAAAATTAATGACGACTATATTGCTAGTTGACCAGCTCATATTATTCATTCTTATCGTTGGTAATTTGAAATGAAATTTAGGATAATATGAAAAATTCAAGAGTCAAAGCAATAGGTATACATAACTACTATCCATCTACTGTCATTTACAATTATATTTGTTTAAAGTAGAATACTGTATGAAAGATATAATGGATGTAATTATAAGTATCCTTAACGAAACTAAATTGCATCATTTAGAAGCCCAAACTAAAAATATGTATAAGTAATTACGTAGAAGAATTTAATAATTACTCGAAAAGAAAATAATAAAATATTCATTACCTTTGAAAAATTAATGACGGCAACATTGATTTTATTTAGAAAACAATATTACACGTAAAATATATTCCCCATTCAGCAACAGTGCGTTGGAGCTCAGACGCGCAAAAAGCTCGCCCGTTTTTGCTCGGGTTAGAAAGAAACTTATATCAATTTCGATCTGCGGACCTTATCTTTCCCAAGTCTTTATTGTTTATTGGAAGAATGCTCGGCAGTCGCAACGGAGATATAAACGTATACAATCCCTTGATCCTGAGCAATCCTGAGCTTCTCTGAGTTGAATTCGTTATGCAAACGGATGTGACATGTAAGCAAATGTCAGGTGCGGATAAATGTAGCGAACTGAAATGTGCGATGCGCGCTTTTAAAAACAACTTTAAAAGCTCGATGCTTACGTGATGGGATTAGAGAAAAATTATTCCGCTCAAAAATACATTAAAGTGTAAGCCACAAAATCTATTTCCGGACTAAAGGGAATATGTGAAAGGGAGTCATATTTTTTATAAGCTACGACATTGATACGTCAGGTATATTTCTGGAGAAATATTATATTAAATCCAGAATTAATCAATATAAGAATACTTTTTGATACTTGATAATTGAAATAATGTCACTTGTAATTTTAACAAAGTACCAAATTTTGATTTTAATCTATATATAACTATAAATAAATAAAAAAACGCAAGAAAAAAGTATTAGCAAAACCGAAACCAAGAAATATATATGAAAGTTTACAACAATGATGTGTAGATTAAGATTCAATCATATATGTTTTTCTTCACATCTCTATAAAATGAGAATGATTAACAATAACAAGAGCTAATGTGGTAAATTCAAAGATAAGTCTGCACCATCTGATTTTAGAATGTAAAAAATACATATCCCGGAGATCTAAATTTTAAGTGAGATGTATAAATTAAATATTAAAAAATACCACTCATTATAAACAGCTTATTTATTAAATTTAATTTATTTGTTGTTTTTTAGAAGAATGTGAAAAAGTATAAATTTGTGTTACTTTAAATTTAATTGTAATTCAGTTTCAAATTCAATTTATTATAAAATGATGTATATTATTTTTCAGATAATTTTAAAATTAAAATATAACTTTACGTAAATCGTTTGAAAGGCTAATTTCTAAATAGTAGCGAATCAATTCATATTAAAAAAAAATATTAATATATTTTATTAAAACTATTGAAAAATGCCATGCGCAGATGAATGTTATTTTTAGAAAAATGAAGAAGAATTATTATTTTTTCATTCTCATTTTTAAATAGGAATCAGAACAATTGTGCTCTTATTTTACGCTGTTTTCAGATAAAAACTGAACTTTAACCGTTGAGATTTGTTGTTAGAATTTATCTATTTTGAAATTTCAACTAATTGGACAACGAGTAGTGTAGAAATAATAATTTTCTCTTGAAAATATAGTTCCTAAATTTATTTCCAAATAAAAATAGCGCTTCCTGATCCGTGCTGCATTTAATTAAATAAAATATAATCGTTATATTTTATTTAATTAAATGCAGCAAGGTCCAGAAAAGACTATCTTCATTTGGCAAAATTTAGTCTATTTATATTTTAGAAAGATTTATTATTAGAATTCATCTGATACTGATCATATATAATTTAATTAAATCCAACAATGATCAGGAATGGCTTCCTGATAGTTGCCTTACTTGGCAACATATCTAATTTTTAAACGAAAATGATTATTTCTACTGGTTGTCCAATGAAATTAAAATTTCAAAACAGCAATATGTATTCTTGTACAAAATTTCGTTATAAGATATTAATGTTTAATTATTTTCTTAAAATTAACAAACACTCAATTTTCTCATGAGACTTCATGAAACGTTTTTTTTTAGCGACAGAATTGTTGTCCTTGCATAATTTATGTAAGATTTTCTAAACCGTTAATGTAATACTCAAATTATTAAATGTTAATTCTCAATGGATAAGTATAATTTTTGAAAAAGTATTCCAAATTAATTATTTGTCAAAATTTCTTAATTAAGTATGAGTTTTGATGAATAATTTGAATTGAATTATGCACTTATTTAATCCAATAATTGTAATTGAAATACGTAAGTCTAATTGTTATTATTGTTAATTAATTGGAATAAAATATAACAATTTATTATATATAATAAAATAATGACTGTAGATAAGTAAAAGAGACAAGTGCGCGTTTAATCACTAATTTCTTTCCTCCCTGCACATCTGCTTCCATTAAGGGCGCCGCTCCCTAATCACAAATTGTTTGGAAATTGAATTATACCAAAACATCGTCAAATCAAAGGAAAATGGAATATTTTCAAGAAATCACAAATTACATTTAAGAATTTAATAAAAACTTGTCTAAGGATTTGTTTGCTTTGTGTTTGTTTTCCAATTACTAAATCGAAAACGCGATAAGAGAAACCTCAATAAGTAATTAGAGAAGAAATTAAAAACTCGTTAAATTATTATATTCCTCATTTAAAATAAATAGATAGATTAATTTTTGAAAATGTAAAGTTTTGATAGAAAGAAAATATTACAGCATTTCTGAAAATGTACTGTTAATGAAATTGATTCAGATAATTATATATAATAATAAAATAATTGATTATGTTCTAGTTATGTTAATAATTCATATCAAGAATGATAATAATTCTTTTGATATAATATTTATATCAAAAGTAAAAAGAAAATTTAGCACAAAAAACAGTGGCTAGCGTAGCCTCTCTGAGTGCATATGCAGATATTATATATTACATTCTTGAGGTTTAAAAATTGTAAATCGCATAATAAATTAGGTATAAAAAATTAGAAACAAAATGATACACAAAATAAAATAAATCAAAGATTTGTTTTCCTATAATATAAATACTAATTAAGGCTTGTAATTTTCATAGCAAAATTTATTTAAGTATCCATTAAGAACATATATAAGATACTAACAAAAATTCCATAATTTCAAAATAATTCTTCAATCATTGCCTCGAATGTAAACAGCTAATAATAATATGAATATGAGTTAATTTTAAGCATATGCAGAGAAAAGTTATTTCGGTAATACTTTAGCCTTGGTCTTTAACCTGGTAACTTTGTGATATAAACAGTTTGAAGTCAGAAGTTCGGTATGTAAAGGCCAGGCAAATATTAGCGTAGGTCATAGAGTACTCCTACGCGGATTGTAGATTGTAGCGTATTGCGCAAAACTATCGCAATGCCGAACGTTTTGATGCAGTAAACGGATTGCACCGAAAATTCTCTACGAGATGGATCGGTGGTGATGGGATAGTATTTTAATTGGAATTTTTATAAATAGATAGATGAAATAGAAATTAGATTTATTATCTAAACATCGAGTCTTATTAAACATTATTATTAAATATAGAAAATATGATTACATATTCGTTGTATAGAGGTACTAACATTTACACCAATTATCTAGATTTTGTATTATTTAAAATTTAGCTGTACGAAAATAATCACTACCAAAATTATAGCTAACTCCATATTAATTCATAAGGAAATATATATCGCATGAAAGAAATTATGAATATTGAATAACAAACATAAAATTGTAATTGTAATACTTATTGATTGAATATAGTTTTCTAAAAATCTTAAAAAAATATTGAAATTATCTGCTATATGTTGCTCATAAATAATTATTAAAGATATTAGATAATATTTATCATTTTAGGTATTTGAAGGTCATTTTTTTAAATTAAAAGTTAACGATGCAATTTGTTTTTTTTTTATAAATGAGTCATGTCTACTGTTTTTGGAAATTCGTGTATTATGCAACAAATATTCAATCTTCTTTATCGTCTGTACAGATTTTTGCATATTTTGATTGAAACCAAGTGGTAGGTGCTGGCCACCCCAATTTTTTTACATTTTTTGGGTCAATTTGGTTGACTTGACATGGGTCAAGTTTTTGGCAAAGACATGTCCAGTCATTTCGGAGATTGGAGCAAAAAGTGCAGAAAATGGCAATGAAGATTTTGAGAGAACAGACTATTCTATTTAAATGATTCAAATAACATTCAATTTGTATTAATGGGGAGACGTAATGATTAGTTTTTGGCAAAGGTCGACCCGTTTCGGAGATACAGAGATACAAGTGCAAAAATTGGCAGTTTCTAAAAAAACAAAGTTTTGAATGTTTTAAATAACGTTTTGCTTATGTTGACAGGGTGAAAAAACAAATAGTTTATGAAAAAGAAAAATACAATATTTATGTAAATATTTTTTGTATTTAACTACCAAAAAAAATTTTTTTTAAATATCGGAAACCATGTGAATTTTAATTTTGATTCTAGCTAAAATTCTAAATTTCACTTATATACTTGAAATAAATAATTTTAACATTGCATATAAAATCAATTTATATAATTCTTACAAATATGAGTGTGGTCTTTTATTTTACCTTCGCTTGATTAAGTTTTGTTTATTTACTTTTCATGTAAATATATATGAATGTCGTCGTTATAATATATAATGAGCTCTTATATTTTGTCTTTAAAATAAGAATTATAAAATTTTCAGTAATTGTAATAATAATTTGCAAAAAGTTCCTATTTGTTTTAAGGCACGATGCCATGCACGTCTAGTTATTTTTTTACAAAGGGTAGAGATGAATCTAAATTTATACCCTCCTACCACAAACTTCTATTTCGAAAGAATTATTACAGTAATCATGTAATTTTTCATCTTGATTTCTCTCAGTGAACATTTTTGACTGAATTTCGATTGAGATTTTTTAAGCTCAATTCTAACACTTATTTTTCAAAGTATTGGATCATGTTTCTTAATATTTTCAAAATATTAAAATGTGATTGAAAAATACATGCAATCCATAATTTTCACCTTCTTGCCACACTTTCTAATTTCATCATTTCATCATTTTTAACCAAATCGATGACTGGTGTAAATCATCTCTTTGTGAAAAAAATTTATGACATTCACATTTTTTTTACATTATACACAATTATTCACAAATAATAAGTGAAAATCGTTACTAAATAATATTTAAATAAAATAATGTTCAATAAATTATAATAAAGGGTATTCTTAAGAAATCTCGCATCATTTTCGCGGTTTTTGCCATTTTTTTTAATATCATAAGCTATTCGTAGTGTACCAAATAATTTTCACCTTCTTGGCACACTTCCCAATTTTATTAATCACTTTTAACTAGGTCGATAACTGGTAAATTTTCTTTTTGTGGAAAATTTTTATTACTTTCTTTTTCATTTCTTTTAGGTTTTATACACATTATTATTTACAAATTATAATAATCAATAAACTATAATAATGAGTATTCTTAAGAAATCTCTCCTCATTTTCGACGTATTTGTCAATTTTTTGAATATGGTAAGATATTCGTAGTCCATCAAGAAATTTGAACCTTATCCTACCCCCAATTAACGGATTTGCACTCGACTATCGCGTTTAAATCTTTTTCAAACTCAGCAGCATTTATGCTAGACTATGTACATGTCCTGCCGAGGGTGGCTCACGGATATCGCATGGATATCGCAGCGATACGTCGGCACCGCTGGGAGCTCTTAAGGTTTCGTGTGACCGAGGCGGTTAGTGGACGCGGTCACGCGATACGCATCGCTCGTGTTATACGCGATCTCGTACTATCTGAGCGCAGTACGACGATCGTCAAACTATATGGGTCAGCCTCATGTACAGAAGAAGGCTTTGTTGAGATTAGGATGGAAAAAATACAGTCAAACTTGAGAGAAAGACTTCTAACAGTCATAAAATGAATTAAATATAGGATGAAGCTAGGAAGCATAGTTTAATGAAATTGATCGTGGTGCATCGCTATATCTAGATGCAACGTAGAATCGCATAAGAAATTATAATATGAAATATAATTGCTCATTCTTATGCTCATAGATATAAATATAGTCAATATTTCACTACAACCCTATGAAGAACATGTAAAATATAAATAAATTTCATGTATAGAAAAGCACCATAAAGATTATTACATTACATCTGATCAAATTCAGTACAAATGATTGTTATAATTTATTTAAGTTCCAATAGCATTTCTTGGAATAATAGAAAATTAATCAAACCATATATCATACAATCAATGATAGAAAGAACGTTCAAAAATTTCACAATTTTGTAAAAAAAATAATAGATACGATGTAATGTTAATCAATCGTAGACAATTCTGTCTCAAATATGATACATGTTATGGTATTAGATATAAAAGTTTACCAACTTCGTACTCCTATTAAGGGAATATAATAAATATAATAAAAATATCTAAAAATGCACATTAGAGATCATTTCTAAATCTGATCAAATTCAGTACACAAAATTGTTTATGTAATAAATTTTTCATTAGTTTCCGAATAGCATTTCGTATAGTTTAGGATAAAGTTACTCAAAACCTAACAGACATCAGACTTCAAAAAATATTGAAACAAATTAGTTCTCAAATATTTAGAATTTTGTAAAAAAATATTAGATGCATTAAATAACGTTAGTCGATGGTAGACAATGCTGCTATAAGATATGATATTAGATATAAAAATTGACCAACTTTTATTATGTACTCATTTTTAAGTACTCCTATATATAAATGTACTCAATATTTTATAATAACCCTATTGAAAAGATGTAATATATATAAAAAGCTTTCATATCTAGAAACATACATAGCAGAGATCAGAATTACCATACTAATTCTGATCGAACGCACTACAAAAAATTGTTATAATATATTTTACAAAAGTTTCAGAAAAGCATTTCTTGTAGATTGGAAAAATTGCTCTGAAAAAATATCAGATTCTTATAAATAATAGAAAAATTTATACCGAAGTATTTAGAATTTTCTCAAAAAATTATAGAAGCATATAATAACTCTAGTTAATTTTAATAGAATAGTTCATCAAAATATATTCAGAGTTTTGGGAAAATCAATAGAAATATTTAATAACGGTAGAAGAATTAAGATTAATGATATATAGAAAAATGTTCATATCTAGAAACATTTACATGTTGCATTTCTAAATTTTGTCAAATTCAATATAAATGATTGTTAAATATATAATTGCATAAGTTTCAAATAATATTTCTTGTAATTTAGAAGAAAAATACTCAAAAAATATCATAGTCGTATAAATATTTAAAAAATAATAGTATTTAGAATTTTGTGATAAAAATAATGGAACAATATAGTACCTTTAGTTAATTTTAATTAGTTTTTTAGGCTAATTTCAGTTGTCCAATACGTGTATCGTAATAATAAATATTTTTTATATTTGATCAATATGTAATAATTTGAAATATTATGCAAAAATTATTATGTGAAAAAAGTGAAAAAAATTGCCTATATAAATATTCATTTTTCAGCATATGTTAGTAACTATTTGCATATTTGTAATAATCACGAATGCAATTTTCTATGTGTTTTAATATCCATTACCACTGTTCACTTTTTAATTCATTAAAATTTAAAACAACAAAGTTCTGGCTTCAAAACTTTTAGCAATAAAAATTCATTTATTCTAGAAAACGTTTATTTGAATATGCATGCCATACTTTTTCGCGAACATTATCATAGCTTAGTATTTGCATTTAATTATTTTCAAACAGCAAACGCATTTCCATGAATATTTTTCCCGTTCAAAACAAAGATATTTAGAAATATAATTCAAGAGAAAATGATTTTTCTCCGAATGAAATGAAAACATTGTCAACTTATGAACAGAAAGTGTGTTCATTAAAAGTTGTCGGGTTGCGGAAAATTTTTGCTGGAGTACATAACAGAGTGCGAAAGTCGACCAACTACATATCTACCGTTCGCCCCGAGAGCTTTGCAAAGTTTAGATGACATAACCTACTCTTGTCGATTAATTAGAAAAGTTATCAACAACATCTCTCATGAAAACTGATATCTCTATAGAACCAAACATCATCCAATTATAAACTTTTGTATTTATTTATTTTTTTGGAATGTGCGGTTTGATAGTTATCGAACTGATGGTCGTCAATTAATTTGTTGTATTCGGGAAAAATGAAATTTATTAATCATACTATTAGGCATAAAAACTGAGTCGGATTGTACTAGTTCTATACTTCCTTAAACCTTTCGCTGCAAATGTCGACCATGGACGACATCCATTCAACTACCTTTATATATAAATGTCGTCCATTCAACTACCTTTATATATAAATGTCGTTCATGGACGACATCCGCGTAACGTTTTTTATCATTAATTTAAATCTTGTATCTAATAAAAGTCATTCAAGATTATTATAATTGACCAGAAATTAATCTAAGTCGTTCAGAAGTATACTTAATACCTGAGCCAATGCCAGCTAAATCACTAGATCCTAATAACCAAAAATGTATAACAATGGCAAACCATAATACCATTATTTTACGAATAATTTGTCATTATTTCAAGTACATTCGATAAAGATTAATTGCCTAAGAATGTTGCTGTGTCTGCTCTGAATAGCGGAAAGTTTCAAGCTCGACAAAGTGTTTTCTCAGAGGTATATTCAAAGTTCTGCTCACTACAAAGTTGGTATACAATGGAAGATTCCTTCAGTCGTAATACGGAATGCAGAATGAATTAAAAGTTATTTTCAAGTTATATGAATATAACTAGTAACAAAATAGATAATATAATGAATGGATCGGAAACATGCCATACATTGTCCATAAAATGTAATAAATTTACATGGAAAGACGTAATTGGAAATATGTACTTTAAGTATTCCATAGATAAAACTGTAAAATATACATAAATAATATAAATTATCATATATATATATATATATATATATATAACATAAATATTACTATCTATACCCGATCGTTGAGCGGTATTAGATGCATCATCGAGAGAAATAGCCCACTCAGCATCCCGATATATAATATAAGCTTATAGCATATCAGCATATTGACTTTCAGTAAATATACTGTGAAACCAAACAGCATACCTCACAACACATATAACAAACCAAACTACCAATTATTGAGTATGCTCCCGAAATATTACCCAGTTCTAAAAAAATTATATGTTCCCTTCTACCTCATAGGAAGCAAACTTACCCATTTTTAATTATAAGGGATTTTGCAAAATAAAATATCAGTTAAAATGAACAAGTTTTAGGTTTTTGACTCAATCGTGAATAATTAATATTGCTTCAGCTAAACTTTTTTTTATTTATATAAGCATAACTAATAGCACAAAAAAAATTGTTACGCTATTTTAAATAACATCCATGTAATTGTAATAATAAAATTCATAGTAAAATTTGTGATAATTGTAATATGTAATTATAATTTGTAACTGTAATTATAATTTACTTAATTTTTAATTTAAATTTATAAAAAAAATAATAATAATTTTCAAACTGACATATGAGCCATATTAAAGCTTTATTATCATATTGTTCTTTACAATATTCTGTGACCAAAATCGATAAAAATAGAAGATGCGTAAAATCCGCCTGGGGAACGAAAACATATTACATATATAAAAAGTTAAAAACCTCTTGAAATTCACCTTACAACTTATAAAAGTATATTTGACAATCTTTAAATCTCCCAATCCGCCCGACATCTCAAACCCTTAAGGTAGAAATAACGCGTTGCGGTGACATATGATAACAAGCCCCGAGGTCAATCCACAATATATATGGGTTAGAGGGACATCGTCAAATGACTGGCCTACAAGACTAGGGTTGATTATAGTTCAAGAGCCTATCTCAAACGGTTTAAAAGTCACAAACTATGAGAGAGCTTTTTTAGAAAAGAAAATGATCGGAAAAAATGACCTTGACCCGCAGAGAGAAAGTTCGAATAAGAATTTAATAGCTTACTAATTATCCAAAATAATGTCAAAAATAATTTGCTGCTCTAATCCCGTTGATGAGTGATTAAATTGTAACAAATAATTAGTGGTAAGAATATAATTTTGCAATTTATTTGAATTTTTTCCCATAAAATAGGAATCAACCATGAAATCTTATAAGATATTGTTACATGAAAAAAGAAAAAAAGTTAAAATAGAAAAAAAATTGAATTTTCCCATGGAAAGAAGTATAGTGTTTTATTTGAGTAAAAATTAATAATTACAAGAAATCCAGCTAATATGTTGGACGAAAACTGCTATAGAAGTGGTACAAACTTGTACATAACATTTTAAGATTTATTGGTATTTAAGTAAATATTTAGATATTTTTCTAAATAATTCGACATGTTTTATGTGGATATCTGGAAACTGTAAAGGATGCATTGAAAATTGGATTGGACTTGGAAAATTTTGTACATTTTAGCTAAAGTCACAAATTAGTTCTTGAATTGTTGAAACAAAGAACTATCGACGTAGATTGAAGAGAAAAGCGCCACTTGATCTAAGTCATTAATTTTTCTGATAAAGATTGAAATAACTTAGTTAATATTTATAATAAATTATTTATATGTAAATAGTTAAGATTATATCATTATCAATAAAATATTGTTAATATTATAACAAATGGGAAAACATATATATTTTAGATAGGCTTTATAAAATGTTGTTTAACGAATTGTCATCATGTATTAGAGTATCAATAAATTTTTATAAAAGCTTGTTTATTACAATATTAGAGAATATATTAGAGAGTATGACTTTTTAGACACCTTTATACCAAGATCAGACCCTAACCATATAAATAAGTCAAACTTTGAGTGAAATTCTTTAAATTAAATTAAAGAAGCTTATTGAAAAAGCATGTGTTCTTTGAATTATATTAAATTTATAATAAATTATAATTAGTTTAAGACCATCCCAACGAATTATTAACTTCACTACTCAATTCTCCATTAGTGAGGCTCAAATAAAATTGGCCAACAGATACAATTTAAATTATTTTCAATTTATGTTAGTTTTCTATTTAAAAATCTTTCATTGGAGAGATTACTTAAGCAATATAATATATGTTAATGTGAATGTTTAAATATGTATATGTGTGAGTTTTTTTTTTGTATGTGTTATGTCTATCAAACTTATCCAAATAGCTTATGAAAATTATATTTTCGATTGCTGTATAATAAATATTAAAAAAAAATAGTTTAGTATATAATTATTTTATGTAATCATTATAATTGTACTATTTTAATTATATATTTTAAAAACCCCGTAAACTATAAACTATTAAACTATGTTCTATATTACAGCTGTTAATTTCTGGCACAAAATTTACAAATAATGCAGCTCAACATGAACTATTTTTTTTTCAGATTGAAACTATCTCTTACAATCGATCGCTATACTATTCGGGCAAATTATCCCCGTGCCCCATGTCTATTTTTGGGGCTCTTCAAGACCAGCACCTTCAAGATGGAGGGATCGCCCTTACGCATTGTGGACCTGTCCCATTATCGATTGTCGGCATCACGTATGATAGCCAATGCGTACCTGCTTGCTTATGTTATTTTGCTATTAAATGGGCATACTAAAAGAATTTCCAAACGCTCTGCTGGACAAATGATCGCATGAATAAAATACTAGATCGTCAAATGGTGTTCGATTATATTTCTATTACACTTTATGCTAACGATGAATTTTCTGCTGTCTTATGAATAATTTGAAATATCACCATTTTGGCTATGTATTGGGATGATGAATAAACTTTAATAGATGGCATTTATTTCAACGCCTTTTTCATCAAAATCAATACCATAGTATTTAAAAAAATATAACATTTGTACGTATAAGTTGTGCTATTGTACGCCTTAGGTCCATTAATTAAACATTTCCAAAAAAAATCAAAAGTGTTAGTTTTTTCACGTAACTAAAAATACACGTGATGTTAGGTGGGGGAGGGGAATAATTTTGAATATCACCATGTATCACCAAGGGAGAGGGGGCCCAAAAATCCTTAACAAGTCGCTCACGTGATTAATAGACGCCCCCTTATCGTTTAAATAAATTTTATGCTTTCTTATGAATTTTATAATAACACAATTTGCAATGTGAATAGTAATGTTAAAGAAACTTTAATATATGTCATTCAAAAAATTATTTTAACAATTATATCTGTATGTATAGTTTACGCTAGTATACGCAGCACTTATGTATAATATTTTTTAATATTATTTCAGTATAATTAACATATACAGGGTTTCCCAAAAGTCAAACCGAAACTGTAAAATAATATTATTATCTATATCTGTAATATAGTTGTTTGAAAATTATGAGTTTTTAAGTGCATCCTACAGCTTTGGTGAGATTATAATTTCTTTGTTATTATGGTTAATTTTGATTATCTTCATTCATTTAAACTTTGGAATCGTAACACTAAATAACATTTCAATAACCACAGTCAAAAATAATTACGCAATTGTCCCAAGTTTTCAAGCGTTAAGACATATTGTTGAACTATAAATAATTTTTTTTGAAATTATTCGACTTCGAGAAGCCTTTTGCTTAAAAATATACTAATATGTGTTGGCAAGTTCCATCAAAAGTTGGCGTAATTAATTAGGATTGTAAAATAGTAAAATGCTTGTTAGTTCCATAATAAAAAATTGAGTAAAAAATTAAAACCTAAAGATGACTTGATTTTTGCTAGTGCATTTTGCTCACTATCAGTTCAAATGCTTTTTGTATAGGAGCAAAACTTTTGAACTAAAAGTGAGCAAAATGCGATAGCCTTTATCGTATTATTTTAAGGTTTTTTTTTCATAAAATGACCAAGTAACAGTCACAATTTCACGAAAACTCTAGGTTGCACTTGAAAGCTCATAATTTTCAAACAGCATGAGAAGAATTTTTTATTTCCAGGGCATTTACGGACAATAATATCACCCCGCTCTGCCTTGATATTGATTTCTGGGACACCCTGATATGAAAAAAGACTTAATATTAATTTGTAATCGATGTGTTATAAAATATATAATTTAGGAAACAGACAAAAATGCATTGTACTTCAATATTGAGCGATTTCCAAATGCGAAAAACTATTGGAGCATTTCTGTCTTTATTTTCTATTTCTATATGAATATATCGAAGTGTGCGTGAATTTTGCCCTCAATATATTACAGAACAACTATGTTATTTCCATTCGACATACTTATCTTTCATCTTGAATACGACGCTTCGCATACGAATAATTAATAGCACAAAAATGTTTGATTAATGTCGTTTGTTATCTTATAAATCTGAGCTGTCAGCTGTATTTAATGAATTATTAATACCTCATCGCCTTTTGCTCATTACGTATTCATTCATGAAGATTTTACGTGTTAATAATCTACAACAAGCGATACCAATTATTTTATTCAATAGTCGTCGAACAAAATGTCTATTAGTGAAAGTCATGAATAATAACATTATTTCTAAGTTAACAGTGGAATTCATTGAAATTCGGTGTTTTTGTCATAGCTTAATGATTATTAGTAGAAAAAAGTGGAATATTTAATTGTGGAAATATTGTTTCCGACGAACAAATACAATGAAACATAACGAACTGCAATTAAGCTCAATGCTCAATTAAAAAAAATTTATTCGTCGTTTGTTTATAATTATGTACATATTGATGTACTGACGATATTGTTTGTGATCAGCTTTCACAGAAAGTAGATAAAATGTAATTGAATAGGATCATTATAACTTTATGCAACTCCGAAATATAATATACAGGGTGTACCAGAACTCACCGGCAAGCCGAAACGAGATGATAAATAACCACAAGAACCGAAAAATTTTGGCATCAAAGCTCTGATTGCACTTAAAAGCTCATAACTTTAGAACTCATGTATAATATTTTTTAATTTTTTGGCTTGATATTGAGTTCTGGTACACCCCGTATTTTTCAACATTAAGAAGAATCTCTTCAAAATCTTTTTTTTTTTCTTCTTCCGATTTTGTTCCCTACAAACACCTGCACTCATAACACCGAGGTGCGACTGCGTTAAGATACATTTTTTATAGACCCCATGGATAAGCACCTCGATCACTTTTCATTTTATGGCCATTTTCACTTATCTGAAGGTATACACTTCCTGTTATTTTGCGTAAATTTCAGTATATAATAACCACTTACCCCGCGAACTTTCCTTGTGATCTGAAGCTCCATTATTATTTTATCGAGGTCAGCCTGCGAGTTATAAAATCAGAAAAGACCGTAAATCATGAAAAGAACCATTTTGTACAAAAATCTCTTTACCGTGACGCTTTCGTTCCGCGGAGATCGATTTTTATTATCTGCGTGTTTTATCTTAGTACACATTTTGGGGAATTAGAAATTATAATTTAAATTTGTAATGTACAGGGTGACCCAGAATTCAACGTCAAACCGATACAGGGTGGTAGTGTATGATCGCAACTATCACGAGAAAAATTAGAAAAAACACCTCAAATAGTTTAAAAATTGTAAGCATTCAAGTGCAACCTATGGCTTTGATGAAAATGTAACTATTTTTCGTTTATTGTAGTTACTATTTATTAATTTTGTTCATTTAAGCTCCGGATCTGTAATCGTAAATACTATTACTAGAACTCCAGTAAAAAATAATGTCAATTGCTCTCAATTTTGAAGAATTGAGACTTTTTGTTGAACTGTGAAATTAAAATTTAAAATATTGGTCAATTTCATGAAGCCCACCTTTGAAATGCACTTGGGTGTGTTGTTAAGATTCATCAAAAGTTGCCAATGATAGTATATTTATGCTATTTATCTAATGCATATTCAAAATGTATGTACAATAGTTAATGTTATTACCAGTACTTATGATGTAAATTCTAAAATTTGTTACACATGCAATCCAATCTACTATTGAACTAGAGGATTATTTTGGCCATCACCCCAATTATTTGTTCGATAATCCAGCTGTCTATTCATTCGTTTTTTTCAGTATATTTTATTTTATATATTAAATTTCAAATAACAAAATCATAAAATTTTGATGTAAAAAATATGAAAATAAAGTAGCAGAAAACTCAACTAGTAATTTCACCGATGAGCACAGTAAATATGTTTTACTGTGCTTTGCTAAAAGTATGTAATTATGTTACATATCATTATGCTACTAAAATTATATAGTATGTCAAATTTTTTAATTGCATGATGTTAAAACATAGTGAATAGCAATTATGGTATTACAAAAATAATTGATGATTCACGAATGAGCACAGTTACAGAATTTTCAATGAATAATTTCAACCACCTTTTTTATATCTTTTGTATAAATGATAATGAAAGTGTAAGGTATTTCAAACTTTATCGAGTGCATTGTTATCAATCCATTACCTCTGTGAATTTTCCTCGGGTTACAAGAAATCGTCGCAAGCTCTATTGACAGTTCCTCGTTCGTTTATCCTCATTTTCACGATCTGATTACGGCCGTCATTGAAAGTCTTATTGAGTGTTCCGCAGATTAGAAAACTTCGGTTTTAACACGACACAGACAGAACATTTTACGCTAATTTAGTCATATGCCGTGACCTTATAATTGACTTTACGACCTATAACCCTCGAACTTTTGTCCCTTGGAGGGTGAGAAGGAAAAGCTATGTGTTTGCAAACTGAATTCGATAATTTCCTTCCAGTCACGCAGATGTACATGATCCGGGCTGTAAGTGTGCTTCCGTCTCATACTGACATACATATTTTACTAGATTTGAACAGGCCGCGAACGTGTGCGAGATATGGGTTGGTGTTATAAATTCTCTGAAGGTTCCCGATTATAATAAATGATAAATATTAATACTTCTTGAATGCTGGTAAAAATATCTCTACAATAATAGTAATTATACGAAAATAGTTAAAAAATGTATGGTAATACGGTGACCATGCGTCCCGGTTTGGCACTTGTGTCCCGGGTGTTTCTGAAAATTTGTCCCAGATTTAGGTCATTTGTCCCGGATTGTCATGGATTTTCGAAAATTATAGGAATAAGTTGAATCTTCAAAATTACTTCATAATAAAATTACAGCAAACCATCAAATATTTAAAAATGATATACATATAAAACGAGTATGCTTATACGAAACAAAACGTTATAAATGAGAAAATTGCCAAATGCAAAGTTTAAAAGGCGCATTAAATAGGTTTTAACATTAGTAATTCAGAAGTTTTATTCTCAATTTTACGATGATTAGAAAAAATGATGAAAACGAACTTTTGGACTGCTTAGCACAAATGCTAATTTTATTAAGTTAACTATTCACAAAATTTTATACAAGGTTTAAAAGCAAAAAAGCATAAAGCTCTTACTAAAAGTCAATGTATGTATACCTAAATAAATTGATCCATTTTAAATGCAACTAATATAAATGGTAATGAAATTAATTTGATGTTAAATTGCATCAAATGGCATTCTCTGGATTTTTGTTCAATAAAATATACAATAACGAGCTGGGAGTCCTGTGTAAGATTATTGGTACCGATTGATTCATTATGTACTTGCTAATATGCCATATTTTGGAATTAAATTTATTAATTTCACTATTGGCTGAGACAGCAAATAAGATATAGAAAAACATATTTGAATCAAATGATATTGCAAAATGTGATTAATAAAATTAAAATTATGATTTGCAAAAAATATAAATCACTATATTTCAATAGCACAATTAGTTAATTTGATATAAAATGTAATTACAGTAGGATAATGAGTAAAACACATCTTCTGTGCTCATTGTTGTATCTACTGGTTGAGATGTGCCAGAACACTTTATTTTCATTATTGTGGCCGAGTTTTCACATATTGCATTTGTGATGTCAATATACATTGACCACTGTTTGTTCAGGTTCAATATAGGCGTAGAAAGCAATAAAATATCTACTAGCCTCAGAAGTTAGTATGTTGACGTAAAAGATTAGTGCAAAAAATCATCCAGTATTTTATCTTAAACCTTTATTAAACCAACATTTTCTATATTTATTAAAAGTTAAATAGCATGATAATAATATTTTTATAACTAATTATGGATGATAATTTAACAAATAAAATATTATCTTTTATTTAAGGTCCTGCTTTGCTTTCATTCATGATAATAATTTTGTATTATACGGTTCATCATCGTTAATGTAAATAATGATTTTGGCCATACACTAGATCCGTTTTCCCTTGGGCGTTTATTGATTGTCATTATTCCGAGATTCAGTATTGTAATTAATTATTATTACCTGAACCGTGTACATGTTTGATGAATCATTTCGATGCCTGTACACTATGCTGATTGATTGCCCAGTGAAAAACAGACATTGCAATAGACATGTAATTATCAACAGGCCATGTAAATATGATAAAATATAAATATATTGTTTACTAGAAAATAATTCAGTGAGACTTACTAAAAAATCAGTTGGTGGTTTTTTGTGTCGACATGCCAACCCAGCGTTATATTTCAATGAAGCTAGAAAAAACGTATTTGTGTGTAATTTATCATTTTCATCATGGCTATGTTGAAAAATCAGAACAGACGTCTGTAATTATTTATGGCAGTTGTGAGCCAAATATTGTATAAATTGAATAGCAGAGTGGTATCAATAATTGACCTCAAAGATGCTTATATTATATATTCAGATATACGCCCTCAAGATATTTAAGTAGCAATCCAACATGAAAAAGTAATCAAATTTATGCTAATTTTTATGCTCTTAATTTTATAATTCAATTTTTCATTTATCAAAATGTGTATCATAACAAATAAACGTGAGTAAGACATATTTCTTTGTAAAAGTGTAATTTAAATCAAATGACACTAATGTCTTGCAGTCTCGCATTTTTCTTAAATGCTATGGAAATCATGAAAATGAAAAAGTTTTCTATTTAAACTTTTAACAAACCGACGTTTACAAGGAAAAAACTGGATTTATGAATTTTAGTGCTTCCAACTTCAATAAAAACTTTATACCAACGACATTAAAGTTCAAACATCAAAATTATTATTGCTGGTGGCATTTACCGCTCTTTAACATTTATGAATTGCATAAAAATATGTAATAACGAAATAAATAAATAGATTTTTATATTAACGAATAAATGTTTATAGTTGGTATTTGATTACCAAATGCATTAATATGTTTGGAATAATATAATAAATCTATATGCATTCGTCAATATGCAGATGAAAGCTGATCATTGTTTTAAAGTCCTATAACAGTATTATTATTTTATAAGCTTTTGTAATAAAATACAATGTGGGTTTAAAAATACGCAGACAATGCAATTCGAAATATATACTCCTACATGAATTTCCATAAAACTCTATGATATTGCACATTTTATAAGTTTACTGCAATTCAAACAGCCTTCATAACCATCTATCTATTCTGGAATGTGATCATTTATCAAGCTCGTAAAAATCGAGGGATTATTTCTAATAAAATGTGCTTTCGCGCATATGTTCGTAAAACGAATGTATTTAAATTAGAAATATGATCATGGCTTCTGCGATTATACATAATACATTGATCCTATAAAATTCATGTAAGTTCCAAGCTCTAATAAAACTTCAATACTCGTTAACTTTCCGTAGGATAAGTAAAAGTAATCGCAAAAAAATCGAAAATGAAATGGAAATTATAGGTTTTTACGTTTCAGCAGTTTCTGAACATTTTGGCACACCTTAGAAAAAATTGATTTGTGTGTGTGCGTGTGTATGTGTGCTGATACAAATTTTCGTCGAATGAATGAATGCTTTTGCAATAACTTACTATTAGTTTCTAAATGATTTCATAATTGATATCAAACGTGTCAATACCGCATATTGTCAATACCATTATTCAATTTCCTTGTCCGCAGTCGGATGGTGCATCATGCGCCCAATATTCTGCATAAACGCTTCGACGCCCGTCGTGCCAAACACAAAATAGTCATTTGATAAAAGATTTACGAACAGCAAAAACTTTGAAATCTAAGTTTAAATCCATTCTCATACTTAACGTTGATATATGTAATTGCAGCAACGCAAGTTATAGGTATTTTAATGGATTATTTATGTCCAATATTACTAACAACTATAAAACAAAATTTTAAAATTTCACAAATGAACATGTAACTAAAAGCCATTACATAGTATAAAAGAATTATTTGAATATGAAAAATAGCAGTAATAAATCATTTTCCCGATCGTGGATTGTTAAAAATTTTAAGGAGATTTTGGAATTTTGATACGACCAAAATTTCTTTTTATATTACCTTTTGATACAGTTTTGAAAACAAAAGTTAATTTAGGTGATCTATTTTTTTTTGTAAAAATTTTACTAACATCTATGAAATAGTATTTTAATATTTCACAAATGATCCATTAAGAAAAATTAGAAGTGTATGCGCTTGAATTTATTAAGTTTTTTTCTTTGAATGTGAAAAATATTATGAAATTTTTTAAGAGATTCTGGAATTTCGAGTATCAATTTAAAAAAAATATGACGAAAACTTCTGTTTAAATTACCTTTCGAGACATTAACTAAAACAAAAATTAATTTAAGTGATTTATCTTTTCTTGTAAAATTATTGAGAATTTTTTAAGTGTACCATAATTACAAATTTAAATGTAAAATATTTTTGGCAATTATTTTAGGTACATTATAAATAATGCATTTTAATGTGTTTTGTAATGGCTTTTAGTTACATGTTATTCAGCTATTTAGAATAAATAGCTATGATCTTAGATAATATCTTTTAGATAATTATTAACAAGCATATAATACACAATATAATATTGTTAAGATATGATCAAAAATCCAAATATTATTTTTGACAAGATCACATTCATGATACAATTATTTAGTACACTCAAATATTCATACATTATCGCAAGTTTTTTTAATTTTTATACTTTGTTGAGAATATTTATTTTCACAAGTCCTTAAATTGATTTATTATTGCAAAGCAAACTATCCACGTAAGTTAAAGATTTCTAAAGTAAAGAATTCTAAAGTAAATTTTTAGAATGGTATTGTATCTAAAAATTATAGAAAATTTAGTACATAGAATTAATGATGAGTACTACACAATACGTATTATTAATAATTTTATATAAGAACATAAATATTTACTTCTAAATTTGAATATGTCTCGGTCTGGAAAAGGTCTGATTATTTTAGAAAAATAGTTTGTATGTTGCCGACTTTGCAGTCAAAATTACAAAAATTTTCAGAACTCATGAGCAAAAAATATCAAAAATCGGTAACAAAGTAAGTCTCCTAAATATTATTGAGTGAACGTAAAGTGCATCTTTTCACTTTAAATTAGGGACCTTTAGTATGAAACTGGTTACTCCAACTATCTTTATCAAGACTTGGAACCATTTGTGGCAAAACTTTCATTTCCAACAATAATTTTGAATGTGTCTATTAAGGTAGTGTCATATTTGCATGTAGTAGCCAAAACATATATTTTCCATTACCCGATTCAAAATTTATACGAACATCGCATCGCAAACCATGAAATATAACCGCATTTATATACAAGGCAGGCACTATAATAATGCACAAAAGCTTTAACGCAAAATCTGTAAACTCGAGCAGAGCTTTTAAAGCATTAAAACTTAATGAAAGTTTGGTATGGATTTTTGAACTTTGCCATTTATGAAAAACATTCAACTCGAAAGCATTCCGTTTATGAACGAAATTACGTTGGCACCTTACTTTTTGATGGACTCACAAAAGATTAACTTGTTTCGGAACAAATTCATTTTAGCGTTTGACAGAATCTTGGAGAAGGCAGAGGAAGATGTCAGAGCTATAAAATTTGTAGAAAATTAGAACTATAAATTATTTCGAGATATAAAGAGCAGACTCGTTTGCAATTAACATATTAAATTAATATGAGGTAATAAAAATATTCATGTATAAGATATAGATGTATAAAAAAATTATTCATTTTTTTTAAAGTTCAATAGAATTGCTTGCTATAATTAAAATATTACAAAAAAAACAGTTTCCATGGACAAGAAATATTAAAAGACCGCCAAAAAAAGTAATTGCCCTAAAAATTATTAAGTGAACGTAATAATTTGTTTCTTTTTACTTTAAATTAGACATCAGTATTGAAACTAGTTACTCTAACCATCTTCATATATATTGAAAGACAGAAATTTGTATCAAAATTTTCATTTCCAACATTGACTTTTCTGTAATGTATCTCATATACATACTTCTAATACGTAATATACAAATTCATAAAAAATTAGGTTTTGGAAGAGTGTTTTACCAACTACATATGAGTAACAGGTAAAAAGATTAATAATAGGTATAATAATTGTACCTGAAATATCTTGCCAATGCTTTTAAAGATGCATTGATATTTCTAAATTTTTATGTAAAGCTTCTGTAATTATTATTTCTGTAATAAAAATAATATTTATATTTGAATATTGTTAATTACACTAAATTTAATTGAAAATTTGAAAAATCCAAAGTATTTCTTTAACAGAAATCAGCAAGAGTCATATGTTATAGATAATACATATTTAATAAATTAAATGCAATATTAAGTTTTTGCAGTATTAATAATTTTTGCATAACGTTCTAAAGAATTTGAGGAATTTCAACATATTACGACAACTTTGTTGAAGAAATGCAAGGATTTTTTAAATTTTCTATGTAAAATTTTTATAATTAACAAAAGTCAAACATAAATATTATTTATGTTACAGAATTATAATTATAGAAATTTTACGTAGAAAAAAAATACCAATGCATTGCTTCGACAGCAATTGGCAAGATTATTTAGGTACAAATAAATTATAATTTTTAGAAATTTTATAATTAATAATTATTAATAATCTTTATTATAACTCATATGTAGTTCCAGAACACTTTTCCAAACCCTTATTTTTTATGAATTTTGTATCTGATAAAAAGGTTTTGTGACTCTGAGCACCTAGGGATGCCGAAGTCATTAGAGAACGCTTAAATATATGCGCATACAAATATCTTTTTAAAATAAACACAGACATCGCCAGAAGCTTTTTGGCTCATTAGTTTCTCATTGGAAACATTTTCATTACTGGCTATTGTTTTCTACGTCGGAATTTATCTTTTTTTAAAATAAGATATTTGGTTTTCATGTTGAAATAACTAAATTATCAGAGGTGATTTTTGTGAATAAAAGCTTATAATAAGATTTTCAAACCGCACTCACTTCGGCTTTCTTGGAGACTTGCAATTATGTTTCCAGAATATATGTCAAAAAATATACTGTGTCTA
>NW_020537646.1:11157617-11202832 GCF_003426905.1 Ctenocephalides felis | reverse complement strand
CATATAAAAATATTCCACTTCAAAGATTTTAGAAACTATGAATAATATACAAATTATTTTAATAAACTTACGTTTCATACATAGCACAAATGTTTCATTTGTTTTATTAGTTTATTATAATTATTTACGGAGGACAGGGTAATATTCTTCTGATTCAGGCATTTTTTATTAATAAAGTATGTACTACGTTTAACATTAAGATCTAATGACATTCCGATCTCCTCGTTGATGTACGTTGGTACGCATACAACGAGAGATCTCTATTCTATTCGCTCGACACGACAACTAATCACAATCGACCCGTATAAAAATGATTTCATCGAGAGCGAATAACGAACAGTTTGGGCGTGACGCAACTTTCGTTGCATTTTCACAGATTTACCTCCTAGTCGTGCCTAAAAAAGTTCTTCTTCAATAATATTCTCTTGTATTTAATTCTCTAATATTCTTAGACCAAACCAAAGAACCTATCCATTTTTAAACGGGAGATGCGGGGATGCGACAGATGCGTATTCGCTAAATTGCTTCTCTGAACTACGGCCATATAAATCGAAATGTCCATTTCGGTCGGAATGACCGGTGTCGCCTAACAGAGAAAAGTCTTCAGGAAAAATACAGAATACTCTCGTCTCTACTCTTGCAATTTGTCTAAGGCGCGTGCACTTTACCAAATTGCATCGTCAAAGGAGCGACGCGCGTGGCTCTCCTTGTATCAATCGTATCGGACGGACGGACGGACTTGGGGTGACTAACTGAATTAAATGCTAGATAGACGATATAAAAGGATATAAAGTTAAGCAATTTAGATGCCACTTCTAGATAGGATTTATTGAAACTCGCTATCAGTTCTTAAGCACAGAGTAACTTCTATCTGTATTGGTCCTCCAGCTAAAATTTAAAAATCAAAATCAAAGAACAATTAGAACAAGAACAACATTTGTATATCAATATACTATATTCATTCATTCAACAGTCATAGTGACCCTCCACACTAGAAAAATGACATAGGTGGCGTGTGTTGCTCAAGAACTAAGGTAATTAGGGGCTGACATTATAGTTTTATACTTCAAAAATTTCATTAAACTTATACTATTTAAACACAAACTAATAGACTCTTATCTTTTACTTATATAATATTACACGTTTGATGACGTATAAAGGCTGCATATCATGAAGAATATGACTTTTTCAACTTTTCAAACAGCAATATCTAAGAAACGGTAAATCTAACGAAAAAAATTAATAATAACAATTTAATAGAGAATTTTATAATAAATAAACCTATCTAACATATTTTTTTCAAATTTCTTATGGTTTCGGCGGAAAATTGGTAAAACTATAATTTTGCACCTTTGACCTTGAATTAAAAAAATCGCAGATGTCGGACCGATGGGGACTTTTGAAATATTATTTGTAATGGCCTATTTAACATCTGTACCAATTTTCAGCTCTATGCGAATTATTCCTAACTGAAATCTTAATTTGACTGGGTTAATACAGTAAAACTCCCTTAGGATGAATTCTCAGAAATAGCACTAAAATCACATTTGAACGAGATAGCATATTATGCGGAATAGGATTAACATATTACAAAGTATCATAACCAGCCTCCGTTAGCGTATTATGCGGGAAATCGTATTGAGCATAATCGTCTTAACGAGGTTGTACTGTTTATATATACCCGTACATATATATGATATATAGAAAAATATGAAATACAAGTATAACAACAAATATATTTAAAAAAATACATTTAAATACTATATAAAAACTTTTGAAAAAATGCTTGTTTATCAAATATATCGATACCAGCGTAAACTTCAATAATTTATAAATAAAATATAATAATCATAAAGAATGAGCGTTATATTGCAAATAGATGTATGTATTTCGTGAAAACTTTTTTCATTCTCATTTAACAAAGTAATAGGTAATAGAGGTTTAGTTACCTTTTGTCATAGAAAATTTAAAAATTTGTATCCGCGCACACATATACACACACATACACACACGTACATACATACACGCATACATACATTCTAATTATAAGGTATGCCAAAATATTCAGAAACCTTTGAAACGTAAAGATATATAAAATTTTTCATTTTCGATTTTTTTGCGATTACTATAACTTGCCCTACGGGAAGTTAAAAAATCAATTAATTTTCTATCAACTTTGATATTTGATAATATTTATTTTATTTTTGTGTTTTATATATATATATATATATATATATATATATATATGAGGAATGCAATATACAGCCTGTCAGTATTATTTTAAGCTAAAGATAAGGCTTTACAAAACGTATAAGACATTGACACGTGTAGAGTTTTCCTTTTATTATTCAGACACAAAACCTTATAGACAAAATCAGTATTTCTCAAAATAACTGATTTTGTAAAAATTCGAAATCGAATAGATGAGATATAAGCAATAAAAAATATTAATTTGTTAGCAGATATAATAGAGACTAATAAAAGCTCTTATATCTTTTAATAGAATCCTTAGAACTGCTGCTTTTATATTTCAAATTTTTAAACGAATCATTAGAAAGAAATACAAAAAAGCTATTGCTAAAAGTTTGAAATAACTGGATTGGACAATACAGTTTTAGTACTAAAAATATAAGCAATATTAATGGTAATTTTTAAGAGAAAATAAATATGTGCATACACCAGCAAACCATATTATGAAGAGAAACTGTTTCAAGTTACTGTTAAAACAATTTCAGAATTTTTTTCAAGAATCGTTTAGATTCTAGTTTTGAATTTGTTTATTTTTAGGCAAAAGCATTAGCTAGATAAACAATGTAAAAATCTAGAAAACATCATTTGAATGCTTATAGTTCGAAACAATCAAATTATAAAATCAATTTATAATTTTGTTATTAACTCTCGATTTTAAAAACTATTTCTAATTCCAGTTTCTATATCCCACGTCAAGTTTTCTTTACTATCCCCCGTTTCTTGAGAAACCGTGGTCCCTAATCCCTCCTTTAGGAAAAGCGTATGAGTGTAGCAACATGTTTACGTAAGAGTGTAGCTAATCATGATAAGGGATTTTGGAAAGTGAATCCGTCCAGAACGAGAAGTTTTCTGGGAGGGGTCGGCTGGTGACTGGTGACTCCGGGTTGACGGGCCGAGCCCTCTCTCGGAGTGGAGAACTGTGTTGTTTGTCAAGCGTATCAATTATTTAAACGGACGCAAAGCCACCGTACCGTGCCTTTCGGGGCAATCGAATGCTAGATGGGTAGCAATAAGTTTTGGGAAATATAAAAATATGAATAAGATTGAATGGGGGAAATTCATACGAAAAATGAAATTTGTTGAAATAACCACACGACTTGCAGGCACTTTTTTAAAGTATATTATCTTCAATATTAATCATAGTTTTGAATTTACTTATAACTTTACTTCGAACTTTTGTAAAAATTAATTTTGTTACTTGGGTAGCAATGGGTAGCAACAAGTTTTGGAAAATACAAAAAAAAGAAAGAGATTTAATGGGGAAAATTCATACAAAACATAGACCTTGTTCGAATAATATACAACTTCCAGACACATTTCCAAGCGTATTAGCTTAAATATTATTAATAGTATTGAATTTATTTATAATTTTTTTTTAAACTCTAGAAAAATTAAATGTAAAAACCAGATTATATTAAAGTTTTAAGTTATGATGATTTCATTATAAAAGAGTCGGAAAATGAATATATAAAATATTTTTTACCTTTCCGAAGAGAAAGTTTATGTTAAAAAATAAATTTAAAACTGTAAGAGTATAATCAAATCTATTTAAACCAATTTCTAAATACTTTCTATAATATAGTTTGCTCTAAATATTCTTATGAATTGCGGTGGATTCTGATTGTTTAACTAAAAAGTCTAACAATAAGTTATTTTATTTTTTTGCATTGTTTATTAACTTTCGTACAGTAATTATTGTAATCGTCTAAAATCGATAAACAATTTTTTGCATATCTTCACGTTTCACAGAGGTTTTTGAGCATTTTGGCATATTCAGCCGTTTTGTGTTAAAAAATGTGTGTTTAAAATGTTTGGGAGAACAAAGTATCGATTTGAATGATTCAAAAAACCTTTTTGCTTGTATTGAAAAAACGATTGTTTTAAGGGTAATGCACAGAAAAAATTCTAGCTAATATTCTAAAGCTCACTCATATGCTTGAAATAAATAATTTTAACTTTGCATTCAGTTTACTGATTAAGTTTGATTTATTTTGTTTATTTACTTCTTATTGCAATCTTATATGAACATCATCGTTCAATTTATGAGCTTTCATATTTTGTCTACAAAATACGAATAATGAAAGATATTCGTAAATAAAGTTAATACATTCATTATAGTTTATTTGAAAACATTAACAGTTTTGGAAAATTTTATTACTATATTTAATTAGATTAATAAGAAAAATAGTAATTTTTGTGATAATAATTGAATTTAAATCATATACAAATGTAACTATATTTATTATAAATTTATAAATATTTTTTATAAAACTAATAACATAACAATTAACAATTATATAGATAAGTGTAACTTTTATACTAAGAAGGTAAAAATCATAAAATTTTGATAATATTTGAATATTTACTACATATTTTCTATATCTTTTTCAATCACTAATATTTATCTAGAGAAATTTTTCTGGTATAACATTAGGCAACATCTTTAAATCTAGCAATTTGGAAGGTAGTAAGTTTTTTGATTTCTAGTACATTTATATAAAGTATTTTCGGAACATTTTAGAATTCATCACATTAGAATAAATAATTCTGATATAAGATATCACCATTTTCGACAATTCGAAGGTCTCATAGGACATCTATACACTTGTTAGTTCACATTTGCATCCATAACAATTTTTTTAATCTTTTCTTATTTTAGTTATTCATACTCATCCTAAAATGTGATTTCCCAAGTGACATTTAATTTTACAATTTGAATCATATCAATTTTACCATATTTGCATCATGACGAACAAAGTAGTTATTACAATAGAGTTTCATTTGGGTACTTTGTACCGAAACCCTGTAACTTTTCAGAACTCCCGATCCGGTGCGAGCTTCCTAATAGCTTTCGCTCGAAATGAGCTATGTGCTCTGGATATGAAAGCGCGGACAATTTTGTCTGAAAATATGTAGACAAAGAGTCACAAGCTGCAAAAATATTAGTTAAGTTTTCGTAAGAAATGACTATTCTGTACAACAACTTAAGGCATCATATTTTTAAAACTTCTCATGATATTACTCATTGTTTTTATTTTATACACGATGCTGACGCTGGAGTAATGGTGAATGTTTCAGCATAAACAACATTTAGTAGAAGAAGTTGAAAAGTTTGTCATAAAAGTAAAATTATTAAATGCAAAACATATTCTTTAATATTTCATAAACTATTACTTTAAGATAAAAATCATGCATTTTTGCCAGATTAACAAATGACAAGACAACTTTGAAATATATAAATTGAAATGATAAAATGCATAATAATAAATTAATTTATCACAATTTTTTCAAAATATCCGTGGAATAATTACAGGAAAATCAGCTATGCTTTAATAATAGTATTTATCAAGGTAGATGTTTTGATATATATATTCCTAAGATTTTTCAATTTTTTGTAACTTTTAGGAGCCTTGTTTCACCTTTCGTCACACAGTGTTGTAAATAGAAAGGTATTACATATGGAAGAAAAACTAAAATTTTCCAGATTAACGGTATATAACACTTTATGCTACTACTTCGACATTTTTTAAGAATTTACTAAAAAAGATGTCTGCCTATAATATTATTGAGATTTTTCAATTTTTCATAATAACTTTGGGGCCTTGTCCGCCTTTCGTCCATACGGTGCTAAATAGAAAGTTGTGATATATGGAAGAAAACTAAAAATTTCCAGATTAACAGTATATAACACTTCATGCTTACTTAATAATTCATACAGTATTTTAATTAACTTGTAACTATTCACACAAATATTAAGCTACACGGAAAACGGTTAGACCTACCTAAATAGTATGTTTGGGAAAAAAATGGGTAATAATAATACGAATGGAAAAATATTTTGAAAAATGGCTGCATATCATTTTCCTGAGATTTTCTAATTTTTCCTAAATTTCAGGAGTTTTGCTCGCTTATCGTACCACACTGTTCTAAATGCTTTTAATACTTAACTATTCGAACGCAGTAGGCAAGTGAAAACTCCAATTCTTTCAAGGAAACAATGTAGTTTTTTGTTGGATTTTTTAAAAATAACAGTTGGTTTTTTATTGTATTTAATCTAAAATAGTAGTTCTTCAGAAAATTTAAATATTATACTTGTGTGTATATACACACATGTAGGAAAATATATTTCTGTGCCTATATATACCTGCACCTCGTATATTATTAAATTGAGTGCGCATGCTGTGAAATCTAGAAATTGCAAATCAAGCGTTGAATTTGTGATTATAATCAATATTTGGCGTCATACATTGGATTATGCAACCATGCGTTAAGCATGATTGCATATTTGCGCCGTGAGAACAATTTATTGCCGCTATTGAAATATGTGGAAATATATATGAAATTCATTTCAATGCTGCGAATATCAGATAATAAAATTGTATTTTTCTATTAACTGGTAATTTAAATCAAACATTAATCAATTTTTAATTAAAAAATTAATATTCGTATTTAATTCATTTCGAATATATTGTTGTAATATTAGAGACTAGTCGTTAGCAACGGTTTACAATTTACGGACGGATCGTAAATATTTCTAGAACAAATTTTATTATTAATTTTCTGATATAATTATCATTAATAATTCTTTAATTGTTTTCACTATAGACAACTTGAAGAAAAAATATCGATAAAAATTTTAAATGAAAATTATATTTTAGAAATCGTGAAATAAGCATGTATTCCATTTTCAAATAGAAATAAAATCAAAATATTTTTTTAAAAGAAAATTGCTCTTCCAGGACGTTGCTGCATATAATTAAACAAGATAAGATTTTTAAGATTTAATTGAAAATTATATTTTAGCAACTGTGAAATAAGTATCTACTTTTTCCAAATATTCCAAATATTGGAATAATTTTAATATTAGTCGATCCCCTTTACGGACAACCTGATATCAAGCATTAGTTATTCTATTTCATTTTCAAATAGAAAAAGATTCAACATATTTTTCTGAATGAAAATGGCTCTTCCAGAACATTGTTGTATCTAATTTAATAAGATATGATTATTATTAATGAAAATTTTAAATAAAAATTATATTTTAGAAATCGTGAAATAACAATGTACTTTTTACTTGCTATAGACAACTTATTTTTGGTTTTTCAAACAAAAAAATATATTACTTAAAATTTTCAAAGAGTTGGACATTTATCAAAATACCGTTTTGATATTAGTAGATCCCCTCTAGAGACAATCTGATAGGCATTAGTAGGGCTTCCAATACCGTACAAAAATCTGAATACCGGTATTCGATATTTGAAAAATGAAATTCCGGGATCCCGGTTTTAATACCGGTATTGTCGATGAAAAATTAAATAGTTATATTTTTACTTACTTCAGTTGTTATATTGACATATTAACAAATAATATATGAAATCTAACAAATATTGTGCTGAAATGAGTACATATTATTTATTTATTACATAAGGAGTAGAAGTAGATAGAAACAAAAAAACGTGTCAGTAAAAAATATATATTTTTCTATGTTACATTTTACATTCTACATTTATAATAAGAATTAATTATTTATTAATATATTTAAGAAAAGAATAAATTATAATTCATGGCTAATGTTTTGCTTAATAAAATATGCTCTTAAGAAACATAAACAATCAATTGTTTGATCATCAAGCTCTTTCCGTCTTTCCGATTCTACACTTGTTGGTACAATTGTAATTAAGAAATTATACATATTTTGTAGGTTCGTTCTTTTTATTCCTGTTTTTTCAAAGAAAGTAATTTCATCTTTTATTTTTTGTTCTAGACTTGGAGTTTTTTTTAACACACACACGGGTGAAGTATTTATTTTAATATTTTTTAATTACACACCAACTTAATTAACTTTGGTTTACATACTCACTTATAAATATCATAGGTTCAAATTAAACACAATATTTACACAATATTAAACAAACTATTCTTCATATAAACGTTTATTTTCCCGCAACTTTAAGATGTTATCTACACGAAATTTACACAACTGCCTACTTAAAGTTACATTTCGGCTTTATATAACATTTTATTTAGTTTAAGGGAATTCCCTTGATTTTGAATATGATCAATAGGGTTTTTTTATATGTGTGAGTGCAAGTCAAGTTATTACCCGTTCGGATTTCTCGGGAATTACTGCGATGTGTTCATTCATCGATAAAAGATTATTACAATGTTGACTATTCTTATGTTGAATGCAATAGAATTGAGAATATGATTCATTACGTGGTGTGTTTCTACTATATTAGTTATTAATATTAACTAATTATAACAATACCCTTCCCAAATTCTCAAATTGTTGTCAGTGACACGCAATTTAAACAACTGCCGTTCATACTTATGTAAAATGATTTATGTATAATAAATAAAGAATTATATCTCATCGATTGTATATTATGTTTAAAAAATTATTGATAGTGAATTCGAAGTAGGAACGAGGCACGTAAACGCATAATAACTTTTGTAAATGAACCCTTTTATTAGCTGGTCGTCACACATAATATATAAACAATCGCTTTATCTTGCCGACACCGCTTGTCGCTTATCTCACTCAGCTGAGTCAAGCACACAATAAATAGTTTGGAAACTAAAACTTGATATGTATTTTGCGTAAGTTGAATTTTTTGATAGAATTCTGGTAATACCGTAATACCGGTATTATTTGCATCAATACCGGTATTGAATACCGGACAAAAATCGTCCGGGATCCCGGTTTTCGGGATTACGGAATCCCGGTATTGTAAGCCCTAGGCATTAGTGATTTTATTCTATTTTCAAATAAAAATAAATTCAAAATATATTTCTCAATGAAAATGGCTCTTCTCGGACATTGCTACATCTAATTAAACAAAATATAATTACAAATAGATAAATTCTAATAATAAAAATTGATCATCAAGAAATTCGAGCACAACAGCTCTTAGAAAGAAAGTTGAGAATGTGAAAATAATCATATTTTTCTGAGAATAAATTTTCTACGTTTTTCAAAAAATACAAGAAAATTTATATAGAAAGAATAACTATTTTAATCGTGGTTTCAAGCATACATACATACATACACCCATACACGCCTATATAATTTTTTTTCTAAGCTACGCCAACCGCTTAGAAACACCTGAAAGGTAAAGCATTTTTTTGCTATTACTATAACTTACCCTTCGGGACGTTAAAAATTTATATAAAAAGCTTATAACTATTCTAATAATTTAGTTAAAATATAAATATCGCCATATCTTTATTGAAACTATAAATATATATGTATAAAAATTATATTTATGTATATATGTTCCTATGATAAATATATTTTAATTAATTAATGTGCATCTGCGCCAGTTGCCACAGATAAATTAACGTAACAAAAACAATTTATCATTCAATAGCATATGGTTGAAAATATTTAATATATATTTCAAATTTTGATACTATCATATGCACATTTTGCTCCTGTTACCGCTTATTATATTGTTACTGAAATGTGGAATAACATTTGCGATGTAACAACATGTCGCCCATGCATTTTATGTCGGCGGCGAGCGGTCGCCAGAGGATATCATTGCGAATAACACAAATTGCATTCACGGGACAATTATAATATGAAACACGATAAATAGAGAGAACTTCATATTAGAAATATGGCTGGTATGAAAATGGTAACTTTTACTGATGAACTGGTAGTGAATTTTATAAACAAATTTTGTTTTTAACCTGAGAAAATTATAAATTTTAGTTATGTAACTCTATTTTAATATGCTTTCTCCTTTGTCCTTGCTATTATTATCATATCTCCTATCTACCTCATATCTTAACTTGATATTTTCATTAATAGCAATATAGCAATTCAATAATTTTTGGTAATTTCTTGTTAATTTCGGAAGCTTCACATTTGGAGGCGTCCATTAAGCACGTGATCGATTTTTTAAGGATTTTTGGTCTCCCCCCTACCCCTTGGTGATACCTGGTGATATTTAAAATTCACTCTCATCCCCCACTAAACATCACGTGTATTTTTAGTTACAAGAAAAAACTGTAAAATTTTGTAAAATGGACGCCCCCTTTCCATAAATTTCAGTGGATCGAAAACTTTAATGAATACAAATATAATCGTCATTGTTTCTGTTATTTTACCAAATATCAATTTATATTTTTCTTGACATCAAATAATTAACCTAATAGGAATTTCATTATTACAGGCTGTATTATAATCAAGAGTGTATTTCCACCATGTAGAAATTGATACATTTGAAACAGAGGTCGTGTTTATGACGTTTCATATTCGGCAACATCGTTTGTTACTTTAAAGTTTAATAGGTTCACATGTGTGGTCATGTCGTGCATTTGATGTTTTGTTTGTTCGTTGTGTCATGAATATTTTACATTATTTCCAGTTTCTATATAATACGCCGTGACGCGTCGTTGCCACCGGAACACATAACAATGTTGTCCCAAAAGCGCTTGGGACATGGGACCCACCAGTAACCTACTCTTGCGAAAATAGGAACTGTTTCCTAATACTTTAGTTTTTATACGAATTGCAAATAATTTGCTTATAAATTTATTCATTGAAGCATTTAAAATATAAACGCTCTTATTGCTCAAAAAAAATGAACAATAATGGTGTCGTGCGCATGGTTTTACATTGAATTCTAGTTTACTTTTGTATAAACGACATCAAAATCTAAAACAATACAAAAATTTCACTCAAAATCATTCTTTCTTCGTAGCAGATATTCTAAACACTATTTTTATTGTTAGTTTTTTATATAATATTTTATTTAATAATATATCTATAGTTTTATTTAGATAAATTTATCTTCTGAACTAAATTTCAATTAGTTGTAATTAAAATTTTACCCCAAGGCAAGTTGCATTAACTTCCCGATACATACTATAATCAAGATAATCAATAGAAAACTTTGGTAAAATGTTCAATTGTTTATTTTACTAAAAAATAATCGATTTAATAATATAATATTCGTATGTCGTTTAAACGTACTTATTATGATGTATGTTCTACATTTAGAAGAATTGGCCCCGACCGATCATTGACTAATCGAAGCAATTCCCAACCAATCTTTCGAACGGTTTTTGAATTTTTATTTTTATTTTTATTTTACTTTTTATTTTATTTTAAGATTGTGGTCTAAAACGTAGATGAATGCTTTCTAAATTTCAAAGCAAAAAATAATAACAAAGACGAATATGCTCAAAATGAACTATTTTAAGAAAATAGATGCTTAAGAATCTATCTATTTCAAATTTTGAGGGTATGTTTATACATGTTTTGAGAATACACAGTGAAATTTTTGATATAAAATATTAAATATTTTTGAAATGACACGCAATCTCCGGCGGGCCAGTGCTGGAGTGATTGCAGCCTTGATAAAACATAATAAAAAAAATCTCGGTAAACTAGAACATATTGTCTGTACGATGACCCTCGGGCAAACAACAAAATCAAAAATTGATAAAATGGCGGCATGTTGAAAAAATTCCCAAAGTTCCCAAAATTTTGATGGGCTGCCAAAATTTATTTTTTGAACAAATCAAAAAAGTGGGGGGTCATCGTTTGGGAACTATATAAAGGAGATGCAAAAAAAAAATTTGATAGCAATCGGATCATTTGTCTTCGAGTAATCACTCCAGCAAATTCGAAAAATGTGTTTAAAGATAAAATGATCGTATACTATATACCATATATACTCTTTAAAACGGCTGTAAATCAAAAACTATTTAAGATATCAATTTGAAATTTTCGTATGTTATTTTTAAAGGTATAACTTTTCGAAATATGGAAAAATTCAAAATTGGAATTTTTAAAAATTTCACACTAGGTGTGCCTCTTGAACATAATACATAAAAGCATGTGCAGAAATATTTTAATTCTGTTTGCTCTAGTATGTCTACATATTCAGGCATAGAAGATAGATGCAATTTTGATAGATTTTTCCAAATATTTACTATCATATTTGATATCTGTCCCCCTATATAATTTTCCATTTTTACATTCTAATGAATATCGGTTGCGCAAATGGGACAAAAGCTCTCGCGATCGACGACACGAGCTTTCGTTATAGACTTCGATAAGCGCAATCTATGTGGAAACTATCGAGTGCATCTGCTTGCGGCGGAAATGCAAACATCTAAAGCTCGACTTACAAAAGCTCTTGGTTAAGGTTCGTAATATGAAACCATGAACTAGAGCATCTGCACATTGCACTATTAAACAGAAATTTGATAATGCGCAATGAAAAATGCAGAACAGTATAATTTTCAAAAATAATTTATTTTTACTTTGCACATACAAAGTATGGATATCTTACATAAATATTTTCAAGTTTTTCTCTAGTTCCAGAATACGATAAATTCATTTTAAGTATCTAAATTATAAATTGAAGGGAATCCCGTAGGGAAACCTGATGCTAGTTTTTGTATGTAGTCATTGTCTTTCATACTTAGAAATTAAAATCTTAAGTTTTGGACTTGCAATCAAATGTTTTAGAGTTGCTTGCAAAATAAAAAGAGCTGATAGAAAATAACAGAACATCGCTTGGCAAAGCATTTGTTTAGTTTCTTTTTTATGCAATTGTATATAATATGTACTACTTTGTATGCACATATTCATTTAATTCCAAACTACAAATATTTTTCAAACCATGAAATTATTCGCATCTCGACATATTGCCCACTAAAATCTAGAGGTGAATATTCATAAAGTCATATTACGAGAACAGTCATATTCATAAATTTTTATTGCATATGCGTATTTCCTTTGGGAATTCATGTCGTTATATTTTATAACAATGCTGAAATATTGCATTTCTACTCGTTTGCATACGAAGTCATATTCAAATTTAAAAATGATAGTTTTTAATTTTATTCTCATTTTATTATAAATACAGTTTTAACATATGTTGCAATTTGCATTTTCAACAGTTTCGAGGCAAATTGTATATTTATCACATTTTTTGATTATATCTATTTCAATATAATCAATTATTTTTAATCAATTGTTCATCAGCATATACATTATTTGCTTTTTGAAAAAATATGCAATAAGAAATTTTGTTCGTGCAAAAATTACTGAGAAATAAATCATATTTTATTTTAATGCAGTTCATATTAATTATTTTCTCAATTACTTATTTAAAAAGTGGAAGGATAATAATTCAACGAATAAGCCGTGACTATAAATGTCTTGTATTAAGCCAAGTAGTTTTCTTTTTACATAATAAGTATTTCTACATTTTTTAATTAAAGGTACACTTTATTATACATTTTGTTAAATCATTCCTGATTTCCTGAGTTTTTTTGCTAATAAATGCAGAAATGTTAAGAACTTGCAAAAATATTATGCATGGTGGGCTCTGCACCTGAATTGTGAACATTGTAAACCTGAATTCATTAAACTATTTGAATTCAACAAAAGGTCATTAATTACAGAAAAACGTTATTTAGTTCCACTAAAAAAATTTAAAAAAAAAATGAAATGAAAAAGTCTTTGATTTGCTAAGCAAATCCGCTATTACTTAAATGCAAACATGTACATTAACACGAGCATATACATTTAATTTCCTAAGTAAGACATAACAAAATAAAAATTGATAAAATAATTATTATAAATGTTGTATAACACCATTACATTAATTTTTTTGTAGTTTTTCTATGAATTTAAAAATATTTAAAATGTTTGAGAAAAGAAACACATCGCAGGTTTTTAGGGGGAGGGGGGGGGGTTTGTCGACAAAATATCACGTGGGGGAGGAAAGGGTGTAGTAAGATTTTACATTTTTTCTCGTAACTAAGAATACACGTGATGTTATCGGGGGAGGGGGGAGGTTTAATTTTGGATATCGCCAGTATCACCAAGGGGGAGAGAGGGTCCAAAAATCTTTCAAAAATCGATCACGTGATTAATGGACCCCCCCTAACTATGTCATCATCAGCCGAAGGGTTTTTAAACAATCTTTCTCCTTACACATTTTATTTAATTTATGATCAGACGTAATCAATCTACTCAGTACCTTAAATCACTTAGTTTTCATAGCAACAAACTTACTATTTAGTGCTCGTGCTCGTGCTCTTGTAAATTTTATCATGTCTTTAATAAAACGTCACGATGCATTAATACGCCATCGCCTGATGTTCTCGAAGAGGATTAAAGACCTATAACTTGCGATATGTTCGGCGGACTTTATAATTAATGACAACGGCTAATCCGTTGCTTCACGCAAACAACGGCGTCTATAAGTGCACTCCGGAAAACTGGAGCAGCTCGATACGGTTCATTATGCACTTCCTTTGATAGCACCACTAGAAAAATATATAGCTAACTACTTTACAAACAATATTGATACCGTATAATTAGGTAAAATTATCTTCTTTGTGAACGCAATTGAAATTTATCACTATATTGTATCAATATTATTATATTAAATTAATCATAAATAAGCTATCAATTTTTTGTAAATTTTTCTCAATAGCAATCAGAATACAGTGCAATTCTATGAGCTATTTGGCTTATGTCATTCACTCGCACATTCAAACACATATATAAATTAATCTGATGAATATTATATTGATATTTAGAGAATCACTTTAATAAGTGATCCTACTATTCTGTTCATATAAAGTTGTGGTAGTTCTAAGGGTCCTCCTTATTATCTTTGGGCAGCTATTTCTTCAGTATTCTTGAAATTAGTGTCTCAAGAAGCTGAGTGATTATAGAGTTTGTGTGATGTTCTAATTTATGAAAATATGTGACACTGTTGTATAACTCTGTTTATAAATTCAATATGAAGACCGTCGTGCAAGGTCTTATTGCTAACGAACCACGGAGCATCAGTAAGCTATCGAATTCGGAGAAATAAAAATTTGAAAAATAAAAAATGTACTTTGAAAAGTAAGGTAGAGCGGGGCTTAAAGGTCCGCGAGTAAAATAGTCCACCAACACAATAGAGTATCTCAAAAACAAATGAAGATTAGAATTTTTCAACAATAATGCTTAAAAGTAGAGAGAAAATGATGTATAACCAGCCAAAACCTTGATTCTTGCTATTTTGCTATCGGGAGATAGACGACAATGTTTGAAAACTATTTGACCCATACTAAAACTATTTTATTTCATTGTTATCTTTTTTGGTTGCGAGCACTATTGTTTAGTTTGCGGGACTTTAATATAATTTTTAATTATACGTTATACAATTGTTTTTAGGTTAAAAAAGCTATTTTACAAAAGATAAATTAAATAAATAGTTATTCCAACTCTTCTAATGAATATTTCTGACAGAATACCAGATCATCAAGGTTATAGACAGTGGTTATTACAGTATATCTCTGTAAAAAATGTACCTATGAAATCTATATTATGCATTGGTTGAATAATGTAGCTATTATTTCGTAAAATCTTTCCGAATTTGCAAATAAGGCATGTGAACTGTTTACCCCCTGGATGTTTCATTTTACCTCACCTATGGGGTAAAAAGAACCAGTTGACTTGAATTTTTGAACAACAGCAGAAAAAGTACATTTCAACAATGATAAAGCTGGGAGATTTACTGGAAATAGTCAGATAGTTGTTTGTTTAAAATGTTTTTTATTTGTTGTGATATAATTGTTGTGGTTTTCACCACATAATTGCTCAAAATCAAATTGGACCTTTATGCTCCGCCTTATTCTAATTGAATATTACATTTCACAAAAATATCAATTAATTTTAGAATTTAACCAAAAATTTAGAATTTAATTTTTTTATATAATACAATTTATAAGAAACTCAGAATTTTTGAATAAGAAGCTAACAATTTCAAAAATCAAGATTAAGATTTTATACATTTTTTAAAAATTTTATTGATTTTTTCTGCATTACTGTATTTAATTATTTCTGCTTCTGTCTCTTCTGCTCATAATTATATGTATATTACAATATTGCTTTTGCACTAACCTATTTTTTTCTTCTATTTCAGAATAAATGCAGTTATATCAAGATATTGTGATGAGTACTTCAGCAAGTGTGAAAATTCCAAATTTTGTGATCTAAAACTATTCTATTGGCCTAATATAGTGTTCATTTAAATATTCTTTTACGTAAACTAGTGATATTTTTGATACAGTTATTGAAGTGTTAGAAATAGTGTAGTGTGATTTAGTAACTTAGTATCTAGTGATATGCTGAGAAGAGGATCCCGTTCATACTGTTGACATACGGTTAGTATAATAGTTAATTAATCATAAATATATATATATATATATATACACACACACACACATATATATATATAAATATATATATATATATATTTACATATATACGACATCCACCATATTTTTCTCTAAATCGCCTTCATTCCAATGCATTTTCTCTCTTATATGCAGTCTGAAGTTCAGTTTTATGTTCATATGAGTTCCCGTGAAAACCTATCTGACAAGATATTTTCACACAATGCGGAAACATGAAAAATAAAGTGTTCTTCCAGTTCTACATAACCTTCCTGCCTGTTATTTTACATTGCCAGGAAACTTTTGAATTTCAGTCTCGCAGATTGCGCTCATTTAGCTTGTTGTTCCCATGCGTCCCATTTCGCCGCTTGTTAAATTGGATGTTAAAAATGAATCGTCATAATTTCCTTGTATTAATATTTATGGATGTTTCATGAGAATATAAATAAAACTTACTCTTAAAAAAACAAATAATATTACTGGTTTTGGGATAAATTAAATAATTTATCTAAATAAAAATCAAAATTCATTCAGTTAGAATTCACTATGAATTTAGTGAAAATCTGGTAAAAAAGACTTATGAGAAACTAGTACGAATCTAATAAGAATCTGAAAAGATGCCGATAAAAATCTAATGAAATTTTAAGATCTGATAAGGATGTAATGATATTGTAGCAAATTTTGATTTTGAAAGCCTAGACATATTATATTAATTATTAATTACATTTTAATTCAAATTTTACTATCTTACTTACTTAGTTCTTGTTGAATTTCTCATTTGAAGCCATAATGTACAATTAGATTATTAGCAAAATGAATAGATATCCAAATTTTCTTAAGAAATTCAGGTGAGGGGCGCCCACTAATGGGGGAGGGTAGGTTTGACAAAAAATCACAAAATATCACGCGGGGAAGGGAGGTGTATAGTAAGAAATAACGTTTATTTAATATTTACCTGAAGTTTTTTAATAAAATCCAAACAATTTCAAAAAAAATTAAAAAAATTACAATTTTTTCTCGTAACTAAAAATACACGTGATGATTGGTAGGGTAGGGGGAAGGTTTTAATTTTGAGTATCACCATCTATCACCAAGGGGGAGGGGGTTCAAAAATCCTTAAAAAATCGATCACATGATTAATGAACGCCTCTTGATCTGCATATTACTGGTAATGAGATTAATATGAATATTGGAAATTTTATTCAAAATTTAATTTTTTAATTTAACTGTCGTTTTTATTAACTATTCTGCAAATTATTTTGCTCAATTTCCAACCTTAGAATCTATAAAGTAAAAATTACTAACTATAATTAAATTAATAAATAAGTGCATAACAAATGAATCATTTCCTTATTACAAATCTGTTAAAACACATTTTTTGTAGAGCTTGAAGTTATTTATCTCTATCAACTAGTTGGTTTACTATTACGGGGTTTACTATGATTTTATTTAAAAATAATGCAAAAAACATAATTTTGCACAAATTATCGGCTGTAAAACTTTGCGAAACAACACTAGACTTTATAGACTTAATAGTTAGAAGTTTTTGATAGGTGCTTAATGACAACAATAATCTAAGATATATTTATACAAAAATCAGTTACTTTTTTTATTGAACAATTGATAATTTCATTTATTAAAATTCTTTTCATATCTAAAATTTATTATCCATTGAAATTCTGTGTTTTAAAATAAAATTTGCATACAAATTGGCGAAATAACAAATATCTTACGAGTCTATTAATATTTCATTGTCGGTGAATTATACTCGTTTTCCCTTTTTTATTCCAATAATCTTTTTTGGTTCAATACACATCAATGTTTGATTCCATACTCTTTTCAACATATTCAGGGCGCTCCGGTCTTGTTATATATCTTTATGTCTTGCATAAAATATTTTTCGCGTGAAAGATAGCATCGTTTTATCTATGAAAGGTCGATATTGCCTTCATATCTTTCGCCATTTACAAAATATCGAAGATTAAATCGGGTGGTCAATATAAAATTTAAAAAATGCAAACTTTAGATATATCATACATTTAAGAAAATATATTGTCTCCGGTTCAACAGGATAAATTGTGGAATACCGATTTTAAATAAAAAGAGAGCAGAACAATCACATCAAAACGAGTGCATCAAGTATTAAATTAAATTCTTTAAATTATTACTTATGTAATAAATAAATTTTATTCCAATAATATTGTACTCAAATAAATAAATTGCTTGGTGCCAGGTGCACTATTCGAATTTCTATATCCTTATACTACTACTACATACTACTACATTTTATCTCTTCTATTCACAACCTTGTTTTCACAAATTTTTGTTCTAACTATACAAAATAAGTTTTAAATTCATATTTCTTAATTAAACTAATTGATCTAACTATTTTCGTCTAAGTGAATCATTAGTTTTTCTATTTTTGAAGACCTAAAATGTCTGTCCTAAGTTATTTGACCTATATCTCATTTATCCCAGCAATTTTTCCTCTAGCTTTGCACCTACTAGAACGTACAGAAAATAAAATTTTATCATTATTGATAATTCATAAAGATGTAGAATGATGTTCTTTACTTTTGAAACAGGAATTATGGGAAGTTGAAATTTTAACGATGCAAGCTTTTATATCTTGCAATGGTAGGCAGAGCCTTCGAAAGCGTTAATGTTTTATGCCAACTACATTAAAGTTTTCTTCGTAAAATTTTCATAAAGTGCAATAAAAGAAAAACATTATTTGGGGCTGTTTCTAGTATGGTAGTCTCTTAGAAATAACTATGGTAATATTTTATTAACATATCAGCATATATTATGTTAGTAACACCAACTATATCTGAAACAATGAACGAACCATATAAAAATTTTTGAATAAGTCATATGTTTGGAAGTGTAATATTTTGTTTATTTAAATACTAAATACTAAAACTCTTTATTTTTTTAATATTGTTAAATTTTACTTAGCTTTAAACAGAACAAAAGTTTCTACCGGACTTGAAGATTATTGAGATTAATTTCTTTATTGATTTTCACATATTATCGAAATTATTTTGTAGGAAAAACATTGTGATAGTGTATAATGTATATTATTAAAATTAAATATCAATGACTAGATTAAATTATTTAAAAAAATAAAGTTCAAAGTTAAATATTTTAGTTTTTGCACATTTTATATTTTTAAACAAATTAGTTCTGACAATTACTTCAAATAGTTATCAATTTGTACAACACTGTCAAATGAAAGTTTGAATTTCGAAATAACACAAAATCTATATGGCAAAAATTAGTATTGACAGTGATGCAAAACTTACATTTCAAAGGAGAAAATAAAATGCACTGCGATCAAACTTTGTGGAACATTGTAAGTTAATCAGATAAAAATAATGACATTTTGTTTACTTTTTTGTTTTATGAATATTTTGTTTTTTATTGATATTAGCCAACCCAAGAAAGCTTTCACGTATCTTTTACCCATATTTTACCGCTTTAGTATAAAATCTGTGTGAATATTCAAATATTAAAATGCAAAGTGCGAGTAGATTTGAGCAACTATTCACACTATGGGATATTTTCATAAAGAAACCATATGAAGTATTAAACTCGTTAGAAAAGTCTCAAATTTCTTAGTTTTTTACTCACTTTGTGTTTTGAACGGTTCGTCCTTTAAGAGTTGCTGTCGTAAAATTCAAGGAAAATTGGAAAATCTTAAGAGAATTATATGATTATGTGTTTCTTCATTTGTCATTTTATTCTGCATCTTTTATTCATGTTGATCCATCTTTATGCAGAATAAAATTAAAATAAAATGGGTTGGCAAAAATGTTTTTACGAATATTTTTTGATACAGATATGCGCATTACATAAAATTTTAAATCTAGAATTACTTAAATAATTCATTTTTTAAGCTTTAATGTATTTGAAAATTTAGCACCAGACCTGTTATAAATATTTAATTTTTATTCTTTATAGACACTAGATATCTGAAAGAATATGTTCTCTAAAATTATTTTTTAAAAAATATGTTCAGTTACAGAAAAAGCATATTTTCATTATAAAAATTGCTTCCATAATATCTACTACTATATAACTTTTTTTTTAGTTTTGAAATGAATAATTTGAACTTGAGTTGAGTAAATAAATGATTCTTACATATTGTTGAATTTTTTTAATCCATTAAATTGAATTTTGTCTATTTCTTTATTTTCAAATTCTACTTCACTCGCGGAGCATTATTTACTACTTTATTTTATTTTATCTTCTAATCCTGTTTATTATCTTCTAATTCTATTCAACTTGTTTTTTCCTTTATTTCTTCATTCTTGTTTTTTATATTCTATCTTCTTATTCTATTTAACTCCTATTTTCCTTTATTTCTTCATTCTTATGTTTTCTATCTTTAGCATCTAATTCTATTGAACTCCTTTTTTTCTTTATTTCTTTATTCTTCTTTTATTTTTTGGCGTTTTTCTAATCTATTTTTCTTGTTACTCGTAATTCAATTTAACTATTCAAATTCTGTAATTTTTATTATTTTATTTTGTATATTTGTAGGATATAATTAATAAAAATGAAATCAACTTCTTATTCCATTCAACTCCTATTTAGTATTTACCTTTATTTCTTCATTCTTATGTTTTTTATTTTCTAATTTCTAATTCTATTCATCTCCTAGCATCATTCTTCTACTATGTCTTGGCGTTTTTCTTCTTACTTCTAATTTAATTTAACCATTCAAATTCTGTAATTTTTTTACACATTTTGTTTATTTACAGGATATAATAAATAAAAATTAAATCATTTAATAACAATGTGTTGACCGCATTGCAGAGGAGTGTCAGCATGCAGTGCGGCGCTCTGTTGTCGCTGCTGGCGGTCGTAGCACAGGCGTCGCGACGCCGCGAAGCGCCGGCGGCACCAGCCCCCGCGTACGCGGACTTCGACGAACAGATGGGACCAGAACTGCCCGATGAGCACGGTAAGTAAATAAACTTTTGAAATAAGAACCAACGATAAATATAACCGTTGTGAATTGTTTTAAGAAAACTTGTGGGAGTTTTTTTTAATGTCAGTAAGTTTTCTTGTAAATTTTGGGTAATTATAATAACATGGGCTCGCCCGTAGGTAAGCGGTTAAGAGCGACGGGGCCTGAATCAGAGGTCCCTGGTTCGATACCCACTTCGAGCAGCCTGTTGTCAGGCAGTAGTGACAACAATTTTCACTTGGAAATATAGATAGCAATATGTTTCCAAGTGAAAATTGCACTCACCCAGTAGTAGTGATATCAGTTTTTATTTAAAAATATAGGTGGCAATATATTTCCAATGAAAATAGTCCTGATCTGACATTGCTGCATCAATAAATATTCGCTCTATCACAGAAATTTACCAATAAATTTATCGTACAGAGATGAAACAACTGTTTAGGTTGCCGTCAATACAGAAACAATAACTAATAGAACTCTTAACTTCTCATCGCTGTTTAAAAAATGGTTTGAAAATATACATATTCACTTTTCACGTTGGGCTCGCTCGTAGGTAAGTGGCTAGAACGACGGCATCTGGATCGGGGTCCCGGTTCGATTCCTCTTCGAGCAACCTGCTGTCAGACAGGTGACAACGATTTTCACTTGCAAATATAGATAGCAATATGTTTCCAAATGAAAATAGCCCTCACCCGACATTGCTGCACTAATAAAAATATTCGCCCTATTATAGAAATTGTAATAATAATATATCATACGGAGATGTGGCAACTGATTGGGCTGCCATCTGTCTAGTATTGAAAACAGCACAACAGCTTATAGGATTATTAGGTTCTGATTGCTGTTCAAAAATAATTTTAAAAAAATAAATAAAATAATATAATAATAATAATGTACGTTGTGTCAGAACTCATTCATCTTTAATACGGTCGATTTAACGTTGCAGTTTAGGTTTATATTATGATTATAGTTACTAAATTTTACAGGTTTTTTTTTCTAATTATGTTGCAATTACGTTGGCCTGTCATTGCACTCTGATAACTTTTCAACTAATTTTATATAAACTTTAGTTATATAAACAATAATAACTTGAACTAAACATAGTCCAAATGTCAATTTTAAGTGATTGTGAATATTATTATACTGAAATTGCAACAAATTTTAAGCAAGATCAATTTTTTTAAATTAGCTCCAGAGCATTTAGTCACATTTATAACTTTCTTTTATTTTACGTTATCTTTATTATATCATATACTATCCTTTATAACATCATACATTATTTTATTATGTCATATGTTATCTTTATATATCCTTTACTACCCAATTTTCTTTATAACTGTAATTTCTTTTACTATAATTCTTTTATTCTTATTTTTTTCTGATTTTTTTTTTAATTTTATCTCACAATCAGTTTAACAACTCAGTTTTACTTCACTCACGAAGAGTCATCTTCTTATCTTCTTCTCTCTTCTTCTTCTTCTAATGCCACTCAACTCCTCTTTTTTTATTTTTCTTCATTCTAGTGTTTTTTTACCTCCAGTTCTCCTATCTTTCTTTATTTATTCATTTTAGATTTTCAACTCTTATCGTTTAACTCCTATCTTCCCCTATTTTTTCATTCTTGTTTTATATCTTCTAACTTCGAATTCCACTCACGTCATATTTCCTTTAGCTCTTCACCTTGTGTTTTTTACTCTAGCTTCTAATTATATTCAAGTTCTTCTGTCTCGCTTTATTTCTTCATTCTTCTTTTTTATCTTCGCATGTTCTAATCTATTTTTCTTTTCAATTCTAATTCTATTTCAACTTTCATCTTCCTTCATTTCTTTATTCTTGTCTCTTTATCTTCTAACTTCTAATTCTATTCAATTCCATCATCCCTTATTTCTTCATTTTTCTGTTTATCTCGACGTGTTCTAATCTATTTTTTGCCCGTCACACTAAATCAAATTGTTTGTTTGAATTTACACACAAATAACATTGCTAACCAATTTCATAACATATATCATTTTCAAATACATCTCCCGTAACGCATTCTAGATTGTAATAATTAGTTCAGCAAACTTCGGTACGCAAACATAAACACAAACTAATTATGAATTTTAGCAAAATATCAAATTTCATGTACTATAGAAATATATCCTGTTTATGTGTTTTATTTATCCACACATTACAATGCTTTGCAACCGCATGTTAATTAAAATATGCATATGATTGAAAAATGCAAGCTTTCAAATTAACCGTGGGGTAAAAATTGAATGCAGTATTTATATAATAAATAGAGCTTGCAAATGTTTGTATTATGCAGTGCAAATATGCTAGACAAAATAGTAGAATAGTATATTCCACATTCGACTCATTTTTTAAAACATTTTTAAACCTTTCAAGTATAAAAGATATAAAAACTTCATGATTTTTAATATGTTCAAAATTTCTTACATACAAATTAATATTAAAAAAAATACTAAGTTTAATAAACACGGATTTATATCAAAAATTTGCAATTTATTAAATATGATAAGAAATATATCAATTAGAATTTTATATATATTATTAATAAAATTTATAATTGATTAATTTTCTTCTATAACATCTATTTTTAAAGGTGCCTTGGTGTCAAGATCTAACGAATTATATTGCCTATAACTTAAACATGAATATTTTAAAATTCATCGTAATGAATTTCACGTATTTATAAAAATTCACATATTATATTCATATTTACCTTATAATAATCAAATAAATATAAATGTATAAATCAATATATTCATGAAATCGAGCAACTTCTTCTATATATTAAAAAACTTTTTTATTTTAGAATGAAATTTACATATTGGTAGAAGATCGTGTCATTCATAATTCAAACGTATATTTAATATATATATATATATATATATATATATATACGAGCTGACCCGGCAATCGTTGTTTAGACATAAAAAATATTTCTAGAAAATTGTTAGTATCAAAAATTACTAATTGATTGTGCTTACGTGGAAGTAAGTGGACAGTTCAACACATAAGTCAAAAAGTATTACTAAAAAAAATTAATTATGATTACGATTTATTATCTAATTTAAAAAAAATCTTTCTTTAAAATTGCTTTCATGGAATTTAATACTGGTGGAACCAAACTCGAATCTATGTATGTATTATAACCAGAGTGCACTATTTTATCTGGTTTTGTTCTGTTCCATGCTGCGTATACATTTTGAAAAAATAATTTACACAGAAAGCTTATCTTTTTGCAGAGTTTTCACAACAGCGACTAAACGTGATAAAAAGCGCGCAATAACGCAATAGCTTTAAAGAAAAAAGCTTTCAACGACCCCGTGTTTCTCTTTAACATAGATATCCCTTTACATTTAGCGTATTACTTCTGCCCTGCAGTTATAATCGTGATAAAAGTATCGTTCATACAATTTGCCAGGCAAGAGCAACTACTGGGTATATGAGACTATTTTTTTACAAAATTCAAGAGATTAACCGAAGCTGATAGGATTTGGTGATAATAAATAAAATGAATGCAAGGGGGTAATCTAGTCTAGAGGCATGCATTTTATGCGATTTTTGAAAGGCCCTAAAAAGGCAAGCAATATTTTCACTTTTCAATTTTTGTCACATGTTATTAATATTTTGAAAAAATATACAAAAAATTACCCTACGGGAAGTTAAAAATTAAAATAGGTAAAGTTTTAGTTATTAAATAGTTAAAGTTTTAGTTATTTAATAGTTAAATTTAGAAGGCGATGAAGTAGGCGGCTTAAAAAAATTGTCGCCTAATCATATTCATACCTGGAATATTGTCTCAATTGTATGAACTATCATTTTTCACTAGGTAGCGACTGTCTGTAAAAAAATTTACAACTATTTTTTATATTCTTGATTTTCTTAAAAATAATAAAATCTTAATTTAGGGATGAGCGTAGTTCATACTAATTGTAAGAAAAAGTCTATAAAGAAGACTCTTTTAAAAAACTAAAAACTTTCAAATAAATGTACCCAGTAGAAGTTGAGATATTGTGGGCAAAAAAAATTTTTTGTTCTAAAATTCTTATCATTTAGTTTTTCAAAATATCAAATAAAAACAAATGGATTATTAAAAATTCTAGAATAAAATACCCCAAAACATATGTAAATTATGTATTTCTTAGCATGATAATTTAAGATGTTGCAATTTATATAAACTTAGGGGCTAATTCTCGGATAAAATAGAAATGTTATGGTGATGCTTGTTACGGGTTTATATTTGTATGAGTTGGTATTGAAAAACTGGCAAAAACCTATGTATCAGAGGTTTTACACATAAAATTTAACTTCCCAAATGTTTTATCAAAGAGAAACCAGAAAGTTGGTCTTACTGTATTGCACAGCAAATACAAAGCTTTTTGACAATTCTCTAATACCATATCATACGGTGATAGACCCGTAACATAGCATTACTATAACATTTTTATTTTATCCCAGTATGGGCCCTTTAATTACTTATTTATAAACAAGCCGTAATCAGTAATAATAAATATCATTTCAGTCTTTTCAGTAAAATGATTTAACTTGTAAAAGAGTTCATTATCAAATGCGGATAGCACACTTCTTGACATTTTCAACTCGACCTGTGAGCAAGAAATTTATAATTTATATTCGGAATATTAACGAGTATGCGTGCCAATAGGCATTCCAGTTATGAAATTGTAGTACACATATTAAAACAATAGCTACTTGACGGTATCGAACGTTAGCTGAGCCAGGGAATGCCGTGACATGCCACTATATAAATTATAATGTGCAAGCACTACCGCGCAAAAACCCCATTAACCAGTTTTGTGCAAGGGTTTTCAATGACTTGTTAACTTCCCGTAGGGTAAGTTATAGTAATCGTCCAAAAATCGGAATTGAAAATTTTTACATTTCTCGACGTTTTGAAGGTTCTGAACATTTGGCATACTTCAGAAAAAATGGATGTGTGTGGTGTGTGTGTGTGTGTGTGTGGTGTGTTTTGTATGTCCGCTTTTTTTCGTCCACGTTTTCGGGCGCACGGATCAACCGATTTGAATGGTTTAAAAAAACATTCGATTCCTATTGATAGGGAGATGTGCTGATTAGTTTTTGGCAAAGGCAGGTCCAGCCGTTACGGAGATATGGAGCAAGAGTGCAAAAAATAGAAGCGAGTTTTTAAGGAGAACGGATCAACCGATTTGAATGGTTTAAAAAACATTCGATTCCTATTGATAGGGAGATGTGCTGATTAGTTTTTGGCAAAGGTAGGCCAGAGGTTTCGGAGATACAGAGCTAAATTTAAAAAAAATTGCTGTTTTTGAGAGAACTAAGCGTCCGATTTAAATGATTCAAAGAACTTTCTGCTTTTTTCAACAAAATAATTGATTTTGGAAAAAAAAATTTTTGTTTCTAATTTTTTTTTCAAAAAAATTTTTTTGTAATTTTGGATTAAAAATTCAAAAAATCACCCAAGCTAAGAACAGTCTAAGCGCCACTCTGGTACAAATGTTTACCCATGTGCGTTTAGACTGTTTGTGTACTGGAGCACTTTTCCAATTTTGTGAAAATTATTGAAAAATGTGAAAATGCCGCCAAGCTGAGCACAGTATAAGTGAAAATGTCGCACAGATATTTGCAAATGCGTTTAGACTGTGACTATGCGGGAGCACTTTTTCAATTTTGGGTAAATTTGGCAACTATTTTTTTTTTTGGAATTTGATTCGAAATGAAATGACGATTGTTAAAGTTCTGGAGATGATAAATTGATTTATTTATAATTAATTTTCCATAGGGTAAGTAATCGCAAAAAAATCGAAAATGAAAATTTTTATATATCTTCACGTTTCAGAGGTTTCTGAATATGTTGGCATACCTTGGAGAAAATTGATGTATGTGTGTGCGTGTGTGTGTGTGTGTGCGTGCATGTGTGTGTGTTCGGATACAAATTTTCGTCGACGATTTCGGGAACACGGATGAAGCAATTTGAATAATTCAAAACACATTCTAGCCGTTCCGGAGATACGGGGCAAAAAGTGCCAAAAACGGTAACTCAGTTTTTAAGAGCACGGAGCGTCCGATTTGTATAGTTCAAAAAACATTTTACTTGTATTAATAAGATGAAGATTTGATCAAATTTTCATGAAGATAGGTCTAGCGGTTCGGAGATCTAGTAAAAAAAACTAAAAAAATAACATTTGGCGGTCAACAATAATCATTAGACATTAGACATATGCATATCAAATTATCAGATATTTTTATTGAGATTTTAACAATAAGTTAAGTTTTGTTTACATTCCTATGGGTTCCGTACTATTGTTTTTCCGTTAGACAGCGACGCGGCGCTTACGCGCTTCTATATTTCGTCTCTATGCAGTTAAAGCAGTACGATTGCTTTGAAAAAAAGTTCAGATCTTCCAAAATATATCAAAATGAAGATAACGTTTTTTCCAAAAAAAAATTTTTATAAAAAAAATTATTTAAAAATTTTTAAAAAAAATTTTTTTTTTTTCAAAAAAAGAGTAATTTTTTGTCCGATTTAAAATTTCTAAAAAATCTTATTTTTTCGAAGTGAAATTTTTTCAAAAATGTTAATCGTTTTTAAAAAAATAATAATTTTTGGCACGGGAAGTTCCAGCAATTTGCCTTAAGGCACGATGCCTTAATTGCCTTAAGACAGAATTCCACTTACAGCTAGTTTTAATTTTGACATAGTTAATTTTTTTCATGTTAGATACATTAGCGCAATCTGAGATTATATGAATGAAATAATGATTAGAAGAAGTTTGTTATAGTAGGTCAGAGCGGGGCAAGTTGATCAATCGAAATATCTCGAAAACTAATCACAACGCGGAAAGATAGAGGTTTGGGAGAAATAAACATCCCGCGATCGCTAGTGGCCGCTGGACAAATAAGTGAATCTCACGGGCGATATGTTTATTTTGAGACCAAAAAGTAAAAAAGTAATAATTCATCACGAGTTCTGCTCAATTAGCTCTGACTAGAGGAAGAATATGTACCTATAGAATGTTTACTTTAATGTAATAATTGGTAAACTTTGAGATGAGGAAATAATTTATATACAACTATATACATATTCACATACGTATACACACACTCAAATAATATAAATATTTTGCATGATTTAAATTTTATGAACTAAGGGCTTCATTTTTAAAAACCAAAAAAATGTTTTTTTTTTTAATTTTTTCTACGTTTCAGGGATTCTACTACTGTTTTCCTACATACTCACACTGATAAGCATCAATAATGTAAACTTGTTCGAACAATCATACTTCATTTTTAAATTCCCGAGTTTTGTGCGACGATCTGCCAAGCCATTTCTTAGCAATTTGAAAAAAAGTGTTAAACTTTTCGTCCACATTTAAGCTCATCCTACCGAACCGATTTTAAAAAATCAAAGACTGTTCGAAAGATATTAGTTGGGAATGGTACTGATTAATTTTAGGTGAAAATCTATCGAGCCGTTTTCTTGTAATGAACTGTTGAAAAAAAAAATTAAGCCGATTTTCATGGAACTTTTTTGGCGATATACATCATGGTCTTATAGAACTTACTGTAATATTACGGCCTTACGACAAGTAGTTTAATGTTAAATATTCGTCAAACTTTGCTAAAATTATTATCGTTTTTTTTTAAAGTAGGATTGATGAAGTATATTATTTACACTTTTTTTTTGATTAAGTCGATTATTTACACATATTGGGAAGTTCATGTAACTTAAATACCAAACCAACTAGTTCTCCCTTTCTTTAGACCCTATCTCAAAATAATTTAGCTGTTATGACTACCGTACCCTGGCACAACCGTATCCAGTCTCTCCTATATGTTAACAATTTGCTTGCCTACATTTGCTCAGTTAAATATACCACAAATTTTTTTCTTCATTAATTTTTTTATTGAATTTAGCATCATGAAATTCAAAATTTTGTTGGGCATTTGTGGTAGTAAAAAATATGTTTAGAATGATGAAGTTATCCCGATTAATACGATGAATATAGAACAAAATTGAATCGAATCCGCAGAGCTTTACACCCAGTAATCCAATACCCATCGAATCGGGGACAAAAACGGCAATATCCGGAACACATATGTACATATCATGGTGCGGACATATAATATTGCGTCATATCCGTTATTGGCGAGTCCCTATGATTAAACATAACACCGGCATATAGGGATTATAGCACTGGAGAGCCGCGGGCTATAGCTGTTTCTCGGCGGTATCGATAAATAGGTTACGTTCGATCGTTCCAGAATAGGCTTCCGCTTCCACGCTTCCACCCCGTGCGAAATTCATGGTTTGGGTCGTGCATTAGCGCGCCAAATCCTTTGTTTATCACAGATAGTGTTTAACAGAGACGCAGAACCTTCTTGCATAGTTTAATCGGGTAATTACATCATATGTAATGGATAAGCACATTTATTAACTTCCCGAAGGAGAAGTTTATGTTTTCATCAAAAAATCCGACTGTGAATTTTATGTTTTCTCGACGTTTCAAGCCATTCTGAATCGAATGAGACCAAATTTGGAAAAAGTATGTGTGTGTGTGTGTGTGTGTGTGAACAGATTTTTTGCCGTAAATCGACGTTTTCTCAAAAACGGCTGGATCGATTTTAAAAATTTAAGCCATTCGATGTATCTCAATGAGGACTACCGTTTCTATGTTTTGTGCGACGATCGGCCGGGCCGTTTCTTTGTAAATCGCAGAAAAGTGAAAAATTTTTCGTCCACGTTTTAGCCTGCAATTCTGAATCGATTTTGAAAATTCAAAAACCGTTCGATAGATATTGATTGGGAATCATGCTGATTAGTTTTTGGTAAAGATCGGCCGGGCCGTTTTCTTGTAATAAAGTTTTTTAAAAAAAAATTCGACGATTTTTATGATTTTTTTTTTGACAGTAGATACCACAGTCTTGTAGATCATACTAAAATATTACGGCCCTACGACAAGTCGTTTAATTTTGAAAAATCGTCAAAGTTTGCAAAAATTAGTATCGTTTCTTTGACATTTGACAAAATCAAACCTTTGATCGACGTTTTCTCAAAAACGCCTGAACCGATTTCATAAATTTAAAAGCCACTTGATGTATCTCAATGAGGACTATATATATATATATATATATATATATATATATATATATATATATATATATAATTTGTCAGCTTTGTGGATGATCTGCCGAGCCGTTTCTTTGTAATTTAAAAAAAAGTGTTAAACTTTTTGTCCACATTTAAGCTCAAACTACCGAATCGATTTTAAAAAATCAAAAACTGTTCGAAAGATATTAATTGGGAATGATACTGATTAGTTTTAGGTGAAAATCTACCGAGCCGTTTTCTTGTAATTAACTGTTGAAAAAAAAATTTAAGCCGATTTTTATGGATTTTTTTTAGCGATATGTACCATGGTCTTATAGAACTTACTGAAATATTACGGCCTTACGACAAATAGTTTGATTTTAAAAATTCATCAAAGTTTGAGAAAATGAGTAGCTCTTTTGACATTTGTTAAAATTAAAATTAGACTATTTACTTGGTATAATGACAGAGTACTTGGTCTTGAACATAATAAACCATTAAAGTCCTGGAAACTGGTTCAATTATAAAAAATATTGATTTTTGAAAATTTGCTTTTAGAAAATACTCCGAGTCAAAGTGTTCGTTCGTTTTTAATTATGTGTAATAAATCCACTCGGAATACTTATATTCACTCATAAATTAATTTATTTCTCATTGATTAAGTCGATTATTTACATATATCGGGAAGTTCATGTAACTTGCCTCAAGGCTAAATACCAAACCAACTAGTTTAAAATAGTTTTTCAGTTACGTAAAACAATTTTTTACATATTTAAAGGCACGTAGAAGTGGTTTGGATTTGGTAGAAAAGATACATTCACGAGAATTAAGTAATTAAACCGGTTAAAAATATCGCCGTGATAGATATGCAATTTTCATAGCAATATACGTGTCCAAAAAATAAACATTAATTTTGGTGTTTATTAAATTATTTTTCATAGCTTAGAAAAAATTTCAACGGAATCCACTTAAATATATATTCAACTTTATTTATCAATATAAAAAAGATTTCGGTCTATCTATGTTGATCGCGCTATGACAAGGTGCACACTCCCGGACGCGATCCCACTACTGCTCGCCACGGGGACTCTTGGCTGCTGAGTGTCCTCTCTGGCCCGGTACGTCCCTCCTTAGACAACCTGAACACCCCGAGCTCCCCCAGGGTGCCCATGTCGATGGCGAGCATAGTGCGGACGTCCAGTCAACATGCACAACCAGGCCACAGTTGTTCCCAACCTCAAGACATCCTCGAAATCTGACTTCCGAGTAGCCGGATTAGAGGAGACGCCACGCTCCCAGTCGGGAGGAACTGTTCTCGTTGTGAATTTGACGTGAAAATGTATTTGAATGATCGAGTAGATTATTTAACATTTACAGAAAAGAAAGTATTGTAGAAGTGGAACCAATGATATTAGTTCATTAGTTAAATAATATCTTGAATAATTATTTTACTAAATCAGGTTTATACTTCATAATTCTCATACTCTTGCCAAATTGATAAAAAAACTAGTGGGGTGGGTGGCATCGTGCCTTAAGGCAAATTACTGGAACCGTAAAACCCGTACCGTAACGAAATGTTCGAGGATTACTGAATGTTTTCAAATAGATTATTATAAATATTGTAACATTGTCTAATATTTATAAGAATTATATAAACTGAATTGCAAAGTTGAAATTATTTGTTTAAAGTATATTAGAACTGCAGTCAGAATTAAAAATAAAATTTGAATTATTTTCGATATACAAAAAATTAAAAAAAAAAAAAAATTGAAACAAATTTTTTTTTTCCAAAATCAATTATTTTGTTAAGACAAGCAGAAAGTTCTTTGAATCATTCAAATCGGACGCTTAGTTTTTTCAAAAACTGCCATTTTTCACATATTTAGCTCCGTATCTTCGAAATGGCTGGTCCTGCCTTTGCCAAAAACTAATAAACACTTCTCCCAATCATTACTAATTGAATGTTTTTTTGATCATTCAAATCGATTACTCCGTTCTCTCAAAAAGTCGATTTCTATTTTCTGCACTCTTTGCTGCGTATCCTCGAAACGGCTGGACCTGCCTTTGCCAAAAACTAATCAGCTCTTTTCCCTATCAACAGAAATCGAATGTTTTTTGAACCATTCAAATCGGTTGATCCGTGCGCCCGAAAACGTGACTGGAAATTTGTATTCATACATACATACATACACACATACACATCCATTTTTTTCTTAGGTATGCCAAAATGTTCAGAAACCTTCAAAACGTCGAGAAATGTAAAAATTTTCAATTTCGATTTTCGGCCCATTACAATAACTTACCCTACGGGAAGTTAAAAATACTAGCTCTTAGATTGAAGAATGAAGAAAATACTATAAGCAAAAGCCAAAAATAATTTAATCTCCTATTATTTTAAAGGAAAGTTTATTTTATTATTAGACAATTCATTGAAGACATAATCAAACACTCTTCAGACCCAGGCAAAATATAATTAAAGCTTACATTTCTATTTTTAGTCTTTGCTTTGTTTTCAATATTGATATTCTCTATCCGAATGTCAATTGTATCAAATACATAATGTTATTTCGCATTCAGTATATTTTCGATCACATTTAACCGTTTTAAATGTTCGTGACAGACTCGTATCTATTTGTTTTGTTATTGTAAATTTTGCGTGGCTAAATGGGTCAGATATTCATTTTCATATTTATAATAGCAGATCTTTATATAGCATGAATATGTTGTTATTTACCTTCACGTAAATACAAACATTATGTTTTAAATTTGTCATATAGAAAAACAATGTGAAACTACATTTGAAGTATTTTATTCTTAATATTTTTTATTTTACAGGAATATATTCTCCGTACATGGGGCATGGCGAAAGTGTGCGAGTTTTAGACCCTGATCTGGGTACATTGGAGTTAGGTGAGGAAAGGGAAGCCAAACGCCACAGAGAATACAGGTCGTCGACAGGTAAAACGCGGAGGGAAAGCTCTCGGCACCCCGAAGATGATCCATTAGTAGTCAGGACTAACAAAGGGATCGTCAGAGGTAACTTGATAAGAAAAAATTTACTCGTATCTTCAGTTTTTTTTGGTATGTGTGATAATATGCATTTGTTTAGATACAAAATTTTTCTGTATTCTCAAAGACAGATGCATCATTATGTATCTATATTATATGATATACTATTATATTTATATATGCTTAGCAACATTATGCAGTTTTAACTAAATAGACATGAATTTTGAGTCACTACAAATAAGGACCCGATAGAGTAGTGGTTTATTCATATCATTTGTCCATTAAATTTCCACCATTTTCATTTGAATGTACATCCACAATTAACCGATTTAAATTTATTATCCAGGTACCACGTTGACGTCATCGACGGGCAAACACGTCGATGCGTGGCTTGGCATACCATACGGCCGAAATCCTTCTGGGGCGCTACGCTTCCGACACCCTCGGCCGGCTGATCCTTGGCAGGGCGTCCTAAATGCCACATCGCCGCCGAACACGTGCGTTCAGATAGTTGACACGCTGTTTGGAGACTTTCCTGGTAAATACATAAGATTCTCAAATGCTTAATAATTGGCAATGACAGTATAGTAGTAGAAATCTTCGCTTTTTAAAAATCATCTTTTAAATGAGCCCAGAGGTGGCAAAATCGGTTCAAACGTAAGCTAGCGCCAACTAGTCTCCGGTTTGCTGGTTTGATTCTCGCCAGGGCCAAAGTCCGACATCAAGCAGATTTGATGTTAAATTTCCACTTGAGGTTATATATCTCAATATAATTTCAAGTGAAAATTGCCTCACGTGGTCATACCTGCAACATCCAATCATGTGATAACTGTTGGACATAAGAGCTAATATACGCCACTTATAGAATAATGGTAAACCGATGGGTTGCCTTTCATAAAACATTTGGTCAAGTCTTCAACAAACAGCTTATAAGACATGTAAGGTTAAGTAGTTCTGATTGCTGAACAACAAATAAAAGAAAATCTTTTACATAATCGGTATTTTCTAGATTTATCTGTGCCTGCAGCAGATGATTGCTTTAATTTTGTGTTAAAACTTGGTGATTCTAATGTATTTTACGCACAGACAGGATAATACCTCTCATGAAACAGTAGGATAAGTCTTCAACAAACAGCTACATGCAGGGACATGCAGGGTTAAATTATTCTGAATGTTGAACAATAAATAAAAGTAAATATTTAAATAACCAATATTTTCAAGATTTATCTGCGCCTCTCATTAAACATTAGGTTAAGTCTTCAACAAACACCTTATGTAAGGTTAAGTAGTTCTGCTTGCTGAACAATAAATAAAAGAAAATATTTAAATAACCGATAGTCTCAAGATTTATCTGTGCCTGCAACAGATGATTGCTTTAATTTTGTGTTAAAATTTGTTGATTCTAATGTGTTTTCCATATTTCATCTTAGATTTAAAATGCAACTAGCGAGACGTACGATTGGGACATGTAAGGTTAAATAGTACTGATTGCTGAACAATAAATAAAAGGAAATATTTAAATAATCGACATTCTCAAAATTTATCTGTGTCTGCAGCAGGTGACTGCTTTAATTTTTTGTTAAAATTTGATGATTCTATAGTATTTTTCATATTTCATTATATTATTAGAAAGTCAAAGAGCCTAATTGATTGAAACTATGATGTATTGACATTCTATCTAATTTACATTATGCAAAGTTATACAAGTTGTCATAAAATGTCTTTTGTGAAATAATAAGCTTACAATGAGAAATTGCCATTACTCTATGATAAAATAAAAAATTACTAACGGTATGTATCATTGGGCCAAAATATGCAACATGAGATTTTTTTCTTTTTTTTAATTACAATATTTATTACAACTGTTAAATAGTTAACATCTAGCAATATTGATAAATAATAACATAAATTTGAATAAAATAAGAGTGCAAAGGATAGAATTTACATGAAAATAATATCTGTAATATAATGATTTAATATAAAATAAAAGCAAATAATAATAATAATAAAATTAATAAATAATATAAATAAAATTTCTGAATAATAAAATAATACAACATGATAAATATCCATAAAAATGTTACATATCGATTAGTTTGAAAAAAATCAAACATATTAATCCAAAATAGATAAAAAATGTTATCATTTTTATTCATAAACAGAATTTTAAATAGACTGACTTACTAAAATAATATAAAGTCCATTATCAATTTAAATGTTTCATTTGCTCTTCTCTCCGATTGATTGTATGTATAATCTGAATTAGGTGCAACGATGTGGAACCCAAATACTCCGATATCAGAAGATTGCCTCTACGTGAATGTTGTGGCTCCCAAACCTAGGCCTACAAATGGACCTGTAATGTTGTGGATATTTGGAGGAGGTTTCTATAGTGGTTCTTCAACTCTGGACGTATATGATCCAAAAACGTTAGCAGCAGAAGAAGGAGTTCTGGTAAATAAAATGCATTCAATTATTAAAAACTTCATTCTAGCCTTTAATCAGCTTAGCTTATTATACAGACGATCTTTCATAATAAGAAATTAATTAAATTAACTTGGATTTAGTACACGACATTTTTTTATAAATAAATATTTATTTATATAATAAGTAATTTCATAATACATAAACTTTCACTATATTTAATTTTTGTAGTTTTTTTTTATCTTTTTTTTATTTAAAGAATTCCAAATTAATACAATATTTTAAATATTATTTTGTATAATATAAAGATATTTTAAATATAATAGATATTATATTAATGAAATAGTCAAATGAAATGCATATATAAAATATGAAAACTGTTTTTCATAATCTCTCATACCAGACACCTCTGTCTGACTGAGATATGTTAGTGTTTTAAAAACTTTCAAAAATATATTTTTAAATAAATACATTTAATGTAGCTGTGTCCCTTACCCAGGTGGTTTCAATGCAGTACCGAGTGGCCTCCCTCGGTTTCTTATTCCTAGGCACTCCTGATGCACCAGGCAATGCAGGCCTCTTCGACCAGCTGCTAGCCCTGCGTTGGGTGCGTGACAACGTCCGAGCATTTGGCGGTGATCCTGATCGAGTCACACTATTTGGTGAAAGTGCTGGTGCCGTTTCAGTGTCTATGCATTTACTATCACCGCTTTCTAAAGATTTGTTTGCTCGTGCCATATTGGAGAGTGGATCTCCTACTGCTCCATGGGCTCTCAGAAGCAGGCAAGAGGCGTTAAATAGGTCGCTTTTGCTTGCTAAGACTGTGGGTTGCCCACATTCGCCAGATGATCTTGCGGCTACAGCGGAATGCTTAAGACGTAAGTTGGATAATTATAATACTATTGTCACTTTTACTTACTTTACTTTAAATGATCGTATTTTTCAAATGTTATGCGTGAGGATTGTAGTTTCCTAAAATCTAGTGTAAGAATCAAATATTTGTATACAAATATTTATTAACACATTATTAAGCACACGAACAATTCTAAGTTATTTTTTTTTGAAAAAAAAATTAACTATGTTAAAAACATCCCTTGTGGGGATCGAACCCACGACCTTTGGATTAGAAGTCCAACGCGCTATCCGCTGCGCCAAAGGGACATGCTGTGCCTAGTGTGTTTCTCGGAAGTTCTCTTTTTTCATTTTACTTATATTAACTTATTTTATTCAAGATAAAATACTTAACAATTCAGGTGATAAGCATTATGTAATATTAAAACATATTATTTTATTTCCTTATTAACTTCCCGTAGGGCAAGTTATAGTAATCGCAAAAAAATCGAAAATGAAAATTTTTATATATTTTCACGTTTCAAACCTTCTGAACATTTTGGCATACCTTAAAAAAAATGGATGTATGTGTGTGTGTGTATGTGTGTGTGCGTGTATGTGTGTGTGTGCGTGTATGTGTGTGTGTTCGGATACGATTTCGGGAACACGAATGAAGCGATTTGAATAATTTAAAAAACATTCGATTTGTATTGATAAGGAGACGTGCTGATTAGTTTTGGCAAAGGCAAGTCTAGCCGTTGCGAAGATACGGGGCAAAAAGTGCCAAAATGGTAACTCAGTTTTTAAGAGAACGAAGCGTCCGATTTTAATAATTCAAAAAACATTTACTGGCATTGACAAGATGAAGAATTGATCAAATTTTCATGAAGGCAGGTTTAGCGGATTTGGAGATCCAATAAAAAAAGTGAAAAAAATGCATTTTGCAGTCAAAAATGATCATTAGACATATGCACATCAAATTATCAGATATTTATAGAGATTTTAACAATAAGTATAAATTTTGTTTACTGTCCTATGGGTTCCCTACCAATGTTTATTCGTTAGACGGCGACGCGGCGCTTACGCGCTTTGACATTTCATCTCTATGCAGTTAAAGCAGTACGATTGCTTTGAATAAAATTTCAGAATTTTCAAAATATGGCAAAATTAAGAAAATTTTTTTTTTCAAAAAAAAGTAATTTTTTGTCAAATTTATAGTTTCTCAAAAATCTAATTTTTTCGAAATAATTTTTTTCCGAAAATGTTAATCGTTTTTAAAAAAAATAATAATTTTCGGTACGGGAAGTTCCAGCAATTTGCCTTAAGGCACGATGTCATGCGCTCCACTAGTTATTCTTATGGTTTCAAAATAGAAATAACAACAAAATAATGAAAATAAGAGAAAAATAATCACATTTTGATCAACGCTCTAGACTGTACTAAAAGCTCATAATTTTCAAACTACACTTTAATCATTTGTTCTCTAATTTTTTGTTATCACCTCGTTTCGTTTGGCATTGAGTTCTGTATACTATATCGTAATTTCAGGTGATAAACAAAATGTGATATATATTTTTATAAATTGAGAAAATAATAATAAATTGTGATAACAATTCTATAAGCTTTTTATCTACGCAAAATATGATTTATGCGCTTTAACAAATTTATGCACATTTTAATCAAATATTAAAAAAACGTACAAACATTTTGTTTGCGAAGTTATACGAATTTAAAGTTTGACGATTTTGATCGTCATGATTTTATTCCGAAAGTTAAAAATCGTTAAATGCAGTTATGTAGAAAATTTTATAAGCTTTTCATCTATGTAAAATAAAATTTATGTGCTTAAATAAATTTTTCCACAATTAAAATAAATGTCGAAAAATGTGCTCGCAAAACAATTCTTTTCGATTATTTACCCCTTTCATGCAAATTGCCTTAAAGCAAAGTGCCACTTACATCTAATTAATTTCATATTTAACATTATATATGTTTAAATACTGATCAAGTATCTCTTTGGCCACTTTTCGATTTATTTTTTTCATTATAAATCAAGGTTTTTTGAATTTTAATACTAATACTATTTGTACTATTCCTTGAGAAACTCGGGCTTCTTTGATAAACTTCTTTCGTTTATTTTATCCTTGTTACTGAAGAAATAAATTTTATATATTAATTGAAGTATATTAACAAATTTTTAGAATGTTGTTCTGCGACCAATCACAATACTCGAAAATGACGTGTGTTTTTAGCGCTAATTGTGATTGGCCAATTAATGTTGTTCGTTTTTTTTCGTTTTTCTTCGGCCCTTTTGCATAGTCTATAAATAGGGGGTGCGCGAAGGAATTCTTGGCAGTCGCCGGCCGAGCCGGCGCCGGTGTCACCTCGGGTGGCACTGAAAGCCCCCGGGGCACCAGACCGGTCGCTCCCTTTGGGGCTGGACTGGACAGGAGCTCCGGGGCCTCCGCCGGAGACTCCCGGCTGCGGAGACTCCGGGCCACGGAGACTCCCGGCTGCGGAGACTCCGGGCCACGGAGACTCCCGGCTGCGGAGACTCCTGGTCAGGGAGACTCCGGGCCACGGAGACTCCCGGCTGCGGAGACTCCGAGCCACGGAGACTCCCGGCTGCGGAGACACCGGGCCACGGAGACTCCGGGCCACGGAGACTCCCGGCTGCGGAGACTCCGGGCCACGGAGACTCCCGGCTGCGGAGACTACCGGCCAGGGAGATTTCGGGCCACGCAAAGAATCCTTGCCACGGAGACTCTGGGGTCGGAAAAATCCAATTAAATATCGTAAGAATACAATTTGAACGTGCTTTCGCAGCCGGGAGTCTCCTTGGCCCGGAGTCTCCGCAGCCGGGAGTCTCCGTGGCCCGGAGTCTCCGTGGCCCGGAGTCTCCGTGGCCCGGTGTCTCCGCAGCCGGGAGTCTCCGCAGCCGGGAGTCTCCGTGGCTCGGAGTCTCCGCAGCCGGGAGTCTCCGTGGCCCGGAGTCTCCCTGACCAGGAGTCTCCGCAGCCGGGAGTCTCCGTGGCCCGGAGTCTCCCTGACCAGGAGTCTCCGCAGCCGGGAGTCTCCGTGGCCCGGAGTCTCCGCAGCCGGGAGTCTCCCTGGCTAGGAGTCTCCGCAGCCGGGAGTCTCCGGCGGAGGCCCCGGAGCTCCTGTCCAGTCCAGCTCCAAAGGGAGCGACCGGTCTGGTGCCCCGGGGGCTTTCAGTGCCACCCGAGGTGACACCGGCGCCGGCCACGGCCGGCGACTGCCAAGAATTCCTTCGCGCACCCCCTATTTATAGACTATGCAAAAAAGCCGAAGAAAAACGAAAAAAAACGAACAACATTAATTAGCCAATCACAATTAGCGCTAAAAACACACGTCATTTTCGAGTATTGTGATTGGTCGCAGAACAACATTCATCTAAAATTATTTATTTAATTGTAAAAAAACATCTCGTTGCTCATCTCAAGTATAATGGATAAATAAACTTTTGATGGTATTATTTTTTATAAGGAGTTTTTAAAGTATATAAAGTTGCTATAGTTCGTTATAGCGTGTTAATAAATATTGTAGATCGTTTAATTGTAAACACATTTTCCGAAATAAACATTCGTTTACATTAAATGGTCTAAAAGGTAATAAAGATGTAAAACAAATTAGAAATCAATATGTTGCCTAAAGAAAAATGCGTAGAAACAATAACGATAATTTTTAAAAACAAAATATGAATGTATTTTATTAAGTAAGGTATACATTAATGTATACCATCACAAAGAAAATTTTATAGGCTGTACAAAACCCTAATTTAATTATTAACAATTTATACAAAAATATTGTGTAAAAAATATTTTTTCAAAAAAGTGCACTTCTTTTACAACGTTAATAAATAGCTACTTGTGTTAAACAGAAACAAATATATTTATACATATATAAAATTCTTATGTTCATTACTTACATTGATATTTTTCAATTAAATTTCAACTTTTTGTGCAATTTTTATATTTTCAGAAACTTTAAACAGTTCATTTTTGGAAATATTAAAAACTGTCAAATTATTCCTTTGTTCCTAATTGTTTATAAAATCCTGCAAAAACACTATTAACCAATTAAGCACACATAACTATATATAATATATATATATATATATATATATAATATATATATATATATTATATATTATATATATATAATATATATATATATATATATATTATATATATTATATATATATATATATATATATATTCGATATACAAAAAAAAGTTCTTGAAAAAAAGATATATATATATATATATATATATATATCTTTTTTTTTCAAGAACTTTTTCTTTGTATATCGAAATAAAAAAATTTCAGATTTATTTTAATTCTGACTAAAATTCTAATATACTTTAAACAAATATTTCAACTTTGCAATTCAGTTTATATAATTCTTATAAATATTAGACAATGTTACAATATTTATAAAAATCTATATGAAAACGTTTAATATTCCTCGATCATTTAATTACGGTACGGGAAGTTCTAGCAATTTGCCTTAAGGCACGATGTCATACACCACTAGTTTTTTTACATAGCCCACAGGGTAGCTCTAGGGGGACATAAAAATACATTTGTAATAATATTTAATATAATAATACAATTATATTATTTTATAACATAACAATGCATAAAATAATATTATAAAATCATCAAGAAATTTATAAGATAATGTTATATGATGAGTTAAAAAACCTTACTATTTAGTTTACAGACAATATCAAGTTTCAAAAAAATATATTATATATTTTAGAAAAAGATAGCCGGGACTTGGTAAATAACGAATGGAATGACCTAGGCATTTGTGAATTTCCGTTTGTGCCGGTAGTGGACGGCGCTTTTCTTGATGAAAGTCCACAAAGAGCACTCAAGCGTGGAAATTTTAAGAAAACCGATATACTCACAGGAAGCAATACGGAAGAAGGGTAAATATTTTGCTCGAAAACCAACAAAAACATGTTTTTATCCAAACACCTAAAATTTATTATGGAATCAATAGGAACATATCAATTTTTAAATGCATTATTGGCTGAATCGATCACAATTAATAGATAATTACTTTAATTTCAATGTAGCAGCATATCAATTATATATTCCGTACTACTATCCTAACTAATACTTAATGACTTTATAATTAAATCGTATAATTTTTATAGTTTGGCATGGGAGTTGCATAATTTAATCGAACCACTTAGCGATCTAATTTGGATTTGTTTTTGAAAATAAGGTTTAATATTTCTTTTACTAGGTATTATTTCATCATCTACTATTTAACCGAGTTGTTCAAAAAAGAAGAAGGCATCAACGTCACACGTGAGCAATTTTTGCAGGCTGTGAAAGATTTGAATCCACGTGTAGGACCAATAGGCACCCAAGCTATAGTATTTGAATATACTGACTGGTTAGATCCAGAAGATCCACTAGGAAATAGAGATGCTTTGGATAAAATTGTCGGAGATTATCAGTTCACTTGCAATGTAAACGAATTTGCGCACAGGTAAAAAAATCTGTATATTTCTTCTTATTTTTAGTAAAATCCTTGTTCTTGATTTTTTCGTTTGTGATGAAGTTAAAATTATTTTTTGTTTCCAGGTATGCATCTGAAGGTTTGAACGTGTATATGTATTTATTCTCTCATCGTTCCCGAATTAACCCTTGGCCACGTTGGACGGGAGTTATGCATGGGGATGAAATTAGCTATGTGTTCGGAGAGCCCCAAGACTCCAGTCGCGGTTATACCCATGCTGAAGCTGCTCTCAGCAAGCGCATGATGCGCTATTGGGCAAACTTTGCCAAAACGGGGTAAGTGTAAATTGATAAATATTGTAAGTAATATAGTGATAAACACAAATTCATCAAATCTGCTATCGGAAAATTTTATTGTTATATTGATCATAGTTAATATATGGCTTTTACCATGTCTTAATATAATGAATAGAATTTCTTTAATCATATGTCCATTTATTTTGTATTACCTGTCTTATTTACTGTAGGGATCCTAATCCGGGACCAGGTAATGAACCAATACTGGCCTAAGCACACAGTCGAGCATAAGGAATACTTGACTCTAGGCGTGAACGATTCAGAATTAGGAAAAGGGCCAAGACTTAGGCAATGTGCATTTTGGAAACAGTTTCTGCCACAGCTTATCATTGCCACGAGTAAGTATATTACGAAAAAAAACTATTATTAAATATTAATAATTTAATAATAACTAGCTGGTACTGGTATTGCCTTGAGCCAAGTTACATGAACTTCCCGATATGTGTAAATAATGGACTTAATCAATGAAAAATAAATTAATTTATGAGTGATTAAAGTATTCCGAGTGAATTTATTACACATAGTTAAAAACGAACGAACACGTTGGCTCGGAGTATTTCTAAAAGCAAATTTTCAAAAATTAATAATTTTTATAACTGAACCAGTTTCCGTAGGACTTTAATGGTTTAGTATGTTCATTAAGACCAAGTACTCTATCGTTATACCAAGAAAATCATCTAATTTTAATTTTAGCAAACGTCAAAAAAAACTACTCATTTTTTCAAACTTTGATCAATTTTTAAATTAAACTACTTGTCGACCATGATATATTTCGCGGAAAAAAGTTCCATAAAAATCGGCTTAATTTTTTTTTCAACAGTTAATTACAAGAAAACGGCATGGTAGATTTTCACCTAAAACTAATCAATTTCATTCCCAACTAATATCTTTCGAACAGTTTTTGATTTTTTAAAATTGATTCGGGTAGTATGATCTTAAATGTGGACCAAAATACAAAGAAACGGCTTGGCCGATCGTCGCACAAAACTGACAAACAGTAGCTTCATCGAGATACATCGAATGGCTTTTAAATTTTTGAAATAAGTTCAGGCGTTTTTGAGAAACGTCGATTTACGACAAAAAATCTGTTCACACACACACACATACACACATATACATACTTTTTCCAATTTGGTCTCATTCGATTCAGAATGGCTTGAAACATCGAGAAAACATAAAACTAGCAAATCGGATTTTTAATGAAAACAAACTTCGGGAAGTTAATAAATAGTCAAAGGATCATGTATGGCAATTGATACTTAACTTGTGTCCTGTATTCTGTTGAATGGATCATATATTTACGTACATACTTTTGTGTTAATTTCTGTAGATCAAATTTTAAAACCATATTATAATTTACAGAGAAAATACAACTGCTTCAGTCCGAAGCGAGTGTGTGTCCGGAGTTCCTGCACCATCAGCCTGCGGAGCAGTCATCGCCCTCTTCCTGCTCCTCTGCGCTATATTGCACAGATCGCCGCTCTAAAAGATCGAACGACGACAGAATCGACAAACCATCGATTAACTAAAACAAAATGTAAAACATGTGAAATGTATTTAATACATTTCAATGCATTCATCATATATATCAGACGTGAGGCACGCGGCTTAATATAATCTATAGCGGTTAACCCTAAGAAACTAATAAAAATGAATTACTCTTGCATACTCTAGTGCTTCTGCTTGAGACTTGGATCTGGACAATACACGATTGTGCGAAATATGATCGACTTTTACAATTGTTTTTAAACGTGTTTTTATTTTCAAACGCTGGTTCTTATTATATCCGAAATATAAACTATACACTATGAGTTATTTCTAGAAAATATTATCGCATAGGGTTTCCCAAAAAGTAGAAATATTGTGTGAAACGCTGGTCTTAGCGAGTATAAAGCGAGCCGAATTCAATAAATTTGTTTGAACAAAACAAAAAACAAAGTCCTCACAGAAAAACTGTTGTGTTCTTTGTATTAATTAGAATTGTATGGAAGCGATGAAATTTTTCGAGAAATATAAAGACCTAAATTGAATTTGAGGTATATAAGTATAAGTTAGACAAAATGATACGAATTGCAATTGTGTTGGATTATAGGCGCGCCAGTAAAATAGACGTTAGCACCCCTATTTAGATAGAATGTCTCAATGTTGAACACGAATAAAAAACATATAGCACAAGTTGGCACACAAAACATTCGTACATTTATAGCATATTTATGATTATAATAAACATATAAATGGCCTATGGAGGAGTTTGCATTAATCAAAATAATTTTAATTGATAATAAAAAAATATTCACTTAAAGTCATTTTTAACGTTAATTCAACTAGTTTCAATTTGAATATGTTAAATTAAAAACTGTGTATACATGTGCACATGTGTACTTATATTAATTTGGAAATATGGACAAACAAAACTCTTTTTGCACTAATTTATTAAATAATAAGTTTCACAAACGTTTGAGACTAGGTTTGTCTCATCATCAGTGTGTTATAATTTAAAAATTTTAAAATATGGAAATAATAATTTAGCATTTTGTGTTATCCATTACAAGTCGCTCGATACATACT
>NW_020537646.1:11117716-11156617 GCF_003426905.1 Ctenocephalides felis | reverse complement strand
GCATTTTGCTCACTATCAGTTCAAAAGCTTTTGCTCTAGGAGCAAAACTTTGAACTAATAGTGAGCAAAATGCGATAGCCTTTATCGTATTATTTTAAGGTTTTTTTTCATAAAATGACCAAGTAACAGTCACATTTCACGAAAACTCTAGGTTGCACTTGAAAGCTCATAATTTTCAAACAGCATGAGAATATTTTTTATTTCCAGGGCATTTACGGACAATAATATCACCCCGCTCTGCCTTGATATTGATTTCTGGGACACCCTGATATGAAAAAAGACTTAATATTAATTTGTAATCGATGTGTTATAAAATATAATTTAGGAAACAGACAAAAATGCATTGTACTTCAAATATTGAGCGATTTCCAAATGCGAAAAACTATTGGAGCATTTCTGTCTTTATTTTCTATTTCTATATGAATATATCGAAGTGTGCGTGAATTTTGCCCTCAATATATTACAGAACACTATGTTATTTCCATTCGACATACTTATCTTCATCTTGAATACGACGCTTCGCATACGAATAATTAATAGCACAAAAATGTTTGATTAATGTCGTTTGTTATCTTATAAATCTGAGCTGTCAGCTGTATTTTATGAATTATTAATACCTCATCGCCTTTTGCTCATTACGTATTCATTCATGAAGATTTTACGTGTTAATAATCTACAACAAGCGATACCAATTATTTTATTCAATAGTCGTCGAACAAAATTCTAAGTTAACAGTGGAATTCATGAAATTCGGTTATGTGTTTTTGTCATGCTTATGATTATTAGTAGAAAAAAGTGGAATATTTAATTGTGGAAATATTGTTTCCGACGAACAAATACAATGAAACATAACGAACTGCAATTAAGCTCAATGCTCAATTAAAAAAAATTTATTCGTCGTTTGTTTATAATTATGTACATATTGATGTACTGACGATATTGTTTGTGATCAGCTTTCACGGAAAGTAGATAAAATGTAATTGAATAGGATCATTATAACTTTATGCAACTCCGAAATATAATATACAGGGTGTACCAGAACTCACCGGCAAGCCGAAACGAGATGATAAATAACCACAAGAACCGAAAAATTTTGGCATCAAAGCTCTGATTGCACTTAAAAGCTCATAACTTTAGAACTCATGTATAATATTTTTTAATTTTTTGGCTTGATATTGAGTTCTGGTACACCCCGTATTTTTCAACATTAAGAAGAATCTCTTCAAAATCTTTTTTTTTTCTTCTTCCGATTTTGTTCCCTACAAACACCTGCACTCATAACACCGAGGTGCGACTGCGTTAAGATACATTTTTTATAGACCCCATGGATAAGCACCTCGATCACTTTTCATTTTATGGCCATTTTCACTTATCTGAAGGTATACACTTCCTGTTATTTTGCGTAAATTTCAGTATATAATAACCACTTACCCCGCGAACTTTCCTTGTGATCTGAAGCTCCATTATTATTTTATCGAGGTCAGCCTGCGAGTTATAAAATCAGAAAAGACCGTAAATCATGAAAAGAACCATTTTGTACAAAAATCTCTTTACCGTGACGCTTTCGTTCCGCGGAGATCGATTTTTATTATCTGCGTGTTTTATCTTAGTACACATTTTGGGGAATTAGAAATTATAATTTAAATTTGTAATGTACAGGGTGACCCAGAATTCAACGTCAAACCGATACAGGGTGGTAGTGTATGATCGCAACTATCACGAGAAAAATTAGAAAAAACACCTCAAATAGTTTAAAAATTGTAAGCATTCAAGTGCAACCTATGGCTTTGATGAAAATGTAACTATTTTTCGTTTATTGTAGTTACTATTTATTAATTTTGTTCATTTAAGCTCCGGATCTGTAATCGTAAATACTATTACTAGAACTCCAGTAAAAAATAATGTCAATTGCTCTCAATTTTGAAGAATTGAGACTTTTTGTTGAACTGTGAAATTAAAATTTAAAATATTGGTCAATTTCATGAAGCCCACCTTTGAAATGCACTTGGGTGTGTTGTTAAGATTCATCAAAAGTTGCCAATGATAGTATATTTATGCTATTTATCTAATGCATATTCAAAATGTATGTACAATAGTTAATGTTATTACCAGTACTTATGATGTAAATTCTAAAATTTGTTACACATGCAATCCAATCTACTATTGAACTAGAGGATTATTTTGGCCATCACCCCAATTATTTGTTCGATAATCCAGCTGTCTATTCATTCGTTTTTTTCAGTATATTTTATTTTATATATTAAATTTCAAATAACAAAATCATAAAATTTTGATGTAAAAAATATGAAAATAAAGTAGCAGAAAACTCAACTAGTAATTTCACCGATGAGCACAGTAAATATGTTTTACTGTGCTTTGCTAAAAGTATGTAATTATGTTACATATCATTATGCTACTAAAATTATATAGTATGTCAAATTTTTTAATTGCATGATGTTAAAACATAGTGAATAGCAATTATGGTATTACAAAAATAATTGATGATTCACGAATGAGCACAGTTACAGAATTTTCAATGAATAATTTCAACCACCTTTTTTATATCTTTTGTATAAATGATAATGAAAGTGTAAGGTATTTCAAACTTTATCGAGTGCATTGTTATCAATCCATTACCTCTGTGAATTTTCCTCGGGTTACAAGAAATCGTCGCAAGCTCTATTGACAGTTCCTCGTTCGTTTATCCTCATTTTCACGATCTGATTACGGCCGTCATTGAAAGTCTTATTGAGTGTTCCGCAGATTAGAAAACTTCGGTTTTAACACGACACAGACAGAACATTTTACGCTAATTTAGTCATATGCCGTGACCTTATAATTGACTTTACGACCTATAACCCTCGAACTTTTGTCCCTTGGAGGGTGAGAAGGAAAAGCTATGTGTTTGCAAACTGAATTCGATAATTTCCTTCCAGTCACGCAGATGTACATGATCCGGGCTGTAAGTGTGCTTCCGTCTCATACTGACATACATATTTTACTAGATTTGAACAGGCCGCGAACGTGTGCGAGATATGGGTTGGTGTTATAAATTCTCTGAAGGTTCCCGATTATAATAAATGATAAATATTAATACTTCTTGAATGCTGGTAAAAATATCTCTACAATAATAGTAATTATACGAAAATAGTTAAAAAATGTATGGTAATACGGTGACCATGCGTCCCGGTTTGGCACTTGTGTCCCGGGTGTTTCTGAAAATTTGTCCCAGATTTAGGTCATTTGTCCCGGATTGTCATGGATTTTCGAAAATTATAGGAATAAGTTGAATCTTCAAAATTACTTCATAATAAAATTACAGCAAACCATCAAATATTTAAAAATGATATACATATAAAACGAGTATGCTTATACGAAACAAAACGTTATAAATGAGAAAATTGCCAAATGCAAAGTTTAAAAGGCGCATTAAATAGGTTTTAACATTAGTAATTCAGAAGTTTTATTCTCAATTTTACGATGATTAGAAAAAATGATGAAAACGAACTTTTGGACTGCTTAGCACAAATGCTAATTTTATTAAGTTAACTATTCACAAAATTTTATACAAGGTTTAAAAGCAAAAAAGCATAAAGCTCTTACTAAAAGTCAATGTATGTATACCTAAATAAATTGATCCATTTTAAATGCAACTAATATAAATGGTAATGAAATTAATTTGATGTTAAATTGCATCAAATGGCATTCTCTGGATTTTTGTTCAATAAAATATACAATAACGAGCTGGGAGTCCTGTGTAAGATTATTGGTACCGATTGATTCATTATGTACTTGCTAATATGCCATATTTTGGAATTAAATTTATTAATTTCACTATTGGCTGAGACAGCAAATAAGATATAGAAAAACATATTTGAATCAAATGATATTGCAAAATGTGATTAATAAAATTAAAATTATGATTTGCAAAAAATATAAATCACTATATTTCAATAGCACAATTAGTTAATTTGATATAAAATGTAATTACAGTAGGATAATGAGTAAAACACATCTTCTGTGCTCATTGTTGTATCTACTGGTTGAGATGTGCCAGAACACTTTATTTTCATTATTGTGGCCGAGTTTTCACATATTGCATTTGTGATGTCAATATACATTGACCACTGTTTGTTCAGGTTCAATATAGGCGTAGAAAGCAATAAAATATCTACTAGCCTCAGAAGTTAGTATGTTGACGTAAAAGATTAGTGCAAAAAATCATCCAGTATTTTATCTTAAACCTTTATTAAACCAACATTTTCTATATTTATTAAAAGTTAAATAGCATGATAATAATATTTTTATAACTAATTATGGATGATAATTTAACAAATAAAATATTATCTTTTATTTAAGGTCCTGCTTTGCTTTCATTCATGATAATAATTTTGTATTATACGGTTCATCATCGTTAATGTAAATAATGATTTTGGCCATACACTAGATCCGTTTTCCCTTGGGCGTTTATTGATTGTCATTATTCCGAGATTCAGTATTGTAATTAATTATTATTACCTGAACCGTGTACATGTTTGATGAATCATTTCGATGCCTGTACACTATGCTGATTGATTGCCCAGTGAAAAACAGACATTGCAATAGACATGTAATTATCAACAGGCCATGTAAATATGATAAAATATAAATATATTGTTTACTAGAAAATAATTCAGTGAGACTTACTAAAAAATCAGTTGGTGGTTTTTTGTGTCGACATGCCAACCCAGCGTTATATTTCAATGAAGCTAGAAAAAACGTATTTGTGTGTAATTTATCATTTTCATCATGGCTATGTTGAAAAATCAGAACAGACGTCTGTAATTATTTATGGCAGTTGTGAGCCAAATATTGTATAAATTGAATAGCAGAGTGGTATCAATAATTGACCTCAAAGATGCTTATATTATATATTCAGATATACGCCCTCAAGATATTTAAGTAGCAATCCAACATGAAAAAGTAATCAAATTTATGCTAATTTTTATGCTCTTAATTTTATAATTCAATTTTTCATTTATCAAAATGTGTATCATAACAAATAAACGTGAGTAAGACATATTTCTTTGTAAAAGTGTAATTTAAATCAAATGACACTAATGTCTTGCAGTCTCGCATTTTTCTTAAATGCTATGGAAATCATGAAAATGAAAAAGTTTTCTATTTAAACTTTTAACAAACCGACGTTTACAAGGAAAAAACTGGATTTATGAATTTTAGTGCTTCCAACTTCAATAAAAACTTTATACCAACGACATTAAAGTTCAAACATCAAAATTATTATTGCTGGTGGCATTTACCGCTCTTTAACATTTATGAATTGCATAAAAATATGTAATAACGAAATAAATAAATAGATTTTTATATTAACGAATAAATGTTTATAGTTGGTATTTGATTACCAAATGCATTAATATGTTTGGAATAATATAATAAATCTATATGCATTCGTCAATATGCAGATGAAAGCTGATCATTGTTTTAAAGTCCTATAACAGTATTATTATTTTATAAGCTTTTGTAATAAAATACAATGTGGGTTTAAAAATACGCAGACAATGCAATTCGAAATATATACTCCTACATGAATTTCCATAAAACTCTATGATATTGCACATTTTATAAGTTTACTGCAATTCAAACAGCCTTCATAACCATCTATCTATTCTGGAATGTGATCATTTATCAAGCTCGTAAAAATCGAGGGATTATTTCTAATAAAATGTGCTTTCGCGCATATGTTCGTAAAACGAATGTATTTAAATTAGAAATATGATCATGGCTTCTGCGATTAAACATAATACATTGATCCTATAAAATTCATGTAAGTTCCAAGCTCTAATAAAACTTCAATACTCGTTAACTTTCCGTAGGATAAGTAAAAGTAATCGCAAAAAAATCGAAAATGAAATGGAAATTATAGGTTTTTACGTTTCAGCAGTTTCTGAACATTTTGGCACACCTTAGAAAAAATTGATTTGTGTGTGTGCGTGTGTATGTGTGCTGATACAAATTTTCGTCGAATGAATGAATGCTTTTGCAATAACTCACTATTAGTTTCTAAATGATTTCATAATTGATATCAAACGTGTCAATACCGCATATTGTCAATACCATTATTCAATTTCCTTGTCCGCAGTCGGATGGTGCATCATGCGCCCAATATTCTGCATAAACGCTTCGACGCCCGTCGTGCCAAACACCGAGACCTAGTTTCATACAACCATAAAGCCTGAACCAAAATAGTCATTTGATAAAAGATTTACGAACAGCAAAAACTTTGAAATCTAAGTTTAAATCCATTCTCATACTTAACGTTGATATATGTAATTGCAGCAACGCAAGTTATAGGTATTTTAATGGATTATTTATGTCCAAATATTACTAACAACTATAAAACAAAATTTTAAAATTTCACAAATGAACATGTAACTAAAAGCCATTACATAGTATAAAAGAATTATTTGAATATGAAAAATAGCAGTAATAAATCATTTTCCCGATCGTGGATTGTTAAAAATTTTAAGGAGATTTTGGAATTTTGATACGACCAAAATTTCTTTTTATATTACCTTTTGATACAGTTTTGAAAACAAAAGTTAATTTAGGTGATCTATTTTTTTTTGTAAAAATTTTACTAACATCTATGAAATAGTATTTTAATATTTCACAAATGATCCATTAAGAAAAGTGTATGCGCTTGAATTTATTAAGTTTTTTTCTTTGAATGTGAAAAATATTATGAAATTTTTTAAGAGATTCTGGAATTTTGAGTATCAACTTAAAAACAATATCAATATTTAAACAATTCTGTTTAAATTACTTTTTGATACATTAACTAAAACAAAAGTTAATTTAAGTGATCTATCTTTTCTTGTAAAATTATTGAGAATTTTTAAAGTGTACCATAATTACAAAATTTAAATGTAAAATATTTTTGGCAATTATTTTAGGTACATTATAAATAAATGCATTTTAATGTGTTTTGTAATGGCTTTTAGTTACATGTTATTCAGCTATTTAGAATAAATAGCTATGATCTTAGATAATATCTTTTAGATAATATTATTAACAAGCATATAATACACAATATAATATTGTTAAGATATGATCAAAAATCCAAATATTATTTTTGACAAGATCACATTCATGATACAATTATTTAGTACACTCAAATATTCATACATTATCGCAAGTTTTTTTTATTTTTATACTTTGTTGAGAATATTTATTTTCACAAGTCCTTAAATTGATTTATTATTGCAAAGCAAACTATCCACGTAAGTTAAAGATTTCTAAAGTAAAGAATTCTAAAGTAAATTTTTAGAATGGTATTGTATCTAAAAATTATAGAAAATTTAGTACATAGAATTAATGATGAGTACTACACAATACGTATTTTTAATAATTTCATATCAGAACATAAATATTTACTTCTAAATATGAATATGGTTAGTCTGGAAAAGGTCTGATTATTATAGAAAAATAATTTGTGTGTTGCCGATTTTGCAGTCAAAATTACAAAATATTTTCAGAACTCATGAGCAAAAAATATCAAAAATCGGTAACAAAGTAAGTCTCCTAAATATTTATTGAGTGAACGTAAAGTGCATCTTTTCACTTTAAATTAGGGACCTTTAGTATTGAAACTGGTTACTCCAACTATCTTTATCAAGACTTGGAACCATTTGTGGCAAAACTTTCATTTCCAACAATAATTTTGAATGTGTCTATTAAGGTAGTGTCATATTTGCATGTAGTAGTAAAACATATATTTTCCATTACCCGATTCAAAATTTATACGAACATCGCATCGCAAACCATGAAATATAACCGCATTTATATACAAGGCAGGCACTATAATAATGCACAAAAGCTTTAACGCAAAATCTGTAAACTCGAGCAGAGCTTTTAAAGCATTAAAACTTAATGAAAGTTTGGTATGGATTTTTGAACTTTGCCATTTATGAAAAACATTCAACTCGAAAGCATTCCGTTTATGAACGAAATTACGTTGGCACCTTACTTTTTGATGGACTCACAAAAGATTAACTTGTTTCGGAACAAATTCATTTTAGCGTTTGACAGAATCTTGGAGAAGGCAGAGGAAGATGTCAGAGCTATAAAATTTGTAGAAAATTAGAACTATAAATTATTTCGAGATATAAAGAGCAGACTCGTTTGCAATTAACATATTAAATTAATATGAGGTAATAAAAATATTCATGTATAAGATATAGATGTATAAAAAAATTATTTCATTTTTTAAAGTTCAATAGAATTGCTTGCTATAATTAAAATATTACAAAAAAACAGTTTCCATGGACAAGAAATATTAAAAATGACCGCCAAAAAAAGTAATTGCCCTAAATAATTATTAAGTGAACGTAATAATTTGTTTCTTTTTACTTTAAATTAGACATCAGTATTGAAACTAGTTACTCTAACCATCTTCATATATATTGAAAGACAGAAATTTGTATCAAAATTTTCATTTCCAACATTGACTTTTCTGTAATGTATCTCATATACATACTTCTAATACGTAATATACAAAATTCATAAAAAATTAGGTTTTGGAAGAGTGTTTTACCAACTACATATGAGTAACAGGTAAAAGATTAATAATAGGTATAATAAATTGTACCTGAAATATCTTGCCAATTGCTTTTAAAGATGCATTGATATTTCTAAATTTTTATGTAAAGCTTCTGTAATTATTATTTCTGTAATAAAAATAATATTTATATTTGAATATTGTTAATTACACTAAATTTACATTGAAAATTTGAAAAATCCAAAGTATTTCTTTAACAGAAATCAGCAAGAGTCATATGTTATAGATAATACATATTTAATAAATTAAATGCAATATTAAGTTTTTGCAGTATTAATAATTTTTGCATAACGTTCTAAAGAATTTGAGGAATTTCAACATATTACGACAACTTTGTTGAAGAAATGCAATGGATTTTTTAAATTTTCTATGTAAAATTTTTATAATTAACAAAAGTCAAACATAAATATTATTTATGTTACAGAATTAATAATTATAGAAATTTTACGTAGAAAAAAAATACCAATGCATTGCTTCGACAGCAATTGGCAAGATTATTTAGGTACAAATAAATTATAATTTTTAGAAATTTTATATTATTAATTATTAATAATCTTTTATTATAACTCATATGTAGTTGCCAGAACACTTTTCCAAAACCTTATTTTTTATGAATTTTGTATCTGATAAAAAGGTTTTGTGAAACTCTGAGCACCTAGGGATGCCGAAGTCATTAGAGAACGCTTAAATATATGCGCATACAAATATCTTTTTAAAATAAACACAGACATCGCCAGAAGCTTTTTTGGCTCATTAGTTTCTCATTGGAAACATTTTCATTACTGGCTATTGTTTCTACGTCGGAATTTATCTTTTTTTAAAATAAGATAATTTGGTTTTCATGTTGAAATAACTAAATTATCAGAGGTTGATTTTTGTGAATAAAAGCTTATAATAAGATTTTCAAACCGCACTCACTTCGGCTTTCTTGGAGACTTGCCAATTATGTTTCCAGAATATATGTCAAAAAATATACTGTGTCTATATGCAAATTATTTAGAATTTCAGAAAGAATAAGGAAAAATAATCATATCTGTATTATAACACGATTTGAAAAAATTCTTTTATTATATCACTTTTTCAGGGTGATTTAGTTCTGACCAATCATTTACTATTTTATGTTTCAATTACATCTTACATTTATTTGAAAGCAGATGTCTGCGTCATTTTTCAGATTTGTCCATGTGAGGAGACAATCGTTTTTGATGCAACTTTTATATCATTCCCAGTTTCAATTCACCTATATGTGATAAATGTCAAAGCTTTGTTATACGCGAAACATGTCCGAATGCACGTAAAATAAAAATCCAGCATTCTGCAATAAAAGCCTTTCAAACACATAGAACTCTGGTTTATTCTATATAATAAATTAAATCCTGATAAATTGGATTTGGACACATGAAATAGTTTGAAAAGTAACTAACGAATACTTTTATCAAAAATTGGTTTTACGTTTAATATTTCATATGTATTCTATTTAAAACTTATGAGAATATGAGATAGATAATAAACTAAAATAAATAATTAAAATTGCATTCCGAAAAGTGCTGGAATTAATCGCATTGTAATACCTATACCTATACAAATATAACTATGATATATAATTGAAATTGCATTTTAAAAAGTACATAAATGAATTGCATTGTAACAGCTATACATATAGGAGATATACATACAGCTTATTATAACAGGGGTAAGTAGTAACAGACGTTTTTTTAATAAAATCTTGAATGATATTAAAATATTTTTTGCTTCAATTTCGCGCGCAAAATATTATTGTAATAGGTATTGTCCCGAAGACCGGCACAATATACAAAACTGTGCAAGTCCGTCATTTTTTTACATGTAATGTAAAATTGTATTAAGATAAAATTTCGGTTTGCATTTTTAATATCAATTGATTTAAAATTGTATATATCTTAATTTGTTTTCAATTTATCAATCTTTGATAATACATATGTAACAAGTTTTATGATTGTTTAAATAGTCATTATGTAAAAAAGTCACACCAAGGGTCAGTTGAAACAAAACCTTGAATACATACAGATTCTATACAGATTCAAGTGAAAATTATTTCGTGGAATGTATAGTTTGTAAGAAATGTAAATTGTATTAAAGAAGATACTATATCATTCATTTATATTAATTATAGTTTATGTTAATTCATGATAATAACTTCTATGATCAGAAAAACTATATATTTCATTTGTATTATTTATAGTATACTTTGATTTGAGAAAAATATTACTTATAATAAACAAAACGTCAATATTCATAAAAATAAGCGAAGAATAAATTATCAGAGCTCAGAGGTATTATTGTCGTTTTTTATCGATACTACTTGCTCCGGTAGATGTTGCAACTAGCCCCAACACGAGGTAACTTCTAATACCGCAATTTTTCTAGAAAATGATTAAATGTGAAAAAATTAACAATTTTTAGTTATGAAATTATTGTTACTCGATTTGGTACAGGAATAATTATGCATTTATTCATTTCATACTTCGTAGAAATATATCCAGTAGATCTCAAGATAAATCAATTTAATAAAAAAAACTGTTACAACAAGCCCCCAACAAGCTTTCAAACATTCCAACAACGTTAAAAAATTTACTAGTATTCATTTTTACCAAATAAATGCAATGAATCAAGGAATATCCTCAACATCAACATTTTACAATCAGTTTGCAAATGCAGAATTATCATGTTTTTAGAATGTAGCATGAGATGTACTTGCTATAGATATAGAGATAATATAAAAAATATTTTAATGACCACTTTCGATATTTCAACACCAGTTATAATACCATTAATGAAATTCATCAACTATTTATCTGTATCATCGTTTTGAAACAAAATACAAATCCTCAATAAGAAGATTAGATTATTGTACGTGTTATATTCTAATGTCAGTGATTCCTTTTATAACATACAATCAAGCGCTGATACATTCACTTACTAACCGAGTTCCCCTAAAAGCAAACATGTGCTTTTTGTCGTACACGCGCAACATTTACTTAGTAGACCATCGTTAAAGTTCAGCCTGTGTACTCGTCAGCTCGTCACTACGTTATATTTGCTATCATCATTTTGCAGGTTTACGACTCTTCAAAGGTTAAAAGTGCTTCCGAAATTCCATGCGCATAAATAAAAATTATGATACTCAAATTCTATATGAATATGGAGTAATAGAAAAGTACTCGTACTTTTTATTTATTTCTTGTAACCGAAATGGTAAATAATTTAATGGTACTTGCAATGGAGTTAAAGTTTAATTTAACACTAAACCAGGGACAATATTATTATTCCCAAAATAAGTAATATTGGATGTACAAACTACCACCTTCAACAATACGATACTTGGCACAAACTACCATCCTCAATAATAAGATAAAAATGTATCGAATATGATGATGCCTAAATACCTATTTTACCATTTTTATAATAAATGTTATTAGTCTATTGACTGTTCTTGCATATATCTAAGTAATAATTGTTATTTGTTATTATTATAGATGATTTTTTTGTGATTTTCAACCATAATTAGAAATTTATTTATGAGTTCAATTATTACTAGTTATTATCTCATTATAATAGAAATTTATGTATTTATATCTTAGGTTAGTTATCCGTGATTATACGGTTGTAAGGAACCATGTATGTGAAAAATTGTAAATGAAATGATAAAAGACAAAAAATAACGAAATTCTTGTTTATAATATTGCTACCTGACGCGCGTGGTGAACTTGAGAAAGTTCAAAACTTTTTTTTGAAAAAAGAAAAAAATATCTAAAAGTAAAGAATGAAGAAAATATGATATGCTCAATCTAAGAATTATCATACAGTATGATGTGTTATTTTACAAAAAGTTCGCAAACGGTCAATTTCCGTGACTATACGGTTGTAAGGAACCATGTATGTGAAAAATTGTAAATGAAATGATAATAATAATTTTCAAGACAAAAAATAACGAAATTCTTGTTTATAATATCGATACCTGACGCGCGAGGTGAACTTGAGAAAGTTCAAAACTTTTTTTTGAAAAAAGAAAAAATATCCAAAAGTAAAGAATGAAGAAAATATGATATGCTCAATCTAAGATCTGAGATGTGTTATTTTACAAAAAATTCGCAAACGGTCAATTTGACCGGTACTTGAATGGTCTTCTAGTGTTATGCAAGGTAAACTACTATTTTTCGTGAGCTAAAAAAACTTGTTCCTGATATGAAGTTATTGCTGATATTAAATTGAAGAAATACATTTAATTTTCCATACTGGCATGTAATTAACTTGTACATGTATTGTGCATGTTGAATTTAATACCTTACTCTCTCGATAGTAAACAGACAAATGTTGAAATTGATATCATATATTGAATTTGCTATGGTATGAACCGAAGTATGAATATAAGTATTACTGTTATACTGTTTTGTGTGCAAGTAGCAATCAGCTGTTTGATGTTTCATTACTAATTTTCATAAAAGTGAAGATGTGGATTAAAAACGGGTATAACGCGTTTTGCCGTCATATAAAAGTTGTTTTTCATAAGAGCACTTTATAGCACCGGGTGCCTTTTTGCGATTTCGCAAACAAATCCTATTAAATATTTTGCTTATCACAATCCACGTATTGTTTATGTCAGCTGTAAGCCCTTACGCGCTACGCGCCTCGGGGAGTCGTGATCCCTCCCCTAGGGCTCTGCGTCACATTTTCCGCACGGAGCGGCGCGTGTGGATGACGCTTTCTTGCCTCGTTTCGTCCTCATCACTGCGAAAAACGAGGTCTTTTCTTTTCTCTCCCGCGCGTTTATATTTTCTGTCCTTGATCGGCAACCGGCGGCGGTAGCGGGTTTTGCTATTGGTCGATCAATAACACCATGCGAACAGCCGCGATTCGCGTAACAGAAAAATAATATATACATGTATACACATATAGGAACGTATACGATTTTGGCGGCCAGGATAGAAGAAAAGCGGTGTGTTACTAACCTGTATCCACAGTATTCAAATGTGCCGCGGCATCAAAGCGGTAGTGTGTCACAGGTTCAACACAACAACACTTTCGTGAACGCAAAGTTTGCGTCCGCGCGCGTGACTTTTCGTCGGAGTTTTTCGCTCGTCGAAGACAAAGGGAAAGCGTGCGACGAACTAAGATCGGTCCGGAGTGTTCGTTGTCAACCAGCATGAAAGCGCGGACTCACTACCAAACCGGAGAGCCGGCGCTGTGGTGTAGATGTCGGTTTGTTCGGTTCACGCATACACGCCGAAAAACGCGCACGAGCGCTCGGGTAGGGCGCTTGCGCCTGGAGAGCAGCACGGCTAAACACTAGGGGTGCCCATACCGACATCTCGATAACTGGAATTGCTGAAAAGAAAACAATGATTACTAATCACTATTATATCGTGATAAGTCTTTTAATTTCAATGATTTGTTAGTAATATAAAATTTGAGGATGATGGTCTACTAACATAGGTCCACAAAATAAAATAAATCTGCATTAGGTGCTTCTCATATGTTTTTCAATGTATTTTTTACCGTTGAAAACGAATCTAAAGTCAAAATTGAAGATCAAAGTGCAAGATGCAGAAAAAAAATTAAAAAATGAACTAAATATCCCAACTAGAAATTTCACTACATGATAATTAAAAACTTGAAATTTCTATCATTATTTGGTCCTTTCTTCCTTAAATGCTTGTTAAACAAATCTCTGCAACCCTTTTTTTATTTCTGTTGACCATCTTTCTGCAGCTGGCAGCATTAATTTACTCCCATTGGCGGTATCTGCAAACGTACTTGCAGTTATATCTTTCAAAAAAGATTAAAAAAAGAGTTGTAAAAATCTGGCACACAAGTCATTTATGGAGAAAATGGCAAGAAAACAACAGAAATTATAAGATTTTCAATGACCAATCATTAAAATATCTAGATTGGAAGGATTCATTTTTTTTATTTTCCTCAATTTTTTTCAGATTGACCAATGTTGACTTAAGTTTTGTCTTTAGCGGTAAAAAATACATTGGAAAACATATGTCCCATACCTAATACAGACAAGTTATTTTTTTTTGGTGATCACACAGCAAAAACATGACATTTTGACAGTGTTTTGTAGCATTTTGTATGAAAACAGAGAGATAACATAGCCTTGCCATAACATTCATTTATTAACTTCCCGTAGGGTAAGTTATTGTAATGGGCCGAAAATCGAAATTGAAAATTTTTACATTTCTCGACGTTTTGAAGGTTTCTGAACGTATTGGCATACTTAAAAAAAAATGGATGTGTGTGTGTGTGTGTATGTATGTATGGATACAAATTTCCAGTCACGTTTTTGGGCGAACGGATCAACCGATTTGAACATTCGATTCCTATTGATAGGGAAAAAAGCTGATTAGTTTTTGGCAAAGGCAGGTCCAGCCGTTTTGGAGATACGGAGCAGAGAGTGCAGAAAATAGAAATCGTCTTTTTGAGAGAACGGAGTATTCGATTTGAATGATCTAAAAAACATTCAATTAGTAATAATTGGGAGAAGTGTTTATTAGTTTTTGGCAAAGACAGGCCAGCCATTTCGAAGATATGGAGCTAAATATGTAAAAAATGGCAGTGTTTGAGAGAACTAAGCGTCCGATTTAAATGATTCAAATAACTTTTGAACCCCCTCAAATAACCTAACAAAATAATTGATTTTGGAAAAAAAATTTATATAATTTTTTTTTTAGTTTTTTTTTTTGTATATCGAAAATAATTCAGATTTTATTTTTATTCTGACTAAAGTTCTAATATAACCTAAACAAATAATTTTAACTTTGCAATTCAGTTTATATAATTCTTATAAATATTAGACAATGTTACAATATTTATAATAATCTATTTGAAAACATTCAGTATTCCTCGAACATTTCGTTCTGTACGGGAAGTTCCAGCAATTTGCCTTAAGGCACGATGCCATACACCCCACTAGTTATATGGCATAATCGGCCCATAAATGATATTGGAAACATTTCGTTCCATTATATACCTATTTAATATCGACTATTCTTTTTCACCTTGTGCCCAGCACAAATGATAGCGGCCGTTGTTATGTTACCCTCGCCGTTAACCTATCCCGTTCCCCACGATATCATAAGGGAGGAATGAGGGTGGCTCTTTGCATATTTTTTGCGCAACTGTACGAAAGAGTGGGATATATCTCTTTGCTTATTTCGATTTTATGTATTGCGGTATCAATGGTATATAAACAAGCAATTCATCATAGCCGCTCGAAAAATAGATCATTGGAAAACAGTATATTCCGCGTACCTCCCTTTATAAGAGGTGTTCATAGGAAAATGTAGGCACTTGCACACGAGCAACTAATTGGAAACAAATATAAAAATTTGAAATATTATTGAAAATTTAGTAACCTAGAGAAGAAAAACCACGATATTTTAGTTGGAACATAACCAATCAAACTTTAAATTTAAGCACACATTCACATTTCGCCATTAGTATAATAGTGTCTAAATTATCTGTCACATAAAATTGTTACAATTCAATTAATTGTTTCATACGCTGCCATTTTTAAAGATATTGCATTATTGAACAAAATAATAAGATCTTCATCTTTTTTAATGAGATTTAATCACATTTATAAAACATAGAGATTATTTTAAAACATAAAACAAGAAATAATAAAACAGTAGTTATATAAATAAAATATAACATATCGTTTACCATTTCTTTTAAACTTTTGCTGATTGAATATTACAAACAACAAGAGGTGTTGGTATATAAACAAGCAATTCATCATAGCCGCTCGAAAATAGAACATCATTGGAAAACAGTATATTCCGCGTACCTCCCTTTATAAGAGGGTTCATAGGAAAATATAGGCACTTGCACACGAGCAACTAATTGGAAACAAATATAAAAAATTTGAAATATTATTGAAAATTTAGTAACCTAGAGAAGAAAAACCACGATATTTTAGTTGGAACATAACCAATCAAACTTTAAATTTAAGCACACATTCACATTTCGCCATTAGTATAATAGTGTCTAAATTATCTGTCACATAAAATTGTTACAATTCAATTAATTGTTTCATACGCTGCCATTTTTAAAGATATTGCATTATTGAACAAAATAATAAGATCTTCATCTTTTTTAATGAGATTTAATCACATTTTATAAACATAGAGATTAATTTTAAACATAAACAAGAAAATAATAAAACAGTAGTTATATAAATAAATATAACATATCGTTTACCATTTCTTTTAAACTTTTGCTGATTGAATATTACAAACAACAAGAAGTTTGCAAAAAAACAAGCATACCAATTTTTTAAAGATGTCTGAGAAACTATGTTCAGGTTCAGGTGGAGTAAATTCCAAAGAAAGCAAAGGTGCAAATTTAAGGAACATATTTTGCATTGAATAAAATGTACTAAAAATATTGGAAACATAAGAAAGTGTTAACATTTAGAAAATTTATATTATTTAACCTTTCACTTTATTATTATTTTTTTTTTTTACTTTTTCTACAATACCTTCGATATCGGTCACTGTAAATAGGTCTATTATATTTGAGTGGTTCTGGAGCAAATTATGATCGTTTTTCGAGATCTTAAATATCAAATTTTCATCGATTGTGTCGTTGATCCAGTGAGTAATAGTCCTTACTTTCAGAAAGTGCTAGTTGAAAGATATATGGGCGCAATGTAGGTACTTTTCGAGTTGAGGGACGTTCGAAGGTGGGTGGAGACGAGGATTGAATTTAATGAAACATTCGTTACGGCCGCAAAGATTTATAGTTGCATTGTGAGTGCGCGCGGAATTTTCAACGAATAATAATGATGGAATTAATTTCCTTTCCAGTTTAATGTATGATGTGAACAAAATATGGCCACTCGACGTTCTCGAATTATTAGAGCCGTTAAAATGGTAACGCGAACGATTAAAATTCTGCAAAGTCAACTGGCGCTAAACTACATTGATAATGGAAACACGGGGCTCGTTGAAAAATTGTGCATATTTTAGCATTTTTTAAATAATTCTATATTACGTATTTCATCTTATTATAAAACAAATTAATAAATCAAACACTTATGAAAATATAGGAAATATGATATAATAGCAATAAAATCTACAAGTGCAAAAATGTATTTTTGCATTTGGTTTTAACAAAATAAATTCATGGTAATTAACGCTAGTTCCTTTTATAGTTACTACGCATTACATTTTTAAGTTAAAAAAATATTTCTCTATTTTTACATATAACATTACTCAATATTTAAATTTTCATCAACAATGATCAATTTTAATTAACTTCATAAAACTCCAATTCCTCACTGATAATTTTTTATCAGCGTGTTATTTCTAAATATTAATCCATTATTTATGGAAACTATTTCATAAATATCTCACCAATTAAAGCTGATAATTCTCTATAACGCAACGCTAGAAGTTCTGAGCGGTCAGATAACATTAATTCTAGAACAGAAATTAGTTAGGTATACATACATTTGATCATAAACGAAGTTGAAAATAAACCCTACGACGAACCCTGCTAAACCTTTGAATAAGGGTTCTGCAACATCCCTCTGGCGTTAAGATAACACAGGACATCATTATGCAAACAATAGGATTTCCTATCTATTCGAGACACCTGTATTGAACGCCTCTGAAGGATTTCAGGAACCATTTGAATTAATTCTGTAGCATTATTAAATCAATAATTATTGATCAAAATATAATAATAGAAAATACAATTATCACAACTTGACACTGAACTGTTTAAAAAATGATGTATTTTCAATAGTTAGATTTGCATTTATTTATTATTGAATTTGTGAGCTGCAATTTGCGTAAATAAATTTATTTTTAATCTAAAGTATGTACTACATATTTATATTAACTTAAGAGATATCAAGTGTGTTGTTCTTACTATTATATTAAATATCTGAATCGATAAAAGCAACATGTAATATACTTCAATTTAAGAATATAGGGAAAATTGGTGTCTCATTCATTTAAATTAAAAAATAATTTTTGAAAATATTTCATATACAAATAAATCATTATATAGTTATAAATATTTCATATTACCATATTTTTTGTCTTTTTACAATATCATGTGAAGAAATAATCAATACAGTGTTATAAGTTTAATCTTGGTTTTAATAATATGCAGAAAATTGTTTTATGATTTTTCACCTGATAATCTCAACTGGTTTAAAATTTATGAAACTAACAAAACACAGGTCTCCTGTACATATATATATATATATATATATATATATATATATAAATGTCACGTGCATTAAGTGCTACTGGTACTTGACTATAATATTATTACGACAATAAATTAATAAGTATCAAACTAATTCAAAAGATAAGGATATATTCAAATGAAAACTTTTTTCAAACAAATGATATAAATTGAATCTAAATGCAATTTCTGCAGTTATAGTGCTTTAGCATTGTTGAGAAAGTGCTTAAACAAGGTAAGAAATTTTATATTAAAAATGTCATAAAATTAAATTTGAGTTTCAAAGTATTTTTAACATAGTTTATTAGTTAGCAAAACAATATTTTAAATTAATTTTATATCTATTTAATAATGTGATCAAATTTTGTACGTATTCTAAAATTTAATGGGTAGAGTGTTAGGAATGTATCTTGAGACACACATATTTTTGTTATCATACTTTAAAATTTCGTTATAAATTATATTTGCAAAATCATTTATAAAAATGTTAATAAAGTCGAGTCTCTAAGATGAGTATTTTTAAGAAAATGGTATTTCCATAATGTAGTGTTAATATGCAACTTCGACAGAAAAAACATTTGTAATAAAGTAACTGTAAATATACAAAGCTAGAAAAATATTTGACATTTAGCTGTAATGATTTTTTTTTAATATTCGTAGCACGAAACTTTAATACATTATATTAGAATTTGAAAAAAAAGTGATATTATTAAAAACTAAAAGTAAGTAGTAATATTTTTTTCAGAAGCATTTTGTCTGACGATCATAATCTAGTTTAGGTGGAAAAATGAAAACCATTCTCTTATCAATTGGCTTTTTGGTCGCGGTTGTGTCTTCGTACACGATCTCATTGGATGAAAGTTTTGAGTCAAGTTAGTATAAAGTAATTTTAAAAATAGCATCTCAACATTTTAAACTATGTATAAAGTTGTACGTTAAAAATGCTTAAAAAATACAACCATTCAATCATGGTCAATATAAACACAGCGAAAAACATGTCGCCTCAGATTTTATTTATGACAAAGATTTTATAAATTAATCAGAAAAAATAATAATTCATGCATTCAATATAAAATAATTAATTATGTTTTACTTTAATAGGTTTTAATGATTTAAAATCACTCGAGAGCAGAGGGGCATTAGAAAATAAACTATTAGCAGCTGCTGAAGATCTGAGAAAAACTTTAAGAGAAGGTGGTAATTTGACTAATGGCGAAGTTATGGATCCTTGGTTCCTTGAAAATGTTGATGCTGACATTGAATTACCAAACATTGCCAAGTAAGATAAAAAAAAATATATTTCAAATCTTAAGATCCTTTACATATCATTTTTTCTTTTAGGTTAAACGGAGCTCTTGCCAATGTAACAGTAGAGGGTTTGTCTAGTTTCAACATAAATCACATAAAAGTGAATGTGCTCTTCATGAAAGCTACTTTCAATATCACTTTTGACCACCTCATGGCAAAGGGTAACTTCAAAATAATATTCTATTTTTATACATTAATAATAATTAATAAATTATTCTAAACGTTTGTGATATTTATACAAAATATATGGTTTGCTAACAACGTTCTTATCCAATGGAACAAAACAAAAAATAATATCAAATTCTTATCTCCAAATCGTCATAGTCAATCCAAATTATATTAAAAATTTAATTAAATAGTTACTAAAATTTCACTTAACGTACAAATTTAAATCGCAAATAACACTTTAAAATTAGTATCCATACATATTTAAAGAAAACAAAATTGAAAGAATCAAAAGCTATCAGAAAGATCTTGATAGAAAGATTTCATATTACAGCATTGATAGCTCTACACTCAATGTGTACAATTTTTTAAAGTTTTTTGCAAGATATTCAATCTTGAGATAAAATTTCATATATTACATCGTAGTTTATTTAACTACTTTAAAACATTGTAAAACATATATCCTAAAGAAATCGAATTTTCTAGAACTATTAATTGTGTTTAATATGCAAAGGCAGAAGAAACTGCAATCGTGCTAAAATAAATTAAAATTTGTATATCTGTAGTATAGATGGATCATGCAGAAAAATTTAGAATACATATTCTATTTACTAATTGATTACATCCCGATGAGTAACAATTCTATCAAATATCAAATAATTCAATTTACTAATTACATAGCTTAGTCTCGTGTTTCCTATTGATTGTTTTTTAGGTCTATACGACATTGAAGGCAAGTTGGCAGATTTGGCTAAGTTGTTTGGCAAAGGCTCCTTTGATATCATGTTACGTGATATAAACGCTGCTGGACATGTCAAACTATGGTTGAAAGGTTTATCCACCCTTGAAATATCCGAATTCAATCTGGTGCCTTCTATAGGAAGCATGAAGGTGGGTCAGGCATATTCGTAAATTAGATCCTTTTGTTACTTGCCGAGAAAATGTTTGAATAAGACGTTTGATCCTCATATTCTCTTAATAATATTTATCGGCATAATCAAGTTTTTCATATATAGGTAATGTTTATAATTATATACAACTATTCATATTGATAACATATTTCAGTTCGATGTGGAAGGATTGATGGGAAATCCAGTTCTTGGTGACATGATAAACGCACTTATAAATGATGCCTTGCCACAAGTAGTTGAGAAACATAAAGTCGAACTTTCGAAAGAAATCGAAAAACTTGCAAAAGGTCTGATAAATCCGTTTTTGGCAGATATGAGCCTCCAGGATTTATTAAATTTGCTCGGAGGAGGATTTTAAAAACGACGTAATTTGACATATGGCTCAAGATAATTTAGATGTCTTCATATTGGAGATTTACTTAACTTTTTAAATTGGACTTTGATTTGATTCTGTGATAGTTATCGCTATAATAAAATTAGCTTCAAATTTATATTGAATTTGATTACGATCTTATCTTTCTGCAGAGAAATATTAATTATTTTGCATAAATATAATTCATAAGTTATCAAGAATTACATAGCCAATATTATATATTTGGTGTAAGAGGTTTCTAGAGCTTTACAAAATAAATTTGTTATGCAATGTGGAATCAGAAAATATAAAAAAATATAAATAATATTTTTGAAATATATATAATAAAAATAATTTTTTTTTAAAAAATATTGTCAAATTATATGTACATTTTCTGCAATATAATTTTGTGTTATTTCTAAAGCACAGTTCAATAATACTAATTAATACAAATGACCATATTTGTACATTAGGGTGGTCCTTAATATGGACATTTTCGAATTTCCTTGCTCCCAAATGCTCAATTGGTTCCAAATTGATAAAAGCAATTCTCTGAAAGTTTTAGCTCTTAATATTAACTTTTAAATAGTGCGCAATTTAATCAAACTTTGTATGAAAAAAAATTTGAAAATTAAAAAAAAAAAATTTTATGTATAACTTAGCGACAATTTTTTTGCTAAATTATATCTAAAGACATTTTTAAAATTTTTGAAAAATTTTTCATGCTATTTCCATACAAAACTTTGATTGAATTGCGCACTATCTAAAAAACAATATTAAGAGCTAAAACTTTAAGAGAATTGTTTTTTATCATTTTGGAACCATTTGAGCCTTTGGGAGCAAGAAAATTCGAGAATGTCCATATTAAGGACCACCCTATTGTACATAGTAATAATTTCCAACTATTTATCATTTTGTACCTATCATTTATCATTTTGTTAGTAATGGAAATTTTATCAACTATATAATTTGTTTATTCACTATTCGGAAAGTACCACATATTTGCCTCTGGCTGAATAATATTTATTACAAGGAAAATTTGCTAAGATTTGTAAAAATATCTATTCAATAAACACTTCAATTGTCAGTATTCAGTATTATTATTTCTACTTATCGCAATAGCAAAATTAAATTCGTCCACCTGGCTTCAAAATGCGTATCTGAATATCGAGTGTTGCACACGTCAAACTCTATTTATCTATTTTATCAGTTTTGGTCATCACCTGATAGAAGTAAAACAATGAAAGGTAACCTTTGTGTTACAAGTAGGGTTGAGATAAAATATGACATTGGCCGAAAATATTTTCTGATCTCATCGACATGTCTTGTGTTATGGTTTTGATAATTTTTCTCATCATCGTTATTAATAATATTTTTTTTATCGATAATAAGATATTAATAACAAAAATAAAGGTAGACTAGAACCCTGTATGTAGTCTTGAAAATGTAGTACAAATTGTGGTTTTCGTACAAATGGAGATTATTTTATGTATTGAATGAGCATTTATTTATAATTTATTTATATGCTTAAAGGTGTTAAATGTGGATTAATTTTTTAAAAAATAAAAACTGATTTTAATTGACTTTAATCTATTATGAAAAAGCACTTAGAATGTATAAAGTACATAAATTGTGCTGCATCTGCATTGGCATTCCATGCGTACAGATTATTTGCATATAATTATTTAAGGGGTTAGGGGTACTTGGAGGCACGAAAGAATGAGAATTTTCAGTATTTTTTGTTTGTTATTAAACGATATTTTTTTACAAAAATATTGATACGGTATTATTATACAATGTTTTAACTTGAAGTAACAAAAATTTCAGAAAAAAAATTAAATATTCTCAAAGTTGTAGCTGTTCTTGTTGACCCTGTTTCAAAAAACGGTTTTGGCGGTGACCATCATAACTCCTTAGAGATTCATCTAAAATCAATCAAATAAAAAAAATAGTTTTATAAATAGATAATTCTGGGCCTGATCGAAAGTTTTCTTCTTTTTTGCGTATTTTTTAAGTATTATTTATCAAATGCAATGCAACTTCCTAATTTTACGTTATTAATTTAAAAAAATCTCTCGGTAAACTATTATGCAATACGATAACCAATTGATAAAAAGAATTTACAAATTATCATAAATCTGTTAATACAATAAGAAACACAAAGCTATCTATGATGGCATTAATTATATTTTAAGAAAGATTTAATCTCAATCTATCATTTTTAATCCATTTTATTTTTAATCCTTTATCTGATAATCCGTAATTTTATCTTATTCGTCACAATTATAAGTTTTTCAGGTACTTATAAAGAGCTTGGAAGATGCAAAAGATCCATATACTTTTAGTGATCCAAAGAGTGTAAACAAAATCAGGTGAGATGAGAATTTGGACCCAGAAATATTAAATACAAATTTACTTAATGCTAAATCATATTAACGACAGTTTATAAAAAATTAAAGAACGTTAACCTTTTACAAATTTATCAAGTTTTTAATAAAAATTAATCAATATTTGTATTCTATATATACTATTATTCACTAGCAAGAATATTACTAAAAGGCATCCCAATAGTTGTTCTATTCTAGTTTGTGACATAATTTTTTATTACAAGTAAATCCCAGGGCAATATTTTCATCTAGTTGTGATAATATTTTAACGTTGTGCCCGAAAGTAAAATTATTTGAAAATAAAATTAATTTGATTATTGATACAATTTTTTTTTAGAAAATGAAAACCGCAGTGTTTCTCCTCGGCTTCTTAGCTGTATTCGCAGCAGCCTATCAGGATCATAAAATCGATGCATGTAAGTGTAACTTTATTTATAATTTGAAATAATATTACTAAATTTTATGTGGAATTTCCTATTAAACTGATATATTATGAATTATAAATGTTATTAACAGTAATAAACCCGAAATTAAATAAAAGAAAGAAGAATTTACAGTATCTACTATCTTCTACGTATTACTGCGATAAGTCTTTGATGCAAATATCTTGAATTTTTTTGTAAAATTATTACTTTTCAAGTTATCAAAGTATTTAATGTTAAGCGAGTAGTTGCATTAAGAATTATGACTGTGTAACCAGTATTGAAAAAAAAGGGGAAAAACAAACAAGCAAGCTATTGTACCCAATAGCCTTTTTATTTTTTTATATATTGACTAGAAAATAATAATTCTATTATATTTTAGTGGTAAAATACACAAAATTGCGAGGTCTTAATAGAGGAGCCCTCGAAGATCAAGTATTTGCTCTCGTCGATTGTCTTCGCAAAATCTTACGCGAAGGTGGAGAACTCACCGGAGGAAAAATTTTGGATCCTTTGGATTCCGAGCATGTGGATGTTAATGTCACAATCCCAGAACAACTTAGGTAAGTTAAAACTCAATCAATAATAGAAAAATTTGGTAATTTAATTTTGAGCAGTTAATTTAGGTAGAATATAAAAACATTTTTATTAGCCAAATGATTGCAATTGTTTTTTAAATAAGGTAAAATTAAAATAAATACGTTAATGCCACTCATATGTGTCTGACACTAAGAAGTTCTCTACATAGACCATGTCAGATAAATATTTCTGACATACGTGATTTAAAGCTAATAGAAGTTTTAATATAGAGCCATGTAAGTCTATATGTGTGTGTGTTACATAAAAAATAGTGCTTTCCAGAAATTTTGGTAAAAAAAATTTCTTTGATACATTTTTAACTAATTTATCTAATAAAGTTGCTGTGGTCATTATGAAAAATGTTCTAAATATTAATGTGTCGATTAACGTATTAATGTACATTTTAGAATAAAAATAATATATTTGATGTTAAACCATATGTGTGAGTGTTTAACATAAAAAATAGTGCTTTTCAGAAATTTTAGTAAAAAAAATTTCTTTCATACATCAAGTTTCTTTGATACATTTTTAACTAATTTATCTAATAATGTAGCCGTGGCCATCGTGATTTTTTTTAATATTAATGTGTCGATTAACGTGTTAATAATACATTTTAGAATTAAAATGATGTTTTTGATGTTAAACCATTTTTTCAGTGTTGAAGGCGCCCTTGACAACCTACATGTAGATGGACTTTCAAGCTTCAATCTCACAAGCTTGAAAATTAACATTATTTTAATGAAAGTAGATTACAGTCTCACCATCGATCACATTAAAGCTAAAGGTTAGTAAATTATATTAAATATATATTCATTACGTATAATTTGTAAGTGGAATATTTAAGGTGTAATTTTGATAATGCGTATAAACTATTTCTCATCAAAATAAAACGATTGCACAAAAGATGCATGAACGTACTACATACTAACAAGGAAACCCTCAAGTTTACTCTTCTGGGATTTTGATGAAACTTCGCATGGTGATAGAGTTGATAGTCAAACCAAACCCCATAAAATATTATAGGCCTATGAGCAGTGGTTTAGACTATAATACTTTATGCGGTTTGGTTTGACTGTCAACTTATCACCATGAGAAGTTTCATCAAACTCCTAGAAGATTTACCCTCTCAGGAATAGATTAGACAATGTATAACAAAGTTGCTTCTAGTAATTATAGACAAATATATTATTTTCATACATTTTTATGGCATATTTGTTCAAAACGGAGTATTATGACTAATTAAGGTATTAGACATTCATTTATATATTATGTTTTTTTTATTATTTTTTTAGGTTTGTACGACCTCATTGCAAACTTGGTTGCAGCTGACCCATTATTCGGAAAAGGACCTTTCGATATTCAATTAAACCAAATCACAGCATCCGGACATATCAAATTGCGTTTGAAAAATCTTACATACGTTGAATTAGCAGAATTAAAACTTTTGCTCACTGTTGGAGATATGAAGGTAAACATAAAGTTATTTATGTAGTAGCTTCAACTATAAAGTTTGCGGATCTCTTATATTTCCTAAATTTTATATTTTAGTTCGCTATCGATGGAATAATGAACGACCCAGAACTCACAAGTGAAATCAACGCTTTCTTAAACGAAACTTTACCAGAATTGATCAAAGAAAACCAAGAATTAATTTCCAATACCGTAGACTCAGCTGCAAAGGATCTTATCAATCCAATTTTGAGCCAATTCACTCTTCAAGAAATTTTGGACATGATCGGTGGAGCTGGAGGTGAGGGCGGACTCGAATGCTAATTTAAATAACAAATAAAAAATTATTAAATTTTCAATTAATAATTTATGATCAGCTACTATGTATCTATTTTTATTGACTGCAATAAATATTTTATAATATATACATATGCTTTTTGTGTTAAATAATTTATTACGATTCAATTGCTTCTTCTGATTTTTTAATTAGAATATTTTTTAAGCCTATTAATTTTTTTCTAAATTAAAAATCTTTCAATATGATGTATTAATAATTTGAATTAATATATTTGAATACTTCTTTAAAAAATTAGTAGATGTAACGTATATTTGGTAAGATTGCAATATCATACAATTTGTCACTAGTCATCTTAAGAGAATATAAAAAATATTGAAGTCATTGAAGGAGAAAAACTAACTTCAATGCATAAAAATAAATATTAAATTTTTAACATATATTAAAATGCATTTTATTTTCAATTTCAGTTATTTAAACTTACAACTAAGAAATGCTCATCGTCTTTGTATCACAAATCTATTTTAAAACAACATTCATGTATGTTTAATTTAACATAACTTCTTATTTTCATGGTGAAATTTTTTATTCAATTTCTAATAATATTTCATAACTTTTCTCAATTATTAAAAATAAACAGTTTAAGGAATATTAGGTAATTTGACCAATATATCAATTACAACAAGGCACTATAATTTTAGCATTAATGACTATAATTTAGACTTTTATTTTGGTTTCAACAATATTAAATAGGAAATCTGTCAATAATCGTAAACGTGATGATAATAAATTAAAATAATAAATTAAAAATTGCAAAACATTCTTTCAATCTCGTTTACGCAAACTCGTACAAAATTCTAACTTATCTTAGGACGAAATTTAATTTTTGATTTGTAAATAATGCTATCGTTCAATTATCATAAATCTGGAATTCGATTACTTAAATTGCCATAGTAAAAAACTGTTATCTTCAATGATTTTATTTATTATTTTTGATACGATACAGAACATTTTATCTCAGTAATCTAAATCATTGTTATAAAAACTTATAAATTGATGGAAAATATCAGATGTTCGGTTAGTGGGTTGATAAGTGTATTTGAATCAAGGTGAGTAATTAATGAGAAAATTAATTATATATATATATAATTTTAAAATTTTTTCATCAATATTATTATTTTATAATGCCATAGTCTTATTATTTTTTTAATGGATATTTAAACCAATCATCAAATTGGTACTTAGACTTTTAAAAATCAGTGCATTCATTTTATAACAAGTTGGTCCACGTGATAAAGAAGCAGCCATTTACAAATTAATAAAATAAATTTTGATGTAATATTACTATTACTTGTATTTAAAGTTGTGTTTAAAGATAAACATTATAAAATATTATTCATAAATTATGTATCAGTAATATTTTTCATATAGAAAATGAAATTGGCAATCATCATTCTCGGCTTCTTAGCCGTAGCTGCTTCAGCTGGACGAGTTTCTTTAAATCGCGATGTCAGTTCTTGTAAGTATTATGGATTGTTTAAATTAGAATTATTTTGAATATATTCAATATATGTATTTTATTATTTTTTATTAGTGGTAACTTATTCAAAACTTCGTGGTCTTCAAAGAGGCGCACTTGAAGACAAAATTTTAGCTATTGTAGAATGTTTGCGAAAAATTTTGAGAGAAGGCGGTGAACTGACCGGAGGAAAAGTTTTGGACCCTCTGGACGCTGAGCATTTGGACACCAATTTTGAAATTCCAGATATTGCAACGTAGGTTATACATTCCACCTATATTTCATTTTAATTTGCATTTTCATATTAGAAATATTAAATATTTAAAACTTCACTTAAATGAAAAATACTGACCCTAAAATATATTTCTCTACGCATGCTAGTATATCGATTATCATCAATAAAAAAAGATATGCTATTTATCATAAGATAATATTGATTGCCATACTAATTGCTATAATTAAGAAACATATTTCTTTCTTTTATGAACACTTAATGATGATTTATGCTTCCGTAGCATTCACCAGAAATAGCTATTTTTATTCGAGCTTTTCACACACAGGTTTATACAGGTGTTAAACACACACATACACACAGGTGTGTATATGTGTGTATGTTTATGTACATATATATACGATATATCAAGTAGTTAGTTAACTTCAAATTTAAATTAACCATACTCCTGAAACAATATTTTTATGTTAACTCAGGTCTCAGAGTATTATCACTATTATTTGTATCATATAAACATATTCATTTATATTTAGCAATTAAATTAAACTTTTCACTCTGTCGTTAAAATCTAATATTTTTTATAGGGTAAATGGAGGTCTTGACAATTTGCATGTTTCTGGATTATCAAGCTTCAACTTTACTTCCCTTAAATTAAATTTGGTTTTGCTGAAGGTTGACTACAATGTAACAATTGAACAAATCAAAGCCACAGGTACCAAAAATTTTCAGAAATCTAATATTCATTAACATTTTATATTTATATTCATAAAATTTAAATCTTTTTGTCAATAGGTCTGTATGATATTGTTGGAAAATTGGTCAATCTTGTACCAATTAGTGGTAAAGGACCCTTCGATGTCCAATTAGACCAGATCACAGCTGCAGGTCATATTAAATTACGTTTGAAAGACCTTACATATCTGGAATTAGCTGAAGTAAAACTTTTGCTTTCTGTTGGAGCAATGAACGTAAATATTTGAATTTTTTTCTAACAAATTATATTTACCAAAAATAAATTTTCCTAAATATTAAATATCTATTTTTAGTTCCAAATCGATGGTTTAATGAACAACCCAGACCTCAGCGAAATGATCAACGCAATTTTGAATGACGTGCTCCCTGATTTATTAGTTGAAAATCAACAAAATATTTCCACTGGTGTAGATACTATTGCCAAACAAATCTTAAACCCAGTTTTAAGTAAATTGACATTGCAAGATATTTTGGACATGATTGGAGGAGGTGGCGGAGAAGGTGGACTTGTGTGCTAATTTTTGAAAATTCATTACGCTTATTTAAAGTTAACGCATATATTATAATATGTAGTTACACTTAACGACCAAGAATTGTAATTATAAGAAAATTAATAAATAATCGAATCATTTTTATAAAAAACCTATATTTATTTATTTTTTAATTGAAAAGTGTTTCAAAATCATTGCCAAAATATCTCCAAAATATATAAGTGTATAACTTTATATTATTAAATATTGTTTTATAAAATTATTAATCAGCAAATTAGCGCTTTTATCAATATCAGGGAAATGATTAGTTGCAATGCTGACGTGCATTCATATTTTTTAATAATTATGTATACAGATTTAACAATTAAAATTTTAAATAATTATTTTATAGATATTTACAAAAACATCAATAATATATTTTTTTATGAAGTAATTAAAAATAAAATATAATAATATAATTTTATTTCGTAAATATCGTATGTCCATCTAGCATCGAATGAAAACATCTCGTCAAGAATAACTAAACTTGAATCGAATCTTGGATAGGATTTTTTCTGTTACTTTTTGAATAATTTTTATAATTGTAATTTACATAAAATACGACTTTAATGTTAGATCAATATTATATTTTAGTTATAGTACTTATTATATTATGCAAAAAATGTTATTCAAATAGATTAGTTATTTTTTGAACCGATGAGATTTTGAAAAATTGTTTACGAAATTATTTTTTTAAACGATATTTTTAACAAAGAAACAATTCTACCACTTATTTAGAAACGGCTCAGTTCCTTAAAATTCCTTAAAATAGTTAATAAAAATTGATTAATTGCGAAGAAACGGCCCGACGAATCTTCACCGAAAACTGTTCTGAATATTCAAAATGGGTGCAGTATTTTGACGAAAAGATAGACAAAAGATTTTTTCTGGCAATTTTTTAGAAACAGCTTGGTCGATCATCTCCTAAAACTAATCAGCGCTAGACCTTATGAAGTTTCATCTTCTTTAATATTATAAGCCAGTTTTCAATAAAACGCCAACCAAAAGTCAAATTTTTGCTTATACTTCAACACAAACATTCATATAAACTCCCACAGAACTATTCCAATCTTGGTCTCAAACAATTCACTTAAAATCATCAATCATCAGGAAAACAAATTTAACGAGTCACCTTTTCTGGAACGTTTTTCAGGAAGTTAAAACAATTTAATTTGTTTAAATTAGATAAGATTCAAGGAGGTTGAATCAACAAATAAAAAATTTTAGATAACGACCAAGAACTTAATTCCGAATAAATAAATTCAAGATACCAGGACGATGGTCCTGTAATTTTGGTTCATTTAGCAACACACACATTGATACAAACTCTCACAAAACTATTCCAATTTTGGTCTCAACGAATTCACAGTGACTTAAAACATCGGGAAAACAAATTTAACGTCTCGCCTTTTGTGGAACATTTTTTCAGGAAGTTAAAAAAATGTAATGTGTTAAAATTAGGTAATATTTAAGGATGTATTTTTAGTGCAACGAATAACAATTTTTAAATAACGACCAACAACTTAACTCCGAAAAAAATAAATTCAAGAGACCAGGACGAGGATCCTGTATAAACGGATGCGTTAAATATTAAACGTTCCGGTTGCAATAAAGTGTCTATAGACAATGCTTTCATCGGGTGACAATACTGACAATACCTACTTGATGTCGTTGTCAGTCACAAGTCATGAATCTATAACTAAGTGCCGCGTCTGCCTTCGACGACCGAGCTTCCTGTCTACTTTAATTTCAATGAGAAATTTCTAATGCTTCTTCCGCTGAAATCGTCTAAAATTTATTTTGACTAATAGCAATTAGTGGTGTATTATGGTATTTTATTCTATAATTCATTTGGTACAAATAAATTGTAATAGGCAATGATAATTGGGACTTGGAGATGATGTAAAAAAGTCTACAATTCATGATGTAAGAAAGTATTAGAAACATAATATATTTCTAACGATTTTGTGTTGGTAATCTATATAACAGTCAAAGAAATATAAAAAGGGAATTGTCTATCAAAATCATAAAACAATATTTTATCTAAATTAGATTGTTACTATAATAACTTTAACTTAAGAGGAAGGAGCAAATTGCATTTTGCCTTAAAGCAAGTTGCATAAACTTTTCGGTATTCGGTAACATTTCGAATTGTGAACTTTAATTTATTTTGTTCTCATATCTTAACAGCAATCAGAACCTTACGTCCTATGAGCTGTTGCGCTGACAAAAACTTCTCCTTAATTCGTATTTTTAGATGGTTACCCAAAGGTTAATGCATAAATATTTGACGATGTTATTATAAGAATTTATCTAATAGGGCTGACTTGTTATTGGCGCAGCAATGCCGGACAAGGTCTATTTTCAAGATCTTTTCAAGGTCTATGGACACTTATTGCTATGTATTTCCAAGTAATAACTGTTGTCACTACTGCTTGACAACAGGCTGGCTCGGAGTGGGCCTCAAATCCAAGACCTTTAAATCAAGTTCCATCGCCATTAACCGCGTGAACTTTAATGATTTTTTGTAATTAAACCACTTTTTAGAATGCTCTTTCAATTTATGAACCTTGTAATTGTGCAATGTTTCATTCTTTCAGTAATTGATTACGAAGAAACAGTTCGAATTTCACCAAAAACTAGTGTGCACATTTACCAACTGATGCTTTTTCCTATTTTGTTGTCCAAGCATTTAGGATGACTTGAACCTCATGAAACTTTTTCTCTTTCAAAAACCAAAAAATCCTTCTAATTCTTTTATAATATTTTGTATTCATTGAGGCATATTTAGTCATAAATTTAGATGGGTTAGATGTTATTCATCAGAAGTGGCGACAAGCTATTGATTAATATTTTAGAAGATCTTATTATTTCTTGTGGCTAGGTGAATTATATGCAAAAACAGTCCTCCTGAGAATTGTAGTAGATGACCATGAACGTAAACCGCGAAATAACTCTGAGTGTTATTGCTATTGCGAAACTCAATTAATGTTTATTGCAAATATATTTAAAAGTGAAAAGATTTTCAATTTTATGTATATGAATCGACAATCAAATAATCTTTCAAAATGTCAATAATGTCTCTAAGAAATCTGGATAATTCATTTTTAATATGAATTTCTAAAACAAACGTTCTAGTTTCGCTTATTGGCGGAATAGAAGAATTTTGACGGTGCATTTACAATTACATGAAGTGTAATTGTTCAACGTTTTAGTTGAAATAAAAATATATTACAAATAAAATATATACAATATTATTAAAATTATCGGGATTATCAATAAAGTTCTAATCTCTTCGATACTGACAAAAAAATCAACCAATACAAATCAAATTTTTATATATTTTATTCCTAATTTTTTGGTGCAGTTTTAACATAAGAGTAACACCTGGAACCTAACTTTTATCTCTTTATCAGCTACCGCCCTAACAACATTCAATTAATTACATAAGTCCTTCGAACTTCAAACAAGTCCTGACTTTGTCAGGAATAGTCTTCTGTGAAATTGCTTAGCAAAGAATCCTTTGAAAGCTTGGTGGTATTCAGAAATTCGTTCGGAAAATAAACTGACTTCCGAAGAAGAGATAATGCATTGCTGAGTTTCACTTAATAGATAGCAGATGTTTGCACGACTATCCACACAGGTGCGCTTCCTCCGTTTATCTCAAATGCAATTTTCAGCAAAACTGATTCAGCAAATAATCAACGCAATGACCAAGTGTCTGGTATTAATATGCTAACTTTATTATTTAATAATGTGCTGAATTTGTTACTAGAAGTTAATGTGATAAGGTTATTATTAAAATAACACATGGGGGCTTTTCCGCGATCTAGTGGCTAGGTGAATTATATGCAAAAACAGTACTCCTGAAAATTGTACTAGACGACCATGAAAATAAACCGAGAAATAACTCTGACAATGAGAATTATTGCTATTGCAAAAATCAATTAATTAATGTTTATTGTAAATGTATTTAAAAGTGAAAGCATTTTCAATTTTATGTGTATGAATCGAGATTGTAACATTCTTTCAAAATGTCAATACTAAGAATGAAATCCAAACAGAACAACAAAATATTTTTAATTAAATTAGTGTTACATAATATTTTACAATACTTGTAACGAACTAAAAAATAGTTGAATACAAGAAGAATTACCAATAATAAATTATTCTGCCCTCAGATTTCTTACTTTATATGTATGTATAGATATACATACATATAAGTGTAATTTCTTTATCAATTACTTATAAATAGCACAAATACATAGATTTTTTTATTACAATATCTGAAAAGAATATCAACCCTTTGATAAAAACTTTTGAGAAGACCTACAAAAGACGCGCAGTTATCATCAATTGCGTCAGGAATTCTAGGAAATAAAAGCTATGTTATAATAGGAAATATATATTCTCGGAGTTGGAAAACACGACAGGAGAATGGGTCGACCAACGATCAATAGAATACACTTGAAATACTCTATCATTTGAAGGGTTATTGCATTGGACACTACAAATTGCATGCAACCCATAACTCATAATAGACAAATCCTCTCAAACATTTTTTTTTTGAATTTATTTTTCATAGCAAGCTATACAAAGTACTCCACTCTCAAACATTTGAATGAGATAAAAAAAAATTTCAACATATTATTGCACATCTACTTTTTCCTGAACTGGTCTATTAACATTAGAAGGATTTCATAAAAAAATATTGTTTTTGTGATTTTTATTTCAGATAACAAAAGCCTTTCATACTTTCTTTTAAGGTAAGATTACATATTATCAAAGAATTTTTTCTAACTTCAAGCATAATTTAGTAGTAAGTACCAAATTTTAAGAAAACATTCAATTAACAAGATCATAAGGAGGCGTCCAATAATCAAGTGAAGTTCTTAGGGCGAGGGGGGGGAGGATTTATGACAAAAAATCATAAAATATCATGTGAGGAAGGAAGCAGTATAGTAAGATATTAAGTGTATTTACTTTTTACCTGAATTTTTTTAAAAACATCCAAAAAATTTCAAAAAAAAATCAAACATTTTACATTTTTTTAAATAAAAATACACGTGATGGTTGGGAAGGGAAAGAGTAATTTTGATTGCGTATCACCAAGAAAGAGGGGGGGTCCAAAAATCCTTAAAAAATCGATCATGTGATTAATGGATGCCCCCAAATATATTTTAGGCAAATTGAACCGACTTAAATACTAACATAACGGAATAATGTGGAATATAATATCAAATAAAATCAAACAAAAATTCAGGCGTATAATATTCTTTTTTAAGGCATGCTAAAGAATGCAAGATGTCTTTTATTCTTTCAGTTCATCAATATTTATAAATATTTTTGCAAATGATGTTTGTAATTTATTGCGACACGCCTAAGCTAATCAAATTCTTGAAGTTTTAATTTTAAATATAAATTGTTCTTGTTTAAACATAAATACGTTGCATATTCATTAGGTATAAATATAAATAAACAAATTACGTTTGGATCACAAAAGTATTCAAAGTGCAAGTTATTAAACTGTAAAAAAATATAAAACATTAATCAAATAAGAGATGATTTCAGCTAATATAAATCATATTTCTAACCAAGTTTAACTGTGTTTCCTTGAAAGCTATAATTATGAAAAATAATTTAATTTTGTTTGGACCACAAAAGTATTCAAAGTGCAATGGTCTAAACAGAAAAAAATTATAAAACTTTATTTTCGAATTTAGTAAATTCAATCAAATAAGAGCTGATTTCAGCTTATGTAATTCATATTTCTGACCAAGTTTAACTGTGTTTTCTTGAAAGATATAATTATGAAAAATTATTTAATTCTGTTTGGACCACAAAAGTATTTAAAGTGCAATTGACTGAATAGTTTAACTGTGTTTTTTTGAAAGCTATATTTATAACAAATAATTTAATTCTGTTTGGACAACAAAAGTATTCAAAATGCAAGTTATTTAACAGTAAAAAATTATAAAACATTATTTTTGAATTTTGTAAATTTAATCAAATAAGAGATGATTTCAACTAATATAAATCAAATTTTTAACCAAGTTTACCTATGTTTCCTTAGAAACTATATTTCTAAAAAATGATTCAGATCACTTGCACAATTTTCATGAAAACTCATTTACTTGATCTAGGAAAATTCAAACAAACACAACTATTCTACAAATTTTAATAATAATGAATTTCCCTGAACATCGAGTATTTGACATCATCGGGGGGTTAGCGTGCAAATCGTCATGGGGTAGCACAAAGTCATGAGTGGACGCTAATTAAGCTCAGATATATTTGTTTGCGCGGATTGTGTGCTGGTGACGAACAATTCGCTGAATTCAATTTATGACCATCTATTTTATACATTGTAAAACGTTTCTGGAAAACCAAATACACGAGTTGTATTTCAAATAATGCGCAAAAGTCTCTATGGTACGGGAAAGACGTCACGAATCATACTGGAAAACTCTATTCTAGTAATAGAGTAGTAATAGAAAGTTATTTTAACAAGACTAAAAAATATATTCTTTAAATATATATCTACTCAGTTTTATCTACATGTTTTAGAGTTGTCCAAATTAAAAGAACAAAGATCAGCCAAGACAATGTTTGGTATCAATCATTTCTATAATGAATTGAACTATGTAGTTCATTACAAAGCTATGGTCATTACAAAGCATTACAAAGCTTATGATACATGATATTTAGAGCCAAAATTATTTTTTAGAGTGTAGAATTATCAGAATGTAAAGATTCATATTGAACAAGGTCCACGTGATCGTTTGCATCAGTGATTCCCAAAGTGGTCCCCAGAGATTCTTGCCAACTTGAATAATTACATTCCCATCCTAATAAGTTTTTCTCCGTCTTTATAAGTTTTGTCCCGTATTTGATACCAAAAAATATGGTGATCTTGAGTTTTACCTAAAACTTATTTTCTATATTTATTCATAATCCATCATTTACATTCACTAACATTTAAAATTCCCACAAAGAATTTCTAAATAATTACCAGACGCTATAATTAATTCCAGCTAAATAAATAAATCGCCAACTATCAAGCCCGAAAATTATGGTAATTTCTGCGAAGTTCGCTAAGAGCCGTTACCATACGAAATATATACGAAAAGCAAACATGAATAAAAAAGACAACTCAAACCCTTTCTCAACGACCAATTATATGGCCGATCCGCCTATTTTCAGTATTTCTTAATCATAATACAAATATCAGATTTCAAACCGCATATTGCTTTATTTTGCTCTTTTATTTCGTCATCCATCCTCCAATGAAACTTCTAATAAGCTGTTGCGAACAAAGAATTTATAAAGTTATGGGGAATCGATTTTGTGCTTATTTCAGAACTATAAACCGAATTAATCGAACTGGATTTATGAATAATAAAATTTATGATGAAAAGCTAAAAAATAGATTAATAAAAGACCATTGACTAAAAATTAGGATCGTCACTTATCATAGGTATTATTGTATAGGTAACTTATAATAACTTTTCTGTTCTGGGCCTAAATTAATTAATTAAATTTACATTTTTAAGATTATAAGTAAGAATAACAAATAATATAATCCGAATAATATAATAAAACTACTGTGAACTATTAGGTATTATTACACCATTTTACACCCTTTTACTGGGACAGTGATGTCTAATTTGTTATATATCTATGGGGCGTCGCAATAATTCTAATGTGCAAACACTAACTGGAAATATACAATTAATCTACCTACTCTCGTCCATATGTCCCCTACATATTATTGCTGACCACATTCGCTTTATTGAATTTCAATATTAAATGATTCGTGGAATAGTTGAACGATAAAACTAATATCCGAAGAAACCCTACAGCAGATTGCGGGAATTATGGAATGGGCGGCATCGTGATGAGTTATAATTATATAGTTGAAACTCTGTTGCTCAGAATCGTTTTAAACCGGACAACCTATAACTTTATTATTGATTGTGATGTGGAATTAAAAGTTTGATTTGTCTTCTATTCTTTTCTAAAACCGAATTTTTAGTTTGGCAAATCATATTATTGAACTTACCGATTTGATTGCTCATGGTATACAAGCACTAAAAGTTTTAAAAAGTTTCAGGTTAGGAAATTTTCCGAACGCTTTCAATTCGTCCAAACTCTGCTTAATAGCACAATATCAATGAGAAATTATAGAAAACTCTAAGAATTTTACATAATATATGAAATTATAATTTTCTTACGAATCTGAACAGAATGCCATCGAAATTTTAATATATTTTTCAATAATAATTTGTAATATTTACAATATGGTACTTAAATTCTTAAAACAATAAATAATTGTATTTCGACGAACTGGAATTCTTGGCAAAGTTTGACATTCCGGTGAGGTGATTCGCATGTACTTCCCAGTTACACATAATGGGTCACAAATATGATATTTGAAATATCTTCTCACACATTTATGTATTTCGAATATATTTATGCTCAAAAATTATCATGATGTACTTTAGTGATAGATGGTAGTCATAGCAAACATTATTTTTGAAAAAGAAAATAATACAAGTGTTAATCAACAAAGAATATACCTATAATGGATCACTAGTATGATATTTGAAATGTCTTCTCACAAATTTATTGCATTCACTTTATTTTAATATATTTATGCTCAACTTGTAGTGATAGATCTTCTAGTGATAGTGTAGTCTTAGCAACATTTAATTATTTTTGATAAAAAAACAAGTGTTGATCAACGAAGAAAATACAATATATGTAGGTATTATAACATATATGTATTGTTAAGAACTATTATGCATTATTATAATATTTTATGTTCATATAAAACTTGTTAAGAACTATTATGCATTTATTATAATATTTTATGTTCACATAAAACTTTTATGAATCGACCTTTATATTATCCGTACAATAAGGGTCAAATCAGGTAAAACTGATTATTAGTCATGATTGAAACACCAACATGCAGACTAAAAAATCAACATTCAATAATGTAAGTTATAATTTAAAATGAAATCGATAAATCTTAAAAAGTGTTTGTTTTTACATATCAAGAAGAGAACCATAATTATTATTTCTTCATTACCCCACCGCTACCACCAAATGAAGAGATTTGATAGTTTGAA
>NW_020537646.1:11090068-11116716 GCF_003426905.1 Ctenocephalides felis | reverse complement strand
GTCATTTAGTGTGTGATGGAGTTGCCATGGAATTTGGTCCTGTCTATTTCGTGATCGTTTTCTGTAGTTGTCATCGGAGTATTATTAATAGCGTTAGGAATGTTTTGTTGTAACGTTGATTGGTTTGGTTGATTGTGCGTGTGTTGATTGCTGGAAGTACTTGCCATGTTCACATTTTCTGGATCATATTCAGTATCATTTAATGTGCGATACGCTTCCGCAATAGGGATTGATAAATTTGTGTGTTCCCCATTAATGGGGAACATAATTTAATGAATTGCACTTATGTTAAAACTAGTTACACTTATTTTATTTCACTGTGCACTAAACTATTCACAAATGGTATTTCACTTGAATAAATCCGAGACCAATTTATTGTTTACCAAGAGTTGTTATCGGTTCGACTGCTGAATCGAGAATGTGAATTTAACAAATAAAATATTATCTTTTATTTAAGGTCCTGCTTTGCTTTCATTCATGATAATAATTTTGTATTATACGGTTCATCATCGTTAATGTAAATAATGATTTTGGCCATACACTAGATCCGTTTTCCCTTGGGCGTTTATTGATTGTCATTATTCCGAGATTCAGTATTGTAATTAATTATTATTACCTGAACCGTGTACATGTTTGATGAATCATTTCGATGCCTGTACACTATGCTGATTGATTGCCCAGTGAAAAACAGACATTGCAATAGACATGTAATTATCAACAGGCCATGTAAATATGATAAAATATAAATATATTGTTTACTAGAAAATAATTCAGTGAGACTTACTAAAAAATCAGTTGGTGGTTTTTTGTGTCGACATGCCAACCCAGCGTTATATTTCAATGAAGCTAGAAAAAACGTATTTGTGTGTAATTTATCATTTTCATCATGGCTATGTTGAAAAATCAGAACAGACGTCTGTAATTATTTATGGCAGTTGTGAGCCAAATATTGTATAAATTGAATAGCAGAGTGGTATCAATAATTGACCTCAAAGATGCTTATATTATATATTCAGATATACGCCCTCAAGATATTTAAGTAGCAATCCAACATGAAAAAGTAATCAAATTTATGCTAATTTTTATGCTCTTAATTTTATAATTCAATTTTTCATTTATCAAAATGTGTATCATAACAAATAAACGTGAGTAAGACATATTTCTTTGTAAAAGTGTAATTTAAATCAAATGACACTAATGTCTTGCAGTCTCGCATTTTTCTTAAATGCTATGGAAATCATGAAAATGAAAAAGTTTTCTATTTAAACTTTTAACAAACTGACGTTTACAAGGAAAAAACTGGATTTATGAATTTTAGTGCTTCCAACTTCAATAAAAACTTTATACCAACGACATTAAAGTTCAAACATCAAAATTATTATTGCTGGTGGCATTTACCGCTCTTTAACATTTATGAATTGCACAAAAATATGTAATAACGAAATAAATAAATAGATTTTTATATTAACGAATAAATGTTTATAGTTGGTATTTGATTACCAAATGCATTAATATGTTTGGAATAATATAATAAATCTATATGCATTCGTCAATATGCAGATGAAAGCTGATCATTGTTTTAAAGTCCTATAACAGTATTATTATTTTATAAGCTTTTGTAATAAAATACAATGTGGGTTTAAAAATACGCAGACAATGCAATTCGAAATATATACTCCTACATGAATTTCCATAAAACTCTATGATATTGCACATTTTATAAGTTTACTGCAATTCAAACAGCCTTCATAACCATCTATCTATTCTGGAATGTGATCATTTATCAAGCTCGTAAAAATCGAGGGATTATTTCTAATAAAATGTGCTTTCGCGCATATGTTCGTAAAACGAATGTATTTAAATTAGAAATATGATCATGGCTTCTGCGATTATACATAATACATTGATCCTATAAAATTCATGTAAGTTCCAAGCTCTAATAAAACTTCAATACTCGTTAACTTTCCGTAGGATAAGTAAAAGTAATCGCAAAAAAATCGAAAATGAAATGGAAATTATAGGTTTTTACGTTTCAGCAGTTTCTGAACATTTTGGCACACCTTAGAAAAAATTGATTTGTGTGTGTGCGTGTGTATGTGTGCTGATACAAATTTTCGTCGAATGAATGAATGCTTTTGCAATAACTTACTATTAGTTTCTAAATGATTTCATAATTGATATCAAACGTGTCAATACCGCATATTGTCAATACCATTATTCAATTTCCTTGTCCGCAGTCGGATGGTGCATCATGCGCCCAATATTCTGCATAAACGCTTCGACGCCCGTCGTGCCAAACACCGAGACCTAGTTTCATACAACCATAAAGCCTGAACCAAAATAGTCATTTGATAAAAGATTTACGAACAGCAAAAACTTTGAAATCTAAGTTTAAATCCATTCTCATACTTAACGTTGATATATGTAATTGCAGCAACGCAAGTTATAAGTATTTTAATGGATTATTTATGTCCAAATATTACTAACAACTATAAAACAAAATTTTAAAATTTCACAAATGAACATGTAACTAAAAGCCATTACATAGTATAAAAGAATTATTTGAATATGAAAAATAGCAGTAATAAATCATTTTCCCGATCGTGGATTGTTAAAAATTTTAAGGAGATTTTGGAATTTTGATACGACCAAAATTTCTTTTTATATTACCTTTTGATACAGTTTTGAAAACAAAAGTTAATTTAGGTGATCTATTTTTTTTTTGTAAAAATTTTACTAACATCTATGAAATAGTATTTTAATATTTCACAAATGATCCATTAAGAAAAGTGTATGCGCTTGAATTTATTAAGTTTTTTTCTTTGAATGTGAAAAATATTATGAAATTTTTTAAGAGATTCTGGAATTTTGAGTATCAACTTAAAAACAATATCAATATTTAAACAATTCTGTTTAAATTACTTTTTGATACATTAACTAAAACAAAAGTTAATTTAAGTGATCTATCTTTTCTTGTAAAATTATTGAGAATTTTTAAAGTGTACCATAATTACAAAATTTAAATGTAAAATATTTTTGGCAATTATTTTAGGTACATTATAAATAAATGCATTTTAATGTGTTTTGTAATGGCTTTTAGTTACATGTTATTCAGCTATTTAGAATAAATAGCTATGATCTTAGATAATATCTTTTAGATAATATTATTAACAAGCATATAATACACAATATAATATTGTTAAGATATGATCAAAAATCCAAATATTATTTTTGACAAGATCACATTCATGATACAATTATTTAGTACACTCAAATTTCATACATTATCGCAAGTTTTTTTTATTTTTATACTTTGTTGAGAATATTTATTTTCACAAGTCCTTAAATTGATTTATTATTGCAAAGCAAACTATCCACGTAAGTTAAAGATTTCTAAAGTAAAGAATTCTAAAGTAAATTTTTAGAATGGTATTGTATCTAAAAATTATAGAAAATTTAGTACATAGAATTAATGATGAGTACTACACAATACGTATTTTTAATAATTTCATATCAGAACATAAATATTTACTTCTAAATATGAATATGGTTAGTCTGGAAAAGGTCTGATTATTATAGAAAAATAATTTGTGTGTTGCCGATTTTGCAGTCAAAATTACAAAATATTTTCAGAACTCATGAGCAAAAAATATCAAAAATCGGTAACAAAGTAAGTCTCCTAAATATTTATTGAGTGAACGTAAAGTGCATCTTTTCACTTTAAATTAGGGACCTTTAGTATTGAAACTGGTTACTCCAACTATCTTTATCAAGACTTGGAACCATTTGTGGCAAAACTTTCATTTCCAACAATAATTTTGAATGTGTCTATTAAGGTAGTGTCATATTTGCATGTAGTAGCCAAACATATATTTTCCATTACCCGATTCAAAATTTATACGAACATCGCATCGCAAACCATGAAATATAACCGCATTTATATACAAGGCAGGCACTATAATAATGCACAAAAGCTTTAACGCAAAATCTGTAAACTCGAGCAGAGCTTTTAAAGCATTAAAACTTAATGAAAGTTTGGTATGGATTTTTGAACTTTGCCATTTATGAAAAACATTCAACTCGAAAGCATTCCGTTTATGAACGAAATTACGTTGGCACCTTACTTTTTGATGGACTCACAAAAGATTAACTTGTTTCGGAACAAATTCATTTTAGCGTTTGACAGAATCTTGGAGAAGGCAGAGGAAGATGTCAGAGCTATAAAATTTGTAGAAAATTAGAACTATAAATTATTTCGAGATATAAAGAACAAACTTTATTGTAATTAACATATTAAATAAATATGAAGTAATAAAAATATGCATGAATAAAATATAGATGTATAAAAAAATTATTTCATTTTTTAAAGTTCAATAGAATTGCTTGCTATAATTAAAATATTACAAAAAAACAGTTTCCATGGACAAGAAATATTAAAAATGACCGCCAAAAAAAGTAATTGCCCTAAATAATTATTAAGTGAACGTAATAATTTGTTTCTTTTTACTTTAAATTAGACATCAGTATTGAAACTAGTTACTCTAACCATCTTCATATATATTGAAAGACAGAAATTTGTATCAAAATTTTCATTTCCAACATTGACTTTTCTGTAATGTATCTCATATACATACTTCTAATACGTAATATACAAAATTCATAAAAAATTAGGTTTTGGAAGAGTGTTTTACCAACTACATATGAGTAACAGGTAAAAGATTAATAATAGGTATAATAAATTGTACCTGAAATATCTTGCCAATTGCTTTTAAAGATGCATTGATATTTCTAAATTTTTATGTAAAGCTTCTGTAATTATTATTTCTGTAATAAAAATAATATTTATATTTGAATATTGTTAATTACACTAAATTTACATTGAAAATTTGAAAAATCCAAAGTATTTCTTTAACAGAAATCAGCAAGAGTCATATGTTATAGATAATACATATTTAATAAATTAAATGCAATATTAAGTTTTTGCAGTATTAATAATTTTTGCATAACGTTCTAAAGAATTTGAGGAATTTCAACATATTACGACAACTTTGTTGAAGAAATGCAATGGATTTTTTAAATTTTCTATGTAAAATTTTTATAATTAACAAAAGTCAAACATAAATATTATTTATGTTACAGAATTAATAATTATAGAAATTTTACGTAGAAAAAAAATACCAATGCATTGCTTCGACTTTTAGAAATTTTATATTATTAATTATTAATAATCTTTTATTATAACTCATATGTAGTTGCCAGAACACTTTTCCAAAACCTTATTTTTTATGAATTTTGTATCTGATAAAAAGGTTTTGTGAAACTCTGAGCACCAAGGGATGCCGAAGTCATTAGAGAACGCTTAAATATATGCGCATACAAATATCTTTTTAAAATAAACACAGACATCGCCAGAAGCTTTTTTGGCTCATTAGTTTCTCATTGGAAACATTTTCATTACTGGCTATTGTTTCTACGTCGGAATTTATCTTTTTTTAAAATAAGATAATTTGGTTTTCATGTTGAAATAACTAAATTATCAGAGGTTGATTTTTGTGAATAAAAGCTTATAATAAGATTTTCAAACCGCACTCACTTCGGCTTTCTTGGAGACTTGCCAATTATGTTTCCAGAATATATGTCAAAAATATACTGTGTCTATATGCAAATTATTTAGAATTTCAGAAAGAATAAGGAAAAATAATCATATCTGTATTATAACACGATTTGAAAAAATTCTTTTATTATATCACTTTTTCAGGGTGATTTAGTTCTGACCAATCATTTACTATTTTATGTTTCAATTACATCTTACATTTATTTGAAAGCAGATGTCTGCGTCATTTTTCAGATTTGTCCATGTGAGGAGACAATCGTTTTTGATGCAACTTTTATATCATTCCCAGTTTCAATTCACCTATATGTGATAAATGTCAAAGCTTTGTTATACGCGAAACATGTCCGAATGCACGTAAAATAAAAATCCAGCATTCTGCAATAAAAGCCTTTCAAACACATAGAACTCTGGTTTATTCTATATAATAAATTAAATCCTGATAAATTGGATTTGGACACATGAAATAGTTTGAAAAGTAACTAACGAATACTTTTATCAAAAATTGGTTTTACGTTTAATATTTCATATGTATTCTATTTAAAACTTATGAGAATATGAGATAGATAATAAACTAAAATAAATAATTAAAATTGCATTCCGAAAAGTGCTGGAATTAATCGCATTGTAATACCTATACCTATACAAATATAACTATGATATATAATTGAAATTGCATTTTAAAAAGTACATAAATGAATTGCATTGTAACAGCTATACATATAGGAGATATACATACAGCTTATTATAACAGGGGTAAGTAGTAACAGACGTTTTTTTAATAAAATCTTGAATGATATTAAAATATTTTTTGCTTCAATTTCGCGCGCAAAATATTATTGTAATAGGTATTGTCCCGAAGACCGGCACAATATACAAAACTGTGCAAGTCCGTCATTTTTTTACATGTAATGTAAAATTGTATTAAGATAAAATTTCGGTTTGCATTTTTAATATCAATTGATTTAAAATTGTATATATCTTAATTTGTTTTCAATTTATCAATCTTTGATAATACATATGTAACAAGTTTTATGATTGTTTAAATAGTCATTATGTAAAAAAGTCACACCAGGGGTTAGTTGAAACTAAATCTTGAAGCTAGATGTAACGTACAAGAATTATATTCAGATTCAAATGAAGATGATTTGGTGGAATGTATAGTTTGTAAGAAATGTAAACTGTATTAAAGAAGACACTATATCATTCATATATATTAATTATAGTTTATGTTAATTTATGATAAGAACTTCTATTATAAGAGACACTATAAATTTCATTTGTATTAATTCTAGTATTCTTTGATTTGAGAAAAATATTACTTATAATAAACAAAACGTCAATTTTCATAAAAATAAGCGAAGAATAAATTATCAGAGCTCAGAGGTATTATTGTCGTTTTTTATCGATACTACTTGCTCCGGTAGATGTTGCAACTAGCCCCAACACGAGGTAACTTCTAATACCGCAATTTTTTTAGAAAATGATTAAATGTGAAAAAATTAACAATTTTTAGTTATGTAATTATTGTTACTCGATTTGGTACAGGAATAATTATGCATTTATTCATTTCATACTTCGTAGAAATATATCCAGTAGATCTCAAGATAAATCAATTTAATAAAAAAAACTGTTACAACAAGCCCCCAACAAGCTTTCAAACATTCCAACAACGTTAAAAAATTTACTAGTATTCATTTTTACCAAATAAATGCAATGAATCAAGGAATATCCTCAACATCAACATTTTACAATCAGTTTGCAAATGCAGAATTATCATGTTTTTAGAATGTAGCATGAGATGTATTTGCTATAGATATAGAGATAATATAAAAAATATTTTAATGACCGCTTTCGATATTTCAACACCAGTTATAATACCATTAATGAAAATCATCAATTATTTACCGTATCATCGTTTTGAAACAAAATACAAATCCTCAATAAGAGGATTAGATTATTGTACTTGTCTGATTCTAATGTCAGTGATTCCTTTTATAACGTACAATCAAGCGCTGATACATTCACTTACTAACCGAGTTCCCCTAAAAGCAAACATGTGCTTTTTGTCGTACACGCGCAACATTTACTTAGTAGACCATCGTTAAAGTTCAGCCTGTGTACTCGTCACCTCGTTATATTTGCTATCATCATTTTGCAGGTTTATGACTCTTCAAAGGTTAAAAGTGCTTCCGAAATTCCATGCGCATAAATAAAAATTATGATACTCAAATTCTATATGAATATGAAGTACTAGAGTAGTAGGAAAGTACTCGTACTTTTTTATTTATTTCTTGTAACTGAGATGATAAATAAATTAATGATACTTGCAATGGAGTTAAAGTTTAATTTAACACTAAACCTAGCGACAATGTTATTATTTCGAATATAAGTAATATTGGATGTACAAACTACCATCCTCAACAATACGATACTTGTATTAATGTAAAAAAATCACACCCGGGGTTAAAGTACTTCTTCTACTAAGTAAAACCTTTGGGCTAGATGTATCATACAAGAATTATATTCTGATTGAAGTGAAGATGAAATGGGCACATGTGAATTACGTTACAGAAGACTCTATACCTTTTATTTTTATTAATTCTAGTTTAAGTTGATTTTTCATAAGAATTTCTATGATAAGATACACTATATATTTCATTTGTATCAATTCTAGTTTACTTTGAATAAAGAAAAAAATACTTATAATTTGTAACATGTCTATTTTCATAAGAATAAGCAAAGATCAAATTATTAGAGGTATTATTGACGTTTTTACAATACCATCCTCATTAATAAGATAAAAATGCATCAAATATGATGATGCTAAAACTACCTTTTTTACTATTTTTACAATATATATGTTAGTCTATTGACTATTTTTGCATTTATCTATGTAAAAAGCTTATTATCATATGGTTTTTTGGTGATCATTTTTACCAAGATTAGAAAATTATTTATAAGTATAATTTTTGTTATTCCCAATTTAAGTTTATTTATATCCCAGAATAGTTATACATGATTATATATGTGAAAGGAATTATGTATGTAAAAAATTAAATGAAATAAATAAAATCTTGAAAAATAAAGAAAAAAATTACGATTTTTATATAGAGTATTATTACTTGGGTAGTTTTTACTTGGGTAGCCACAGAACTTCTTTTGAAAAAGCAGAAAAGTACTAAAAGTAAAGCGTGAAAAAAATATTATATGCGCAATGTTTCTTAGAATTCTATCATAGAGCGTGATAATATCAGTAGTATAACATTTAAAAATGTGTTATACAAAACGTTTGCAAACAGTCGATTTGACCGGTACTTGGAGCAAGAACAACTACTACTTTTTATGATCAAAAAAACTTGTCCATGATATGATGTTAATGCTGATATTAAATTGAAGTAGTTATTTAATTTTCTATACTGGCATTTAATTAACTTGTACATGTATTGTGTGTGTTGAATTTAATACCTTACTCGCTCGATAGTAAACAGACAAATTATGAAATTGGTATCACATTTTGAATCTGCTTAAACTATAATATGCGTGAAAGTATTACTGTTGTATTGTTTCGTGTGCAAATAGCAGTCAGCTGTTTGATGTTTCATTACTAATTTTCAAAAAAGTAAAGATGTGGATTAAAAACGGGTATAACGCGTTTTGCCGTCATATAAAAGTTGTTTTTCATAAGAGCACTTTATAGCACCGCGTGCCTTTTTGCGATTTCGCAAACAAATCCTATTAAATATTTTGCTTATCACAATCCACGTATTGTTTATGTCAGCTGTAAGCCCTTACGCGCTACGCGCCTCGGGGAGTCGTGATCCCTCCCCTAGGGCCCTGCGTCACATTTTCCGCACGGAGCGGCGCGTGTGGATGACGCTTTCTTGCCTCGTTTCGTCCTCATCACTGCGAAAAACGAGGTCTTTTCTTTTCTCTCCCGCGCGTTTATATTTTCTGTCCTTGATCGGCGACCGGCGGCGGTAGCGGGTTTTGCTATTGGTCGATCAATAACACCATGCGAACAGCCGCGATTCGCGTAACAGAAAAATAATATATACATGTATACACATATAGGAACGTATACGATTTTGGCGGCCAGGATAGAAGAAAAGCGGTGTGTTACTAACCTGTATCCACAGTATTCAAATGTGCCGCGGCATCAAAGCGGTAGTGTGTCACAGGTTCAACACAACAACACTTTCGTGAACGCAAAGTTTGCGTCCGCGCGCGTGACTTTTCGTCGGAGTTTTTCGCTCGTCGAAGACAAAGGGAAAGCGTGCGACGAACTAAGATCGGTCCGGAGTGTTCGTTGTCAACCAGCATGAAAGCGCGGACTCACTACCAAACCGGAGAGCCGGCGCTGTGGTGTAGATGTCGGTTTGTTCGGTTCACGCATACACGCCGAAAAACGCGCACGAGCGCTCGGGTAGGGCGCTTGCGCCTGGAGAGCAGCACGGCTAAACACTAGGGGTGCCCATACCGACATCTCGATAACTGGAATTGCTGAAAAGAAAACAATGATTACTAATCACTATTATATCGTGATAAGTCTTTTAATTTCAATGATTTGTTAGTAATATAAAATTTGAGGATGATGGTCTACTAACATAGGTCCACAAAATAAAATAAATCTGCATTAGGTGCTTCTCATATGTTTTTCAATGTATTTTTTACCGTTGAAAACGAATCTAAAGTCAAAATTGAAGATCAAAGTGCAAGATGCAGAAAAAAAATTAAAAAATGAACTAAATATCCCAACTAGAAATTTCACTACATGATAATTAAAAACTTGAAATTTCTATCATTATTTGGTCCTTTCTTCCTTAAATGCTTGTTAAACAAATCTCTGCAACCCTTTTTTATTTCTGTTGACCATCTTTCTGCAGCTGGCAGCATTAATTTACTCCCATTGGCGGTATCTGCAAACGTACTTGCAGTTATATCTTTCAAAAAAGATTAAAAGAGTTGTAAAAATCTGGCACACAAGTCATTCATGGAGAAAATGGCAAGAAAACGACAGAAATTATAAGATTTTCAATGACCAATCATTAAAATATCTAGATTGGAAGGATTCATTTTTTTTATTTTCCTCAATTTTTTTCAGATTGACCAATGTTGACTTAAGTTTTGTCTTTAGCGGTAAAAAATACATTGGAAAACATATGTCCCATACCTAATACAGACAAGTTATTTTTTTTTGGTGATCACACAGCAAAAACATGACATTTTGACAGTGTTTTGTAGCATTTTGTATGAAAACAGAGAGATAACATAGCCTTGCCATAACATTCATTTATTAACTTCCCGTAGGGTAAGTTATTGTAATGGGCCGAAAATCGAAATTGAAAATTTTTACATTTCTCGACGTTTTGAAGGTTTCTGAACGTATTGGCATACTTAAAAAAAAATGGATGTGTGTGTGTGTGTGTATGTATGTATGGATACAAATTTCCAGTCACGTTTTTGGGCGAACGGATCAACCGATTTGAACATTCGATTCCTATTGATAGGGAAAAAAGCTGATTAGTTTTTGGCAAAGGCAGGTCCAGCCGTTTTGGAGATACGGAGCAGAGAGTGCAGAAAATAGAAATCGTCTTTTTGAGAGAACGGAGTATTCGATTTGAATGATCTAAAAAACATTCAATTAGTAATAATTGGGAGAAGTGTTTATTAGTTTTTGGCAAAGACAGGCCAGCCATTTCGAAGATATGGAGCTAAATATGTAAAAAATGGCAGTGTTTGAGAGAACTAAGCGTCCGATTTAAATGATTCAAATAACTTTTGAACCCCCTCAAATAACCTAACAAAATAATTGATTTTGGAAAAAAAATTTATATAATTTTTTTTTTAGTTTTTTTTTTGTATATCGAAAATAATTCAGATTTTATTTTTATTCTGACTAAAGTTCTAATATAACCTAAACAAATAATTTTAACTTTGCAATTCAGTTTATATAATTCTTATAAATATTAGACAATGTTACAATATTTATAATAATCTATTTGAAAACATTCAGTATTCCTCGAACATTTCGTTCTGTACGGGAAGTTCCAGCAATTTGCCTTAAGGCACGATGCCATACACCCCACTAGTTATATGGCATAATCGGCCCATAAATGATATTGGAAACATTTCGTTCCATTATATACCTATTTAATATCGACTATTCTTTTTCACCTTGTGCCCAGCACAAATGATAGCGGCCGTTGTTATGTTACCCTCGCCGTTAACCTATCCCGTTCCCCACGATATCATAAGGGAGGAATGAGGGTCGCTCTTTGCATATTTTTTGCGCAACTGTACGAAAGAGTGGGATATATCTCTTTGCTTATTTCGATTTTATGTATTGCGGTATCAATGCGAGACAATGCGTGCTATCCGTCTTTACTTCTCAGCTGTGATGTGAATGTATAAAACGGTCGCAATATTTTTTTTATTAAAAAAACTTTATTTGATCAGCCGTGTTTTATTGGGGATAAAAGATGCTTATTCGTTTTTGAAAAACTATTTCTATGTAATGCGTGCTCTCAAGTTTGGAAAACTTTTCCATTCAAAGATACGAATTGATCTATTGTAGTGAATTGTTTCTATTTTATTTGCTAATTGTTACAAGCATGTTTTAGTATATTAAATGATAAGTCTACAACGGTTTTATGAGTAAAACGAAATATTTATGACAACAAAGAGCGTTATTAACTTCTAGAAATGCTTTTATTGAAATGTTTGTATATCCATTGGAGGTGTTGGTATATAAACAAGCAATTCATCATAGCCGCTCGAAAATAGAACATCATTGGAAAACAGTATATTCCGCGTACCTCCCTTTATAAGAGGGTTCATAGGAAAATGTAGGCACTTGCACACGAGCAACTAATTGGAAACAAATTATAAAAATTTGAAATATTATTGAAAATTTAGTAACCTAGAGAAGAAAAACCACGATATTTTAGTTGGAACATAACCAATCAAACTTTAAATTTAAGCACACATTCACATTTCGCCATTAGTATAATAGTGTCTAAATTATCTGTCACATAAAATTGTTACAATTCAATTAATTGTTTCATACGCTGCCATTTTTTAAAGATATTGCATTATTGAACAAAATAATAAGATCTTCATCTTTTTTAATGAGATTTAATCACATTTTATAAAACATAGAGATTAATTTTAAACATAAAACAAGAAAATAATAAAACAGTAGTTATATAAATAAAATATAACATATCGTTTACCATTTCTTTTAAACTTTTGCTGATTGAATATTACAAACAACAAGAAGTTTGCAAAAAAACAAGCATACCAATTTTTTAAAGATGTCTGAGAAACTATGTTCAGGTTCAGGTGGAGTAAATTCCAAAGAAAGCAAAGGTGCAAATTTAAGGAACATATTTTGCATTGAATAAAATGTACTAAAAATATTGGAAACATAAGAAAGTGTTAACATTTAGAAAATTTATATTATTTAACCTTTCACTTTATTATTATTTTTTTTTTTTACTTTTTCTACAATACCTTCGATATCGGTCACTGTAAATAGGTCTATTATATTTGAGTGGTTCTGGAGCAAATTATGATCGTTTTTCGAGATCTTAAATATCAAATTTTCATCGATTGTGTCGTTGATCCAGTGAGTAATAGTCCTTACCTTCAGAAAGTGCTAGTTGAAAGATATATGGGAGCAATGTAGGTACTTTTCGAGTTGAGGGACGTTCGAAGATGGGTGGAGACGAGGATTGAATTTAATGAAACATTCGTTACGGCCGCAAAGATTTATAGTTGCATTGTGAGTGCGCGCGGAATTTTCAACGAATAATAATGATGGAATTAATTTCCTTTCCAGTTTAATGTATGATGTGAACAAAATATGGCCACTCGACGTTCTCGAATTATTAGAGCCGTTAAAATGGTAACGCGAGCGATTAAAATTCTGCAAAGTCAACTGGCGCTAAACTACATTGGTAATGGAAACACGGGGCTCGTTGAAAATTGTGCATATTTTAGCATTTTTTAAATAATTTTATATTACATATTTCATCTTATTATAAAACAAATTAATAAATCAAACACTTATGAAAATATAGAAAATATGGTATAATAGCAATAAAATCTACAAATGCAAAAATGTATTTTTAATTTCCCTTAGGGTAAGTTATTGTAATGGGCCAAAAATAGAAATTTAACATTTTTACATTTCTCAACGTTTTGAAGGTTTCTAAACATTTTGGCATACCTCAGAAAAAATGGATTTGTGTGTGTGTGTGTGTATGTATGTATGGATACAAATTTCCAGTCACGTTTTCGGGCGCACGGATCAACCGATTTGAATGGTTCAAAAAACATTCGATTCCTATTGATAGGGAGATGTGCTGATTAGTTTGTGGCAAAGGCAGGTTCAGCAGTTACGGAGATAAAGAGCAAAGAGTGCAGAAAATAGAAATCGAGTTTTTGAGAGAACGGAGCATCCGATTTGAATATTCTAAAAAACATTCAATTAGTAATGATTGGGATTAGAGTTTATTAGTTTTTGGCAAAGGCAGGCCCAGCCATTTCAAAAATACGGAGCTAAATGTGTAAAAAATGGCAGTTTTTGAGAGAACTAAGCGTCCGATTTAAATGATTCAAAAAACTTTCTGTTTGTCTTAACAAAATAATTGATTTTGGAAAAAAAAATTATTTCAACTATTTTTTTTCGAAAAAATTTTTTTTTGTATATCGAAAATAATTCAGATTTTCTTTTTAATTTTGACTATAGTTCTAATATACTTTAAACAAATAATTTCGACTTTGCAATTCAGTTTATATAATTCTTATAAATATTAGACAATGTTACAATATTTATTTATAATACTCTATTTGAGAACATTCAAAATTCCTCGAACATTTTGTTACGGTACGGGAAGTTCTAGCAATTTGCCTTAAGGCACGATGCCATACACTCCACTAGTTTGCATTTGGTTTTAACAAAATAAATTCAGGGTAATTAACGCTAATTCCTTTCATGGTTACTACGTATTAAATTTTCAAGTTAAAAAATTAATTCTCAATTATTACATATAACATTACTAAATGTTTCAATTTTCATCAATAGTGATCAATTTTAATTAATTTCATAAAACTCCAATTCCTCACTGATAATTTTTTATCAGCATGTTATTTCTAAAGATTAATCCATTATTTATGGAAACTATTTCATAAATATCTCACAAATTAAAGCTGATAATTCTCTATAACGCAACGCTGGAAGTTCTGAGCGGTCAGATAACATTAATTCTCAGAACAGAAATTAGTTAGGTATACATACATTTGATCATAAACGAAGTTGGAAATAAACCCTACGACGAACCCTGCTAAACCTTTGAATAAGGGTTCTGCAACATCCCTCTGGCGTTAAGATAACACAGGACATCATTATGCAAACAATAGGATTTCCTATCTATTCGAGACACCTGTATTGAACGCCTCTGAAGGATTTCAGGAACCATTTAAATTAATTCTGTAGCATTATTAAATCAATAATTATTGATCAAAATATAATAATAGAAAATACAATTATCACAACTTGACACTGAACTGTTTAAAAAATGATGTATTTTCAATAGTTAGATTTGCATTTATTTATTATTGAATTTGTGAGTTGCAATTTGCGTAAATAAATTTATTTTTAATCTAAAGTATGTACTACATATTTATATTAACTTAAGAGATATCAAGTGTGTTGTTCTTACTATTATATTAAATATCTGAATCGATAAAAGCAACATGTAATATACTTCAATATAAGAATATAGGGAAAATTGGTGTCTCATTCATTTAAATTAAAAATAATTTTTGAAAATAATTCATATACAAATAAATCATTATATAATTATAAATATTTCATATTACCATATTTTTTGTCTTTTTACAATATCATGTGAAGAAATAACCAATACAGTGTTAAAAGTTTAATCTGGTTTTAATAATATGCAGAAAATTGTTTTATGATTTTTCACCTGATAATCTCAACTATTTTAAAATTTATGAAACTAACAGAACATAGTTCTCCTGTACATATATATATATATATATATATATATATATATATATATATATAAATGTCACGTGCATTAAGTGCTACTGGTACTTGACTATATTATTATTACGGCAATAAATTAATAAGTATCAAACTAATTCAAAAGATAAGAATATATTCAAATGAAAACTTTTTTCAAATAAATGATATAAATTGCACCTAAATGCAATTTCTGCAGTTATAGTGCTTTAGCATTGTTGAGAAAGTGCTTAAACAAGGTAAGAAATTTTATATTAAAAATGTTTTTCTGATTGTCATAAAATTTAATATAAGTTTCAAAGTAGTTTTAACATGGTTTAATAGTGAAAAAATTAATATTTTAAATTAATTCTATATGTTATAAATATTAAGTCATCTAATTTGTTAAAACTTTATATGTATGCAGAAATTTAATGGATATAGTATCAAGAATGTAAATTGAGACAAACATATTTTTGTTATCATACATACTTTTAATTACATTATTAATTATATTTGCAAACTTATTTGCAAAAATATTAATAAAGTCGAGTCGCAAAGATGAGTATTTTTAAGTAAATGGTATTTCCTTAATAGAGTGTAATTATATGCAATAACATTTTTAGACAAAAAAAAACAATTTTAGTAAAGTAGTAACTATAAATATTCATTTATTATTAGTATATCTAGAAGATTATTTGATATTTAGTTGTTTTAAAAATTATTGGTTTTGAAAAAAAGTGAAATCTAATATTATTTAAAACTAAAAGTAAGTACTAATATTTTTTTCAGAAGCATTTCATCTGTCGATCATAATCTAGTCCAGGTGGAAAAATGAAAATCGTTCTCTTAACAATTGGCTTTTTGGTCGCGGTCGTGTCTTCAAACACGATCTCATTGGATGAAAGTTTTGAGTCAAGTTAGTATGAAGTAATTTTAAGAATTGGATCTCAACATTTTAAACTAGAACTTAAGTAATTAAAAAATATTCACAAATCCTTAAAAATATCAACTATTCAATCATGATCAATATGCACAGCGAAAAACATATCGCTCTCAGATTTCATTTATAACAAAGATTTTATAAATTAATCAGAAAAAATAATAATTCATGCATTCAATATAAAATAATTAATTATGTTTTACTTTAATAGGTTTTAATGATTTAAAATCACTCGAGAGCAGAGGGGCATTAGAAAATAAACTATTAGCAGCTGCTGAAGATCTGAGAAAAACTTTAAGAAAAGGTGGTAATTTGACTAATGGCGAAATTATGGACCCATGGTTCCTTGAAAATGTTGATGCTGACATTGAACTACCAAACATTGCCAAGTAAGATAAAAAAATATATTTCAAATCTTAAGATCCTTTATATATTATTTTTTTCTTTTAGGCTAAACGGAGCTCTTGCCAACGTAACAGTTGATGGTTTATCTAGTTTCAATATAAATCACATAAAAGTGAATGTGCTCTTCATGAAAGCTACTTTCAATATCACTTTTGACCATCTCATGGCAAAGGGTAATATTATTATAATATTCAAATAATATATATATATATATATATATATATATTCGTAAAGTTTATTATATTTATTTAATATGATAAACTTGGTTCGTCAAACACATCCTCTTTTGAAATGAAACAAAAACAAGACAATAATAACAGATTCGTAACTGACTAGTAATCTAAAGTACTTTGAAAAATAAATTGAACACTTAGGACAATTTTTCTAAATTCATCATAAATAATAATTTAAAATAATTATCCACACATATTTAAAAAAAACTTGTACAAATCAAAGGCTATCAGAAAGATCTAGATAGAAAGATTCCATATTACAGTATTGATATGTGTACTCTTGACTCAAGGTGTACAATTTTTTAATTTTTCTGCAAGATATTCAATCTTCAGATAAATTTCATATATTGCATAGTAGGCTAATTAACTATTTTAATTCGCTGTAGAACATGTATCTCATACGAATTGAATTTTCAGCATATATTAATTGTGTTTAATTGTGTGCGAAAATAAATTAAAATCTATCTGTAGTAAAAATGAATCATGTAGAAGAATTTGGAATACATATTCTATTTACTAATTGATTACATCGCGATGAGTAACAATTCTATCAAATATCAAATAATTTAATTTACTAATTACATAGCTTAGTCTCATGTTTCCTATTGATTGTTTTTTAGGTCTATACGACATTGAAGGCAAGTTGGCAGATTTGGCTAAGTTGTTTGGCAAAGGCTCCTTTGATATCATGTTACGTGATATAAACGCTGCTGGACATGTCAAACTATGGTTGAAAGGTTTATCCACCCTTGAAATATCCGAATTCAATCTGGTGCCTTCTATAGGAAGCATGAAGGTGGGTCAGGCATATTCGTAAATTAGATCCTTTTGTTACTTGCCGAGAAAATGTTTGAATAAGACGTTTGATCCTCATATTCTCTTAATAATATTTATCGGCATAATCAAGTTTTTCATATATAGGTAATGTTTATAATTATATACAACTATTCATATTGATAACATATTTCAGTTCGATGTGGAAGGATTGATGGGAAATCCAGTTCTTGGTGACATGATAAACGCACTTATAAATGATGCCTTGCCACAAGTAGTTGAGAAACATAAAGTCGAACTTTCGAAAGAAATCGAAAAACTTGCAAAAGGTCTGATAAATCCGTTTTTGGCAGATATGAGCCTCCAGGATTTATTAAATTTGCTCGGAGGAGGATTTTAAAAACGACGTAATTTGACATATGGCTCAAGATAATTTAGATGTCTTCATATTGGAGATTTACTTAACTTTTTAAATTGGACTTTGATTTGATTCTGTGATAGTTATCGCTATAATAAAATTAGCTTCAAATTTATATTGAATTTGATTACGATCTTATCTTTCTGCAGAGAAATATTAATTATTTTGCATAAATATAATTCATAAGTTATCAAGAATTACATAGCCAATATTATATATTTGGTGTAAGAGGTTTCTAGAGCTTTACAAAATAAATTTGTTATGCAATGTGGAATCAGAAAATATAAAAAAATATAAATAATATTTTTGAAATATATATAATAAAAATAATTTTTTTTTAAAAAATATTGTCAAATTATATGTACATTTTCTGCAATATAATTTTGTGTTATTTCTAAAGCACAGTTCAATAATACTAATTAATACAAATGACCATATTTGTACATTAGGGTGGTCCTTAATATGGACATTTTCGAATTTCCTTGCTCCCAAATGCTCAATTGGTTCCAAATTGATAAAAGCAATTCTCTGAAAGTTTTAGCTCTTAATATTAACTTTTAAATAGTGCGCAATTTAATCAAACTTTGTATGAAAAAAAATTTGAAAATTAAAAAAAAAAAATTTTATGTATAACTTAGCGACAATTTTTTTGCTAAATTATATCTAAAGACATTTTTAAAATTTTTGAAAAATTTTTCATGCTATTTCCATACAAAACTTTGATTGAATTGCGCACTATCTAAAAAAACAATATTAAGAGCTAAAACTTTAAGAGAATTGTTTTTTATCATTTTGGAACCATTTGAGCCTTTGGGAGCAAGAAAATTCGAGAATGTCCATATTAAGGACCACCCTATTGTACATAGTAATAATTTCCAACTATTTATCATTTTGTACCTATCATTTATCATTTTGTTAGTAATGGAAATTTTATCAACTATATAATTTGTTTATTCACTATTCGGAAAGTACCACATATTTGCCTCTGGCTGAATAATATTTATTACAAGGAAAATTTGCTAAGATTTGTAAAAATATCTATTCAATAAACACTTCAATTGTCAGTATTCAGTATTATTATTTCTACTTATCGCAATAGCAAAATTAAATTCGTCCACCTGGCTTCAAAATGCGTATCTGAATATCGAGTGTTGCACACGTCAAACTCTATTTATCTATTTTATCAGTTTTGGTCATCACCTGATAGAAGTAAAACAATGAAAGGTAACCTTTGTGTTACAAGTAGGGTTGAGATAAAATTTGACATTGGCCGAAAATATTTTCTGATCTCATCGACATGTCTTGTGTTATGGTTTTGATAATTTTTCTCATCATCATTATTAATAATTTTTTTTATCGATAATAAAATATTAATAACAAAAATAAAGGTAAACTAGAACCCTGTATGTAGTCTTGAAAATGTAGTACAAATTGTGGTTTTCGTACAAATGGAGATTATTTTATGTATTGAATGAGCATTTATTTATAATTTATTTATATGCTTAAAGGTGTTAAATGTGGATTAATTTTTTTAAAAATAAAAACTGATTTTAATTGACTTTAATCTATTATGAAAAAGCACTTAGAATGTATAAAGTACATAAATTGTGCTGCATCTGCATTGGCATTCGATGCGTACAGATTATTTGCATATAATTATTTAAGGGGTTAGGGGTACTTGGAGGCACGAAAGAATGAGAATTTTCAGTATTTTTTGTTTGTTATTAAACGATATTTTTTTACAAAAATATTGATACGGTATTATTATACAATGTTTTAACTTGAAGTAACAAAAATTTCAGAAAAAAAATTAAATATTCTCAAAGTTGTAGCTGTTCTTGTTGACCCTGTTTCAAAAAACGGTTTTGGCGGTGACCATCATAACTCCTTAGAGATTCATCTAAAATCAATCAAATAAAAAAAATAGTTTTATAAATAGATAATTCTGGGCCTGATCGAAAGTTTTCTTCTTTTTTGCGTATTTTTTAAGTATTATTTATCAAATGCAATGCAACTTCCTAATTTTACGTTATTAATTCTCTCGGTAAACTATTATGCAATACGATAACCAATTGATAAAAAAAATTTACAAATTATCATAAATCTGTTGATACAATAAGAAATACAAAGCTATCTATGATGGCATTATTAGTATTTTAAGAAAGACTTTATCTGAATCAATCATTTTTAATCCATTTTATTTTTAATCCTTTATCTGATAATCCGTAATTTTATCTTATTCGTCACAATTATAAGTTTTTCAGGTACTTATAAAGAGCTTGGAAGATGCAAAAGATCCATATACTTTTAGTGATCCAAAGAGTGTAAACAAAATCAGGTGAGATGAGAATTTGGACCCAGAAATATTAAATACAAATTTACTTAATGCTAAATCATATTAACGACAGTTTATAAAAAATTAAAGAACGTTAACCTTTTACAAATTTATCAAGTTTTTAATAAAAATTAATCAATATTTGTATTCTATATATACTATTATTCACTAGCAAGAATATTACTAAAAGGCATCCCAATAGTTGTTCTATTCTAGTTTGTGACATAATTTTTTATTACAAGTAAATCCCAGGGCAATATTTTCATCTAGTTGTGATAATATTTTAACGTTGTGCCCGAAAGTAAAATTATTTGAAAATAAAATTAATTTGATTATTGATACAATTTTTTTTTAGAAAATGAAAACCGCAGTGTTTCTCCTCGGCTTCTTAGCTGTATTCGCAGCAGCCTATCAGGATCATAAAATCGATGCATGTAAGTGTAACTTTATTTATAATTTGAAATAATATTACTAAATTTATGTGGAATTTCCTATTAAACTGATATATTATGAATTATAAATGTTATTAACAGTAATAAACCCGAAATTAAATAAAAGAAAGAAGAATTTACAGTATCTACTATCTTCTACGTATTACTGCGATAAGTCTTTGATGCAAATATCTTGAATTTTTTTGTAAAATTATTACTTTTCAAGTTATCAAAGTATTTAATGTTAAGCGAGTAGTTGCATTAAGAATTATGACTGTGTAACCAGTATTGAAAAAAAAGGGGAAAAACAAACAAGCAAGCTATTGTACCCAATAGCCTTTTTATTTTTTTATATATTGACTAGAAAATAATAATTCTATTATATTTTAGTGGTAAAATACACAAAATTGCGAGGTCTTAATAGAGGAGCCCTCGAAGATCAAGTATTTGCTCTCGTCGATTGTCTTCGCAAAATCTTACGCGAAGGTGGAGAACTCACCGGAGGAAAAATTTTGGATCCTTTGGATTCCGAGCATGTGGATGTTAATGTCACAATCCCAGAACAACTTAGGTAAGTTAAAACTCAATCAATAATAGAAAAATTTGGTAATTTAATTTTGAGCAGTTAATTTAGGTAGAATATAAAAACATTTTTATTAGCCAAATGATTGCAATTGTTTTTTAAATAAGGTAAAATTAAAATAAATACGTTAATGCCACTCATATGTGTCTGACACTAAGAAGTTCTCTACATAGACCATGTCAGATAAATATTTCTGACATACGTGATTTAAAGCTAATAGAAGTTTTAATATAGAGCCATGTAAGTCTATATGTGTGTGTGTTACATAAAAAATAGTGCTTTCCAGAAATTTTGGTAAAAAAAATTTCTTTGATACATTTTTAACTAATTTATCTAATAAAGTTGCTGTGGTCATTATGAAAAATGTTCTAAATATTAATGTGTCGATTAACGTATTAATGTACATTTTAGAATAAAAATAATATATTTGATGTTAAACCATATGTGTGAGTGTTTAACATAAAAAATAGTGCTTTTCAGAAATTTTAGTAAAAAAAATTTCTTTCATACATCAAGTTTCTTTGATACATTTTTAACTAATTTATCTAATAATGTAGCCGTGGCCATCGTGATTTTTTTTAATATTAATGTGTCGATTAACGTGTTAATAATACATTTTAGAATTAAAATGATGTTTTTGATGTTAAACCATTTTTTCAGTGTTGAAGGCGCCCTTGACAACCTACATGTAGATGGACTTTCAAGCTTCAATCTCACAAGCTTGAAAATTAACATTATTTTAATGAAAGTAGATTACAGTCTCACCATCGATCACATTAAAGCTAAAGGTTAGTAAATTATATTAAATATATATTCATTACGTATAATTTGTAAGTGGAATATTTAAGGTGTAATTTTGATAATGCGTATAAACTATTTCTCATCAAAATAAAACGATTGCACAAAAGATGCATGAACGTACTACATACTAACAAGGAAACCCTCAAGTTTACTCTTCTGGGATTTTGATGAAACTTCGCATGGTGATAGAGTTGATAGTCAAACCAAACCCCATAAAATATTATAGGCCTATGAGCAGTGGTTTAGACTATAATACTTTATGCGGTTTGGTTTGACTGTCAACTTATCACCATGAGAAGTTTCATCAAACTCCTAGAAGATTTACCCTCTCAGGAATAGATTAGACAATGTATAACAAAGTTGCTTCTAGTAATTATAGACAAATATATTATTTTCATACATTTTTATGGCATATTTGTTCAAAACGGAGTATTATGACTAATTAAGGTATTAGACATTCATTTATATATTATGTTTTTTTTATTATTTTTTTAGGTTTGTACGACCTCATTGCAAACTTGGTTGCAGCTGACCCATTATTCGGAAAAGGACCTTTCGATATTCAATTAAACCAAATCACAGCATCCGGACATATCAAATTGCGTTTGAAAAATCTTACATACGTTGAATTAGCAGAATTAAAACTTTTGCTCACTGTTGGAGATATGAAGGTAAACATAAAGTTATTTATGTAGTAGCTTCAACTATAAAGTTTGCGGATCTCTTATATTTCCTAAATTTTATATTTTAGTTCGCTATCGATGGAATAATGAACGACCCAGAACTCACAAGTGAAATCAACGCTTTCTTAAACGAAACTTTACCAGAATTGATCAAAGAAAACCAAGAATTAATTTCCAATACCGTAGACTCAGCTGCAAAGGATCTTATCAATCCAATTTTGAGCCAATTCACTCTTCAAGAAATTTTGGACATGATCGGTGGAGCTGGAGGTGAGGGCGGACTCGAATGCTAATTTAAATAACAAATAAAAAATTATTAAATTTTCAATTAATAATTTATGATCAGCTACTATGTATCTATTTTTATTGACTGCAATAAATATTTTATAATATATACATATGCTTTTTGTGTTAAATAATTTATTACGATTCAATTGCTTCTTCTGATTTTTTAATTAGAATATTTTTTAAGCCTATTAATTTTTTTCTAAATTAAAAATCTTTCAATATGATGTATTAATAATTTGAATTAATATATTTGAATACTTCTTTAAAAAATTAGTAGATGTAACGTATATTTGGTAAGATTGCAATATCATACAATTTGTCACTAGTCATCTTAAGAGAATATAAAAATATTGAAGTCATTGAAGGAGAAAAACTAACTTCAATGCATAAAAATAAATATTAAATTTTTAACATATATTAAAATGCATTTTATTTTCAATTTCAGTTATTTAAACTTACAACTAAGAAATGCTCATCGTCTTTGTATCACAAATCTATTTTAAAACAACATTCATGTATGTTTAATTTAACATAACTTCTTATTTTCATGGTGAAATTTTTTATTCAATTTCTAATAATATTTCATAACTTTTCTCAATTATTAAAAATAAACAGTTTAAGGAATATTAGGTAATTTGACCAATATATCAATTACAACAAGGCACTATATTTTAGCATTAATGACTATAATTTAGTCTTTTATTTTGGTTTCAACAATATTAAATAGGAAATCTGTCAATAATCGTAAACGTGATGATAATAAATTAAAATAATAAATTAAAAATTGCAAAACATTCTTTCAATCTCGTTTACGCAAACTCGTACAAAATTCTAACTTATCTTAGGACGAAATTTAATTTTTGATTTGTAAATAATGCTATCGTTCAATTATCATAAATCTGGAATTCGATTACTTAAATTGCCATAGTAAAAAACTGTTATCTTCAATGATTTTATTTATTATTTTTGATACGATACAGAATATTTTATCTCAGTAATCTAAATCATTGTTATAAAAACTTATAAATTGATGGGAAATATCAGATGTTCGGTTAGTGGGTTGATAAGTGTATTTGAATCAAGGTGAGTAATTAATGAGAAAATTAATTATATATATATAATTTTAAAATTTTTTCATCAATATTATTATTTTATAATGCCATAGTCTTATTATTTTTTTAATGGATATTTAAACCAATCATCAAATTAGTACTTAGACTTTTAAAAATCAGTGCATTCATTTTATAACAAGTTGGTCCACGTGATAAAGAAGCAGCCATTTACAAATTAATAAAATAAATTTTGATGTAATATTACTATTACTTGTATTTAAAGTTGTGTTTAAAGATAAACATTATAAAATATTATTCATAAATTATGTATCAGTAATATTTTTCATAAAGAAAATGAAATTGGCAATCATCATTCTCGGCTTCTTAGCCGTAGCTGCTTCAGCTGGACGAGTTTCTTTAAATCGCGATGTCAGTTCTTGTAAGTATTATGGATTGTTTAAATTAAAATTATTTTGAAAAAATATATAGTTCAATATATGTATTTTATTATTTTTTATTAGTGGTAGCTTATTCAAAACTTCGTGGTCTTCAAAGAGGAGCACTTGAAGACAAAATTTTAGCTATTGTGGAATGCTTGCGAAAAATTTTGAGAGAAGGCGGTGAGCTGACCGGAGGAAAAGTTTTGGACCCTTTGGACGCTGAGCATTTGGACACCAATTTTGAAATTCCAGATCTTGCAACGTAGGTTATATATTCTACCTATATTTTATTTTAATTTGCATTTTCATATTAAAAATATCAAATATTTAAAACTTTAATAAAATGTAAAATACTGACCCTAAAATTTATTTCTTTACGCATGCTAGTATATCGATTATCATCAATAAAAAAAGATATGCTATTTATCATAAGATAATATTGATTGCCATACTAATTGCTATAATTAAGAAACATATTTCTTTCTTTTATGAACACTTAATGATGATTTATGCTTCCGTAGCATTCACCAGAAATAGCTATTTTTATTCGAGCACACAGGTTTATACAGGTGTTAAAACACACATACACACAGTTGTGTGTATGTGTATGGTGTGTTTTTGTACATATATATACGACATATAAAGTAGTTAGTTGACTTCAAATTCAAATTAACCATTTTCCTGAAACAATATTTTATGTTAACTCAGGTCTCAGAGTATGTTACTTTTATTTGTATTATATAAACAATTTATTTATTTTAGCAATAAAATTAAATTTTCACTTATGTCGTTAAAACTAATATTTTTTACAGCGTAAATGGAGGTCTTGACAATTTGCATTTTCTGGATTATCAAGCTTCAACTTTACTTCCCTTAAATTAAATTTGGTTTTGCTGAAGGTTGACTACAATGTAACAATTGAACAAATCAAAGCCACAGGTACCAAAAATTTTCAGAAATCTAATATTCATTAACATTTTATATTTATATTCATAAAATTTAATTTTTTGTCAATAGGTCTGTATGATATTGTTGGAAAATTAGTCAATCTCGTACCAATTAGTGGTAAAGGAACCTTCGATGTCCAATTAGACCAGATCACAGCTGCAGGTCATATTAAATTACGTTTGAAAGATCTTACATATCTGGAATTAGCTGAAGTGAAACTTTTGCTTTCTGTTGGAGCAATGAACGTAAATATTAGAACATTTTTCTAACAAATTATTTTACCAAAAATAGTTTTTTCTAAATATTGAATATCTATTTTTAGTTCCAAATCGATGGTTTAATGAACAACCCAGACCTCAGCGAAATGATCAACGCAATTTTGAATGACGTTCTCCCTGATTTATTAGTTGAAAATCAACAAAATATTTCCACTGGTGTAGATACTATTGCCAAACAAATCTTAAACCCAGTTTTAAGTAAATTGACATTGCAAGATATTTTGGACATGATTGGAGGAGGTGGCGGAGAAGGTGGACTTGTGTGCTAATTTCTGAAAATACATTACTCTTATTTAAAGTTAACGCATATATTATAATATGTAGTTACACTTAACGTCCAAGAATTGTAATCATAAGAAAATAATAAATAATCGAATAATTTTTATAAAAAA
>NW_020537646.1:11063621-11089068 GCF_003426905.1 Ctenocephalides felis | reverse complement strand
ACGTTCCGGTTGCAATAAAGTGTTATAGACAATGCTTTATCGGGTGACAATATGAAACTGACAATACCTACTTGATGTCGTTGTCAGTCACAAGTCATGAATCTATAACTAAGTGCCGCGTCTGCCTTCGACGACCGAGCTTCCTGTCTACTTTAATTTCAATGAGAAATTTCTAATGCTTCTTCCGCTGAAATCGTCTAAAATTTATTTTGACTAATAGCAATTAGTGGTGTATTATGGTATTTTATTCTATAATTCATTTGGTACAAATAAATTGTAATAGGCAATGATAATTGGGACTTGGAGATGATGTAAAAAAGTCTACAATTCATGATGTAAGAAAGTATTAGAAACATAATATATTTCTAACGATTTTGTGTTGGTAATCTATATAACAGTCAAAGAAATATAAAAAGGGAATTGTCTATCAAAATCATAAAACAATATTTTATCTAAATTAGATTGTTACTATAATAACTTTAACTTAAGAGGAAGGTGCAAATTGCATTTTGCCTTAAAGCAAGTTGCATAAACTTTTCGGTATTCGGTAACATTTCGAATTGTGAACTTTAATTTATTTTGTTCTCATATCTTAACAGCAATCAGAACCTTACGTCCTATGAGCTGTTGCGCTGACAAAAACTTCTCCTTAATTCGTATTTTTAGATGGTTACCCAAAGGTTAATGCATAAATATTTGACGATGTTATTATAAGAATTTATCTAATAGGGCTGACTTGTTATTGGCGCAGCAATGCCGGACAAGGTCTATTTTCAAGATCTTTTCAAGGTCTATGGACACTTATTGCTATGTATTTCCAAGTAATAACTGTTGTCACTACTGCTTGACAACAGGCTGGCTCGGAGTGGGCCTCAAATCCAAGACCTTTAAATCAAGTTCCATCGCCATTAACCGCGTGAACTTTAATGATTTTTTGTAATTAAACCACTTTTTAGAATGCTCTTTCAATTTATGAACCTTGTAATTGTGCAATGTTTCATTCTTTCAGTAATTGATTACGAAGAAACAGTTCGAATTTCACCAAAAACTAGTGTGCACATTTACCAACTGATGCTTTTTCCTATTTTGTTGTCCAAGCATTTAGGATGACTTGAACCTCATGAAACTTTTTCTCTTTCAAAAACCAAAAATCCTTCTAATTCTTTTATAATATTTTGTATTCATTGAGGCATATTTAGTCATAAATTTAGATGGGTTAGATGTTATTCATCAGAAGTGGCGACAAGCTATTGATTAATATTTTAGAAGATCTTATTATTTCTTGTGGCTAGGTGAATATATGCAAAAACAGTCCTCCTGAGAATTGTAGTAGATGACCATAAACGTAAACCGCGAAATAACTCTGAGTGTTATTGCTATTGCGAAACTCAATTAATGTTTATTGCAAATATATTTAAAAGTGAAAAGATTTTCAATTTTATGTATATGAATCGACAATCAAATAATCTTTCAAAATGTCAATAATGTCTCTAAGAAATCTGGATAATTCATTTTAATATGAATTTCTAAAACAAACGTTCTAGTTTCGCTTATTGGCGGAATAGAAGAATTTTGACGGTGCATTTACAATTACATGAAGTGTAATTGTTCAACGTTTTAGTTGAAATAAAAATATATTACAAATAAAATATATACAATATTATTAAAATTATCGGGATTATCAATAAAGTTCTAATCTCTTCGATACTGACAAAAAAATCAACCAATACAAATCAAATTTTTATATATTTTATTCCTAATTTTTTGGTGCAGTTTTAACATAAGAGTAACACCTGGAACCTAACTTTTATCTCTTTATCAGCTACCGCCCTAACAACATTCAATTAATTACATAAGTCCTTCGAACTTCAAACAAGTCCTGACTTTGTCAGGAATAGTCTTCTGTGAAATTGCTTAGCAAAGAATCCTTTGAAAGCTTGGTGGTATTCAGAAATTCGTTCGGAAAATAAACTGACTTCGAAGAAGAGATAATGCATTGCTGAGTTTCACTTAATAGATAGCAGATGTTTGCACGACTATCCACACAGGTGCGCTTCCTCCGTTTATCTCAATGCAATTTTCAGCAAAACTGATTCAGCAAATAATCAACGCAATGACCAAGTGTCTGGTATTAATATGCTAACTTTATTATTTAATAATGTGCTGAATTTGTTACTAGAAGTTAATGTGATAAGGTTATTATTAAAATAACACATGGGGGCTTTTCCGCGATCTAGTGGCTAGGTGAATTATATGCAAAAACAGTACTCCTGAAAATTGTACTAGACGACCATGAAAATAAACCGAGAAATAACTCTGACAATGAGAATTATTGCTATTGCAAAAATCAATTAATTAATGTTTATTGTAAATGTATTTAAAAGTGAAAGCATTTTCAATTTTATGTGTATGAATCGAGATTGTAACATTCTTTCAAAATGTCAATACTAAGAATGAAATCCAAACAGAACAACAAAAATATTTTTAATTAAATTAGTGTTACATAATATTTACAATACTTGTAACGAACTAAAAAATAGTTGAATACAAGAAGAATTACCAATAATAAATAATTCTGCATACAGATTTTTTACTTTATATGTATGTATAGATATACATACATATAAGTGTAATTTCTTTATCAATTACTTATAAATAGCACAAATACATAGATTTTTTTATTACAATATCTGAAAAGAATATCAACCCTTTGATAAAAACTTTTGAGAAGACCTACAAAAGACGCGCAGTTATCATCAATTGCGTCAGGAATTCTAGGAAATAAAAGCTATGTTATAATAGGAAATATATATTCTCGGAGTTGGAAAACACGACAGGAGAATGGGTCGACCAACGATCAATAGAATACACTTGAAATACTCTATCATTTGAAGGGTTATTGCATTGGACACTACAAATTGCATGCAACCCATAACTCATAATAGACAAATCCTCTCAAACTTTTTTTTTTGAATTTATTTTTCATAGCAAGCTATACAAAGTACTCCACTCTCAAACATTTGAATGAGATAAAAAAAAATTCAACATATTATTGCACATCTACTTTTTCCTGAACTGGTCTATTAACATTAGAAGGATTTCATAAAAAAATATTGTTTTTGTGATTTTTATTTCAGATAACAAAAGCCTTTCATACTTTCTTTTAAGGTAAGATTACATATTATCAAAGAATTTTTTCTAACTTCAAGCATAATTTAGTAGTAAGTACCAAATTTTAAGAAAACATTCAATTAACAAGATCATAAGGAGGCGTCCAATAATCAAGTGAAGTTCTTAGGGCGAGGGGGGGGAGGATTTATGACAAAAAAATCATAAAATATCATGTGAGGAAGGAAGCAGTATAGTAAGATATTAAGTGTATTTACTTTTTACCTGAATTTTTTTAAAAACATCCAAAAAATTTCAAAAAAAAATCAAACATTTTACATTTTTTTAAATAAAAATACACGTGATGGTTGGGAAGGGAAAGAGTAATTTTGATTGCGTATCACCAAGAAAGAGGGGGGGTCCAAAAATCCTAAAAAATCGATCATGTGATTAATGGATGCCCCCAAATATATTTTAGGCAAATTGAACCGACTTAAATACTAACATAACGGAATAATGTGGAATATAATATCAAATAAAATCAAACAAAAATTCAGGCGTATAATATTCTTTTTTAAGGCATGCTAAAGAATGCAAGATGTCTTTTATTCTTTCAGTTCATCAATATTTATAAATATTTTTGCAAATGATGTTTGTAATTTATTGCGACACGCCTAAGCTAATCAAATTCTTGAAGTTTTAATTTTAAATATAAATTGTTCTTGTTTAAACATAAATACGTTGCATATTCATTAGGTATAAATATAAATAAACAAATTACGTTTGGATCACAAAAGTATTCAAAGTGCAAGTTATTAAACTGTAAAAAAATATAAAACATTAATCAAATAAGAGATGATTTCAGCTAATATAAATCATATTTCTAACCAAGTTTAACTGTGTTTCCTTGAAAGCTATAATTATCAAAACTAATTTAATTCTGTTTGGACCACAAAAGTATTCAAAGTGCAATTGACTAAACAGTAAAAATTATAAAACATTATTTTTGAATTTAGTAAATTTAATTAAATAATAGATGATTTCAGCTTATGTAATTCATATTTCTGACCAAGTTTAACTTTGTTTTCTTGAAAGATATATTATGAAAAATTATTTAATTCTGTTTGGACCACAAAAGTATTTAAAGTGCAATTGACTGAATAGTTTAACTGTGTTTTTTTGAAAGCTATATTTATAACAAATAATTAATTCTGTTTGGACAACAAAAGTATTCAAAATGCAAGTTATTTAACAGTAAAAAATTATAAAACATTATTTTTGAATTTTGTAAATTTAATCAAATAAGAGATGATTTCAACTAATATAAATCAAATTTTTAACCAAGTTTACCTATGTTTCCTAGAAACTATATTTCTAAAAAATGATTCAGATCACTTGCACAATTTTCATGAAAACTCATTTACTTGATCTAGGAAAATTCAAACAAACACAACTATTCTACAAATTTTAATAATAATGAATTTCCCTGAACATCGAGTATTTGACATCATCGGGGGGTTAGCGTGCAAATCGTCATGGGGTAGCACAAAGTCATGAGTGGACGCTAATTAAGCTCAGATATATTTGTTTGCGCGGATTGTGTGCTGGTGACGAACAATTCGCTGAATTCAATTTATGACCATCTATTTTATACATTGTAAAACGTTTCTGGAAAACCAAATACACGAGTTGTATTTCAAATAATGCGCAAAAGTCTCTATGGTACGGGAAAGACGTCACGAATAGTACTGGAAAACTCTATTCTAGTAATAATGGAAAGTTATTTTTAACGAAGACTGGAAAATATATTCCTTAAATATAAATCTACTCGATTTTATCTACAGTTTTTAGAATCGTCCAAATCGAAAAGACAAAGATGAGCGAAGGAGTAAAGATGACAATTTTTGGTATCAATAATTTCTTTAATGAATTGACGCATGTAGTTCATCACAAAGTTATAGTCAGAAGGACATTATATTCAAAACCAAAATTATTTTTAAGAGTGTAGAATTATTAGAATGTAAAGATTCATATTGAACAAGGTCCACGTGATCGTTTTCAAAGTGGTCCCCAGAGATTCTTTACAACTTTAAAGATTGCATTCCCATCCTAATAAGTTTTTTTTCCGCCTTTATAAGTTTCTGCCCCGTATTTGATACCAAAAAATATGGTGATCTTGAGTTTTACCTAAAACTTATTTTCTATAATATTCATAATACCATCATTTACATTCACTAACATTTAAAATTCCCACAAAGAATTTCTAAATAATTACCAGACGCTATAATTAATTCCAGCTAAATAAATAAATCGCCAACTATCAAGCCCGAAAATTATGGTAATTTCTGCGAAGTTTGCTAAGAGCCGTTACCATACGAAATATATACGAAAAGCAAACATGAATAAAAAAGACAACTCAAACCCTTTCTCAACGACCAATTATATGGCCGATCCGCCTATTTTCAGTATTTCTTAATCATAATACAAATATCAGATTTCAAACCGCATATTGCTTTATTTTGCTCTTTTATTTCGTCATCCATCCTCCAATAAAACTTCTAATAAGCTGTTGCGAACAAAGAATTTATAAAGTTATGGGGAATCGATTTTGTGCTTATTTCAGCTATCAAAACCAATTTTGAACTAGATTTATGAATAATAAAATTTATGATAAAAAACTGAAAAATAGATTAATAGAAGACCATTGACTCAAAATTTAGGATCTTTACTTATCAAAGGTAAAATTGTAAAGATAATAAATTTTTCTGTTCTGGGTCTAAATTAATTAGAAAAATTTACATTTTTCAAGATTAAAAGTAAGAATAACAAATAATATATTCTGAATAATATAATAAAACTAATGTATACTATTAGGTATTAGTACACCGTTTTAAACTCATTTAATGGGACAGTGATGTCTAATTTGCTATAAATCTATGGGGCGTCGCAATAATAGTAATGTGCAAACACTAACTGGAAATATACAATTAATCTACCTACTCCCCAGAACTCTTGTCCATATGTCCCCTACATATTATTGCTGACCACATTCGCTTTTATTGAATTTTCAATATTAAACTGATTCGTGGAATAGTTGAACGATAAAACTAATATCCGAAGAAACCCTACAGCAGATTGCGGGAATTATGGAATGGGCGGCATCGTGATGAGTTATAATTATATAGTTGAAACTCTGTTGCTCAGAATCGTTTTAAACCGGACAACCTATAACTTTATTATTGATTGTGATGTGGAATTTAAAGTTTGATTCGTCTTCTGTTCTTTTGTAAAATTCTAAAATCGAGTTTTTAGTTTTTGCATATCATATTACTGAACTTAGCCGAGTTTGATTGCATATGGTATACAAGCACTAAAAGTTCTAAAAAAGTTTCAGGTTAGGAAATTTTCCGAATGCTTTCAATTCGTCCGAAATTATAGAAAACTCTAAGTGTTTTACATAATATACTTAATTTACAATTTTCCTAGAAATCTGAACAGAATGCTATCAGAATTTTAAAATATTTTTCAATAATAATTTGTAATATCAACAATATGGTACCTAAATTCTTAAAACAATAAATAATTTGTATTTCGAGGAACTGAAATTCTTGGCAAAGTTTGACATTCCGGTGAGGTGATTCGCATGTACTTCCCAGTTACACATAATGGGTCACAAATATGATATTTGAAATATCTTCTCATACATTTATTGTATTTCGAATATTTTAATATATTTATGTTCATAAATTATCATTATGTACTTGTAGCGATAAATGATAATATTAGCAATATTAAATTATTTTAAAAAAAACAAGTGTTGATCAACGAAGAAAATGCCAGAGTATCTATACATGTATGTTCTAAGACCTACATTTGTTTGCTATGTTATATCTAAAAAACATTTTTAAAAAATTTTGAAAATTTTTCCATGCTATTTCCATACAAAACTTTGATTGAATTGCGCACTATCAAAAAGAAAATATTAAGAGCTAAATTTTATAGAGGATTTTATTTTACAAATTTGGAATCATTTGAGCCCCTGGAAGCAAGAAAATTCTAAAATATCCAAATTAAGGACCACCTTAAAATATGCATATACATATCATTACATTTTTTCGTTATTGTGAAATAATGATTAAAATAAAACATTTATTTAATATAATAAAGTTTCAAAAAATCGAATTTCTTTAAGAAAATTAGTATAAACCAAGGAAGAACTACCCATAATTTTATTACGAAAGTATGAGAATCATTTCCTTGTTTTCATGAGACTATTTTCGATATTTACCGCTAATACTACAGAACCAATAACTATAATTAAAAGTTATTTTGATTCTCTCTAAGAAACAATATTTTCTTCGCTTGTTGGTTCAAATCTTCCCACGTCGAGAAAGTTTTCTCAATCTCTATTAAATAACTACAAGAGATACTTTCTGTTCATAAAGGTCGAATGTCGCTTTCGCAGAATTGCACTTTTTATGAATGAACTGTATGTATTAAATTTACTCTCACTACCCTTATAATAAATACAGGTAATCCCCGCACAACACGGTTAAATTAAAAAATTATTATTCTATACCACGGATTCGCTCTAACACGGTTCAAGATTTGAGCAAAACCATATTAAAATAAAAAATATAGTAAAACCTATAAAAATCAAACTTTATTTAATCTAAAATCAATAAAATCGCAGTACATAGCTCAATAAATGCTATGAAACTAATGCAAAAGATAACTAATTTGATATTTATTATTTTAGCGCGTACGTCCTATCGAAAAAAAATCTAGGCTTGGCTTGAAACAGTTAGTTAATTATTCTTAAACAAAGATTCTTTAAATCGAATGAGCATATAATTTTAATAAAGATAATTTTGTATATGGTAAATATATAAGTATCTTTTAGCTGAAAGCAAGTAATTGCAAATGTAATTTTTATTGCAAAAAATAATGCGCAGATCTGGAAGTAGTGCAGAAAACCATTCAAAGGATGAGGATATCTTGCATAAGAAGGCATGTGTTGGATAGCACTTACTTGTTAATTATGACAAAAATATTATAAATCATGTAATGTATATACTTCTTAAAAAAAAATAACAAGATTCAGTAAAAATTCATCATATGTAGTATGTACATCATGTTTTTTGAACTCTTGGAACGTAACCCCTCTTTTTGTACTAGTTATTTATCCTGTATAACACGGATTCGCATAACACGCTAGTTTTTTGGAACGTAACTACCGTGTTATGCAAGAGTTATCTTACTGGAAAAAAATTAAAAGTAAAGTAAAAATTAATGAAGCAAATTTAAACGTTTGAAAAAATATTTATATACTATTTGAAGCATTTCGCGCTTTCGGATTAAAACCCTATGTCTCCAGCTGGATATTGTCTAGATCGGATCACAATAAATAATCTCATAATTCCAAATCTCTCTTCAATAAATTAATCTCTCATTCAATATTACGCACTTCGATCAATCCGTCCTCTAATTGAAAAATTGGTATAATTTTTCAATGAACACAATTTGATTCATTAGTATCGCTTGTGCAGCTGTTCAGCCGCCGCCGAGCGAGAAATGAGTGGAGGTATCTTTGGTTTTCGAACGGTGAGCGACAACAAATTCATGGAAATAATTATTAAATTATTTAACGCCAGGTTTCTAGGAAAGCCATACGTCAATTCATAACTGCCATTGCGTGCGGATGCGACATATTTTTTTCGGTTGCTGTCACACTATGTATCTTTTTCCCATCTATACCGCATCAAGAGATACATGGGGTAACTCAACTGAATAGGACTACTTCTAGATGAAATAATATATATGAAATATATATATATATATATATATATATATATATGTATGTATGTATATATGTTATAAAATATATTTGATAGTTTTGCATAACATTCCCAGGCCAAAAAATACAATATCTTCTTGCTTATCAAATTATTTGTTTTATAAAATGCATGCATATAGCAACTGCGTGATAGCTATAAAACAAGTTTTGAAACAATTATTTTAAATTAAAAAGATTATGCCCATTCCTATGATTGCGAATAAAATATCATTATTTTATCCTTTCCTCCAATTTGTTAAAGTTAAAACATAATGATGGATAATATGTATATTACTTCAAATAAATATAAATTACTTTCAATTACGCACTTATAACTTGCATTAATCACATAAAATCCAATCATAATAACATAACTATACTGCATTAGTAATTCTCAAATGATTCTTATTTTTGCCAATTTGTTGCTATTCTGTAACCTTTTCTCCTCTAAAACTAATATTGTAAAACTATATAATAATGCTTTGCTATATATTAACGCCTAGCTCGCAATTTTGAAATATTTATAAAAAAAAAATCAATCTCAATAAGCTTTTCATTTCTTTTAACTCGCCCTACAACTTCAATTATACTATTTTTAATTCTATTTCTATCCCCCAAATATGAGTTACTAAATGTAAATGCATTAATAATAAAATTATTGCTAACATCATTATTATTAATATTTGTAGAGATATTCTGAATATCTCCACAAATATTAATAATAATGATGTTAACAATATTTTTATTATTAAAAAAACGTTATTTATAAGTAAGTTTTAAATTTTTTTTTTTTTCTTTCAAAAATAGTTAGACCAATGGCCTTTTTAATACATTTTATCGTATCAGTAAAGTCTACCTAGTCTAAGAACTGAATATCATATTCAGTTTTTAGACTAGGTAGACTTTACTACTAGTAGTATTCTGCCTGGGTATATAAATTAGTTCTTATTATAATGTCAGTTAATATTATGAATTGTTTTTTGTAAAATGAAAATGTGCATTCAGCCTATAAGCTGACCATCAAATCGGCCTATAATTGCACTTCTGAATGTGAAAATGTTATTTCAGACTGAAAAGCCTAGTAAAAGTCATCAATATTGATGTTGGTTATTTTGGCAACGTTATAGAATTAAGATTTATGCGTGAACTTATGGAAAAAAAACCATAATTATCTGGTAAAATATCAAAAAAATTGTAATGTGAGCTGAAAGTTGCACCAGTTACCCACGCAGATGGTAAACAATGTCCTTTTGGCAATTGCTATAAATTGCTTATTGTCAATGTTGATATTACAGTGAATACCTTATAAAAGCTCTTCCTTCCATATGATTTGAACTTCCAACTCATATAAATTATGTCGCAAGTTTTGTTTGGTAAATGCAGATAAAAGCCCTGAACAGCTGCATGTCAATGCAACTGAGCGACCGATTCTCCACTCTTTGCTGTTCTTGTAATTATATATTATTTCATTGTTATGAAATATCGTGCTGTATTCGCATATTTAGTTTGTTTGAATAACGAGAGACTCTCAATTCTAGGAATCACTCGGACTTCGGTTGCATTTGGATCATGCCTAGTTTATATTTAGAGTAACGACTTATTTATTGCAATAATACAACTTCATATAAGCACACTACCTGGTGACCATAAAATGGTGAAATTAGTAATAGAAATAACAAGGTGTTTTATTTTCCAAATGCATTTCCCTTTTCTAAATGATATATAAGTTAATATTTGTGTTAAAACGTTTTTGGAAAATTTTAATGCTCGCAACATTTCGATAAACTACATATTTATTTCCAAACATATTCATAATGAGATATAGGTACAAATGTAAATTCAAAGTTCATACAATTATAAAGTTAAATCATAATTAAAATGCCACGTGTGCTTTCTGAAAATTATACATTTTAATTATTTCTCATATACCATTACAACTTTTACAAAACACAAAATTTCACCAATTTTGCGCGCCATGTGCGAAAGCAATTTGCATCAAACTGCATTTCTGAAATAACGGATTTTCTGAATATTAATAATGAAATAGCGAAGCTTTTTCTACAAAGAGAATATACAGCAAACCTGTATTATAAAATAAACTGCGTAATAATAATTATGCGTGGGTAAGGATAAATATAGATAAATTTAATTTAATGAATATGTGAGGGCTGATATTTCATAGAAGTATAAAATATTATAAAAGTTGTATATATTATTAAATTATATTATATAAATTATGGACATATTATTGTACTTATGATATAAAACATTAACTATGATGACATCATAATAATGTACTATTTTTATGTCTAGTGTTGATTATAATTTATTATGACGCAGTGATGCAATAACCCAAAAATTTTAAATTTAATATAATTAAATTATTTTTCAATTATCCCACCCCTAAATCTAATTCTCTCTTAAATTCGCCAATTTTACTAATGTCCTCTAACTTTAACTTAATTAATAATGAAATAGACATTCACAACACATCACCTAATCAAATAATCTCCATCTGCACAAGTTAATCTTTTTATTTTCTTTCAAATATCTTATTATTTTCTGTTTATAAATATTATTGTTACATTCTGCATTATATGAAATTTTATCTTAGCATTTTATGTTACTAACTATATATTGTAATTTTGTGTATATTTTAATTGTTATTCATTATGTCAAATAATTGTATTTTTGAGTCCTCTTGGAGAAATCTGTGGGCTATATATTTAAATAAATAAATAAATAAATAAATAAATAATATCAAAAGTGTTGATTAAAAAATTTTAACAGAATGTAAGTTAAAATATTTTGCTTATGTACTCAAAAGCGTCAGATAAATGTTCTATCTAAATTTTCCCTTAATGGAAATACTAATTCTATAATTTACGTTTCATATTCTGAACCTTGTTAAGTACTCGAATGCCTAATTAGCAAGTTATAGTTCTATTTAGAGTAGTTTACTTCAAAGTCACTTGATATTAAGTATGAAACCCCACTTATGTATACATAAAGCTATTTCAGTTAATACTGCATAGAACTTGAATAATTGAACGATATTGTAAAACTTTACCAGTTACAGTTTACAGTTATAGTTAATAATAATACTGCATAGAAATTGAATAATTGAATGATTTTGCAAAACTTTGCCAAACATTTATTACATTTGCAGCAAGCAAAAAAATTCAATAAACTATAATAAATCAGAATAATAATATTATAGCATTAAGATAAAAAAATCGATAAAGGTTTTGATTGCTTGATGTATCATGAATTTTATTGATTATTATCAAAAGAATGTTCAGACAAAAATTTAATTATTTAGGTTTGTTTTCTTGCAATATGTTGAAACTCATATTTTAATAATAATGCCAATTTGAATATTTGAAATGCATTAACTTGATTGGCATGATACATGTTTCTTTTATTAATATTAGTAGAGTAAAATCATACATTTTTAATAATTTTACATGAAAGTCATTTTAACGCTTTGTTCTTTAGTGGGTATAAGTAATTATATATAAACAATAAACATGCTATGTTAATCTAAAATTTTGATGAGAACAAGACATTGATGAACTCCAATATATTTTTGTATGACAGAGTTCTTATTTATTAATTGGTATTAAATTAGAACTTTTTTTTGTTTTATTGTACTTAGCAAACTATAGTACATTCAGCTAATTTACAGGTATATTATATTAGAACTAATAAACAAATTAAGCAAGAATATAGGAAGAATAGTAACTAATGGTTACTATTTAAGTTACTTATTGGAATATTGGGAAAAAATTGAAAAAATCCGTGTTTTACTATAAAGGCTGAATACATATTTTCATTTTATGAAAAAAAAATCATAAAATTAACTGACAATATAATAAGAACTAAATTATATGCGTAGGAAGAATATTACTATATATCTACTATAGGAAACGAACTCTACAATAATTAATAATAATTATTTTAGCAGCAATAATTTTATTATTAAAAAACTATGCTAGATATAAATAAGTTTTAACTTGAAAATTCTCTCTTTCAAAAATTATTAGGCAAATGGACCTTTTTCATACACTTTTATCATTTAATTATTTTGTATATTACTTTTACAGGCATAAATTTTGCCGTTGATGTAATAAATTTCCACTTGGTTTTTACCTGTAGATTAACTGGAATCGTAATTTGAAATTTAACAAGTTCAAACCCGATTTTTTTGTGATAATACTTGTCAATAAGCAATCCAGTTTATAAAATATCATTTTTGACAATTTATAAGCCGATCAATTTACACATTTTTTAATACTTGATATGCGAATAATTTTGCTTCGTGTTAGACATATAAATTGAATTTTAATTAGTTTGGCTCTTATCCGCATAATATTTTTATAAGTCCACAAAACTGAAAGACTTCTTCAAATATAATATTGGTACATTGAGTACATAATTTTAAGTTTGTGTTTTTTTTCTACACCATCTAATATATTAAACTAATGTGAACGTGCATTATTATATCATATATGGTTTGAGTTGGACAAACGTGCGCGAAAAACGGTTTGTCTAGCTTGACGAACACAACAATTCAAAACAAAGTAGTCATATGTTTAATTAAAGAATATACATTGGACAAAATTTTATCTTGTTTATTTCATTTATTATTAAATATTTTCAATTAAAAATTTAGTATTTTATAAAATCAATAAGAAATTTCTTTTTCTATCCAAACAATTCTATCCAATAACAACATAGTTGTCTGACCTCTCATTATTAAAAATCGTTTATTAAGTCTGTAAGTAAATTGTTCGAGCGATGTACAAATAACTATGATTGATGTCCAATCAATGCAGGTGAAATCTCATGTCATATATGCATTGATCTCTTCGAATTAAACCAAACTAATTATTTGTGCGTAACATTATATCTGATATAATACAACATTTAATTGCAATTACTTGTAATTAGTTAGAATTCGCTAGAAGCCATTTGATACTCGATCAAACTCAATACAAATTATGGTACTGGTAAATACACGAATGTCTTTGAATCACTTATTGGTAGTAAAGTTAAAATAGGCATTTGAAGTACACATTTTCAAATCTTTGTAATATGTAAATTATGTAGTAATAGAAAAATTGAAGCTACTTTTTGAAAAGCAAGCAACAATAGTTACAATATTATGATTTGAACCAAATATACTATGTTTTATTAATTGTAAGAATAAATATGAATTCCGTAATTGAGATAATAAATAACAATAGTCCTATTTAGTACTTTTAAGTAATTTATATTTTATCATTTTCATATTTAGATTTACTTTATTAACTTCCCGTAGGGCAAGTTATAGTAATCGCAAAAAAATCGAAAATGAAAATGTTTATATATCTTTACGTTTCAGAGGTTTCTGAACATTTTGGCATACCTTAGAAAAAATGGATGTATGTGTGTGTGTGTGTGTGTGTGTGTATGTATGTATGTATGTATGTATGTATGTATGTATGTATGTATGTGCGTGTGTGTATGTATGTGCGGATACAAATTTTCGTCGACGATTTCGGGAACACGGATCAACCGATTTGAATAATTCAAAAAACATTCGATTCGTATTAATAAGGAGACGTGCTGATTAGTTTTTGGCGAAAGCAGGTCTAGCCGTTCCAAAGATACGGGCAAAAAGTGCCGAAAACGGTAACTCAGTTTTTAAGAGAACGGAGCGTCCGATTTGAATATTTCAAAAAACATTTACTTGTATTGACAAGATAAAGAATTGATCAAATTTTCATGAAGGCAGGTCTAACGGTTTCGGAGATCTGATGAAAAAAGTAAAAAAAAAATGCCATTTGGCGGTCAAAAATGATCATTAGACATATGCACATCAAATTATCAAATATTTTATAGAGATTTTAACAATAAGTATAAATTTTTTTTTACATTTCTATGGGTTCCGTACCAATGTTTACGCGTTAGACGGCGACGCGGCGCTTACGGGCTTTGATATTTCGTCTTTATGCAGTTAAAGCAGTACGATTGCTCTGAAAAAAGTTTAGATCTTCCAAAATATGTCAAAATAAAATAAAACATTTTTTTTTAAAAAAAAAAATAAAAAAAATTTTTTTTTTTTCAAAAAAAAGTAATTTTTTGTCCAATATATAGTTTCTCAAAAATCTTATTTTTTCAAAGTAAATTTTTTTCAAAAATCTTAATCGTTTTTAAAAAAAAAATTTTGGTACGGGAAGTTCCAGCAATTTGCCTTAAGGCACGATGCCTTAATTGCCTTAAGACAGAATTCCACTTACAGCTAGTTCTTTATTTGTTTTCAAAATATTCGATTGAATGGTTTAATTCAAAATTAGACCGATCAAAAATTAAGGCTGTGTTCTTTACCAAAGGCAAAAACAAGGTAAAAACAAACTTATTAAATATTGATTCTAGAATAATTTTAAAAAAATCTCCAATTCTATGGGGTAGGGCGAGGCGCAAAAGTCTAATTTAACTTTGAGCAATTATGTTGTGAAAACCTAACCTATTATATCACAACAAATAACACATATCAAACTAACAATTATCTGACTATGTTCAATAAAACTATCAGCTAATTCATCATTGTAGAAATATGTTATTTGTGCTATTTTTCAAAAAAATTGTCACCTCTCATTTTTAGCCCATGGACGTAAAATGAAACAGCCAGGAGACAAACAGATCTAATGTCTTATGTTTAATATTGAGGGGATTTTACGAAATGATAACTATATCATTTAACCAATGCAAAATATAAATTTAAGGGGTATATTTTTTACAAAAATAGCACTATATATAATCTTGATTTGGTATTTTGTCAGAAATAGTTATCTGAATAGTTGTTAAAACTATTTATTTAACTTATTTCTTGTAAAATTGCTTTTGTCAACTTAATTTACGTATTCATATTAACTATTTTATTATTGTTTACACCTTTGCCAGGGTAAAGGATCTGTTGGTCCTTATTACCTCACCCACATGTTAATTTTTATAGAATTTATATAAAAAAACTGTTGAATCTAACTTAAAAACAACAACGCATCTTATAAAACAATTAAATTAAAGAAAATTCCAATTTAAAAAAAAATCATATTCTTCAAATTAGTTGATTTTTTTTTCAAAGATTTTAAAGCCATCAAAAATCTAATTTTTTAAAAAAATTTCAAAAAAAAAAATATGACCTAAAAATTTTAAATTATGTTACGGGAAGTTCCAGCAATTTGCCTGAAGGCACGATGCCAGGCACCACTAGCCTTTCGCATAGATTTTGGTAATATTTTATCCCACTATATATCATTTCTCCCACCCTTCTTGCAAAGCGCACGTTAGCCGGCAAAGCATGGAGCTCCGCTAAAGCGCAACAGTTTTATTCCTACTCTTGGAGAGTGTAGTTGCGCTCCGTGTTTTAGCAGAAGTACTGTTAATATATATAAAATCGGAAGTCCTTTGGAATTACCTGATTGTGATGTGTGAAAATATGAAAACGCTTAAAATAAATTGAATTTTGTAGTTGATAAATTGATTTTCGGTGTACTTTGAGTGTATTTTCAGTGCAATTGAAATTTCCTTTATCCGGAAGCTTTTCCGAAAAGGCGGTAGTGTGTGATCTATTAACAATCAAAATGAATCTAAAATTCTGTTTCGGTGTGTTTTTACTAGCCGTTGTGGCGAACTGTTACGCAGAAGTAGGCTATGATCATTGTTTAAAAAATAATTTCAACAACAATTCGACATATATGCAGTTTACAAAGGAGATGGTTGCAGAAGAATTCGCTACTTTAGGGTCCTTCAAGAGTTTGCATTGCTGCGCAAAGGGTTACCGCACCATCGAATGGTAAGTCAATAAAATATTCTTTGCGAAACATCAAAAGCTGCCGCAAAAGTACCGTTAATAACGAATTAATAGCTTTTAATGATCTCATCACAGATAGATTAGTGTTGTGTCATGTCTATTTTTGTCTTCAAAATCGTCTCTTATAAAGTTATGGTAACTTTCAAATTGGTATGGTGAATTGAAAAAACGAGGTTGCTCAGCTTTTTTCAATTCGTAATTAAAATGGCTATTATTTACTCATTGCTATTGTTTTGTGTTCATATATTATATACTAACTATAATTCGAAACACACTCGTTACGTAGTCTGTACCCAAATTGCATCACAATATGCAATTTTTATTTTGTATGTTCAGTATCCTTATTTTTTTGCTAATTCAATTAATGTTAAAAGATGAACCAGTTTTTTATTTATTTATTTACAGCCTTTGGCCGGTTGGTCATTGGGCCCTGGGATACAAATTTTGTCATTTTAAATGAAAGAGTTTCTTTGTGATTTGATTCTGTTATAATTAAATTAAATTTAAAAAAAAAATGTTTTGCTTTAAAGGTCTTGAATCACATGATCGCTTTTTAAGAATTTTTGGACCGCCCTTTCCATTTTTGTGATACTTGGTGATATTTCAAATTAGCCGCTATCTTCCACCCAATATTATGTTTATTTTAGTACCTAGAACAATTCATAAAATTTTTATATTTTTTGGAAAAAATTTTGACTATTTTTTTAAATTCAGGTAAAAAAGTAATACACGTGATATCTTACTAAACCCTTCCTCCCCCTTGTAATATTTTGTAATTTTTGCCACATTACTCGCCCTTTTTAAGCCTCACGTGATTAATGGACGGTTTCAAAGTGATTTTAGAATTATAGGATAAGATAATTGTTTTGAATTATTTGATATGAGTTTAACTTTTGGTAATTGAACAATATTATTATTTTTTATATTGCAACATAACTAATATATTTAATTTGATATATTGCAAAATATTTAATTATAAATGTTTTAATAAAATTTTAATTATGAGTTCAAGATGAGTATAGCTTATAATTATTCATGTCATGAAATATATCCTCATCTCTATATCCTTTAACTTATCAAAATTTATCAGCAATGTTAATTAATTTAAACTAATAATTAATGAACAACTTTGCAAATTATGAAAAGAGAGTCAAAACAACCGCAACTTTGAACTACAAAGTATGTTTTCAAAAACCATTTATCTCAAAGGTTGGCTTTTGCCTTTGTGTAAATAAGTCAATTTGCAATAGGCGGTAAAGAGTTACACAAAGGGTTCGGTTTTATGGTTGGAGAAGAAATTTGCATATAACGGAAAAATCTTATTATTCTGTATTAGAATGTATATAACTCCACAATGAATGCCGAAAACAAATGCAGACATGTTTTAATAAGGGACACAGGTATAATGGGCATTCGTAGAAAACATTTGCATTGTGAAATACTGTCTTTATTGTAGTAAAATATAATTATTTAGGATTATCTTTTGCAAACAATTAAGCATAAAGTATAGATGTAATTTAATAAGTAGATCAATAAGCCAGAACTATATTTCGATCTACTTTCGTCGAAGATAGTTCAATATAGTATTTCATTTATATTTCACGTGAACTGATGGTTTTGATTCATAAAATATTTATCTTTGCGGAATAATGTTATATGCGTGTAGAAACTGGTACATACTTGTTCAGATGTCGGAGAAATAGATTGAAAATACATTTGAAATAGATTAAGCTCCGTTGGCGCAAAATATTATAAAGTTGAAATTGAAATGTGAAAAGAAATTCAGATTATTGTACTGGATAAAGAAAATATATCAAAATTGAATCCACATTGAGAACGGTTATAATAATAATATAGAGCGGGGTTTAAAGATCCGGGGGTAAAAAGAGTCACCAACGATATCTCAAAAACATGTTGTTGTAAAAGTTAAATTAAATAAATATTTAATATTTCAACTCTACTGATGAATATTTCTGACGAAATACCAGATCAAGGTTATTTACAGTATTTTCTCTGTAAAAAATGCACTCAAGAAATTTATATTTTGAATTGGCTGAATATTGTAGCTATTATTTTGTAAAAATCCCTTTAAAATTAAAATAAGACATTGGACCTATTTGCCCCCCTGGTCGCCTCAATTTCCAGGATCAGGGGTAAAAGAATCAGGTTACAAATTTTTGAAAAATAGTATAAAATACATTTCTACAATGATAAATTAGCTGAAAATAGTAAGATAGTTGTTTATTTGATAAGTGGTTTGATAATATAATTGCTCAAATTGGACCTTTGTGACCGGGACTACTCTAATATACATAATGGTAATGAAAATTCAATAATAAAAGTTTATATCCATCCATTAAATTTGTCATGTTGTTCGTCGTAATACACTTACTAAACAGTTTGACCGATTTTTATGAAATTTTATAATCGCGTTTAGTATGACTGAGAATCACCCAACTCATTTTTTTAAACCTTTTTCGATCATTTCTTTGAATTCTATTAACTCTTATTTTGGCTACAATAGAACAATTTTTGCCGGGTCAGCTGGTATATATATTTAATTTTTTTGTTTATTTCTTCCATTTTATTTTTTTGTAACGTGAGGTTGAAAATCATATACTGCTCTAAATTTTCACCCTCCTACAACAAACTCTTATTTTGTTTACAATAGAACAATGTAAGCCGGGTCAGCTAGTATATATATACAATTAATTTGTTTGTTTTTTTTATTCTATTTTTGTAATGTGTGGTGGAAAATTACATACTGCTCTAAATTTTTACCCTCCTACAACAAACTCCTATTTTGCTTACAATAGAACAAAGTGCGCCGGGTCGGCTAGTATATATATATATATATATATATATATATATATATATAATTAAATTTTTTATGTTTTTGCTCACCGTTCAATGTATCATAAAACAACTATCGGCTAAAATGATGTCATACAAGACCGTTCTGCTCGCCAAAGTGATGAGTCACAATGGAGAATCCCGCTTTACTTTCATTGCAAGCGTTAATAATTGTAAGATTTGTCCATAAAAAATGTCCCAGTTATCCTTTATTTGGTAATTTGATTGACGGTTAATTAAAACTTTATATTATATTTGTCGCAAAAAACATGAGCTGTAAATGAAATGAGGTCTAGAAATATATATTTCTCAAACGGTTTGTTAAGGCTGCATCAACAATAAAACATATGTATGTTGAATATTGTATTATGTATTATATATGCATAATGCATCTTAAAGTGCCGGTAATGTTGTTTAATGAGTGCATGTGAACTCATTTTAATTATGAATAAAAATATTAATTTGTAATAATAATATGTTATGAACAAAAAATGAGTCAATTAATGATTGACAATATTTATATCGGCATATTAATCATATATCATAACATGATAAACTTGATTTTCTAATATTGAAATCAAGTTTTTTTATAGTCAGGGGAATTCTGAGATAATAATACACGTTTGATGTATTGATGTTTTTGTTCATCGTATATTGTTTTGTTTATTAAAAGAATTCATATTAGATTATAAAATTTTGGTTAATTTTCTGATCATGCGGATTTTTTTTTTATTATAATACAGTTTCGTTTTAAATTCTAAAATAGTATTAATTAACTTCACGTTATAATAAATTTGTATTTTATGGATATTAATTTCCCCAGTGCAATGATAAGACATTCATTTATTGTAGATAAACCGTACAAATTTGAGATTGTGGTTTATGATAAAAAGTTCGAATTTTTCTGAGAAAATTATTATTAAATCGATAACAAGTTATTTCTTTACTAGTCATTTCCATTATATTGTTTTAAAATTTCGTGTCAAAACCTACTAAAAAGTAATAATTAATTTCACATTATAATAAATTCACACTTTATGGATAATTATTTCAATAGTGCAAAGATAAGACATTTTTTTATTACAGATAAACCGTACAAATTTGAGATTGTGGTTAATGATAAAAAGCTTGAATTATTCTTAGAAAATTGTTATTGAATCGATAATAAGTTATTTCTATACTAGACTTTTTCATTATATAGTTTCAAATGTCGATTCAAAATCTATAGAAGTAATAATTAATTTCACATTATAATAAATCCACACTTTATGTATATTATTTTCCTTTCCCTATTAATTTCCCAAGTGCAAAGATAAGACATTCATTTATTACAGATCAACTGTACAAATTTTTGATTGTGGCTTATGATAAAAAGTTCGAATTTTTCTGAGAAAATTGTTATTAAATCGATAACAAGTTATTTCTTTTCGAGTGTGATATTTAGACTGAAAGATTATCTAAATATTATCTCTATAATATTTTCAAAATGCATTCAGATAATATCTGGGGATAAAATATAAAGATAAATCATGAAAGAGTTACAAAAACGTGAAGAACATTGAAAGTTGTAACATAATGATGGAATAAATAGTTTCAGAAAATTGGTAACGTACAATTGTATATTATTAGTGTTCGTTTAAAAATATAATCAATATTTAAATATTCAAAAATTATTTAGATCGTTAGATGCCTTGGGGCCGTTCCTAATGGAACTTATAAAAGGCGATGGAGGGTTACAAAATATTACGAAATATAACATGAGGGTGGGGGGTCTAGTAAAATATTACGTGTATTTATATTTACCTGAATTAAAAAAAAACAAAATTTCACCTTGTTTTCTGCGCAATAAATATTCACTTGATATCGGGTGGGTGGAGGTAATTTTTAATATCACCAAGGAGAAGGGGTACAGAAATCCTAAAAAATCGATTACATAATTACGCTTCTTTTTTTATAAAAAGAACTTCTGGAAAAAATTGAATATTATAAAGTGTTATCATTGTTAGCATTACATGAAACTACTTCTACATTAGATAATATAGATCTGCGCTAGGTGAATCAAACATAGAGAATTTTGATATCGAACATTCGCGTTCAAAGCTCATCCATATATCAGTATATCGTGAAATGACAAGCGTGAAATATAAACGATTGAATGAAAATCGAATATTATCATTCAAGTGCGAATCAAATCGAAAGGAAGTTATTGTTTCTAGAGCTATCAATTTATCGTTTGTCCAATCTGCAGTATATCACTTCGGTTCGACGCGCACCGCATGCCGTGACACATTTCAATTTCCGATTAATGAAACCCACCGGTGTGGATAAACATTGGCGTACGATTTTCAAATGATATTTATTGAGAATTATTACTGGCAATAGAAAACTTAATTCTCAGCTCATTTTGACAAGGTTATATATAACGGATAATGTGATTATTGAGAATTTTCTCCTCTATAAATCACATTTAAACGCTAATCCCATATCAGATATATAGTACATACCTAAAAGACAAACCATTGGATTTCATTCTAAAAGCCATTGTGAAAATAACAAAATAATTACTCGTTGTCTTCCTAAACCAAATGGCAATTTATATAAAAAAATTTAAAAGTGCTATCTAGAATTCAGCTAAATTTTTTACAGAAGTCTCTTCAAAGGTCATCAGGTTTATGATTTGTGTGCTTATTAATAATATTAAGGAATTTATAGAAGTGAGCCACAGTAATATTAACAAAATAATTATTCGATGATTCATATGAAAATTTAAAAAAGAACTTGCTAACTTGAATTCAGCGAAATCTTTTACGGGAATACTCTTCATAAGTCATCAGGTTTATGATTATTGAATATTTAGGCATTTTTAGAAGTAAGTCATTGTTAAGGATAGACGTTGATTAGACCCTTTCAAATAGGTTATTATATTTGATGCAATATAATATGAACAGCCATTGTAATATTAACAAAATAATTACTCGTTGTCTTCCTGAAAACAAATTGTAATTTACATAAAAACGAATTTAGCGAAATTTTTATGGAATTACTCTCCTTGTGTACTTAATAATAATGTTTAGCCATTTTTACAAGTTAGCCATTGTAATATTAACAAAATAATTACTCAATATCACGATATCTTCTTAAAGACAAATTGTTATTCATATGAAATTTAAAAAAATACTTATTATTTAGAATTCAGCAAAATCTTTTACAGAAGTCTCTTCATAGGTTTTGTGCTTCATTATGTTTCGTGTACTTATTAATAATATTTAGGTGTTTTTTGGAAGTGCATCCAGATTAAGTGATAACAAGTAATAATTATTTGACTTTCATTAATAACATTTTAATATTTATAAATATTGATCTGGGCCTCAACGGTACCTCACCTTAGTTTGATGTTATTTATGATATCTGTATAAATAAAATTTAATAATTGGTAATATTTTTATTTGATGAACAACATTCAGAATCTTATGTTCTAGTTCCTTATTACCAAGTATTATTAAAATGCAACCCCCAAGTGGTTGTCCATTCTTTTTGTACTGAAATTGTTTATAAGATAGCATTTCCACTTGAAATCATATTATAGAAATATAATGTTAAGCAATATAGTAACGTAATTGGTAATATTTGTTAATTGTTATTTGATAAACAGCAATCAGAATTTTGTGTGTCCTATGAGATGTTGCGGCATATTTTCTTATAACTGATCATTATTAAAAGGCAATCCAGTGGTTGTCCTTTCTCTTTGTAATAAGATTATTATTAGATATTTTTCTACCAGTCCCCTAAGGTTATTTTCTGGAAATCATATTCTACATCTATAATATTGAGTAATATAGTACCGAAAATTTTCACCAAAATATTTTCAGGAAATCAGGCTATATAAACAATAAAAAAACATAATTTCTACGGTTTATCGATAAATGAATCGCTTATCGCACAAGGTGTTGATTTAGTTTATGACCTCCATACCCAGTAATACATATTTCAAATATAGTGAAATGAATTTTGAACCAAATTTAATATCCGTTTTTTGAAGTGTTGAAATTAATTTACCGCAACATTCGCAGTATTTTTGTTTTCTCAAAAATCTTGGAATAATCATTGGTTGTTCTTAGAATTACATTATTATTATTTAGTCGCAATATGATTTTACTCAAAGCTTGATTATTTTTTCTAGTTGTACATATTTATTTTGTTGTCATTTTATCAAAACAATTTTTGTATTCGTTTGTACACAATTTCATTAGTTCATAAATCCGTTCCACGTATCGCATGCTTTGATTGATGTAGCGGTTTTTCGCGGAAACATCGCTTCGGCATCTGGTCTCTTTCAATCAATTTACAGCTTACGCTATTTTATATTTTGCCAAAAATATAAAGTAGTTACATTCAATATACACTGGTATTAGTAACTTAATAAACAATACTGATAATTCAGTATTTCGATTTTTTAATGATCAGTTAATGTTAAAATGCAGGTGCTTTGACGAGGAAACGGCTGCTTACATTTTTTTTACAGAATTTTGGTATTTTCAAAATAATTTTTAAATTTTTAATGGTATGATAATTTATTTCTGTAAAGCATAATAAGTATTAATAACATAATAGATTCTTGGTTTTTATCTATGTATATGAGGTACAGGAATGCATATTTAAAATGCTTAAGGAACTTAATATACCATGATTATTTTCAATTCCTTATTAAGTCATTATCAAATTTACTAAATGACTACGAGGCATTTTAGATAAGGCACGAATAAATTCGGACGGAAAAAATATGAATATTTTTTCATATAGAACTAGTTCGGAATTTCACCATACCATGTAAAATTACAATTAGAAGTTCCACCATACCATATAAAATTACAATAGGTACTATAAAGCTTTCAATACACATTTATGTACTTATATTTCTTTCGATTATAAGTGGATGTTCATATTGTAATTAAAAATATAGCACTGCCATATACACTACACTATCTCTTGTTTACACGTTTTCGATCTTACACGGTTTTTAAAATAAAAAGTTTTTTTTAACGAAATCTATTCAATTTTGCATTTACACAAAATTATAATTTGCTTATATTTACAATAACATTTTCATTATTTTAATATCAAATACAACATTACAAAATGTTTATTTCTGTTCCTAAATCTTAGCAGTCTATGTCCATGGCGGATATAATATATAAATAAGATGGGTACTCCCCGTTTCATGATCAAAACTAAATTTGTTGTGTGTGTAAGCCGTTTGTTTAAATACCAAAACAAAAGCATCACTGTTTTTAAACTTTGTTTTTAATTAGTGTTTAAAGACAGTTGATAGCAAATTAATTTCTAATTTTAATTTTTATGGAGCCTATCTTCCGTGTATTCACTTTTTTGCAATTTGAGCGAACAACCCAATGAGTTACCATGAAAATTTCACGGCTCAAGTTTCACGTACCCACAAGACGTTTCTTTGTTTCTTTAAAAACAGTTTCAATATTTCCATTATTATCCCACTACAAAAAGCGTTTTCTTTGGTTCAAGGCATTATAGTAATTGTTTAACCCCGTTCATTAGCATAACGGTGATCGTATGTGGAATATGTCCTCCCCATCGATCTTTGTCATTACACGCGCTCTGACTTCGAACAATAGAATGGGTAGGAAAGAATTCTTGGAAAATGTACCGCTGTACTTGTTTTGGCATCGGTTTAATTGGCCCCAAGTGTTATCAATGTATAAACACATTATGATCTATCAATATTTTCTGCATATATTTGAATTATCAATATTGAGTAAATG
>NW_020537646.1:11003358-11062621 GCF_003426905.1 Ctenocephalides felis | reverse complement strand
ATTTGTCACTAGTCATCTTAAGAATTATAAAAAAATATTGAAGTCATTGAAGGAGAAAAACTAACTTCAATGCATAAAAATAAATATTAAATTTTTAACATATATTAAAATGCATTTTATTTTCAATTTCAGTTATTTAAACTTACAACTAAGAAATGCTCATCGTCTTTGTATCACAAATCTATTTTAAAACAACATTCATGTATGTTTAATTTAACATAACTTCTTATTTTCATGGTGAAATTTTTATTCAATTTCTAATAATATTTCATAACTTTTCTCAATTATTAAAAATAAACAGTTTAAGGAATATTAGGTAATTTGACCAATATATCAATTACAACAAGGCACTATAATTTAGCATTAATGACTATAATTTAGACTTTTATTTTGGTTTCAACAATATTAAATAGGAAATCTGTCAATAATCGTAAACGTGATGATAATAAATTAAAATAATAAATTAAAAATTGCAAAACATTCTTTCAATCTCGTTTACGCAAACTCGTACAAAATTCTAACTTATCTTAGGACGAAATTTAATTTTTGATTTGTAAATAATGCTATCGTTCAATTATCATAAATCTGGAATTCGATTACTTAAATTGCCATAGTAAAAAACTGTTATCTTCAATGATTTTATTTATTATTTTTGATACGATACAGAACATTTTATCTCAGTAATCTAAATCATTGTTATAAAAACTTATAAATTGATGGAAAATATCAGATGTTCGGTTAGTGGGTTGATAAGTGTATTTGAATCAAGGTGAGTAATTAATGAGAAAATTAATTATATATATATATAATTTTAAAATTTTTCATCAATATTATTATTTTATAATGCCATAGTCTTATTATTTTTTTAATGGATATTTAAACCAATCATCAAATTGGTACTTAGACTTTTAAAAATCAGTGCATTCATTTTATAACAAGTTGGTCCACGTGATAAAGAAGCAGCCATTTACAAATTAATAAATAAATTTTGATGTAATATTACTATTACTTGTATTTAAAGTTGTGTTTAAAGATAAACATTATAAAATATTATTCATAAATTATGTATCAGTAATATTTTTCATATAGAAAATGAAATTGGCAATCATCATTCTCGGCTTCTTAGCCGTAGCTGCTTCAGCTGGACGAGTTTCTTTAAATCGCGATGTCAGTTCTTGTAAGTATTATGGATTGTTTAAATTAGAATTATTTTGAATATATTCAATATATGTATTTTATTATTTTTTATTAGTGGTAACTTATTCAAAACTTCGTGGTCTTCAAAGAGGCGCACTTGAAGACAAAATTTAGCTATTGTAGAATGTTTGCGAAAATTTTGAGAGAAGGCGGTGAACTGACCGGAGGAAAAGTTTTGGACCCTCTGGACGCTGAGCATTTGGACACCAATTTTGAAATTCCAGATATTGCAACGTAGGTTATACATTCCACCTATATTTCATTTTAATTTGCATTTTCATATTAGAAATATTAAATATTTAAAACTTCACTTAAATGAAAAATACTGACCCTAAAATATATTTCTCTACGCATGCTAGTATATCGATTATCATCAATAAAAAAAGATATGCTATTTATCATAAGATAATATTGATTGCCATACTAATTGCTATAATTAAGAAACATATTTCTTTCTTTTATGAACACTTAATGATGATTTATGCTTCCGTAGCATTCACCAGAAATAGCTATTTTTATTCGAGCTTTTCACACACAGGTTTATACAGGTGTTAAACACACACATACACACAGGTGGTATATGTGTGTATGTTTATGTACATATATATACGATATATCAAGTAGTTAGTTAACTTCAAATTTAAATTAACCATACTCCTGAAACAATTTTTATGTTAACTCAGGTCTCAGAGTATTTCACTATTATTTGTATATATAAACATATTCATTTATATTTAGCAATTAAATTAAACTTTTCACTCTGTCGTTAAAATCTAATATTTTTTTATAGGGTAAATGGAGGTCTTGACAATTTGCATGTTTCTGGATTATCAAGCTTCAACTTTACTTCCCTTAAATTAAATTTGGTTTTGCTGAAGGTTGACTACAATGTAACAATTGAACAAATCAAAGCCACAGGTACCAAAAATTTTCAGAAATCTAATATTCATTAACATTTTATATTTATATTCATAAAATTTAAATCTTTTTGTCAATAGGTCTGTATGATATTGTTGGAAAATTGGTCAATCTTGTACCAATTAGTGGTAAAGGACCCTTCGATGTCCAATTAGACCAGATCACAGCTGCAGGTCATATTAAATTACGTTTGAAAGACCTTACATATCTGGAATTAGCTGAAGTAAAACTTTTGCTTTCTGTTGGAGCAATGAACGTAAATATTTGAATTTTTTTCTAACAAATTATATTTACCAAAAATAAATTTCCTAAATATTAAATATCTATTTTTAGTTCCAAATCGATGGTTTAATGAACAACCCAGACCTCAGCGAAATGATCAACGCAATTTTGAATGACGTGCTCCCTGATTTATTAGTTGAAAATCAACAAAATATTTCCACTGGTGTAGATACTATTGCCAAACAAATCTTAAACCCAGTTTTAAGTAAATTGACATTGCAAGATATTTTGGACATGATTGGAGGAGGTGGCGGAGAAGGTGGACTTGTGTGCTAATTTTTGAAAATTCATTACGCTTATTTAAAGTTAACGCATATATTATAATATGTAGTTACACTTAACGACCAAGAATTGTAATTATAAGAAAATTAATAAATAATCGAATCATTTTTATAAAAAAACCTATATTATTTATTTTTTAATTGAAAAGTGTTTCAAAATCATTGCCAAAATATCTCCAAAATATATAAGTGTATAACTTTATATTATTAAATATTGTTTATAAAATTATTAATCAGCAAATTAGCGCTTTTATCAATATCAGGGAAATGATTAGTTGCAATGCTGACGTGCATTCATATTTTTTAATAATTATGTATACAGATTTAACAATTAAATTTTAAATAATTATTTTATAGATATTTACAAAAACATCAATAATATATTTTTTTATGAAGTAATTAAAAATAAAATATAATAATATAATTTTTTCGTAAATATCGTATGTCCATCTAGCATCGAATGAAAACATCTCGTCAAGAATAACTAAACTTGAATCGAATCTTGGATAGGATTTTTTCTGTTACTTTTTGAATAATTTTTATAATTGTAATTTACATAAAATACGACTTTAATGTTAGATCAATATTATATTTTAGTTATAGTACTTATTATATTATGCAAAAAATGTTATTCAAATAGATTAGTTATTTTTTGAACCGATGAGATTTTGAAAATTGTTTACGAAATTATTTTTTTAAACGATATTTTTAACAAAGAAACAATTCTACCACTTATTTAGAAACGGCTCAGTTCCTTAAAATTCCTTAAAATAGTAATAAAAATTGATTAATTGCGAAGAAACGGCCCGACGAATCTTCACCGAAAACTGTTCTGAATATTCAAAATGGGTGCAGTATTTTGACGAAAAGATAGACAAAAGATTTTTTCTGGCAATTTTTAGAAACAGCTTGGTCGATCATCTCCTAAAACTAATCAGCGCTAGACCTTATGAAGTTTCATCTTCTTTAATATTATAAGCCAGTTTTCAATAAAACGCCAACCAAAAGTCAAATTTTTGCTTATACTTCAACACAAACATTCATATAAACTCCCACAGAACTATTCCAATCTTGGTCTCAAACAATTCACTTAAAATCATCAATCATCAGGAAAACAAATTTAACGAGTCACCTTTTCTGGAACGTTTTTCAGGAAGTTAAAACAATTTAATTTGTTTAAATTAGATAAGATTCAAGGAGGTTGAATCAACAAATAAAAAATTTTAGATAACGACCAAGAACTTAATTCCGAATAAATAAATTCAAGATACCAGGACGATGGTCCTGTAATTTTGGTTCATTTAGCAACACACACATTGATACAAACTCTCACAAAACTATTCCAATTTTGGTCTCAACGAATTCACAGTGACTTAAAACATCGGGAAAACAAATTTAACGTCTCGCCTTTTGTGGAACATTTTTTCAGGAAGTTAAAAAAATGTAATGTGTTAAAATTAGGTAATATTTAAGGATGTATTTTTAGTGCAACGAATAACAATTTTTAAATAACGACCAACAACTTAACTCCGAAAAAAATAAATTCAAGAGACCAGGACGAGGATCCTGTATAAACGGATGCGTTAAATATTAAACGTTCCGGTTGCAATAAAGTGTCTATAGACAATGCTTTCATCGGGTGACAATACTGACAATACCTACTTGATGTCGTTGTCAGTCACAAGTCATGAATCTATAACTAAGTGCCGCGTCTGCCTTCGACGACCGAGCTTCCTGTCTACTTTAATTTCAATGAGAAATTTCTAATGCTTCTTCCGCTGAAATCGTCTAAAATTTATTTTGACTAATAGCAATTAGTGGTGTATTATGGTATTTTATTCTATAATTCATTTGGTACAAATAAATTGTAATAGGCAATGATAATTGGGACTTGGAGATGATGTAAAAAAGTCTACAATTCATGATGTAAGAAAGTATTAGAAACATAATATATTTCTAACGATTTTGTGTTGGTAATCTATATAACAGTCAAAGAAATATAAAAGGGAATTGTCTATCAAAATCATAAAACAATATTTTATCTAAATTAGATTGTTACTATAATAACTTTAACTTAAGAGGAAGGTGCAAATTGCATTTTGCCTTAAAGCAAGTTGCATAAACTTTTCGGTATTCGGTAACATTTCGAATTGTGAACTTTAATTTATTTTGTTCTCATATCTTAACAGCAATCAGAACCTTACGTCCTATGAGCTGTTGCGCTGACAAAAACTTCTCCTTAATTCGTATTTTTAGATGGTTACCCAAAGGTTAATGCATAAATATTTGACGATGTTATTATAAGAATTTATCTAATAGGGCTGACTTGTTATTGGCGCAGCAATGCCGGACAAGGTCTATTTTCAAGATCTTTTCAAGGTCTATGGACACTTATTGCTATGTATTTCCAAGTAATAACTGTTGTCACTACTGCTTGACAACAGGCTGGCTCGGAGTGGGCCTCAAATCCAAGACCTTTAAATCAAGTTCCATCGCCATTAACCGCGTGAACTTTAATGATTTTTTGTAATTAAACCACTTTTTAGAATGCTCTTTCAATTTATGAACCTTGTAATTGTGCAATGTTTCATTCTTTCAGTAATTGATTACGAAGAAACAGTTCGAATTTCACCAAAAACTAGTGTGCACATTTACCAACTGATGCTTTTTCCTATTTTGTTGTCCAAGCATTTAGGATGACTTGAACCTCATGAAACTTTTTCTCTTTCAAAAACCAAAAAATCCTTCTAATTCTTTTATAATATTTTGTATTCATTGAGGCATATTTAGTCATAAATTTAGATGGGTTAGATGTTATTCATCAGAAGTGGCGACAAGCTATTGATTAATATTTAGAAGATCTTATTATTTCTTGTGGCTAGGTGAATTATATGCAAAAACAGTCCTCCTGAGAATTGTAGTAGATGACCATGAACGTAAACCGCGAAATAACTCTGAGTGTTATTGCTATTGCGAAACTCAATTAATGTTTATTGCAAATATATTTAAAAGTGAAAAGATTTTCAATTTTATGTATATGAATCGACAATCAAATAATCTTTCAAAATGTCAATAATGTCTCTAAGAAATCTGGATAATTCATTTTAATATGAATTTCTAAAACAAACGTTCTAGTTTCGCTTATTGGCGGAATAGAAGAATTTTGACGGTGCATTTACAATTACATGAAGTGTAATTGTTCAACGTTTTAGTTGAAATAAAAATATATTACAAATAAAATATATACAATATTATTAAAATTATCGGGATTATCAATAAAGTTCTAATCTCTTCGATACTGACAAAAAAATCAACCAATACAAATCAAATTTTTATATATTTTATTCCTAATTTTTTGGTGCAGTTTTAACATAAGAGTAACACCTGGAACCTAACTTTTATCTCTTTATCAGCTACCGCCCTAACAACATTCAATTAATTACATAAGTCCTTCGAACTTCAAACAAGTCCTGACTTTGTCAGGAATAGTCTTCTGTGAAATTGCTTAGCAAAGAATCCTTTGAAAGCTTGGTGGTATTCAGAAATTCGTTCGGAAAATAAACTGACTTCCGAAGAAGAGATAATGCATTGCTGAGTTTCACTTAATAGATAGCAGATGTTTGCACGACTATCCACACAGGTGCGCTTCCTCCGTTTATCTCAAATGCAATTTTCAGCAAAACTGATTCAGCAAATAATCAACGCAATGACCAAGTGTCTGGTATTAATATGCTAACTTTATTATTTAATAATGTGCTGAATTTGTTACTAGAAGTTAATGTGATAAGGTTATTATTAAAATAACACATGGGGGCTTTTCCGCGATCTAGTGGCTAGGTGAATTATATGCAAAAACAGTACTCCTGAAAATTGTACTAGACGACCATGAAAATAAACCGAGAAATAACTCTGACAATGAGAATTATTGCTATTGCAAAAATCAATTAATTAATGTTTATTGTAAATGTATTTAAAAGTGAAAGCATTTTCAATTTTATGTGTATGAATCGAGATTGTAACATTCTTTCAAAATGTCAATACTAAGAATGAAATCCAAACAGAACAACAAAATATTTTTAATTAAATTAGTGTTACATAATATTTTACAATACTTGTAACGAACTAAAAAATAGTTGAATACAAGAAGAATTACCAATAATAAATTATTCTGCCCTCAGATTTCTTACTTTATATGTATGTATAGATATACATACAGTGTAATTTCTTTATCAATTACTTATAAATAGCACAAATACATAGATTTTTTTATTACAATATCTGAAAAGAATATCAACCCTTTGATAAAAACTTTTGAGAAGACCTACAAAAGACGCGCAGTTATCATCAATTGCGTCAGGAATTCTAGGAAATAAAAGCTATGTTATAATAGGAAATATATATTCTCGGAGTTGGAAAACACGACAGGAGAATGGGTCGACCAACGATCAATAGAATACACTTGAAATACTCTATCATTTGAAGGGTTATTGCATTGGACACTACAAATTGCATGCAACCCATAACTCATAATAGACAAATCCTCTCAAACATTTTTTTTTTGAATTTATTTTTCATAGCAAGCTATACAAAGTACTCCACTCTCAAACATTTGAATGAGATAAAAAAAAATTTCAACATATTATTGCACATCTACTTTTTCCTGAACTGGTCTATTAACATTAGAAGGATTTCATAAAAAAATATTGTTTTTGTGATTTTTATTTCAGATAACAAAAGCCTTTCATACTTTCTTTTAAGGTAAGATTACATATTATCAAAGAATTTTTTCTAACTTCAAGCATAATTTAGTAGTAAGTACCAAATTTTAAGAAAACATTCAATTAACAAGATCATAAGGAGGCGTCCAATAATCAAGTGAAGTTCTTAGGGCGAGGGGGGGGAGGATTTATGACAAAAAATCATAAAATATCATGTGAGGAAGGAAGCAGTATAGTAAGATATTAAGTGTATTTACTTTTTACCTGAATTTTTTTAAAAACATCCAAAAAATTTCAAAAAAAAATCAAACATTTTACATTTTTTTAAATAAAAATACACGTGATGGTTGGGAAGGGAAAGAGTAATTTTGATTGCGTATCACCAAGAAAGAGGGGGGGTCCAAAAATCCTTAAAAAATCGATCATGTGATTAATGGATGCCCCCAAATATATTTTAGGCAAATTGAACCGACTTAAATACTAACATAACGGAATAATGTGGAATATAATATCAAATAAAATCAAACAAAAATTCAGGCGTATAATATTCTTTTTTAAGGCATGCTAAAGAATGCAAGATGTCTTTTATTCTTTCAGTTCATCAATATTTATAAATATTTTTGCAAATGATGTTTGTAATTTATTGCGACACGCCTAAGCTAATCAAATTCTTGAAGTTTTAATTTTAAATATAAATTGTTCTTGTTTAAACATAAATACGTTGCATATTCATTAGGTATAATATAAATAAACAAATTACGTTTGATCACAAAAGTATTCAAAGTGCAAGTTATTAAACTGTAAAAAAATATAAAACATTAATCAAATAAGAGATGATTTCAGCTAATATAAATCATATTTCTAACCAAGTTTAACTGTGTTTCCTTGAAAGCTATAATTATGAAAAATAATTTAATTTTGTTTGGACCACAAAAGTATTCAAAGTGCAATGGTCTAAACAGAAAAAAATTATAAAACTTTATTTTCGAATTTAGTAAATTCAATCAAATAAGAGCTGATTTCAGCTTATGTAATTCATATTTCTGACCAAGTTTAACTGTGTTTTCTTGAAAGATATAATTATGAAAAATTATTTAATTCTGTTTGGACCACAAAAGTATTTAAAGTGCAATTGACTGAATAGTTTAACTGTGTTTTTTTGAAAGCTATATTTATAACAAATAATTTAATTCTGTTTGGACAACAAAAGTATTCAAAATGCAAGTTATTTAACAGTAAAAAATTATAAAACATTATTTTTGAATTTTGTAAATTTAATCAAATAAGAGATGATTTCAACTAATATAAATCAAATTTTAACCAAGTTTACCTATGTTTCCTTAGAAACTATATTTCTAAAAAATGATTCAGATCACTTGCACAATTTTCATGAAAACTCATTTACTTGATCTAGGAAAATTCAAACAAACACAACTATTCTACAAATTTTAATAATAATGAATTTCCCTGAACATCGAGTATTTGACATCATCGGGGGGTTAGCGTGCAAATCGTCATGGGGTAGCACAAAGTCATGAGTGGACGCTAATTAAGCTCAGATATATTTGTTTGCGCGGATTGTGTGCTGGTGACGAACAATTCGCTGAATTCAATTTATGACCATCTATTTTATACATTGTAAAACGTTTCTGGAAAACCAAATACACGAGTTGTATTTCAAATAATGCGCAAAAGTCTCTATGGTACGGGAAAGACGTCACGAATCATACTGGAAAACTCTATTCTAGTAATAGAGTAGTAATAGAAAGTTATTTATAACAAGCACTAAAAAATATATTCTTTAAATATATATCTACTCAGTTTTATCTACATGTTTTTAGAGTTGTCCAAATTAAAAGAACAAAGATCAGCCAAGACAATGTTTGGTATCAATCATTTCTATAATGAATTGAACTATGTAGTTCATTACAAAGCTATGGTCATTACAAAGCATTACAAAGCTTATGATACATGATATTTAGAGCCAAAATTATTTTTTAGAGTGTAGAATTATCAGAATGTAAAGATTCATATTGAACAAGGTCCACGTGATCGTTTGCATCAGTGATTCCCAAAGTGGTCCCCAGAGATTCTTGCCAACTTGAATAATTACATTCCCATCCTAATAAGTTCTTTCTCCGTCTTTATAAGTTTTTGTCCCGTATTTGATACCAAAAAATATAGTGATCTTGAGTTTTACCTAAAACTTATTTTCTATATTTATTCATAATTCCATCATTTACATTCACTAACATTTAAAATTCCCACAAAGAATTTCTAAATAATTACCAGACGCTATAATTAATTCCAGCTAAATAAATAAATCGCCAACTATCAAGCCCGAAAATTATGGTAATTTCTGCGAAGTTCGCTAAGAGCCGTTACCATACGAAATATATACGAAAAGCAAACATGAATAAAAAAGACAACTCAAACCCTTTCTCAACGACCAATTATATGGCCGATCCGCCTATTTTCAGTATTTCTTAATCATAATACAAATATCAGATTTCAAACCGCATATTGCTTTATTTTGCTCTTTTATTTCGTCATCCATCCTCCAATGAAACTTCTAATAAGCTGTTGCGAACAAAGAATTTATAAAGTTATGGGGAATCGATTTTGTGCTTATTTCAGCTATCAAACCGAATTTTAACTTCGAACTGGATTTATGAATAATAAAATTTATGATGAAAAGCTAAAAAATAGATTAATAAAAGACCATTGACTAAAAATTTAGGATCGTCACTTATCATAGGTATTATTGTATAGGTAACTTATAAATAACTTTTCCTGTTCTGGGCCTAAATTAATTAATTAAATTTACATTTTTTAAGATTATAAGTAAGAATAACAAATAATATAATCCGAATAATATAATAAAACTACTGTGAACTATTAGGTATTATTACACCATTTTACACCCTTTTACTGGGACAGTGATGTCTAATTTGTTATATATCTATGGGGCGTCGCAATAATTCTAATGTGCAAACACTAACTGGAAATATACAATTAATCTACCTACTCTCGTCCATATGTCCCCTACATATTATTGCTGACCACATTCGCTTTTATTGAATTTTCAATATTAAACTGATTCGTGGAATAGTTGAACGATAAAACTAATATCCGAAGAAACCCTACAGCAGATTGCGGGAATTATGGAATGGGCGGCATCGTGATGAGTTATAATTATATAGTTGAAACTCTGTTGCTCAGAATCGTTTTAAACCGGACAACCTATAACTTTATTATTGATTGTGATGTGGAATTAAAAGTTTGATTTGTCTTCTATTCTTTTCTAAAACCGAATTTTTAGTTTTGGCAAATCATATTATTGAACTTAACCGATTTTGATTGCTCATGGTATACAAGCACTAAAAGTTTTAAAAAAGTTTCAGGTTAGGAAATTTTCCGAACGCTTTCAATTCGTCCAAACTCTGCTTAATAGCACAATATCAATGAGAAATTATAGAAAACTCTAAGAATTTTACATAATATATGAAATTTATAATTTTCTTACGAATCTGAACAGAATGCCATCGAAATTTTAATATATTTTTCAATAATAATTTGTAATATTTACAATATGGTACTTAAATTCTTAAAACAATAAATAATTTGTATTTCGACGAACTGGAATTCTTGGCAAAGTTTGACATTCCGGTGAGGTGATTCGCATGTACTTCCCAGTTACACATAATGGGTCACAAATATGATATTTGAAATATCTTCTCACACATTTATTGTATTTCGAATATATTTATGCTCAAAAATTATCATGATGTACTTTTAGTGATAGATGGTAGTCATAGCAAACATTATTTTTGAAAAAGAAAATAATACAAGTGTTAATCAACAAAGAATATACCTATAATGGATCACTAGTATGATATTTGAAATGTCTTCTCACAAATTTATTGCATTCACTTTATTTTAATATATTTATGCTCAACTTGTAGTGATAGATCTTCTAGTGATAGTGTAGTCTTAGCAACATTTAATTATTTTTGATAAAAAAACAAGTGTTGATCAACGAAGAAAATACAATATATGTAGGTATTATAACATATATGTATTGTTAAGAACTATTATGCATTTATTATAATATTTTATGTTCATATAAAACTTGTTAAGAACTATATGCATTTATTATAATATTTTATGTTCACATAAAACTTTTATGAATCGACCTTTATATTATCCGTACAATAAGGGTCAAATCAGGTAAAACTGATTATTAGTCATGATTGAAACACCAACAAATGCAGACTAAAAAATCAACATTCAATAATGTAAGTTATAATTTAAAATGAAATCGATAAATCTTAAAAAGTGTTTGTTTTTACATATCAAGAAGAGAACCATAATTATTATTTCTTCATTTACCCCACCGCTACCACCAAATGAAGAGATTTGATAGTTTGAATTAGATTTGATAGTTTTCGCAAATCATATTATTGAGAAGAGATATTACCCTCAATTTTATTATGAAAGTATGAGAGTCATTTCCTTGTTTTCAGGAAACTATTTTCGATATTTACTACTAATACTACAGAACCAATAACTATAATTAAAAGTTATTTCGAATCTCTCTAAGGAACAATATTTTCTTCGCTTGTTGGTTCAAATCTTCCCACGTCGAGAAAGTTTTCTCAATCTCTATTAAATAACTGCAAGAGATACTTTCTGTTCATAAAGGTCGAATGTCGCTTTCATAGAATTGTACTTTTCTATGAATGAACTGTATGTATTAAATTGACTCTCACTATCCTTAAAATAAATGCAGGTAGTAGTTTTTTTGGAACGTAACTACCGTGTTATGCGATGTTTACCTGTACTAAAAAAAAGTTGTAAGTGAAAATTAAGCAAATTTAAACATTTAAGAAAATGTTTACATGCTATATATAAAGCATTTTACGCTTTCGGATTAAAACCCTATGTCTCCAGCAGGATATGGTCTGATACGGTAGATCGGATCACAGAAAATAATCGCATAATTCCAAATCTCTCTTCAATGAATTAATCTCTTATTCTGTATTACTCATTTCGATCAATTCGTCATTTAATTGAAAAATTGGTATAATTTTTCAATGAACACAATTTGATTCATTAGTATCGCTTGTGCAGCTGTTCAGCCGCCGCCGAGCGAGAAATGAGTGGAGGTATCTTTGGTTTTCGAACGGTGAGCGACAACAAATTCATGGAAATAATTATTAAATTATTTAACGCCAGGTTTCTAGGAAAGCCATACGTCAATTCATAACTGCCATTGCGTGCGGATGCGACATATTTTTTTCGGTTGCTGTCACACTATGTATCTTTTTCCCATCTATACCGCATCAAGAGATACATGGGGTAACTCAACTGAATAGGAATACCTCTAGATGAAATAATATATATGAAATATATATTTATGTATATCATAAAATATATTTGATAATTTTACATAACATTCCCAGAGCAAAATATATAATATCTAAAAAATTACGTTATATGTCAAGGTCTGTATCAAATATTAAATTTAAGGCTTGTCAAATTATTTGTTTATAATATGCGTGCAAATAACAACTGCGTGGATGCTATAAAACAAATTTTGAAACAATTATTTTAAATTATAAAGAGTATGCCCCTTGCTATGATTGCCAATAAAATGTCATTATGTCCTTTTCTCCAATTTGTTAAAGTTAAACATAATGATGGATAATATGTATATTACTTCAAATAAATATAAATTACTTTCAATTACGCACTTATAACTTGCATTAATCACATAAAATCCAATCATAATAACATAACTATACTGCATTAGTAATTCTCAAATGATGTCTTATTTTTGCCAATTTGTTGCTTTTCTGTAACCTTTTCTCCTCTAAAACTAATATTGTAAAACTATATAATAATGCTTTGCTATATATTAACGCCTAGCTCGCAATTTTAAAATATTTATAAAAAAAAAATCAATCTCAATAAGCTTTTCATTTCTTTTAACTCGCCCTACAGCTTCAATTATACTATTTTTAATTCTATTTCTATCCCCCTAAATTTACATATAAATGTAAATTCTGAATAATTTAACCTTCTATTGGCCTAATTTTTGTTTTTAATCCAAAATATTATGAGAACAAAATATCACTAATTATAGGCCCAATTTTGCAAATAAAGAACAAAAAAATCCGTTTAATTTTCTGGTATTAATGAATTATGTGACCACCAAGCCATCTTCTGTGTATGAAAATGTTATTTCAGACTGAAAAGCCTAGCAAAGGTTATAAATATTGATATTTGTTATCTTGAACTTTATAGAATTGAGATTTAGGCGTCAACTCATGTAAACGCCATAATTGTTTGCTAAAATTTAAAAAAAAATCGAATTAGAGGAACAAAATTCACTAATTATAAGCCTGAATATGCAAATGGAAAGCAATAAATGCTGTTGAAACCATTTTGTTAGTACTAATGAAATATGTGACCATCAAGTCAGCCTATATTTGCACTTCTGTGTATGAAAATGTTATTTAAGACTGGAAAGCCTAGCAAAGATCATTCATATTGATGTTAGTTATCTTGACAACTTTATAGAATTGAGATTTAGGCGTCAACTCATATCAAAACCATAATTGTTTTCTAAAATATAAAAAAATTCGAATTAGGAGTACAAAATTCACTAATAATATGCCAGAATATGCAAATGAAAAGCAACAAATACTGTTGAAACAAATTTCTTGATACTAATGAAATGATAAAATATATTAAAAAAGGCCATTGGCCTAACCATTTTTGAAATAAAAAAAATTCAATTTCAAACTTACTTATAAATAACATATTTTTTTAATAATAAAATTATTGCTAACATCATTATTATTAATATTTGTAGAGATATTCTGAATATCTCTACAAATATTAATAATAATGATGTTAACAATGATTTTATTATTAAAAAAACGTTATTTATAAGTAAGTTTTAAATTCAATTTTTTTTTCTTTCAAAAATAGTTAACCCAATGGCCTTTTTAATACATTTTATCATATCAGTAAAGTCTACCTAGTCTTAGAATTGAATATCATATTCAGTTTTTAGACTAGGTAGACTTTACTACTAGTAGTATTCTGCCTGGGTATATAAATTAGTTCTTATTATAATGTCAGTTAATATCATGAATTGTTTTTTTTGTAAAATGAAAATATGCATTCAGCCTATAAGCTGACCATCAAGTCGGCCTGTATTTGCACTTCTGAATATAAAAATGTTATTTCAGACAGCGAAGTCTAGCAAAGGTCATAAATATTGATATTGGTTATCTTGACAACATTATAGAATTAAATATTATGCGTCAACTCATAAAAAAAGGCCATAATTATTTGGTAAAATATCAAAAAAATTGTAATGTGATCTGAAAGTTGCAATCAGTTACCCACGCAGAGGGTAAACAATGTATTTTAGATGAAGCGCCATTGGCAATTGCTATAAATTGCTTATTGTCAATGTTGATATTACAATGAATACCTTATAAAAGCTCAATCTGAAAGCTGCTTCGATTCCATATGATTTGAACTTCCAACTCATATAAATTATGTCGCAAGTTTTGTTTGGTAAATGCAGATAAAAGCCCTGAACAGCTGCATGTCAATGCAACTGAGCGACCGATTCTCCACTCTTTGCTGTTCTTGTAATTATATATTATTTCATTGTTATGAAATATCGTGCTGTATTCGCATATTTAGTTTGTTTGAATAACGAGAGACTCTCAATTCTAGGAATCACTCGGACTTCGGTTGCATTTGGATCATGCCTAGTTTATATTTAGAGTAACGACTTATTTATTGCAATAATACAACTTCATATGAGCACACTACCTGGTGACCATAAAATGGTGAAATTAGTAATAGAAATAACAAGGTGTTTTATATTCCAAATGCATTTCCCCTTTCTAAATGATATACAAGTTGATATTTGTGTTAAAACGTTTTGGGAACATTTTAATGCTCGCAACATTTCGATGAACTACATATTTATTTCCAAACATATTCATAATGAGATATAGATACAAATGTAAATTCAAAGTTCATACAATTATAAAGTTAAATCATAATTAAAATGCCACGTGTGCTTTCTGAAAATTATACATTTTAATTATTTCTCACATACCATTACAACTTTTACAAAACACAAAATTTCACCAATTTTGCGCGCCATGTGCGAAAGCATTTTGCATCAAACTGCATTTCTGAAATAACGGGATTTCCGAATATTAATAATGAAATAGCGAAGCTTTTTCTACAAAGAGAATATACAGCAAACCTGTATTATAAAATAAACTACGTAATAATAAATATGTAATATAAAGTGGGTAAGGATAAATATATATAAATTTAATTAGAATTAATTAATGAATATGCAAGGGCTGATATTTCATAGAAGTATAAAATATTATAAAAGTTGTATATATTATTAAATTATATTATATAAATTATGGACATATTATTGTACTTATGAAATAAAACATTAACTATGATGACATCATAATAATGTACTATTTTTATGTCTAGTGTTGATTATAATTTATTATGACGCAGTGATGCAATAACCCAAAGATTTTAAATTTAATATAATATCAAAAGTGTTGATTAAATTATTTTAACAGAATGTAAGTTAAAATATTTTGCTTGTGTACTCAAAAGCGTCAGATAAATGTTCTATCTAAATTTTCCCTTAATGGAAATACTAATTCTATAATATACGTTTCATATTCTGAACCTTGTTAAGTACTCGAATGCCTAATTAGCAAGTTATAGTTCTATTTAGAGTAATTTACTTCAAAGTCACTTGATATTAAGTATGAAACCCCACTTCTGTATACGTAAAGCTATTTCAGTTAATACTGCATAGAACTTGAATAATTGAACGATATTGTAAAACTTTACCAGTTACAGTTTACAGTTATGGTTAATAATAATACTGCATAGAAATTGAATAATTGAATGATTTTGCAAAACTTTACCAAACATTTATTACATCTGCAGTAAGCAAAAAAAGTCAATAAACTATAATAAACCAGAATAATAATATTATAGCATTAAGATAAAAAAAATCGACAAAGGTTTCGATTGCTTGATTCGTATCATGAACTCTATTGATTATTATTACCAAAGGAATGTTTAGACAAAAATTTAATTATTCAACGTTTTAGGTCTGTTTTCTTCTTCTTTCTTTCAAAAATTGTTAGACGAATGACCTTTTTAATTTATTTTATAATTGAATAATTTTATATTATAATTTTATATGCCTAAATTTTTCCGTTAATGTAATAAATTTCCAGTTGTTTTTTACCTGTAGATTTACTGGAATCGTAAGTCGAAATTTGACAAGTCCAAACTCGATTTTTTGCGTTAATGCTTGTCAATAAGCAATCCTGTTCATACAAAAAAGTATTCATAAAAATATATAAGCCGATCAATATACACATATTTTTATACTTGATATGCAAATAATTATGGTTGTAGTTAGTCATATAAATTAAATTTTATTTAGATTGGCTCTTATTCGCATATTATCTTCGTAAGTGTTCAAAATCAAAAGACTTCTCTGAATACAATATTGGTACATTGTGGTCATAAGAATTTTATGTTTGTGTTTTTTTCTACACTAGATAATTATTAAACTAATGTGAACGTGCTTTATTATATCATATATGGTCCGAGTTGGACAAACGTGCGCGAAAAACGGTTTGTCTAGCTTGACGAACACGACAATTCAAAACAAAATAGTCATATGTTTAGTTAAAGAATATACATTAGACAAAAATTCATCTTGTTCATTTCATTCATTATTAAATAATATTCAATTGAAAATCTAGTATGTTACAAAATCTATAACAAATTTATTTTTCTGTTTCCGATTCTATCCAATCAAAAGATATTTTTCTGACCTTTCATCATTAAAAATTGTTTATTAAGTCTGTAAGTAAATTGTTCGAGCGATGTACGAAAATAACTATGATTGATGTTCAATCAATGCAGGTAAAATCTCATGTCACATATGCATTGATCTCTTCGAATTAAACCAAACCAATTATTTGTGCATAACATTATATCAGATGTAATACGACATTTAATTGCAATTACGTGTAATTAGTTAGGATTCGCTAGTAGGCGATTCGATCAAACCCAATCTAAATTATGATACAGGTTAATATACGAATGTCTGTGAATCACTCATTGGTAGTAAAGTTAAAATAGAGATTTGAAATACAAATTTTCAAATTTTTGTAATATGTAAATTATGTAATAATAAAAAAATTGAAGCTACTTTTTGAAAAGCAAGCTACAATATTTACAGAATTAAAATTTGAACCAAATGTACTATCATTTTACCAATTGTGAGAATACATATGAATTCCGTAATTGATATAATAATAAATAAATAGGATATTTAGATAATGTATATTCCATTATATTCATATTGTATTATTTCCATATTTTAATTTACTTAAGTTGATTCAAAATTTGGCTTATCAAAAGTTAAAGCGATACAAAATTTCAGTGTACTCTACCATTGATAAAACTCTACCAACGATCATATTGAATTTGGATTCTAGAAAAATTAAAAAAAAACTTTATTTATACATAACTAATCACAAATTTTTACTTTAAGAAAATTCTTTAGAAAAGTGTTTGAAAACAAAGGATTTTTATTGGCGAGCAAACTGGTTTCTATACGCTCCTTTTGTAGTTACAAAAAAAGTGAAAATAAAAAATTAAAATTTAGTAAAAAGTCGACGACAAAACTCTACTAACAAGCAATCTAACTTTCAATTTGAAAATTTGGTTGTAATTTATATTTTACAGCCGCAAATATTAAATCTATGTAGATAGTATTGATACAATTCTCTGATGATTATTAGAACTTATAGCCTTGTAATTACAAAATAGAATAAAGAATTCTAACTTCCCATATGGTTGTTTTAATAAAAGCAATAGAGCCAAAAATGAAATTTTTTATATATATTTACGTATCAGGAACTTCTGAACATTTTGTGTGTACGGATACAATTTTTTGTCGGCGAATTCAAGAACACACGAATCAACAAATTTGAATGATATAAACACATTCGATACCCATGGATGGAGAGACATGCTGATTAGTTTTTGGCCAGGGTAGGTCCAACCATTTCGAAGATACCGTCCAGCCATTTTGATTGGTAAAAATGCCAAAAATAGTAATTCAGTTTTCTGATTTTAATGATTCAAGAAATATTTTACTTGTATTGACGAAATGAAAAACTGATTAAATCTTTGGAAATACAGATTCAACAATTTCAAAGACAAGGGCAAGTTCAGCCATTTCAAAAATATAAAGCAAAAACTGCAAAAAATGGCAATTCAGTTTTTGAAAGAGGGTAACGTCCGATTTGTATAATCCAAAAAGTATTTTACTTATATTGACAAAATGAATAGAATTCGTGTCGAAGAAAATGTAGCGGTTTTGGAAATCCAATAATGACAGTTTAAAAAAATGATATTTGAAGGCCAAAAATTATCATTAGATATATGCTCATCAAATTATCAGATATTCTATAAAGATTTTAATAATAAGTACAAAATTTGTTTATTTTTCGTACCCAGATTTATAATGTTTAACTGTGAAACTGCAAAGCGACTCATACGCGCTTTGATATATTGTCTCTACAACAACCACATAACTGCTTTAAAAGAAAAATCAAAATTTAAAAAAAAATGCAAAATATTAACAAAAATCAATTTTTTTTAAATAAATCGACGTTTTTCAAAAATTTCAAAATTCTAATTTTTCAGTTTTCAAAAAAAAAAACTTGAAAGTTTTAAATTACGTTACGGGAAGTTGCAGCAATTTGCCTGAAGGCACGATGCCAGGCACCACTAGCCTTTCGCATAGATTTTGGTAATATTTTATCCTACTATATATCATTTCTCCCACCCTTCTAGCAAAGCGCACGTTAGCCGGCAAAGCATGGAGCTCGGCTAAAGCGCAACAGTTTTATTCCTACTCTTGGAGAGTGTAGTTGCGCTCCGTGTTTTAGCAAAATTACTATTAATATATATAAAGTCGGAAGTCCTTTGGAATTACCTGATTGTGATATGTGAAAATATGAAAACGCGTAAAATAAATTGAATTTTGTAGTTGATAAATTGATTTTTAGTGTACTTTAAGTGTATTTTCAGTGCAATTGAAATTTCCTTTATCCGGAAGTTTTTTCGAAAAGGCGGTAGTGTGTGATCTATTAACAATCAAAATGAATCTAAAAATCTGTTTCGGTGTGTTTTTATTAGCCTTTATGGCGAACTGTTACGCAGAAGTAGGCTATGATCATTGTTTAAAAAATAATTTCAACAACAATTCGACATATATGCAGTTTACAAAGGAGATGGTTGCAGAAGAATTTGCTACTCTAGGGTCCTTCAAGAGTTTGCATTGCTGCGCAAAGGGTTACCGCACCATCGAGTGGTAAGTCAATAAAATATTCTTTGCGAAACATCAAAAGCTGCCGCAAAAGTACCGTTAATAACGAATTAATAGCTTTTAATGATCTCATCACAGATAGATTAGTGTTGTGTCATGTCTATTTTTGTCTTCAAAATCGTCTCTTATAAAGTTATGGTAACTTTCAAATTGGTATGGTGAATTGAAAAAACGAGGTTACTCAGCTTTTTTCAATTCGTAATTAAAAATGGCTATTATTTTGTCATTGCTATTGTTTTGGGTTCATATATAATATACCAACTATAATTCGAATTACACTCGTTATGTAGTGTGAACACAAGTTGCATCATAATATGCAATTTTTATTTTGTATGTACAGAATCCTTATTTTTTGTAAATTCAATTGCTGTTAGAAGATGAACCAGTTAGTTTGTCATTTTTTTATTTATTTATTTACAGCCTTTGACCGGTTGGTCATTGGGCCCTGGGTTAAAAATTTTGTCATTTTAAATAATATAGTTTCTTTGATATAAATTTGCTCTGAAACTCATAGAGTCATTTGACTCTGATTGTTATAATTAAATCAAATAAATAAATATAATAAATATTTTGATTTAAAGGGGACGTCCATTAATCACGTGAATGCTTTTTAAGGACTTTTGCACCTCTTCTTCCCTTTTTGTGATACTTAGTCATATTTGAAATTAGCCCTTCTCCTTTTCTACCCAAAATTATTTGTATTTTAGTACCTAGAACAAATCACACAATTTTTGGATTTTTTCCGAAAAAATTGAACTATTTTATTAAATTCAGGTAAAATATAAATACACGTGATATTTTACTAAACCCTCATTTCCTTGTGATATTTTGTGATTTTTTGCCACATCACTCCCCCTTTTTAAGCCTCACGTAATTAATGGACGCCTCCAAAATGATTATAGAATTATTGGGTAAGATAATTGTTTCGAATTATTTGATATGTCAAACCTTTGGTTATTGAACAATATTATTATTTTTTATATTGCAATTCTAACAAATATATTTGATTTTTTATATTGCAAAATATTTTATTATAATTTTGTAATAAATGTAACTATGAGTTATTCTTGAGTATGGGTTGAACTTGATAATCATATCATCAAATTTAAACTCAGCAATATTAATTAATTCAAACTATGAATTATATTATTAACTTTGCAAATTGTGAAAAGAGAGTCAAAACAACCGTAACTTTGAACTACAAAGTATGTTTTCAAAAACCATTTATCTCAAAGGTTGGCTTTTGCCTTTGTGTAAATAAGTCAATTTGCAATAGGCGGTAAAAAGTAACACAAAGGGTTCGGTTTTATGGTTGGAGAAGAAATTTGCATATAACGGAAAAATCTTATTATTCTGTATTAGAATGTATATAACTCGACAATGAATGTCGAAAACAAATGCAGACATGTTTTAATAAGGGACACAGGTATAATGGGCTTTCGTAGAAAACATTTGCATTGTGAAACACTGTCTTTATTGTAGTCAAATATAATTATTTATGATTATCTTTATTTAATTTAATAAGTAGATCAATAAGCCATATTTCGATCTGCTTTCGCCGAAGATAGTTCAATATCGTATTTCATTTATATTTCACGTGAACTGATGGTTTTGATTCATAAAATATTTATCTTTGCGGAATAATGTTATATGCGTGTAGAAACTGGTACATACTTGTTCAGATGTCGGAGAAATAGATTGAAAATACATTCGAAATAGATTAAGCTCCGTTGACGCAAAATATTATAAAGTTGAAATTGAAATATGAAAAGAGATTCAGATTATTGTGCTGGATAAAGAAAATATATCAAAATTGAATCCACATTGTGAACGTTTTGAGAACGGTTATTATAATAATATAGGGTAGAGCGGGGCTTAAGGTCCGGGGGTAAAAAGAGCCACCTCTCAAAAACAAGTTTAGTTATAATTGTAAAATTTAATAAATAGTTGTTCTAACTCTACTGATGAATATTTGTGACGAAATAGCAGATCAAGGTTGTTTACAGTGCTTTCTTTGTAAAAAATGGTAAATAATGTAGCTATTATTTTGTAAAATCCCTTTAAAATTAAAATAAGACATTGAACCTGTTTGCCTCGTGGGCGTCTCAATTTACCCCCCCCCCTATGGGGTAAAAAGGACCAGGATACATTTCTATAATGATAATTTAGTTATAATCTGAATATAGGCAGATAGTTGTTTATGTTTTGATATGTGGTAATTGTTTATGTTTGATATGTGGTAATTGTTGAGTTATAATTGGTTTGGTTTCCACGATATTATTGCTCGAAATCAAATTGGACCTTTGTGCCCGGCCTGTTCTAATATACATAATGGTAATGAAAATGCACGAATAAAAGTTGGGTGGAGACCCATGAAATTTGTCATGTTGCTAGTCGTAATACTCTTACCAAACGGTTTGACCAATTTTTATGAAATTATCTAATCGCATTCAGTATGACTGAGAATCAGCCAACTCATTTTTTTAAATCGATCATTTCTTTGAATTCTATTTTTTCGCAACGTGTGTTTGAAAATCACATACTGCCCTGAATTTTTACCCTTTTAGGAGTTGTACTCCTATTTAGCTCACAGTAGAACAACGTAATTAATTTTTCTTTGTCCATTTTTTATTTATAGGGGGGCGTACATTGATCACGTGATCAATTTTTTAAGAATTTTTGGACTTCCTCCCCCTTGGTGATACGTGGTGATATTCAAAATTACCCCCATTCCCTAGCCAAAAATCAAATCACTAAAAATACAAGCGATCAATTTTTTAAGTTTTTTGTTCTTTTTGGAAAATGTTAGGTTTTTTTTTAAAAAAAAGTAAGGTTCCACACCCATATCTTACTATGCCCCTCCCTCCCCCACGTGATATTTCGTGATTTTTTGTCAAACATCCCCTCCCCTAAAAACCACTAAGACGCCTTCTAATGTGTGGTTAAAAAGCGCATACAGCCCTAAATTTTCACCCTCCTACTACAAACTTCTATTTTGCTTACAGTAGAACAACGTGTCCACTAGTATATATATATAGCGACAACGTGTCAGGTCAGCTAATATATATATATATATATATATATATATATATATATATATATATAATTATTTTTTTATGTTTTTGCTCACCGTTCAATGTATCATAAAACAACTATCGGCTAAAATGATGTCATACAAGACCGTTCAGCTCGCCAAAGTGATGAGTCACAATGGAGAATCCCGCTTTACTTTCATTGCAAGCGTTAATAATTGTAAGATTTGTCCATAAAAAATGTCCCAGTTATCCTTTATTTGGTAATTTGATTGACGGTTAATTAAAACTTTATATTATATTTGTCGCAAAAAACATGAGCTGTAAATGAAATGAGGTCTAGAAATATATATTTCTCAAACGGTTTGTTAAGGCTGCATCAACAATAAAACATATGTATGTTGAATATTGTATTATGTATTATATATGCATAATGCATCTTAAAGTGCCGGTAATGTTGTTTAATGAGTGCATGTGAACTCATTTTAATTATGAATAAAAATATTAATTTGTAATAATAATATGTTATGAACAAAAAATGAGTCAATTAATGATTGACAATATTTATATCGGCATATTAATCATTTATCATAACATGATAAACTTGATTTTCTAATATTGAAATCAAGTTTTTTTATAGTCAGGGGAATTCTGAGATAATAATACACGTTTGATGTATTGATGTTTTTGTTCATCGTATATTGTTTTGTTTATTAAAAGAATTCATATTAGATTATAAAATTTTGGTTAATTTTCTGATCATGCGGATTTTTTTTTATTATAATACAGTTTCGTTTTAAATTCTAAAATAGTATTAATTAACTTCACGTTATAATAAATTTGTATTTTATGGATATTAATTTCCCCAGTGCAATGATAAGACATTCATTTATTGTAGATAAACCGTACAAATTTGAGATTGTGGTTTATGATAAAAAGTTCGAATTTTTCTGAGAAAATTATTATTAAATCGATAACAAGTTATTTCTTTACTAGTCATTTCCATTATATTGTTTTAAAATTTCGTGTCAAAACCTACTAAAAAGTAATAATTAATTTCACATTATAATAAATTCACACTTTATGGATAATTATTTCAATAGTGCAAAGATAAGACATTTTTTTATTACAGATAAACCGTACAAATTTGAGATTGTGGTTAATGATAAAAAGCTTGAATTATTCTTAGAAAATTGTTATTGAATCGATAATAAGTTATTTCTATACTAGACTTTTTCATTATATAGTTTCAAATGTCGATTCAAAATCTATAGAAGTAATAATTAATTTCACATTATAATAAATCCACACTTTATGTATATTATTTTCCTTTCCCTATTAATTTCCCAAGTGCAAAGATAAGACATTCATTTATTACAGATCAACTGTACAAATTTTTGATTGTGGCTTATGATAAAAAGTTCGAATTTTTCTGAGAAAATTGTTATTAAATCGATAACAAGTTATTTCTTTTCGAGTGTGATATTTAGACTGAAAGATTATCTAAATATTATCTCTATAATATTTTCAAAATGCATTCAGATAATATCTGGGGATAAAATATAAAGATAAATCATGAAAGAGTTACAAAAACGTGAAGAACATTGAAAGTTGTAACATAATGATGGAATAAATAATTTCAGAAAATTGGTAACGTACAATTGTATATTATTATTAGTGTTCGTTTAAAAATCTAATCAATATTTAAATATTCAAAAATTATTTAGATCGTTAGATGCCTTGGGGCCGTTCCTAATGGAACTTATAAAAGGCGATGGAGGGTTACAAAATATTACGAAATATAACATGAGGGTGGGGGGTCTAGTAAAATATTACGTGTATTTATATTTACCTGAATTAAAAAAAATACAAAAATTTCACCTTGTTTTCTGCGCAATAAATATTCACTTGATATCGGGTGGGTGGAGGTAATTTTTAATATCACCAAGGAGAAGGGGTACAGAAATCCTAAAAAATCGATTACATAATTACGCTTCTTTTTTTATAAAAAGAACTTCTGGAAAAAATTGAATATTATAAAGTGTTATCATTGTTAGCATTACATGAAACTACTTCTACATTAGATAATATAGATCTGCGCTAGGTGAATCAAACATAGAGAATTTTGATATCGAACATTCGCGTTCAAAGCTCATCCATATATCAGTATATCGTGAAATGACAAGCGTGAAATATAAACGATTGAATGAAAATCGAATATTATCATTCAAGTGCGAATCAAATCGAAAGGAAGTTATTGTTTCTAGAGCTATCAATTTATCGTTTGTCCAATCTGCAGTATATCACTTCGGTTCGACGCGCACCGCATGCCGTGACACATTTCAATTTCCGATTAATGAAACCCACCGGTGTGGATAAACATTGGCGTACGATTTTCAAATGATATTTATTGAGAATTATTACTGGCAATAGAAACTTAATTCTCAGCTCATTTTGACAAGGTTATATATAACGGATAATGTGATTATTGAGAATTTTCTCCTCTATAAATCACATTTAAACGCTAATCCCATATCAGATATATAGTACATACCTAAAAGACAAACCATTGGATTTCATTCTAAAAGCCATTGTGAAAATAACAAAATAATTACTCGTTGTCTTCCTAAACCAAATGGCAATTTATATAAAAAAATTTAAAAGTGCTATCTAGAATTCAGCTAAATTTTTTACAGAAGTCTCTTCAAAGGTCATCAGGTTTATGATTTGTGTGCTTATTAATAATATTAAGGAATTTATAGAAGTGAGCCACAGTAATATTAACAAAATAATTATTCGATGATTCATATGAAAATTTAAAAAAGAACTTGCTAACTTGAATTCAGCGAAATCTTTTACGGGAATACTCTTCATAAGTCATCAGGTTTATGATTATTGAATATTTAGGCATTTTTAGAAGTAAGTCATTGTTAAGGATAGACGTTGATTAGACCCTTTCAAATAGGTTATTATATTTGATGCAATATAATATGAACAGCCATTGTAATATTAACAAAATAATTACTCGTTGTCTTCCTGAAAACAAATTGTAATTTACATAAAAACGAATTTAGCGAAATTTTTATGGAATTACTCTCCTTGTGTACTTAATAATAATGTTTAGCCATTTTTACAAGTTAGCCATTGTAATATTAACAAAATAATTACTCAATATCACGATATCTTCTTAAAGACAAATTGTTATTCATATGAAATTTAAAAAAATACTTATTATTTAGAATTCAGCAAAATCTTTTACAGAAGTCTCTTCATAGGTTTTGTGCTTCATTATGTTTCGTGTACTTATTAATAATATTTAGGTGTTTTTTGGAAGTGCATCCAGATTAAGTGATAACAAGTAATAATTATTTGACTTTCATTAATAACATTTTAATATTTATAAATATTGATCTGGGCCTCAACGGTACCTCACCTTAGTTTGATGTTATTTATGATATCTGTATAAATAAAATTTAATAATTGGTAATATTTTTATTTGATGAACAACATTCAGAATCTTATGTTCTAGTTCCTTATTACCAAGTATTATTAAAATGCAACCCCCAAGTGGTTGTCCATTCTTTTTGTACTGAAATTGTTTATAAGATAGCATTTCCACTTGAAATCATATTATAGAAATATAATGTTAAGCAATATAGTAACGTAATTGGTAATATTTGTTAATTGTTATTTGATAAACAGCAATCAGAATTTTGTGTGTCCTATGAGATGTTGCGGCATATTTTCTTATAACTGATCATTATTAAAAGGCAATCCAGTGGTTGTCCTTTCTCTTTGTAATAAGATTATTATTAGATATTTTTCTACCAGTCCCCTAAGGTTATTTTCTGGAAATCATATTCTACATCTATAATATTGAGTAATATAGTACCGAAAATTTTCACCAAAATATTTTCAGGAAATCAGGCTATATAAACAATAAACTAGTGGGGCGCATGGCATCGTGCCTTAAGGCAAATTGCTGGAACTTCCCGTACCAAAAATTATTTTTTTTTTGAAAAGATTAACATTTTTTAAAAAAATTTACTCTAAAAAAATAGATTTTTGAGGAACTATATAAATTTTTGACAAAAGTTTTTGTTGAAAAATTTATTTTGAAATATTTTGGAAATTTTGAACTTTTTTTCAAAGCAATCGTACTGCTTTAATGCATAGAGACTAAATATCGAAGCGCGTAAGCGCCGCGTCGCTGTCTAACGCATAAGCATTGGTACGGAACCCATAGGAATGTTAACAAAATGTATACTCATTGTTAAAATCTCTATAAAATATCTGATAATTTGATGTGCATATGTCTAATGTCTAATGATTATTGTTGACCGCCAAATGTTATTTTTTTTTACTTTTTTTTACTAGATCTCCGAAACCGCTAGACCTAATTTCATAAAAATTTCATCAAATCTTCATCTTGATAATGCAAGTAAAATGTTTTTGAATTATTCAAATTGCTTCATCCCGATTCCCGAAATCGTCGACGAAAATTTGTATCTGAACACACACAAATGCACGCACACACACACATACACACACATATATCAATTTTCTCTAAGGTATGCCAATATATTCAGAAACCTTTGAAACGTAAAGATATATAAAAATTTTCATTTTCGATTTTTGTGCGATTACTATAACTTACCCTACGGAAAGTTAATTATAAATAAATCAATTTATCACCTCCAGAACATTAACAATCGTCATTTCATTTCGAATCAAATTTCAAAAAAAAAAAATAGTTGCCAAATTTCCACAAAATTGAAAAAGTGCTCCCGCATAGTCACAGTCTAAACGCATTTGCAAATAATTCTGTGCGATATTTTCACTTATACTGTGCTCAGCTTGGCGGCATTTTCACATTTTTCAATAATTTTCACAAAATTGGAAAAGTGCTCCAGTACACAAACAGTCTAAACGCACTTGGGTAAACATTTGTACCAGAGTGGCGCTTAGACTGTGCTTAGCTTGGGTGATTTTTTGAATTTTTAGTCCAAAATTACAAAAAATTTTTTTGAAAAAAAATTAGAAACAAAAATTTTTTTTTTCCAAAATCAATTGTTTTGTTGAAAAAAGCAGAAAGTTCTTTGAATCATTTAAATCGGACGCTTAGTTCTCTCAAAAACAGCCATTTTTTTTAAATTTAGCTCTGTAACTCCGAAACCTCTGGGCCTACCTTTGCCAAAAACTAATCAGCACATCTCCCTATCAATAGGAATCGAGTGTTTTTTAAACCATTCAAATCGGTTGATCCGTTCTCTCAAAAATTCGCTTTCTATTTTTTGCACTCTTTGCTCCATATCTCCGTAACGGCTGGACCTGCCTTTGCCAAAAACTAATCAGCACATCTCCCTATCAATAGGAATCGAATGTTTTTTAAACCATTCAAATCGGTTGATCCGTGCGCCCGAAAACGTGGACGAAAAAAGCGGACATACAAAACACACACACACACACACACACACACACCACACACACACACACATCCATTTTTTCTGAAGTATGCCAAAATGTTCAGAAACCTTCAAAACGTCGAGAAATGTAAAATTTTTGATTTCGATTTTTGGACGATTACTATAACTTACCCTACGGGAAGTTAAAAAACATAATTTCTACGGTTTATCGATAAATGAATCGCTTATCGCACAAGGTGTTGATTTAGTTTATGACCTCCATACCCAGTAATACATATTTCAAATATAGTGAAATGAATTTTGAACCAAATTTAATATCCGTTTTTTGAAGTGTTGAAATTAATTTACCGCAACATTCGCAGTATTTTTGTTTTCTCAAAAATCTTGGAATAATCATTGGTTGTTCTTAGAATTACATTATTATTATTTAGTCGCAATATGATTTTACTCAAAGCTTGATTATTTTTTCTAGTTGTACATATTTATTTTGTTGTCATTTTATCAAAACAATTTTTGTATTCGTTTGTACACAATTTCATTAGTTCATAAATCCGTTCCACGTATCGCATGCTTTGATTGATGTAGCGGTTTTTCGCGGAAACATCGCTTCGGCATCTGGTCTCTTTCAACCAATTTACAGCTTACGCTATTTTATATTTTGCCAAAAATATAAAATAGTTACAGTCAATATAGATTGGTATTAGTAACTTAATAAACAATACTGATAATTCAGTATTTCGATTTTTTAATGATCAGTTAATGTTAAAATGCAGGTGCTTCGACGAGGAAACGGCTGCTTACATTTTTTTTTACAGAATTTTGGTATTTTCAAATATATTTTTTTAATTTTTAATGGTATGATAATTTATTTCTGTAAAGCATAATAAGTATTAATAACATAATAGATTCTTGGTTTTTATCTATGTATATGAGCAGTGGCGGCGCTAGACCATTTGTCGGCGTCGGCGAAATTCGTTTGCGAGGCCCCCCTTTTTTAAGGACTATCACTAAAACTTTTTTGCTGTAATTTAAATGTTAAAAAAAATCTGAAAACTTTGAAGAAAAAAATTATTTTTTTGAAAATTGAAGAATTGAAATAGAAATTTTTTTTATAAAAATTAACTTTTTTTCTAAATAGAGATATTTTTTATTTATATTTTGAATTTTTTTGAAAATTTCGAACTTTTTTTCAAAGCAATCACGCTTCGTTACCTCCCTGAGATGAAATATCGAAGCGCGTAAGCGCCGCGTCGTGGTCTAACGCGGAACATTGGTACGGAATGCATAGAAATCGAGACAAAATTTGTACTTATTACTAAAATCTTTATAAAATATCTGAAAATTCGATGCGTGTATATCCAATGATCATTTTTGTTTTGTTGAAAATAGCTTTTCTTTTCCTTTTTTTAATGGATCTCCAAAACCGCTTGACCTATCTTTCTAAAAATTTAATCAGTTTTGTTACAAAGTTAAAAACTAATTATTGTTAAACAAAAGTATCAGATATATTTTTAATCAGATAATTACACAAATTGAAATATACAAAAATTGCACAAGTTAAAATGAACAAACTCTTCGGCAAAAAAAGTTCGTTCATCAGATCTTAGTAAAACACGGAAATTAAATAATTATCCCGAAGAAGTTTCTTTTTTGCCAAATTATTCGATTAGATAGTTTTATAATTTTTCGACTGTTCAAGTCTTTCTGAATGAAAATGATTAGAAACCACCGACTTAATCAATAACTAATTAGACAAAATTTTAAAATCTACAATTGATTAATTAGATTTGAAAAATTTATAATCATAATAAATTGAGTGCACAAATACGCACATAGAACGTACACATGGCATGACCTAAAAGATCGGGCCATTATTCCAAAATTTAATGAATTTATATAATTAATTATTGTAGTTCCATAAACTTTATGTTAGTTTAGACTATAATTTTTATCTTTATACCGAGTTTTTTTTTCTAAAAAAAAACCACAATTAATTACGAAGAAACGACGCGGTCGATTTTTACGAAAAACTTATAGCCAACTGAAAACTTAAGAGTTTTTGAATTTTCAAAATCGGTTCAGAAATTTCAAAATGTCGGATTATTTGAATCTTTGGATCGACCGATTTAAATGATTAACAGAACATTCCTGTTGATAAATTGGCAAAAGCAGGTCCAGCGGTTTTGGAAATACAAAAATAGTTAAAAGGTTATCAATCAATTTGGTGATGCAGTTTTTGAAAGAACTTACCATCTGATTAGAATGTTTAAAAAAATATATCGACAGTGTAAAATAATGATTAGTTTCAAATTAACAGTATTTATAATATTTATTTTAAAAAAATGTAGACCATTGTCAATTCTCATTGATCAATTTTGATGGAGCGTTTATTTAGTTACTGTTTGGATACGTTAAGATAACTACACGTTTGTATTCCTAAATAATGATTTACATTATGCTCACATAAAAAACACACAAATATAAACAACCAGAGAATTAGCCGCCTTGCGCGAAGAAATCTATAGTAATGACAGACGATATTAGATAGTGCCCATAAGAGATAAGAGAGTAAAATGAGAGTGCCCGCAAACCACTAATCTTCTTTACTCGCTCATCAGCATAAAAAAAACTAAATAAAAATTAAAAACTAAACTTTAAATAATAAAATTTTTTTCGGGGCCTCTTGCGATGCCCCCACAGGCGCGAGGCCGTCGGCGGCCGCCGACACCGCCGACGCCTAGCGCCGCTACTGTATATGAGGTACAGGAATGCATATTTAAAATGCTTAAGGAACTTAATATACCATGATTATTTTCAATTCCTTATTAAGTCATTATCAAATTTACTAAATGACTACGAGGCATTTTAGATAAGGCACGAATAAATTCGGACGGAAAAAATATGAATATTTTTTCATATAGAACTAGTTCGGAATTTCACCATACCATGTAAAATTACAATTAGAAGTTCCACCATACCATATAAAATTACAATAGGTACTATAAAGCTTTCAATACACATTTATGTACTTATATTTCTTTCGATTATAAGTGGATGTTCATATTGTAATTAAAAATATAGCACTGCCATATACACTACACCTATCTCTTGTTTTACACGTTTTCGATCTTACACGGTTTTTAAAAATAAAAAGTTTTTTTAACGAAATCTATTCAATTTTGCATTTACACAAAATTATAATTTGCTTATATTTACAATAACATTTTCATTATTTTAATATCAAAATACAACATTACAAAATGTTTATTTCTGTTCCTAAATCTTAGCAGTCTATGTCCATGGCGGATATAATATATAAATAAGATGGGTACTCCCCGTTTCATGATCAAAACTAAATTTGTTGTGTGTGTAAGCCAGTTTGTTTAAAATACCAAAACAAAAAGCATCACTGTTTTTAAACTTTGTTTTTAATTAGTGTTTAAAGACAGTTGATAGCAAAATTAATTTCTAATTTTAATTTTTATGGAGCCTATCTTCCGTGTATTCACTTTTTTGCAATTTGAGCGAACAACCCAATGATATTACCATGAAAATTTCACGGCTCAAGTTTCACGTACCCACAAGACGTTTCTTTGTTTCTTTAAAAACAGTTTCAATATTTCCATTATTATCCCACTACAAAAAGCGTTTTCTTTGGTTCAAGGCATTATAGTAATTGTTTAACCCCGTTCATTAGCATAACGGTGATCGTATGTGGAATATGTCCTCCAATCGATCTTTGTCATTACACGCGCTCTGACTTCGAACAAATAATAATGGTAGGAAAGAATTCTTGGAAAATGTACCGCTGTACTTGTTTTAGCATCGGTTTAATCTGGCCCCAAAGTGTTATCAATGTAGCCACACATGTTATCTATTAATATTTTCTGCATATATTTGAATTATCAATATTGAGTAAATGACTAATGTAGGTACTTTTAATAAATAGAAGGCACAGTGAAATGGAGATTTGAAGTAATCCCTTTTTACCTGTTATACCTTTTCCTTTAATTCCTAATTCAAATTAAAAACTCTCTTATGAGTGAACAGGGTACTTAGTAATTATTATGAGATTAATGCAATTATTGCTTTAGAAAAACAACCCAGTAGTAGTTCCTTGAATAACTATGTTAATTATTTCAAAAAAGATGGATATAATTTCAATAGTACAAGGATTTTTAGTACAAGGAACGTTTTTTAAAGGTTTATTCAATGTGTGAATAAAGTTGACTTGAAAAACCGTGAGTGTTTTATAGTAATATCATTGCCCTTGTTTCCAAAATTCGTTATTTATTTACTCGAACGAAATTTCATATCCACTGATTTTCTAAAGCAAGATTGTTAAAAACGATATTTCAAATTTGAAATAAATTTTAAAATGACGATTTTAATTAGTTCTCACTACACCATCAAGTAAATAGCCTTTAATTATTGATATTAATGTAATTGTAATTGCCAATGCATAATGCACATATATGTATATTGTTTCGTTTATATATGTAATAAAATTATCAGAAGCTATTTGAAATTCTTTGTATTTTGATAGTGGTTTGTTTTTGCAACACTAATTAGACGTAAAATTATCGTTGATAAAAACATTCATAAAAATGCCAATGACTTTCTGAAGAATTAATGATCAAATGTGTAAGTAGCTAACACATTTACATTCAGATATATTGAATTATGTGCAAAGTGCGCTGAAGGCAATTTGTATGCATTTTAATTACTATTTTTTAGTTAAAAAACATGAATAAATTAATAATGATTTCAAATATATAATTTTAGTATTGAACTATTAACTAAAATGTAAATTACTAACTTAATGTAATTTAAATTTAAAAATATGTTTAACAAATTAATTCAGAGTTTATTAAAAAATTAATTCTGTTATCATTTTATGCCGAACAAACACTTGAACTTATTTTATATAATAATCCAATTTAATTTTTTTTTTACTATAAGCTTCAATGTAATCTTATTAAAATATTCTGTAAGAGGATTTACAACGTTGGCTGTAATGAGATTATTGAAACAATTAAATTAAATCTCATTATTTTGTATTTAGTATTATTAAGTAGTTAGCATATTCTTTAAAAAGCTTGTTACATAATTAATCTGATTATAGTTATTTTTCTAATATTATAACACGAAAAATTAAGAAAATAATTGATTTTGAAAGCATAATTGAGGCAGAATTGGTATCATACACTTATACAGCAACTTTATAAAATTTATAGCACAGTAACGAATATTAAAATTAAACTAGTGAAGCATGGCATCGTGCCTTAAGGAACATTTCTGGAACTTTCCATATCATAATTTAAAATTTCTAAAATCTTAGAAAGAAATATCTGTTTTTGGAGAATTTTGAATTTTTTCGAACATTTTGGAAAATTTTGGAAAACATTTTAAAAAAATAAAAAATATGAAAATATTTAAATAATTTGAAAAGTTTTGAAATTTCTTGATTTTTTGAAAGTTTTTGATACCCATTAATGTCGGTTGATTCAAACTGTCGAAAATACTTGATACCAAATGGCTTTTTTTTTCAATTTTTTGCTGAATCTTCGGAATCAGTGGATCTGCCTTACCAAAAATTTACTCAACTTTTTATTACGTCAATACAAGTGAAATGATTTTTGAATCATTCAAATCGCATATTCCGTTCTCTCAAAAACTTAATTTACATTTTCTGCACTCTTTGCCCCATACCTCCGTAACGGCTGGACCAACCTTTGCCAAAAAAACTTGTATACTTATCAATAGGAATGGAATGCTTTTTGAACCATTCAAATCGATTGACCCGAAGAAAAATTGTATCCATATACGCGCACTCACACATATATACATACATACATACACACATCCATTTTTTCTCAGAATACCCAATTCATTTTTGATTTGCGGACGTTTACTATAACTTAATCTACGGGAGTTAATTATATTTTTGAAATGAACGTTAAAAACATAGTTTTTATATCCAAATTTAATAAAAAAAAAAATCATTTTGAAAAATAATTTTTTAGAAACTATCATTCAAAAATCGAATATCATTTAATAATTTTTCAAAAACAATAGCCTTGACGTTTGAGAAAGCACTCTATTGGAAATTCTGTCTGTATTCTTCAGTATTGCGGGTGGTTTTGTTCCCTGACGTTGCGATTCTGAGAATATCCCGCACTCGAGGTGAGAGCCGCGTCGTTATATTCTTCGTGAGGCGCTCTTTTCTATTCTTCTCTTAAAATTCGCCTTTTTCGTTTAGTAGACATTCCTATTCCATGATTCCAGGACTTCTGCGTCCTCATAACGCCGCTGACCGTGGGGAGTCCGCTCTTCGGCGGTCACAAAAAATTTAGAGACAGGCGGAGGAAACTAGTGGAATCATTTTTAAATGAACGAGATGATAATAGACACATATGCGTAAAATTAATTGTAAAATTTCCCAAATAACATCAAATGAATTCCAAATTATAATTAATATATAATAATGATACTATACTATCCTCAGACTTTTTATTACTATACAATTCTGTCACGTTTAATCTTGTTCTTCATTCGACATTAATTAATTAATTAATGTCTTAATTAATTAGCCTGCTTATTTATAAGTCGGCAGTCATTAACATATTTTTCTAAGCATGCCCCCGAATGAATCCATGAATCCCTCAATAAGTTCTTTAGGGTGTGTTCTGGTGTAGAGACATGAATTTTTGGTCATGTTTAAATCAATAAAAATGAGACAACCAATTTTTTGACTACTACTTTTTCTATAATTTATTTATCAATGTCACAAGAACACAGAATAAAATTAAAAACTATTTTTTTTTGACAAAATGGCCACTGTTTAAAACAAAATCCACTATCTTTAACCACTTTTTTGAGTTTCTCGAATTTTCAAAAATAGTAAACTTTAAAATTTTGGGATGAGTCTAGTATAGGAGAGTATAAAGGGATCTATAAAGAAGATTTTTTTTTGGCAAAATGGCCACTGTTTAAAAAAAAATCTACTATTTTTAACCACTTTTTTGAGTTTCTCGATTTTTCAAATATAGTAAACATTAAAATTTGGGAATGAATCTAGTATATACTATACTAGGAGTCTATACAGAAGATTTTCTAAAAATTTTAAGTAAATCGGTTCAGTAGAACTCAAGAAATCGTGGGCTTTGTATTGCAAAAGACGGTTTTGAAAAAAACGCGTTTAAAGTTTCGCAAAAGGAAGGAAACATATAAACATAAGAATATTATTATGGTCAAACAGCTGTATTTCCGAAAATAATTTGAATTTTAAAAAAATTTCTCGTGGACATATTCTTAAATAAACTGTATAAATATAAAACATCAGGTAAAACGATGTTTTTTGAATTTCTGCACTAGAATACCCCTTAAGTTCCTGTATCATTTTTTTTTGTCGATCAAAACTTTATTCAAGATTCCTGTGTCATAATAACTAAAAGCAATTGATTCTAATGTCGACAGGTAATTTTAATATAAGTTAAAATCAATAATAATCATATGCTATATTTGCTTTACATTTTATAACACACTTCCATGATATTCTTCTGAAAATTGATTTCAATCCAGCACTGAATTGTGGTGAGTTATGTGAAATAAATTTAATGATGGTTTAGATAACGGAAATACTCAAATTAAATATTGTATATGCATAGAAAACCACAAATTGAAGTTACTAATGTTAATGTAGAGATCATTTTTCTACCACAACTAATTTTATTTTTCCCAAGGTTGGTTTCTTCTGCCTCACATTTTCCTTAATCTCATTGAATAGAGGCAGATCCTTCACGTTCAGAGATTCTTATCGATCATTTTTCGTATAAATTATAATAATATTCAGGATCATATACATATCAAAACGTGTCCTTTCGAATTTATAAACGCATTCTTAACATTTGAATACAATGCAATGGCATCATTAAATTTCAAGCGATATTTCCAAAATTATTAATTAGATCATTACTGGTTTTGACATTTTGGTATCTTGAATTATTTAGCATCGTTATTATCTCGTAACCTAGATTTATTATGTTTTAGTCGAAATTTGTTATCTCTATTTTTTTTAAACATATAACCGATACTGATATAATAATAATGTAAAAGTATACACTTCTTGTTTTTATGACTTGACTTTTTCGAAATTGGAGCGAAAACGCTTTTTGGAAAAGCCATAATTAAAATTTTATTGGTTTAACAGTTTATGTACGAATATCTAGATATAACTACTAAATAAAATATATAAAATACGAAATTCCAAATTAAATTGATATATCATAATTTTGTCTTTATCTAAAATGTACTTGCCGCTAATTCTGCGATATTGCGATATCAAATTACATACATAGTAATTCTATTGAACAAAATAGCGGTAAAATAATATTATTGTGGTAGGATCAATATACTTCATTGTGGTTAGACTTTATCATTACATTTACCAATGTTATATAAACAAAGACAGCCAAATAAATAAATAAGTCCCCTCACAAGAAAAGGATCAACTATATTATAATTAATCACTTTTGTAATCTACATAGTTTCATATCGAATTACAGTTATACTTAAGAGATCTTAAATAAACAAGATTGATTCGTTATGATTATATGCGTGTTATCAACAAAAAAACATAAAAAATCCTTTCAACTTTTAAGTAAATAGTTCTTTTCATAAAAAGAGATTAGATTAATAATAAATTATTTATCACTGATATTGTATCTATGCTGAAAGATTTGTATGTCATTATAATTCCCAGAAAATTTCTATACAGATTAGGAGTTGAAGATGTGTTTATGAACACCGTTTTGTGGAAATTATATTTCTCTTCAGATAAGACTATATCACACATATTTCACAGTTATGAAATTATTATACAACTAATAAAAAATAATTTAAAATTTAAATTTGGATTTGGATTTTAAATGCATAGAAAGGAATTAATTTGAATTTGCTTCTAAAATAGAAAAGGAGCCGAAGAATGATATCCAATCAAAGTTACACAATGAATGTGTTTTAGTGAAATTAATTATTTTTTCATCTTTGGCACTCATAGCACTCAAAAAGCTCTTAGACGATTTTATAATATTATAAATTGATTTCATTAATAATATAAAGAACAATTTAAAAAATTAAAGATCCGTGTATGTAGATTCTTACTACTTATCCGCCAACACACAATTGTAATTAAGTATTACAATTGCAGAACAAGTTTCTTTTTATTCTGTCTAATGAGATATACCGTTATTCTTCTAAGATGATGAAGCAAAATCTTCGCAAAAATCCCAAAGTTCATCCAAATGGAATGTTCAAGTGGTATTATTTTACCAATATTCAAATTTATTATAAGAGCACTTGTAAAATGCAATTGAGAACAATATTCCAGGAAGAATGTGACATTTACATAACAAAAGATTTTGAGGAGACCAGACACGTTACGCTGTTTAATTTACCACATTTCAAAAAAGACATTTGAAAATTAACGTTATACTTTGGACAAATAATGATTTTTGTATTGGATAAACATAACAGGTGAATATTTGCTTTTCGAAAGGTATACTGTATACAGTTTGGTGACACTTTTCTAGTGCATCATAATAAAAAGAACACGGAATAGTTGCAACTTTTTTAAAAAATAAATAACTTATTAAGAAAATTTATAAAAATTTTTCTCTACAATTATCGTTACTTATTAGCTGCTACAAAATAGCACAAAAACCTAAATTGATTTAGCTATAGAGAATTGTACTATAGAGGTTGGTGCAAGAAATTATTTATTTTACCGCGAATTATTTCACAATTTAAGTGTTGAAACACAAATATTTCAATGATGACCAATATCTCAAGATATTTGCACAAACCACAGAAATGGAGTATGACTCACAACAAAGATAAGATTAAAGATTTGAAAGATTTTAGTCCATAATCTGAAATTTTAATCACGATCTTAAAATATTGAGTAATCATTTTATTAAGAAATGAATATAGAGATGGTAAGAAATAATTATAGATTTTGAAACCCGATTTTATAAATAATTTAGGGGCCACTTCATATCATATAATAAATGTTTAGTTGTTATCATTATAAAACTGATAAATCCTAAAAAGATAAAACTTAGATCATAACTAACATGTGTTCAAATTATAGCATATTTTAGGAATTTTCAATTATCGCAAATTTTACATGCAATCGATAAATGAGTAAGGATCTTGGACAGGTAAATCTACCGAATTAACTATGTCATAAAAAAAATTCTGAGCTCAAAATTTGGTATTTTTATAATAAATTATAATCAAATGAGAAGATTGAACAGAAAATACTACCAGTGTTAAAATTACTTATCACATCAAAATTAATTGCGTTTGTAAGCCTATATAATCTGACAAATAGCTTCCTTAACTACAAGATAAACATTGCACTAATCCCGATAATCTCTTCACAACAAATTATTGTCTCATTCATCAACACTTCTCCTGTGCCGTACTTCTACAGCTTTTATCGACTTCCGAAAACTTGAAAGCCTAGTTCTCATAAGGCACATGGAATATGGTTTTCAATTTTTGTACCTGATGCGAGGTACCTGAGAGTTTTGACGGCTAACATTTTTATAAATTCACGTGAAACGGCAAGAAGAAGAATACGAAGCACCTATTGACTCGTTTGAACAAGTTCATTCAAGACCCCAAAGAGAAAAAGAAACAAACACAAATCCCATTGTCGAGGAGTCCAAACTGTTTGTCATTTTCAATCGCTCCCTTTTTGTTGCGACGGGTTGAGAGGAAATATAAGGCTTCTTACTCATGATCAGAAAAAAAATGAAAAAGTCTACATTAGTTGAGCACGAAGGTAATTCATTTGATTTTAGAGGGCGTCTATTAATCACGTGATCGATTTTTCAAGGATTTTTGGACTCCCTCCCCTTTGGTGATATTCAAAATTATTCCCCTCCCCCACCAAACATCAAGTGTATTTTTAGTTACGAGAAAAAATTGCAAAATTTTTGTTTTTTTTTTAATTTTTGGATTAAAAAAAAAACAGTTAACAAATAAATACACGTGATATCTTACTATATCCTTCTCTCCCTCACGAGATAGATCGTAATTTTTTGTCAACCAACCCCCCCCCTCCCCTAAAAATATCACGTGATTGCCTCCTCAAAAAAATTTCAATTAACAAAGTTTTATACTTCAAAAGTAAAGTTTTATACCTGTGAAATAGCTGAATGTACTATGTGTATAGTTTGCTAAGTACAATAAAAAAAAAGTTTGTACTACAACATCTTTTGATCAACGTATTATATTAACATGATAATCTCAGATATTTTTGTAATTAAATTAAATTTCTATTACCCATGAGTGAACAAAATAGATTACATTTCCTTACCAGTTCTTTGATCCAATTTCGTGAACAATAACAATCGGGAAGCTCATAAGAACATTTCCTAATTTCGGTTCGCTCTTTTAAAAATCACGACTATATTTTTTTCAAAAAAAAGAGCGAAGAATGAGTCATATTTACTCAGCGTTTGCACTTTGCCTCGAGCGTGAATGCTTTGAAATTATATATCTGGTATTTACTTTACACAAATCCGGTGTGACTGCTCGTACATGAAATCAACTGGTGTTGTTTAAATGTCTTTATTAGCACAGGGAATTAGTATCGAGAAGTAGAGGGTAAAAATAAACTAAGAGTTATATTAGATCAAACAAAATGTATATAAATGAACATAAGGAGAATGCGCTTTATCATTCAGAAATAACCAGATAAAGCGAAAATGGTTTGATATGAGAATTGAAGTTGCATTATACTTAACACTTTTAAGTAAAAATTAAAAACGAAGCAAATGAGCATTTTTAATTGTATAAATGACCATTATTAATTGCACTTAATCATTTTATAATTTAAAGTCGAAGAAGAAAAATATAGATTAGAATGGTTAAATTAATTTGAAATTAAAGTTGTCAACAATTATTACTATAAAATAAAAAGTACCAACGAGATTCTTGAATGATCATTATAAAGCACTTGCATCTATTTGTAATTTTGGGCCGAAGAAGAAAAATAAAAAAGGACAGATTGGCAAATTTGATTTAGTAACTAATGTTTGTCAATAATTAACTCTATAAAATAAAAAATAAAAACGACTACATGTATGAGTGTTAAAATGCTCTTCATCATTTTGTAATTTTGTGTCGAAATATAATAGAAAAATTCGAATAATGGTGATAATGATAAAACTGACGTTGGCAATATATAGCGCCATAAAATAAAAATAAAAATATATTCTATTAAATCTGTTTCATTGTGCTCGCTAAAATTTCTGCGAATTATGTTCGAATATTTATAGTGAAATATATCCCGAAGGGTGGGCTATATTTATTACGTTTCAGATCATAGGTTTCCAAACTTTTTTGTGACTTCTTGGTACCTTTTTTGGCACCGATAGTACCGATTTCCTTTTATAAATTTCAAACTGTACTAACAAGTACTTATGAAAACAAAAATACTTATGAAAAAATAAAGTTAGCGAAAATTAAATGTTTAATTATCAACATTTGGCAACAATTTTATAAGATTTATCCCCTGGCATGACATTTAATCTACAATTTTTATGCTAGGAAATCAGTATTTGAATCATTTTTTATCTTTAGTATCCGGAATTACTATGACAATCTCAAAAAGGGCTTAGACTATTGCTAAGCCTTTCAATAATCAACAAAAAGGGTTCTTACAAAGCTCAATCATGTTTGGTACCATAAATCGAATGCCTACTTATGCTACAAATTACATATTTTTATGAAAAAGAATAATATTTCTACTTAATTTTCAACCCTATCCAATCGCGAATAGCAGAATTAATACGTATTTGGTCGCCTATATAATTATTTTTATAAATTTTGTATATGACTTTTTATTATAGATAGTACAGTAGAGATAAAAAGATATTATTGTAACGCGGTGTATTGTAATCCACTACCGTGGACCCCAATTCAATTTGTGAATTCCGACTTTTTTTCGCTGATGGACCACTTGAATGTTCTCATGGACCTCTAGGGGTCCATGTAGACTACTTTGAGTATCACTGTTTTAAATTTTGAAATTCAGTAATACTCAAATAATATAAAAATACATGTAATATAAAAGATAACATAGATGAAACATTTACGTGATTTTTAAGAAATATGTTTATTTTTATTATCTACTTCTAGAAGGCTATTATAATAGTTTTCAGCTCTCAAGTGGCATAAATTTTTGTAAGAGCGAGCAATAATAAATAGTCGAGACAGTATTATTACAGCATAAATATGCGTTATCACAGAAAACAAGTGAACACAATATACTAAAGAGCAGTAAAAATTGCAAAATGGTTTTTAAAATACAATGAACGCTTTTAATGCCGAAAAGTACTAAACATTTCCATTGTAGCATGCTGTTTGCGCGTTACTTCGTCTCGCGTGTGGCTTCTTTCAATACAACTCAACCTGTGTCGGTTTAACATTAACTTTAACACATCGTATGCGTGTGAGTCGCTTTTTTGTTGGCCTTATTCTTTTTTTATTATCATATTCCTCTTTGTACGGTTAGTTAGATACCTTTGTCCTAGAGATGACATGTTTTATTGTTGCCTCGTTTTCGTTGTCAACCGTGTGAATAACATGAGTTTTAATAAATACATGAGTTTCATGAAACAGCTTTATTTATTGGGGTGTTTTCATTTGTCCGCCCGATTTTGATGAATTAATTTGGATGATACGGTTAATTTTACGGTATCAATCGAATTCAATATTATTAAAAAGGTATTGAAGCCAAATTAGTTTGATAAATTAATAATGCAATTGTTGTGTTTGATATGTTATTTGTATCGCACATCGGTTTCCAATTAATTTTCCGGCACCATATTGCGATGTACTAAATATTGGGAATATATTAAAATTATCCAATTATATTTTAGCATTCAATTATTTTGATTCGGTATATTCGTTAAATGAATTTTAATTAAATTTTATTAAAACAGTTCAATTATTGAATTTAATTGTAATTCCTTGCTTTGAGGTTCATTATATAAATGCAGTTTGATGCAATAGTTGTTAAAATTAATTGAAAAACAGAAATACTGCTTTTACTTAGAAAATGTTATAAATTATTAATTGCTACTATAGAAATATTGAGAAAATCAAAATTTAATTATTTGCGACAATAATATGAAACAGTTTGGCAGACTTTTGATAGGTATATTAACAATGTGAATTAAATAAATAATATTATTAACTTCTCGTAGGTTAAGTTAGGGTAATCGCAAAAAAATCGAAAATGAAAATTTTTGCATATCTTTACGTTTACGTAAAGGTGCCTGAACATTTTGGCATACATTGGAAAAAAATTGTTGTTTTTGAATGATTCAAAAACCATTCGATTCCTATTGATGGGTAGACGTGGGTATTAGTTTTTGGCAAAGGCAGGTCTGACCATTTCGAAAACAAATGCATTTTAATTCTTGAGATAGCGAAGCGTCCGATTTTAATGATTCAAAAAACATTTTACTTGTATTGACGGAATGCACAACTGATTAAATTTTTGAGAAGGGTGATCCAGCGATTTTGAAGATCCAGAAAAAAATGTTTAAGAAAATGCCTTGATCATTAGACATATGCTTATGCACTATAAACTATCAGCATTTTTATAATGAATACAATTTTTAACTTCCCGTAGGGTAAGTTATAGTAATTGCAAAAAAATCGAAAATGAAAATTTTTATATATCTTTACGTTTCAGAGGTTTCTGAATATTTTGGCATACCTTAGAAAAAATGGATGTATGTGAGTGTGCGTGTGTGTGTTCGGATACAAATTTTCGTCGACGATTTCGGGAACACGGATAAAGCGATTTGAATAATTCAAAAAACATTCGATTCGTATTGATGAGGAGACGTGCTGATTAGTTTTTGGCGAAGGCAGGTCTAACCGTTCCGAAGATTTTGGGCAAAAAGTGCCAAAAACGATAACTCAGTTTTTAATTTGCATTTTTTGCAGTGTTTAAATTTCACTTTTATAGTTCAAACAATTGTGTTCGTCATTTTAGCGACAGTATGGGCCGATCGTCCTAAATGTGTTTCAAAATTTGAAAATGGGAAGTTCCAGCAATTTGCCTTAAGGCACGACTAGTTCAGAATTGGTTCTAAACGATAGTATCTACGTATACGTTTTGAGAACGATTTTCAACCCTCCTTATAAAATATGCCAAGCACCAGGACGCCACATATATAGCATTCCTGAAACAAGTCACATAGAAAGGACCCGACCATCCACGCTCGCCGACCCAGATACGTATCTTTATTCTTTGATCCTTCATCTCGCACGTCAGTAGACTCAGAGCAAAAAAATAACAACAAATGACAAAATAAATACACACACTCTCATATAAATACCTGAACACCGTGGAAATAAAACAATTCTGAGCGGACAAAACGCCAACAACAAAGGACGAACATAATAATTCGTTAGTCCGAATATAGTTACCTTTCCGGCCGGTCAGGTGAGGTATCCGAGAAGAATGACTGCGTACGGCTTTGTGATTTACATATGTAGCAGACGTGCTCGGAATTGAGGGATTTCATTAATAAAATGCCATGTGAGCACTTTGACGGAGGTCCGCTTGTCTTATAATGTATTCATTTCTTTGATACTACCATTTCTTTTTATTAATTTTTTTGCTGGTTGAGCAATCTTAACTTAACTTAACTGATTGGATAAATGAAAATGATGGAAAATTAAGTTGAAGCTAAGAGTGGACATTAGAAATCAATAGTGTTTTTAAACAACATTCACATTTAAATTTACATACACCCTTATTATGAAAGATTACACTTAATACATTTTTTTTTATAATTATGTTTTGAACAGCAATCAGAACCCAATAGTCCTATAAGCTGTTTTGCTAATTTGACTTAATACTAGTATGTTTGACAGATGGCAACCCAATCAGTTGTCACATCTCTTTATGATATATTATTATTACAATTTCTGTAATAGGACAAGTATTTTGATTGGTGCAGCAATGCCGGGTGAGGGCTATTTCACTTCGAAACATATACTATCTATATTTCCAAGTGAAAATCGTTTTCTACTGCCTGACAACAGGCTGCTCGAAGTGAGTATCGAACCCGAGACCTCTGAAACAAGACTGAATACATAAATGGAACAATCTTCTAGATTTGCGAATTAAAATAACATAATAGTAATTTCAAAAGTATCAATATAACTGAATTTATCAAGATCTTGCACTATGCAATGTAAGAATTTCACATTATCAAAGAATTTCAATTAAAATTGCTTGTTCATAATTTTGACAGCTTTATATCAGCATTATGCATTCATCGGCTAACAATGTGAAGAATGTCGACGTTTTTCATTACGTTTAAAATGTATTAAAATAGAAATAAGAGGAGAATTTTTATTTGACATGTTCAAATTCATTGATTAAAAACGGAATTCATTGATTAAAAATAACATATAGTTAATATTTTTAAGTACTGAGATTTAATATTAATAATTTGGCTTATTGCAGACTCTATAAGCCATTTACATTAAAAATTTTCAAATCTCTGTATGGTTTTATAAAATGAGAAAGTAATATTGTATGTATTATTCCGAATTGTAACGATGTAAATATTTTTACACAAAAATATGGCTGAAATACTACAAAATTCTTTAAACACCATTGTACTTTGCATTTACAAAAAAGCTTCACTGGATTTTAAATCCCCAAGTGCACGCTTTTTCGAATTATAATCCGCAAACATGTTTAAAATCGAAGTAATTTTGAAGGTAAACAAGAGAAGGATTTTCTCTATTTTATAATAGAATTTGGTATTAAGTATTTTCTGGTATTGATCCCTTTATTATATGGGCAAACCATGAAAGATTTCTTTTGTCGAGGGATTAATTTTCTTTTAATATCCTTTTAATTTTTCTTTTAATTTCCAATTATCCAAAAATTTGGTATTAAGTAAATTCTACTCTTGATGCCTCTATTATATGTAGGCAAACCATGAAAAATTTCTTTTGTTGAGGGATTAATTTCCGATGATTAATTGCCAAAGTTCTCAGATGCTAAAACCGAAGTACTTATAGAACCAAAAGGTCTATTGGAATAAGCACCCTTAAAGGTATGAGAAATATGGAAAAATGTTTTTGTCGATATTCGATATTAAGCTTGTTTGAATCTCAATTTTTAGATGTTAAACTCTTCATGTACCTAATAAATATAGGTAAAATTGAATTGATGGAATTGAGCCATTGGACCTTGATAAATGATTTTACATTTTATTTTACTTTGATTTAATTTGTAGCTTATTTCGAGTCTGATGAAAGTCTAAAAAAAGTCAGGGCTCGATAATCATACTACATATAAAACCAAAAGCTCACTTAAAATAAGGGGGCATCCATTAATCACGTGATGTTTTTAGGGGCAGGGGGGTGTGACAAAAAATCACGCAATATCACGTGGGGGATAGAGGGGTATAGTAAGATATCACGTGTAATCAAACATTTCAAATTTCCAAAAAAAATTCCAAACATTTTCAAAAAAAAAAAATCAAAAAAATTACAAATTTTACTCGTTACTAAAAATACACGTGATTTTTGATGGGCGAGGGGGGGGCTAATTCTGAATATCACTAACTGGAAGGGGGGGTCTAAAAATCCTTAAAAAATCGATCACGTAATTAACGTACGCCCCCTCAGTATCTTTAAAGGAATGAAGAGCTTGGAAAAATGTTTATGTATATTTGATATTAAAATTGTCTGATTCGCAAATAGATACATTTACCCTGTGATTAGGGCTTCCAATACCGTACTAAAATATGAATACCGGTATTCGAAATTTGAAATTTGTAATACCGGGATCCCGGTATTAACAATGAAAAATTTACTAGTCCAGGCAAGTTATTTATTTTCCACTTTGATTCAATTGGCAACCTATTTCATGACATTTGCTTCGTTGTTACCCAATCATGGAGAAACAAAATCGATTACAATATTGTGACATCGATATTACCTTTCAAGAATCAATGACCGTGCACAACTCTAGAACAGCATTTTTGGGTATCGACCCGGAACGATCGCCAAGTGGATGAATTCTGTGAACAGAAAGCATACAATGAACGGATGTCGATTGTAATGGAATATAATAACCTCCTGTTGAATCTTGACAATAGCCAAGTAGTACAGATTAAGATTCGTATTTCGAATGTTTTCAAATAACCGGTAAATCGAAGGTTTCATGGTCATTATAGGAAAAGATTTATTTTTCTTTGAATGCAAAATTACTTTGAAAATGGAATCCAATTATAATAAAATCTTTGTCAATAATTATACTATTTATGGAATATTTTATAATATCCTATTCTTGGAATTTGGACATTGGCTATAATTGAATTTATTAAATTTTTATATTTTATATCTAAGGATAGTTCATAAATTGCCGATTTCGCTGATATAAGAATGATGAAATGGTCGTTTACTATGAATCATTATCTCCACTGAATCATTTCTTCATATGAAATCAATTTATAGTCTAAAAAACTACCTGCTTAAAAATGCTAAAAATAAAATACCGAAACATTATGCCGCGAAAGCGATTTTATGTGAAGATGGCAATCATTTCCTCTGATTGTGGTCTTGCTTACTTTTTTGTATAAAAAAACAGCAACGTTTTAATAAATCATCTTTCGATTGGGGTTTATATCTGAGAAAAGGTAGACAATAATGTTATACCTCTCTATACATAGAAAAGGAATTGATATTAAAAACAGGGCTGATAACTGATAAACTATTAATGGAACGACCTAAGACTATAAATATTATTAATATAGTCTTAATATAATAAATATTATAAATATAGTCTTAATACAATAAATATAGTATAAGTTTTTAGACAGTTCATAGCGATAGATATTTGTTATTTCAGATGTATATCTAGCATTGTACAATAATTGAAAAATTTGCAATTTCAATGGTATAAAAATGTCTTGAAGCCACATTAATTGATATTTTAGAGGCCTAATGTGTGATGAATGAATTTTGCAGATTTTTTTTATCTTACAGCTTGGTTCAATTCGTTGCATTTAACAAAATGAACTCGAATTTTAAGCAAACATCAAATTAACAAATTGCAAACATTAATGATTTTTTTTTCTATTTTGGATATCTTAATTCAGTATTTTATTTTGTCGTAAATTTAAAATTGTTATATACTAATAAAAATATTTTTTATGAGGGACTAACAAGCTTTTCAAGCGATATTCCTATTAATTTTTTTCAAAATTTCGATGGGTTGGTTGATCTCATATCAGGACTTCAATTTGCCCGCGGCGGATCATCGAGGAATTTAAAAATAAACAAAAGCTTGCTGATTTTTTCCAGAAACATATTTAAAATTATATAATTACAGGCAGACTCCGGTCAGTTTTATACATGATTCTTATGCGCCTCTTTCTGTATTCTATTGATTTATAGTCTCCGAGATGTTCCGATCCACAAAATTCGAAAAACGAAAAAAGAGTTCTCAGAGTAAAGGAACGTAGATTTTTTATTTTTTTAACTTCATTATATTTTGGATGTCAGTAACCGTCTCGGTTGCGAGAGATCGTTTTCGGTTTTTGGTTTATGGCCTAATTCTTGACATAGGCTCATAAATCCTCAATGAGTTGCGCGTATTTCTCCTCATCCAAAAGAAATCCTTTAAACGCTTGTTACGCATTTCTTGTGAAATGATTAAAATAATTAGTTATTAGCTTAACAATGGTATATTGAATTTTATTAAATTTGAAATGTATGGATGTAATATTTTTTTGGAAAAAAACGATTTCGAACACTGTAATCAATTTTATGATTTGTAAAATAGATAATCCTATATCAAAAAATCTGTTGAGTTTTTGTGTATTTTATTTCAAACGATTTTCATGCAATAAAGCTTTTTCGATCACGTTTTAAATAGAGCCATCGTTCACATAAAAGTTGAAACAAATAGCCAAACAAATTTTATTTATATTGTAATATATAACAAACAATGGTATGTAAAAAAATAAGATATATGAGGCAATCTATCAAATCATATTATTAAAAAAATTGTTGCTAGTTATACCAATTACATAACTTTATGATGGTTTATTTTAGTCTAAAAAATAATAAGGTTATAATGAAATAGCGACACTAATTATGTTACAGTCATAGCATTCGACTTATACTTTTATTGTAATGGAATATATTTTTTAATGGTAAGTTCAAGAAATCATTGAGTTTGTTTTGTTTGCCACCATCAGGCCGATTATATACATGTTTTCATGATACATAATTATTACTGTCATGTAGGAATAACCATGTACTTCTTGTTTATTATCTTGTAACGTAATTATATCATCGCGAGCGCAAAATCACTTCTGATGGGCAATATATATATATATATATATATATATATATATATATATACATATATATATATAACTTGAATGAATGAATTAGCAACCATCAATAATTACAAATAATATAATTGATTTTTGATCCCTAATGGTCAAAGATTGGCAAAGATCATAATCTCGGCGCTGATGCTATCAATATCTTAAATTTTTTATGATGGTGCCACGAAATTTTTAATAGGTTAATATAACCATCGACATCTTTAATCCAACTTCAAATTAAAAAAAATCTCAAAAGATAAAAATATATTAATATTTCATATGTCTTACTTTTAGAAAATCTCAATAATAAATAAAAACCATGCTTAAATGTTTAAAAACTTATATATCTTTCCCAATCCTCACGATTTCATATCTGTACTTGGTGGGTTGTTAGGTTGAATTTACTTAATTACTGATAGTATTCAATTATTAATTACAATTAAACATCAAGCAAATCATTTCCACTGGCAACTAGCATTCGTCGATTGATATGTACATCGCAATTGCTAATGGCTGGTGTCTGTTCCCTGAACATTGATTTAAATTCAGTATTGGTGATTAAACATAAAATTATATGAATGTCCATTCGAAGAATGATCGATAGAATCCTTTGCACGTATGTCAATGAAAGGTATACGATAGTTCTGCGAAATTTGAGAAGTATTTACTGGTGTGGTCCCAATTGTCTTGGAATTGACAATGTATTCGACGTGGAATGGTTAGCAAATGTGATAATAAATTTTTGAAACGGGTTGCAGATTTTTATACGATGAGATATGGTTTGAATATTAATTTGTTTCGGATTTATTGTATCAATGAATAGATTTACGTGCGGTAAGGTTATAATGGCAATTCTATATTCTTGACGCAAATCTTGGAATATGTTTCAATTTCTTGTAAAAATGACTACAAAGTAAGTTTTCTCAAATCCAAAACCATGTCCATATTTCCAAGTAAAGTTACATCATCTCTTGTTATTCATAAGTTAAATTCGGATTTCTTTTTTTATTAGAAAACAATAGAGCTATCCCAAGTGAGTACAACATTCAAGATGTTACTGTTGTTCATTCATTAATTACGTGAGCGATTTTTATGGATTTTTGGACCCTCCCTCGGTGATACGTGGTGATATTTAAAAACACCCCCACAACTCCTAACAACATCAGGTGTATTTTGATTACCTAGAAAAAATCGTAAAATTTTTAGGTTTGTTTTGAAACTTTCTAGATTTTTTTTTAAAATGAGGCAAAAAATAAATACACTTGATATTTTTCTAGACTCCCCTTTCCTTAGGTGGTATTTTATGATTTTTTGACCCTCCCCCCTTGTCCTTTACAGCTCACGTGATTAATAGACGTCCCTTAACCGTTCTTTGCAATGGCCATAGATTATTTAAAAGGCTAGAAGTTCTCCAGGTTATTCTATAGGTTTTATCAGCTGCTTCTATTATTTCTTTTTTTGATGTCGGAAATGTAGGCCGCAAGCATATGTTCGTTTAGACTTGTGCTCAAATCTATTGACACATGTCATCGTGCCAATGAATTCGAATAACATCTGTTTGATTGTTAGCCTGAAGTACTTTTTGATTGTTGCACCTGTCGATACCCACGATATATCATTGTCTGCCACTATTCATCATTATAATTATAATATTGAAAGAAAATAGTTTGTTTTGGAAAATATTTGAAGAATAGGAATAGATTTCTTAGTACTAAATAAATGAAATTAAATGAACAAATTACTTTGGTTGTCTTTATATTACATTTCTTAGTACTAAATAAATGAAATTAAATGAACAAATTACTTTGTCTTTACATTACTTAAATATTTTTCTCATAATTGATAATTATGAGATTGATAATTGGTAATTTGAATATGAAAACCTAAAGAGTGTTTTGTAAATCATGGAAGTACATAATTATTACTAGGGGGACGTCCATTAATCACGTGAGGTTTTTGGAGGAGGGGGGGTTTGACAAAAAATCACGAAATATTACGTGGGGGAGGGAGGAGTGCAGTAGGATATCACGTGTATTTATTTTTACCTGAATATTAAAAAAAATAAAAAAATTCTTGCAATTTTTCCACTAAATGATGATTTGTGAAATAGTGATTTTGAATATCACCAAGGGGTAGAGGGTCAAAAAATCCTTAAAAAATTGTTCACGTGATTAATGGGCGTCCCCTAGTGATAAATACCAGATAAAACTCATTTTTTATAATTATTTTATTGACATGTAAAATTATCTTGGAAAAAAACTTATTACACCAATAAGTTTTAATCTAAATTAAAATTTTCTAATAGCATTCATAATCACGTTCTGAATACATGATTTCAAAAGCAGAAGCTTTTTCATCGACAAGATTTAAAGCGAGAACAATGAAAATTTTCACACAATAGTTCATCAGCATCTGCAATAAAAAGTACAATACAGTACGCTTCGTGATAGAAATCGAGGACCTTATGTAAAACTTACTCACTATTATGAATAAAATATATTTTAATTCATAATTTTAACTTAAATAATTTAAAAAAAAAATCTGTTATTCACATGGTGTTTCTTTGCCATGGTGGGATTATTCTATTTGTTTTGCTGCATTTGTAGGGTTTCAGCTAATTTTAAAGTCCACGTGCAATAGCTATCTCTATCTATCAATATCTATCCGTAAGCTTTCATTGATGATTTTGTCTATATTTACAGAGGCTAAAGTTACCAGCAAACACGAGGAAACGTTTGCTACGAGTGTTTATCGATCCAATAACATATTCCTTTGAGTAAAATATTCCTCAGATGCTTTTCCATCATGTCAGAGTGCAATTTTTGTCGGTGCACGTAGAGTACTGTACAAACATTATCTACTGTGCGAATCTATATCGCGCGTTCGTGCATGTGCCGTGGCGTTTGTTTTCAGCGGCGTTTTTCCGAGAAAGGTAACGCATACGCGGAATATAAATAAGCGCAGCCGGTTGCCAATCTGCCGCAAAGACCAGACTAAGTAATAATTTCCCGGATTTATAAGTTCATCGCATTCAATTAGCTCTATCAGCTTTTAATGGACGGGCTAACCACCTTCGGTAACACTATAGGGAATGGACGAGATTACAGCTGAGCTCTATATCATAGGTTTCAAACATTTTAGTTTCGGATTTATTATATCAGGGAATAGATTCAAGTGTCGTAAGGTTATAACGGCAATTCTATATTCTTGATGCAAATCTTGGAATATATTCGAAATTTTTTTCTAAAGTAAGTTTTTTCAAATCTAAACCCATTTCCATATTTCCAAGTAAAATTATATCATCACTTGTTGTTCATAACTTAAAATTCGGAACTTATTTTTATTAGAATAGCGCTACCTTGGTGATACGTGGCGATATTTGGAATCATACCCCCCCCCCACACACACACAACATCACGTGTATCCTTAATATCTTGAAAAATCGTAACTTTTTTTTTTTTTTGAATTTTTTTAGATTTTTTAATAATTATTTATACTTTGCTATGTATCCCCTATTTAACTGATATCAATGTTTCTTTTTATAATATTTCTAACATTATCAAAATTTATTATTAAATACTTAATATAAAAATAAATATTAATTTTAACATACATCAATTAAAATAAAAAATGGAAGCGAAAAGTAAATGTTTAAATATCAAGATTTGGCAACAATTTTGCAAGGCTTAATCTTACACCTCCCGGCTAATTATGTCCATTCTACATCTTTTTTTAGTTTGTAGATCAATAACTCTAAACCTTTTTTCATCTGTTTATTTTACAACTATTAAATCGTCTTTTATTTTTAGTACCTAGAAATGCTACAGCCCAGATAAACTAAAAAGCTCGAAGAATATTGCATTTTTAAACAGTTTTAAATCGAATACCTACTTGTGCTACTACTTACACATTTTTATATAAAATGAAGGATATTTTATTCACTTTTTAGTTCTGTTTATAAATATTATATATATATATATATATATATATATATATATATAACTTTTTATTGCAGATATCGTATATAGATATTAACGTGGTGTATTATAAACCACTATCGTGGACTCCAGATTTTATTTCGTGAACCTTAATTTTTTTTTTCGCTGACCTTGACCCCTTGAAAGTTCTCATAGACCCTTGTAGGTCCCATTGTTTCAAAATGAAAACAAATGTAAATGATTAATGATTTAATGGATAGAGCTAATACAAAAATGTGAAAAATATGTATAAAATGACTGAATACAGTACAATAGTTGAATTTAACACGATTTTTTGGTCGTTACTTTTAGTAACATTTTATTTAAATTACTGCAATAATGTAAAAATACATTTGTAAAAATTTTCGGCTTTACGCGATTTTCAATTTAAAATTTTTTGAACTTGATCCTTGTAATATTATACTTCATAATTATTTTGAACAAAAGTTTTAATTAAACTCTACAGAAATTCAAATAATAATGGGGCTCTGTCCGAAGGCCGGTCCGTGAGCTGTGCAAAACTCCAATTCGATTCACAGAACTGGGATAATTGCAATGAATATATCATAATTTGAAACATTATTATGTTATTGTTGTTCTGATGCTAATTTTATTTCATTTATGAAGAATTGCTTGCATGTTATGTTTCCATTAGTTGGAACATGGCATATGTATGATTGAGTTGGAGTACAATATGCACTTATGTGGATTTTCCTCGTCGGTTCATTATATAAAATTATTCATAATAAAATTAATTGATTGCTATTTTTATTTACATCAGCGCGCTCAACTACGCAGTGTAGTTTGTCTATTTTTGTAAAGTCACTACAACTTCTGCTATTTAAATAATGACTTCTTAGCAATGCCATAAACGGATTAAAAGAATTACTAAAAATAGATTTGAATTTATTGTGAATGAAGACTGTTTATCAACAATATTTATAAATAATTATTTTTACTTGGAAAATTTTTATTTATTTATTTATACAATTAGAATTTACATTATGTAAATAATGTTTTACTAATTAAAAGACTAGATTTATAAAAAAACATTTTTAACTAACGGTGGAAGTTTCCAAGGTCTCACAGTACGCTTTGATTTAATGAAAAGTTTTCAAGAATTTTATTTGTCGCTTTCAAAGAAAATAAAATTAACTCGACCCACTTTGTTACTGTGTGAAATAACTTTGTCACATTCAGAAATCCAGAGATTTATAGTGTTGAAAACCAATTTTTAACTAGTGGGGTGTATGGCATCGTGCCTTAATGCAAATTGCTGGAACTTCCCGTACCGTAAAGAAAAGTGAATTGAATGTTTTCAAATAGATTATTATGAATATTGTAACATGGTCTAATATTTATAAGAATTATATAAACTGAATTGCAAAGTTGAAATTATTTGTTTAAAGTATATTAGAACCATAGTCAGAATTAAAAATAAAATCTGAATTATTTTCGATATACAAAAAAAAGAATTAAAAAAAATGTTGAAACATTTTTTTTTCTAAAATCAATTACTTTGTTAAAACAAGCAGAAAGTTCTTTTTATCATTTAAATCGGACGGTTAGTTTTTTCAAAAACTGCCATTTTTTACACATTGAGCTCCGTATCTTCGAAATGGTCGGGCCTGTCTTCGCCAAAAACTAATAACCACTTCTCCCAATCATTACTAATTGAATGTTTTTTAGATCATTCAAATCGGATGCCCCGATTTGAAAAAACTCGATTTCTATTTTCTGCACTCTTTGCTCCGTATCTCCGTAACGGATGGACCTGTCTTTGCCAAAAACTAATCAGCATATCTCCCTATCAATAGGAATCGAATGTTTTTTGAACCAGTCAAATCGGTTGATCTATGCGCCCGAAAACGTGATTGGAAATTTGTATCCATACATACATACACACACACATACATTTTTTCTGAGGTATGCCAAAATGTTCAGAAACCTTCAAAACGTCGAGAAATGTAAAAGTTTTCAATTTCGATTTTCGGCCCATTACAATAACTTACTCTACGGGAAGTTAAAAAAGAGTGCATTTTAAAAACAACTAAAAACTGTATTAAAATGATAACTTGATTTTTAGATTCAAAAGCATTGTTTCAAATTAAATACATTAGTATCTATACTATCTCTTTAGTGCGCTAGGTTACGTACAAACTCTATAGTCTATACTATAAATTCATACATGTTTTTTCCTGAAACAAGAAAGTGTTTAACTACTAATTATCTAAAATACAGTCTTTAAGTATCAATAATCACAGCCGGTACAAGCATTTATAACGGCGTATGCAAATCGCCTCGTGTAATTGAAATATCAACCGTACAATTTGGAACAGAATAATACGTATGGTTTACGGTTACATCAACATCCCCTGTCAAACAACACGCACGCGATCTCACAGGTAAAACGAGATAAGCATCGGCTCACGGTAATCAAATGCCAACCTTTGATTATTGTCAGGTGTAATTTCTTTCCTTAATAGATTAATTTAAATTTTACACTCAATTTTTAACTTCCCGTAGGGTAAGTCATTGTAATGGGCCGAAAATCGAAATTGAAAATTTTTACATTTCTCGACGTTTTGAAGGTTTCTAAACATTTTGGCATACCTCATTTTCAGAAAAAATGAATGTGTGTGTGTATGTATGTATTGTATGTATGGGTACAAATTTCCAGTCACGTTTTCGGGCGCACGGATCAACCGATTTGAATGGTTTAAAAAATATTCGATTCCTATTGATAGGGAGATGAGCTGATTAGTTTTTGGCAAAGGCAGGTCCAGCATTTACGGAGATAAAGAGCAAAGAATGCATTAAATAGAAATCGAGTTCTTGAGAGAACGAAGCATCCGATTTGAATGATCTAAAAAACATTCAATTAGTAATGATTGGGAGAAGTGTTTATTCGTTTTGACAAAGGCAGGCCCAGCCATTTTGAAGATACGGAGCTAAATGTGTAAAAAATGGCAGTTTTTGAGAGAACTAAGCGTCTTATTTAAATAATTTATTTAAATAATTCAAAGAACTTCTGCTTGTCTTAACAAAATAATTGATTTTGGAAAAAAAAATTTTTTGTTTTAACTTTTATTTAAAAAATTTTTTTTCAAAAAAAATTTTTGTATATCAAAAATAATTCAGATTTATTTTTAATTCTGACTATAGTTCTAATATACTTTAAAACAAATAATTTTAGCTTTGCAATTCAGTTTATATAATTCTTATAAATATTAGACAATGTTACAATATTAATAATAATCTATTTGAAAACATTCAGTATTCCTCTAACATTTCGTTACGGCACGGGAAGTTCAGCAATTTGCCTTAAGACACGATGCCATACACCCCACTAGGTTAATTATTTATTATAATTTTTTGACTATAGCACTTGTATCAAAATCTTATTCATAAATTTTAAATTAATGTTCCAAATATAGTACTTGTATCCAAAAACTTACACATAATTTTTTTAAATAAATGTTCGACTATAGTACTTTTATCAAAATCTTATAGATAAACGAATTTTTCTTATTTTTTATTCAGTATAAAGATTTTTCGTTCATCTTTTAGAATCCTTTTAATTATTGCTATTTTTCTATAATTTCTATATTGCTATTGGAATTACAGACAATAACGATATTATAATGTTGTTTTCTTCTTTTTTATAATGTCGAATTTGAATAGTTCATCATGTTCCTCATTTAGATCCATTTGTTATAAATTTATTGTACGTTTCATCAAATAATAATTTCGATTCCGAGCTACGCACGTTCGCCTTTCTTGCACTTAGAATAGTGTTTTTTAGTAAAAGAAATGAATTCAAATTGAAATTTTATACAGTAATTATTTCAAACAAAAATCCTGTAATGTAAAAAGTACTGTACTTTCTTCCTTATTACAGTTTGCACAATTAGTACAATCTGCTATTTTAATTTTAATGAGCTTCGTTAAATAAATAAAAAAAGAGCTTCGTTTTTGTGGCTGTATATCTTTGTCGTTTTCGAGACTAAAGGAATATTTTTATTTTTTAAATTTTTCCTTATATTATACCTTATACAGGTATAATATAGTTGTGTTTCATTTTTCTTGGATCAAAATTAATAATATTTCTTCTATTTATTTCTTTGGTTATCGTGTTTCCTAAAGTCCAATCATACTTTTTGTTTATGGTTTTCCATCATTTCCTTGTTGTTTTTCAAAAGTTCTATGAAGTTTGTGCTGATTTGCTTTGAAATGATCTGTTTTATCATATTTTAGAGATCAAAGCATTTTTCAGCGGTTGATATATGAAATTTATTCCTCTAATACTTCTATTACTTTCTACTTCTATTATTTAACCAATTATCTGTGATAAATAAATATACTGGTCATGGAAAAATAGCAGCATTTTGTCAATTGGCGAGATTACAATTTTTTTTTAAGAAAAAAGACAAAATCTTCTCAAATTTCAAGATATTCAGAATATTTTGAGTCTTTGCTGTAATAATAGCTGTAAGTAGCACTAACCTTAAAACAACATTTTACCTCAATCCTGTGCGTACAGAATTCCACAGTTAACTGGTTAATTGATTTTTTTTATCCAATTCAATATAGTTTTTATATTTTATGATATTGATATAAAACCATGAAATCCGTAAGATTTTTTTTATTTCAATAGATTATTTTTATTGCGCAGATTTGACACCCGTTATTGAAAAAGCGTTTGCGTAATTGTGCTTCCCGCGATTATTCGGAAGTGGCGATGAGTAATTGCCTTTGGTTTATGGCTTCATTCCATCTGTCGTTCGACGACGAAACAATAGAAATGTACATTATGCAACAACACCTGGTTATAAATCTTGTTATTATCAATATTTTCAACATTAGTTCTAGATAATTGAATTGCATTGAATAAGTGCCAATAGAATTTTTATAGATTGGGTACGGCGCCGCTTCCGATATCAATAAATTATCGATATCAGTAAATTACGATTTTCTTAGAAATTGATACCTAAGCTAATGTAATGCTTGTTTTAACATGAAACGTTAATCGTTGTTATAACATGAAAATTACTTTTACTTTTGAAAATGTCGATATTAGTTGGAGATAAATTCTGGCTAAAGCTAAAAATCAGACTGAAATCAACAATTTGTCGAGCCAAAAACTGGCTAAAGCTAAAAACCAGACTAAAATCAACAAAATTCAACTAAAGATTAGACCAAAATCAACTGAATCTGTATATGACAGAAAATTACAAACACAGTTTAAACGAGCTTTAATCGTGAACATTCTTTTTTGTAGTTTTTCTTGTTTATTTATAAACAAAAAGGATTTACTAATAGGATGCTTGAGCGAACCATCCCATATAAAGTTTTTTGCTCTGGTAAAACCCATTTAAAGTTGTTGTTTGATCTGGTAAAAACTTTATAGAATGCAAAACTCGAAATATGAATAAACTTTTTTCTCTATGATTATATATTCTTAACATAGCAAGACTAGATTGGTTGCAATGTTTTGTTTCAAGATAAGAAAATTGTGCCACATGCCTATGAAAAAACTCTAGATGCTAACTTAAAAAAGACACAGTAACAGTAGTTAAATAAAAGGAAAAATTAATACATCAATTTAATCACTGAATTGTACTAATCTAACGTACTAATCTATTTCAATTATAAATCTCTATTATTACATGATATAATTACCTTTATTTAAAGGGGATACACCACTGTAGCAGTAAAAAAACGTAAGTTTTGAAATTTTTTTCGGACGGAAGGAAAAGAATTAAAATCATGATATTAAAGATAGTTATTTATTGTACTTTAAAGTAACAAAATAAAATATAATTGTAAAAAAAACTGAGAATGGTGGAACACAATCTTTTTGGAGAGCCGCGTCAAATACGCGGCACGCAAAATAACTACAATAATTTGAATTTTTTTCATTCGAATTTTCAATAGCATATTTAAATAAACATTTTAAAGTGCTATCATAGCGCATTTCAAAAATGTCGATTTGTTTGTTTGGCGAGCACTTTATTCAAAATCGTTGAATTTCAACGAAAAAAACGGATAGTAATTTGTTAATCATTGATGAACAAATTAACATATAAAAGATTCCTATAATGCTGTAAATATGCTGTAAAAAGTTCGAGTCAAGAAAATTCAAATTGTTTGTAGTTATTTTGCGTGCCGCGGGTTTGACGCGGCTCGCCGAAATTGCTATGGTACCGCCATTTACATTTTTTTTTACAATTATATATATTTTAAAGTACAATAAATAACTATCTTTAATATCATGGTTTTAATACTTTTCCTTCGGCCCGAAAAAAAAAAATGGCAAAACAAAGGTTTTTTTTACTGCTACAGTGGTGGTAAGTCCTTAAATGACTCGTGATCTGGATAAAACATGAATTCAAGATGATTTTTTTTATACATTTGAAAACAATTTGCCAAAATTGATTGTTCTCCGAACTGGAATGGTTCTCAAGC